>NC_057811.1:263346994-263946994 GCF_018294505.1 Triticum aestivum
TCCATCTCCTCCGCCGCTGCCACGTGGCACGCCTCCGGCCTCCCACCGCCGCCGGCCCGGCGAGCCCGAGGAGGGCCCGCCCGAGCCCATCCGCCGCCGCCGGCGCGCCGTGCCCCGCCGTCGTCCGCCTCGCCTCCTCCTCCCTCCGGCCTCTCCTCCCTCTCCTCCGGCCGTCGCCGGCGAGGCCGAGCCCGAGCCCCTCGAGCAGTCCCGATCCAGATCCGTGCGGGCACTGTAGCAAGGTTGACCCGAGCCCCCTTTTTTTCCCTAAGTTTTTTCGATTTTGATGATAAGTGCTCATGTTCCTCAGTGCGTAACTTCTTGCATGTAGCTCTGATTCGCGCGTGTGATATGTCAAATTGTTCGCCTCGTGATGCTCTACATTCTGTTCAATTGCACCATGTTCATTAGAGGCCATCTTGATGCCCAAATCTCTGTTGCAAGAGGGCTAGTTGCTGTTATCTGCTGGTTCTTAACAGAACTTGGAGATTTGCAATTATGGAGTGACATAGCATGACTCAATATTGCTCTACTTTTGCTACAAAATATTTCTGGCAGATTCTTAACATGATATGCAATTTTGCCAAGCTTATTGTAGTTGATCCATACATGCTATACTTTTGTTCTTGCCATGGATAGCTTCATAAACATTCCATCTTGCTTTAGATATGCTTATTCTGTCATGGATTGCTCTGTATTGAGTGCATCAAGCTCACAAAGAGGCCTTCATATTATTGTTTCTGCCATGCTCTGTTTTCTGCGAAGTCTGAAACCTGTTAACGAAACTTGCTATGTTTACATGCTTGCCATCATATCTTCTGATCCTTTTTGGCTTATGGTCAGTAAGGGACTTTTGTCATGTGCATTTAGTAGAACACTTCCATGCCTTGTTGTGCTATGTTAAGTTCCTGTAGCATGTTATTTTCGTGCACTGAACATTGCTACCTGATGCCGTTTTCTGCCATGTCCAGTTTTTCACCAAGTCTGTGATCCTGTTATCTTTTGCGCTTTTGCCATGCTTTTTTGAGCTTGTTATGTTGTGAACTAGCTGTAGCTCAGTGTTCATCTTTTGTCAAGCATCTCCTGTATACTACTTCCATGTGCTTTATTGTTATGTTGGAGTGCTGTAGCATTGCTACTTGTTGCATTTTAAGTGTTATCATGCTGTTAATCGCAGATTCGTGTCATTCTTGTTTTGCTTGCCATTTGCAAACCGTGCATCCGTTTCCGGTGATCTTTATATCGATTTCGACCGAAATCATCTCACCTTTCCAGTGGCATGCTTGGTTTGCCAAGTTGATGCCTTGTTCATCATTTTCCTTCCGGAGCACGCATATGCATCGCATATCATACATGCTTTGCATCATGTTGCTTGTGCTTTTCTCGTGGTTGATTGTGGTTCCGTTTGTTTCTGTTCTTGTCTTGGGTAGATCCGGGAGACGAGTTCGTGAACAAGGAACCTGTTGAGTACGCTTACGAGGATCAAGCTTTCGACAACTCTGAGAACCTTGCAGGCAAGATGACCACCCCTCGAAATCACTTCTATCTTTGCTTTGCTAGTTGTTCGATCTATTGCCATGCTGCGCTACCTATCACTTGCTATATCATGTCTCCCATTTTTCCATGTCAGCCTCTAACCATCCTTTCCTAGCAAACCGTTGTTTGGCTAAGTTACCGCTTTTGCTCAGCCCTTCTTATAGCGTTGCTAGTTGCAGGTGAAGTTGAAGTTTGTTCCATGTTGGAACATGGATATGTTGGGATATCACAATATCTCTTATTTAATTAATGCATCTATATATACTTGGTAAAGGGTGGAAGGCTCGGCCTTATGCCTGGTGTTTTGTTCCACCCTTGCCGCCCTAGTTACTGATATACCGGGATTGTGTTCCTTGAGTTTGCGTTCCTTACGCGGTCGGGTGATTTATGGGACCCCCTTGACAGTTCGCCTTGAATAAAACTCCTCCAGCAAGGCCCAACCTTGGTTTTACCATTTGCCACCTAAGCCTTTTCCCCCGGGTTTTCGCGAGCCCGAGGGTCATCTTTATTTTAAACCCCCGGACCAGTGTTCCTTCGAGTGCTGGCCCAAACTGGGCGATGTCCGGCGCCCCCTGGGCAACCAGGGTCTATGCCAACCCGACGTCTTGCCCATCCAGTGTGCCCTGAGAACGAGATATGTGCAGCTCCTATCGGGATTTGTCGGCACATTCGGGTGGCTTTGCTGGTCTTGTTTTACCATTGTCGAGATGTCTTGTAAACCGGGATTCCGAGACTGATCGGGTCTTTCCGGGAGAAGGTTTATCCTTCATTGACCGTGAGAGCTTATGATGGGCTAAGTTGGGACACCCCTGCAGGGTATTATCTTTCGAAAGCCGTGCCCGCGGTTATGAGGCAGATGGGAATTTGTTAATGTCCGATTGTAGAGAACTTGTCACTTGGCCCAGTTAAAATACATCAACTGCGTGAGTAGCCATGATGGTCTCTTCTCGGCAGAGTCCGGGAAGTGAACACGGTCTGAGTTATGTTTGACGTAAGTAGGAGTTCAGGATCACTTCTTGGTCATTGCTAGATGACGACCGTTCCGTTGCTTCTCTTCTCGCTCTCTCTTGCGTATGTTAGCCACCATATATGCTTACTGCCGCTGCAGCTCCACCTCATTACACCATCCTTTCCTATAAGCTTAAATAGACTTGATCTCGCGGGTGTGAGATTGCTGAGTCCGCGTGACTCACAGATTCTACCAAAACAGTTGCAGGTGCCGTCGATGCCAGTGCGGATGATGGGGTCGATCTCAAGTGGGAGTTCGACGAGGAACGTGGTCGTTACTATGTGTCTTTTCCTGATGATCAGTAGTGGAGCCCAGTTGGGACGATCGGGATCTAGCATTTGGGGTTGTCTTATTTTCATCTGGATTTTGGCCGTAGTCGGTCTATATGTTTGTATTTTGGATGATGTATGAATAATATTTATGTATTGTGTGAAGTGGCGATTGTAAGCCAACTCTTTATCCCATTCTTGTTCATTACATGGGATTGTGTGAAGATGACCCTTCTTGCGACAAAACCACTATGCGGTTATGCCTCTAAGTCGTGCCTCGACACGTGGGAGGTATAGCCGCATCGTGGGCGTAACAAGTTGGTAATCAGAGCCATCCCCGACTTAGGAGCCCCCTGCTTGATCGAATCGCTGGCGTTGTTGAGTCTAGAATAAAAAAATTGAGTCTTAGGATTATATATATCAGAGAGTAGGATTATTTTTACTCCTCAGTCCCTTCGCGCTCTGGTGAGGTCTCCTGACGTAGAAGTTTTGACTCTTCTCTCCTCAAATTTCACTAAAAAAATTTTTACGATCACGCGGGTATCTTGGAATCGTTCCGATGGTTTTGTGATGAGAACATTGTTCTTGGTGCCTCCTGACATTTAGGGGTTGTGGCAGTGTCCCGGGGAGTTGAGCTCTGAGGTGTTGTCATCACAATTTTACCGTTGCATTTCTGGAATACCTGAGTTTCGCCGACATCGAAATCTCTTTTATGCAGTTGTTGGTGAGATCACCTCGACGCCACCCAGTACTGGGGCGGGAGTTCGGGAGTATTGCCATAACTTGTATAACGGATGTTTTTCGAAGGTTGAGGTAAACGATTTCCGAAGGTTTCTTGGTTATGTGTTGACGGATGGATACGGCTGGATCTAGGGATTGCTAGTTTGGGTGATATATTTTGTGTCCCCTGTATCTCCAACACCAGAATGCATAACCAGAAAGTTTCGGGAGTTTATAAGTGGGAATTCAAGTAGCCTTAGGATATCTTTCCGACAGACGCATGATATGAGATTGGGGTTCGACGTCTAGTGGTCCGCCTGTACACGGTTGGTTTTACAGTGGTCTCGCAGTGTCTTAAAGAGTCCATGGCTATGCCGACTCGGGGACACTTCGTATGTCATGTGCACAGCCTTGTACATGATGGTGTTGTATGATTGAGCCCGTGTGGGCCCCACCACGAAAACTTCGGACGAAATCTCTATCATATGTTTGTTCCGGCTTATTCTGCAAGCCAATACTTTGTTTTGTTTTCATTTGTGGTATTCGAGTTGCTTCGAAGTCATATGTTGATTCCATATCTTTTCTAAGTGGCTTCTCAACTTATGGAAGTGTGATGATTTACTACGGAATTCATTCGTTCATCTTCGTTTGAATGTTTATTGTGAAGACTATATGTTGAAAATTTCTATCCGTTGATTCTACTTGTCTATTTGTCTATCAAGATGCTAACGGATGTCACCCTCTTCAGGATGGCTCCGCCAACGCGTCAGAATCCGGATCGTAATGAAGGGAGTCAAGCGAACCCTCCGCCACCACCTCCACCTCCGGAGGCATGGCAAGCTATCATGGCAGCCACCAACGCCAATGCTCAGATGATTCTGCAACTCTTGCAAGAACGTACTCAAGGGCAAGGCAATCAAGGCAATCAAGGTCAAGGCAACAATCAGCCTAACTTCGCTACACTCAAGCAGTTGCTCGCAAATCAGCCCAAGTCTTTCAGCTACTGTGCCGAGGCCACGGATGCTGATGATTGGCTCGTGGACATCAACAAGCATTTTGAATGTAGCAATGTCAGGCCTGAGGACTATGTCAAGTTCGCTTCTTTCCAGCTCAAGGACCAAGCTGCTGATTGGTATCAACAATACAAAGATTCCAGAGGAGGTCGTGTGATCACTTGGACTGACTTCTGTCGGGACTTCAAAGCGCACCACATTCCACAAAGTGTTGTTGAGAGCAAGCGTGAGGAGTTCCGCAATCTCAAGCAAGGCAACATGTCTGTGTATCAATACAACATCCAGTTTCAGAAACTTGCTCGCTTCGCTCAACAAGACGTTCCTGATGAAAAGAGCATGATCTATCACTTCAGAGGTGGCCTTAAAGAGGATCTGCAGTTAGCTCTTGTTCTTGTTGAGCCTACTCAGTTTGATCAATTCTATAACATGGCACTGAAACAAGAGGCTGCTCAGCTCAAGTGTGAGGCTTCTAAGAAAAGAGTCAGGGACGCAGTTCAGTCTTCTTCTTCCTCACTTGTGACAGCTAAGCAACAGAAGTTCTGGTTGCCTCCTCCTCCTCCGTTTCGTCAGCCTTACCAGCAGAAGAACAAAGGTGGCCATGGTTCTTCCAACTCTTCCAACTCTGGCTATCAGAACAAGTCTCAGAATCAAGCTCCAAAGTCCAATGCTCCTTATCACCGTCCACTCTCAGAGGTGACTTGCAACAAATGTCAGCAGAAAGGTCACTATGCTAACAAGTGCTTCAACCAAAGGCGCCTTCCGCCTCCTCCTCCTGTCAGATCTTCCAGCAATGCAGTGGTCAAGCATAATCCAAAGTCTGCAAAGGTGAACATGATGAATGCAGCTCAAGCAGAGGAATCTACTGATGTGATAATGGGTAATCTTCCTGTTAATGATATTCCTGCAAAAGTTCTTTTTGATACTGGTGCATCTATTTCTTTCATATCAAGACCTTTTGCATCCATGAACAATTTGCATACTGTTGATCTGCCTAAGCCGATAGCGGTTTCCTCTCCGGGATTATTCATGAATACCAAAATGATGGCTCCCGATGTTTCTATCAAGATGGGCAATTATAAATTTCTGTCTTCTCCAATGGTTCTTGGTGACTCGGATATTGATCTAATTCTTGGGATGGACTGGCTTTCTAAGCACAAGGCTCAACTCGATTGTGCTGCCAGGGAAATTCAATTGACACACTCTTCTGAGGATGTGATTATTTATGCTGCTCGTGATGAAACCATTCGGTTTTTCTCTCTCAATGAGAAGGGCGAATTGAATGCCATCTCTCAGATTCCAGTCGTTTGTGAGTATCAAGATGTCTTTCCAGAAGAGCTTCCGGGTATGCCTCCTCATCGACCAGTTGAGTTCGTTATCGAACTTGAGCCAGGCACTGAACCCGTTTGCAAGCGTCCATACAAGCTTGGACCCAACGAGCTGAAGGAATTGAAGAAACAGCTCGATGAACAAGAGCGTCTGGGTTTGATCAGACCGAGTTCTCCTCCATGGGGTTGTGGTGTTCTTTTTGTCAAGAAGAAGGATGGCACGGACCGACTTTGTGTCGACTACCGTCCATTGAACAAGAAGACAATCAAGAACAAGTATCCACTTCCCAACATCAATGAGCTATTTGAGCAACTCAAAGGTGCTAAAGTATTCTCGAAGCTTGACCTTCGTATGGGTTATCATCAGATTCGCATTCATGAAGAAGATATTCCCAAGACAGCATTCAGAACAAGCTTTGGTTCTTATGAATATACTGTCGTGTCTTTCGGCCTTGTCAATGCTCCTCCAGTATTCTCTCGGATGATGAATTTCATCTTCAACCCCTATACCAATGAATTCGTCCTGGTGTATCTCGACGATATCTTGGTCTTCTCCAAGAATAAGAAGGACCATGCCAAACATTTGCGATTGGTGCTCGACAAGCTCAGAGAGTATCAATTCTATGCGAAGTTCTCCAAATGTGAGTTTTGGCTTGATGAAGTTCTTTTCCTTGGTCACATCATTTCTGCCAAGGGCATCACTATTAACCCCGAGAAGGTGTCCGCAATTGTGAATTGGGAACCTCCTCAGAATGTCAAGCAGCTTCGTAGTTTTCTTGGTCTTGCAAGCTATTGCCGGAGATTCGTTGAGAATTTCTCCAAGATTGCAAAGCCTCTTTCCAACCTCCTCCAGAAGCATGTGAAGTATGTCTGGTCTCCTGAGTGTGACGTTGCTTTCAACACTCTCAAAGAGAGTCACAGCTCCTGTCTTGACTCCTCCTGATGAATCCAAGCCGTTTGAAGTTTTCTGTGATGCTTCTCTCCAAGGTCTCGGTGCTGTGTTAATGCAAGAGAAGAAAGTTGTGGCCTATACCTCTCGTCAGTTAAAGCCCAACGAGAAGAACTACCCCACTCACGATCTTGAGTTGGCGGCAGTTGTCCATGCATTAATAACGTGGAGACATCTCTTGTTGGGAAGACAAGTGGACATTTTCACTGATCACAAGAGTCTCAAGTATATCTTCACTCAACCCAACCTCAACCTCAGGCAGACTCGATGGGTCGAAATGATTCAAGAGTACAATCCGAGTATTGAGTATACTCCAGGCAAGGCTAATGTCATTGCAGATGCTTTAAGCAGGAAGGCTTATTGCAACAGCTTAATTCTCAAGCCTTTCCAACCGGATCTTTGTGAAGTTTTCCGCAAGCTGAATCTCCAAGTTGTTCCTCAAGGCTTTCTTGCCAACCTCATAGTCTCTCCTACTTTGGAAGATCAAATTCGTGAGGCACAACTCCTTGATGCCATGGTGAAGAAGGTGAAACGTGGTATCGACAAGGGTCTTTCCAAATACAAGTGCTATCGCATTGATGACAGAGACACTTTATTCTTCGAGGACCGGATTGTGGTTCCTAAAGGTGATCTAAGGAAAGTCATAATGAACGAGGCGCACAATTCTCTCCTTTCCATTCATCCTGGAAGTACGAAGATGTATCATGACCTCAAGCAGTCGTATTGGTGGACTCGAATGAAGCGAGAAATTGCTCAATTCGTAAATGAATGTGATGTTTGTCGAAGAGTGAAAGCAGAACACCAACGACCAGCTGGTCTCCTCCAACCTCTTGCTATCCCAGAATGGAAGTTTGATCACATCGAAATGGACTTCGTGACTGGTTTTCCAAAGTCCAAGCGCGGAAATGATGCTATCTTCGTTGTCATTGACAAGCTTTCTAAAGTGGCTCATTTCCTTCCAATCAAAGAATCCATCACAGCAGCTCAGCTGGCAGAGCTTTACACCTCCTGTCGCGGAATTGTCACGGCAGATGTCCTTGGGCTAGGACTTAGTCGTGGAGCCATCGCAACTAGGAAGCTTGAAGGGGTTATGCGGGACAAGGAACACGAGGGTTTATACTGGTTCGGCCCCTTACGGTGAAGGTAAAGCCTACGTCCAGTTCGAGGTGTTATTGATTAGGGTTACGATCGCCAGGGAGCTAAACACTTATCCCGGCTCTCGGAGAGATCGTTGTCGCCCCAAAACCGCTGCCGGGTCGTCCCTTTATATAGGGAGGCTGACGCCCAGCAGCCCTTAGAGTCCCGGCCGGCTCATAAGAGTGTCCGGCTCGGGCTCTAAAACAATACTTGCCTTACACTACAAGTCTACTATAACAATGATTGTAACTACGGGCTTTAAGCCATATCCGGGTCTCAGCCCATCTCTAGCCCATTATCCTGAAACTTAGCTCCGGGCTTCTGGTAATGATCCTTGGAGTAACCCGGCCCTCCTGGCGGGTGACCCCCAGGTCTATATCCTCAACATTAGGCCCCAGATTGACTTGAGCCGGCTCGTGTCAATCTTCAGCTCCGCAGTCAGAAAAAATCTCCGGCTTATCATTCATGTGAAGGTCATAACCCGGAGCGACGTCATCCTCTGGACTCCGGGTAATCCGCCGTGACGTCATCCTCCACTAAGTCCATTTTTTACTCCGCCAGATCCGCAACGGATCTTTGCTTTTACTGACCTTCCGAGAATCGAGGCGTCGTGAGGGGGGAGATAACCACGCCGTGGCCTCCTTAAATCCCGCGCCCGCTTATGACTTGGCCTTATAAATAGGCCGGCCCGGCACTCTCTTCTTCACATTCTCCTTCTTCCTCGCACTGCCGTTCCTCTGCCCGAGCTTCTGCCGCCGCCGCCGTCGCACCCCTGGTCTTCCTCAACCCGGCCGCTGCATCAACCTGACTCGGACCAGATAACGTCGGCGACCTCCTCTCTTCCTCAACTCCGGTGAGTCTTCTCTGCCTTGCTAGAATAGATCTGCGGTAGGGTTTCTTCAGTTCTTCGTGTTCGTCACCATTGCCCACAAACTCGGTAGTTTTGGTTGCCACCGTAGTTGGTTGATCCTTAACCTCGCGTAGAACCACTGCGGTAGAGGTTTGAGACCCATTTCATCTGTAAGAAACCCTCTTTTTACTGCATAAGAACTGTGTTCAACCTCAAAAACTTCTCCTGCCTCTGTTTTTTAGGTCTAGAGAACTTTCTCTGCCCCGACTACTTTGATCCAAAAAAGTTACTGTAATATGTGAAATCTGTTTACCACACTTAGTAAAAACTGCAGTCCTTGAATTTTGGCGGCTTATATTTCCGACTTAGAGAAAACACGCGCCGTAGAACTTTCCGGTTTAAAGAGAATCATGCTCTGTAGTCTCTTCCGACTTAACCGCAGTAAGCCGCAGACGACCAACTTATCCTGAAAACCCCGACGGCTTAGATAACCCACCGTATCAATACATACCATTAGTCCCCTTCATAAGCCGTCATTGTAACTTGAATGATAAACTCCGGCTTATAATTAACCCGGACACTTTTCTCTTCCTCGTAGACCACCCACCGTCACCATGCCTCCCAAGGCTCCCATCACTTGCAACTGGATGAAATCCAGCGTCACCGAAGAGACCCTGGCCAACTTCGTTAAGTCCGGATATCTGCCTAAGAAAGAAGTGATGTCCTACCGTGCCCCTGACCCGTCCGAAGAAAGGCCACAGCCAAGAGACGGGGAGGTAGTGATCTTTGCCGACCATATGAGCCGGGGCTTCGCACCGCCCGGCTCAAAATTCTTCCGGGACGTGCTCAACTCCTTTGATCTTCGGCCTCAGGATATAGGACCCAATTCCATATCCAACATCTGCAACTTCCAAGTTTTTTGTGAAGTATATCTTGGAGAAGAGCCGAGTCTGCTGCTCTTCAGAGAGCTGTTCTATTTGAACCGCCAAACCGAGTGCGCAAACGGTCCAAGTCTAGAGTTAGGCGGCATCTCCATCCAACGGCGCAGGGATTGTCTATTCCCTTACGCAGAACCGCCAAGTCACCCCAAGGACTGGAACATGACTTGGTTCTACTGCCAAGACACGTCCCCGGCTGATGAGAGCCCGCTGCCCGGCTTTCGCCCAACGCGCCTGGAGCCAACTCATCCATTATCCGACAAGCTGACTGCCGCAGAACGCCAGCCTCTGCTTCCAACGATCAACAAGATCAAAGCCCTGCTAGGCAATGGTCTGAACGGAATTGACCTGGTCCGGGTCTGGATCTCATGGCGGGTGATCCCATTGAGCCGCCGCCCCGGCTTAATGTGTGAGTACACCGGGCGAAAGGATGACCCGCAGAGGCACAGTCGCAATGATCTTCCAGAAGACGTTGCTGAAGAAGAGACCAAGGCTCTTTTAAACGAGAGCCTGGTAGACTGTGGAAGAACCGGGCTAGCCCCGTTCTGCAAGACCAATCCAGCCCCAGCGGTAAGCCGCTGACTTTAACCTTTCCATTTTGTTTTACCTGTCATCTTACTAAGAACTCATTACTGTATTTCTCAGGCTGATGATAAATTCTGGCGGGTAAAGTATGACCATGAGGCGGCCAAGAAGGCCAGGAAGGCGAAGAAAGCCGCCAAGAGAGCCGCCCCTCGCAAAAAGGGAAACAGACCCACTGCTTCGGAGCTGCTGCAATTAAGCGATAGCTCCGAGTCAGAGGTAACCCTTAAATCTTTTAAATTCTTGCAGTATATGTTGTCTGATGCTGTCCGCCTTATCAACACTTGCTTATTGACAGGATGACACCGGCGCCAGTAACCCGGCGGTCGAAGAGGTAACATCACTTTCCTCCGGCTCGGAGCCTTTACCACAGCTGAAAGTCCGAAGGGTAACCCGGAAAGTAAACTTTTCCCATCCATTAGCTCACCGAGACCCTCAATTTCTTTTGAAGCAGCAGGTTCACGAGAGCCGGCGTCACACCCGGGCCCGCAAGGACACCGACCTCTCCACTGGGTTACCCGACGCAACGAGAAAACGCCGCACTGAGGTTTTTTCTCACCTGTACCCTTTTCATCCGTTGGCGGGTGTCATCCGTCAGCCACTCAACTCTTCTGACTCCAATTACCAGGAGACCTCCCCCTCCTCGGGTGACTCCATGCAGTCAAGTCTGCCGGCCTTCAAGACTGCCCCCGGGTAACAACAATCTCCTTACATTATCTGTCTGTACTTACCCTTTGTATGCCTAACACTTCTGCCTTTTCAGTGCCCAGGCAAAGCTCACCAAAAGAGTAAAGAAGACCAGGTCAGCCGGAGTGCCCGACTTGCCTGAGCCGGAGACGACGGTTCAAGAGCCGCCAGTCGCCTCCGCCCCTGAAGCCACCATTCCCATGGATACAGCGCCTGAAGCCCCTGCCCCGACCACCAAGACAACAACCGAAACATTAGCTAACCCGGAGGCCTCCGGCTCAGCCCCACCAGCTAACGACCCGGACGTGGTAATTACCTGGACGGAGTTTGTTGAGCCGGGGAGGCCGACCGCGCTGGCCAAATGCTCCGCGAGGGGGGAGTTGCTACAACCCCACCGGGTGAATCTGGATCTCTCCAGCTACACCGACTTAAGTATTGGAGAACTCGTCTCAGGCTATATCAGCCAGGTTCACAAGAGCCGGGACGCCGAGATCGCCATGGTCAACTAGATCCAACAAAAATCTGAGGTAACCTTCTGCTGTTCTCTTACTTTCCGCATAGTGATCCTTGCCATTCTAGCCCCCAAGTCTAGGACTTATACTTGAATATGTTGTAAACTTTAGATTCCGGCTTACTGAACTGAGCCGGCCGTACATAGATAGATACGTTCAATATGCATTAGCCCCCAAGTGCCAAGTGTCTTTGCTTGGAAAGCGCTTGGGACTTTATAAAATGACTGTTAATAACCCGGAAATATATGCAGGCTGTTGGCAAGAAATTAGAGTCGGACCTGGCGGATCTCAAGAGCCGGCTGAAGGCACAAGAGATGGAGACCCGGAAGGCAAATGCCAAGTTTGTCTCCAGCATCGCCGCTCAGGAGAAATTGAAGACTGAATTCGACGCTGGGCGGAAGGCCTGGGCTGAGGAGAAAGCTGCACTGGTGACCCGGGCAGAACAGGCGGAGAAGGCCCTCACTGAGAAGACCGCTGAGCTCTCCGGTCTAAAGCGCCAAGTGTCCCAAATGGTAGCTGCCATCTTCGGTAAGTTGCCTCACCGGCTTTCATTCAAGTTGGAATGTTTACATCTCTTAACTCATCCTTATCACCGGGTCATCTGATGTTGTTAAACAGGTTCCAGAAGCGCCAACTTGAACCAGAGCGTGGTCACCAAGTTAAAGGCCGTGTACACCCTGGTGGAACAGCTCTACACCGGGTCACAGCGGGCTTTAGCTGTGGTGGCCCTGTCAAATGAAGTGCCGACTCATCTGGCCGAAGTCCTGCGCCGGCTTGCAGTTCTGCCGCAGCGGATCCAGGAGCTACGACGAGCATCCGCGAGATCCGGAGCAATCGCCGCACTGAGCCGGGCCAAAGCCTTCTTGCCGGAGCTAGACCCGGCAGATATCGCCCTAGGTTACCCTAGCCTGAAAGAAGACGGCTCAGCGTTCGACCAGAAGGACTTCGCGGCTTGCGTGAAGGCTGTGCGCCCGGTGGCCACCATCATCGGGAACGACACCGATTTAACCAAGTATCAGCCGGGATACAACGCGGAGAATCAGAGGATTCCAACCCCTCGCTATGAAGCTATCAATCTGATTCCCCCGGCTCGCCAGCACACCTTCGCCCCGGAGATTAACCCGGCCGGGTTAATTGACGAAGAAGCTCAGTTCGAAGCTCTCAACGGCATCAACTGGAAGTCGTCGACCTTCGAAGCCTTGGGATCAGCCGAAGCAGAAGATGAGCCGGGGACTTCAACTCAGCAGGCGTCATAAACCGGCTAGCGGCTCACCAAACAACGCCCATCCTTGAAACTTTGAAAGATTTTTTTAATAGAGTAGGTGCAACAATTTATCTCTGCCGTGCCATCGTGCACGTAATGAATGCTGAAACCCTTTGAAGTCATTCTTTTGATGCTCCTCCGGGTCGGAATTATCCCTTTGTCCTTCTCAACCTTAAAAAGTGCCTTTAAATATCTGCATAGAAAGGCAAATTACAAGTCGCAAAGCGGCTTACCGCCCTGAGAATCAGGTGTTTGAGATGGATAACCCGGGATACGAACCAAAAAAGATCGGTCCTTAACTATGCTCGAACATAGCTGTGATGACACACTTAACAGCCTGTAAGCATACTTCCGGGTTAAATAACCCGGGTAGCACGGTTGGTACCTTAACTCGAATTTATTTGTCTTGATGACAACCATGATGCTCGACTAACAAGATGAACCAAAATTAAGCCGGCAAGTGAAACCCGGCAGTACATACTTTGACATGATCAAAGCAAGTTTGTGGTAAAATATAAAAACTTAAGGGCTTCCAGTTCGAATACGACCAGAAACTCGGTCCAAAGGGGTTAAGCTAAGATTCGGATACGATCATATAGCCCCCAGTGGGTTTGGCGATGCCAATCAAGAGGGTATCGACAGCTATGCTCTCTTTGGTTCGAATACGACCCATGTTTGAACAGGAAGCCCCCAAGTGATTCTGAAAATTTGTTTAACGACGCTGATTCGAATACGATCCACGTCGGTTCTCAGAGGGGTTACACTATGATTCAAATATGACCAGAGGCAACTTCCCAATGAGCTCGGCACTTTGCCAATCAAATGGGTATCGACAGCTATGTTCTCTTTGGTTCGAATACGACCCATGTGTGAACAGGAAGCCCCCAAGCGACTTTACTGCTTACAGCTAGATTCGAAGATGATCATAAGCCGGATCTTCTGTAAGTCAGCATGTAACAACACACATTTTTGGAAGAGAGCAAAGGACAGAGGTCCTGCTTTATTGCTTTATCATAATATATACATGGCTGAGATAAATATGTACATCACAAGAGTCGGAAGCTCAAGTGTAGTAAGGCCGAAGCTGAGCTATGTTCCACGGCCGACGGGTCTCCTCCTCAGATTTACGTGAGTCCTTATGCTCCCGGATATCAATGAGGTAATATGACCCGTTGTGCAAGTTCTTACTGACCACAAAAGGCCCTTCCCAAGGTGGGGATAACTTGTGTGCGTCTGTTTGATCCTGGATGAGCCGGAGCACCAGGTCGCCCTCCTGGAAGACCCGGGATTTGACCCGGCGGCTATGATAACGGCGCAGGTCTTGTTGGTAAATCGCTGAACGGGCGGCTGCCACATCACGCTGTTCGTCCAGCAAGTCCAGAGCATCTCGGCGCGCCTGTTCATTATCCGTCTCAACATAAGCCGCCACACGAGGTGAATCATGACGGATGTCGCTGGGGAGAACTGCTTCTGCTCCATAAACCATGAAGAAAGGCGTGAAGCCTGTAGACCTGTTAGGAGTAGTGTTGATGCTCCATAAAACGGAGGGCAACTCCTCCACCCAACAACCTGGCGTCCGTTGCAAAGGGACCAAGAGCCGGGGTTTAATGCCCTTCAGAATCTCCTGGTTAGCTCTCTCAGCTTGACCATTGGATTGGGGGTGTGCCACTGAAGAGACATCAAGCCGGATATGCTCTCTTTGACAAAACTCCTCCATAGCGCCTTTGGACAGATTAGTGCCATTGTCTGTTATGATGCTGTGTGGAAAGCCGAAGCGGAAGATCACCTTTTTCATAAATTGAACCGCCGTGGCTGCATCACACTTGCTAACTGGCTCAGCTTCCACCCACTTCGTGAATTTGTCCACTGCCACCAAGAGGTGGGTCTTCTTATCCTTGGACCGTTTAAAAGGCCCGACCATATCAAGCCCCCAGACCACAAAGGGCCAAGTGATCGGGATCATCCTCAATTCCTGAGCCGGCACATGAGCCCGTCGGGAGAACCTTTGGCAGCCATCACATTTACTGACCAAATCCTCTGCATCAGCGTGAGCCGTCAGCCAATAAAAACCATGACGGAAAGCCTTGGCCACAAGAGATTTTGAACCGGCATGATGGCCACAATCCCCTTCATGGATCTCGCGCAAGATCTCTTGACCTTCCTCAGGGGAGATACAACGCTGGAATGCCCCTGAAACACTGCGATGATGCAACTCGCCATCGATAACAATCATTGACTTAGCCCGCCGGGTTATTTGCCTGGCCAGAATTTCATCCTGAGGCAACTCTCCCCGGGTTATATAAGCCAGATATGGCATTGTCCAGTCTGGTATGATATGAAGAGCCGCCACCAGTCGTGCCTCCGGGTCAGGGATAGCCAAGTCCTCCTCTGTAGGCAACTTAACCGAAGGGTTATATAGGACATCCAGGAAAGTGTTAGGCGGCACCGGCTTTCGCTGAGAGCCAAGCCGGCTTAAAGCATCAGCCGCCTCATTCTTCCTGCGGTCAATGTGCTCCACTTGATATCCCTGAAAGTGCCCGGCAATGGCATCAACCTTGCGGCGATAAGCCGCCATTAGAGGATCCTTAGAATCCCAGGTGCCTGATACTTGTTGAGCCACCAAGTCTGAGTCACCAAAACACCTCAGCCGGCTTAAGCTCATCTCCTTAGCCACCCGAAGACCGTGGAGCAAAGCCTCGTACTCAGCCGCATTATTAGTGCAAGGAAACATCAACCGTAGCACATAATGGAACTTGTCACCTTTAGGGGAAGCCAAGACCACACCAGCCCCCGAGCCCTCCAGCTGCCTGGACCCATCAAAGTGAATAGTCCAATAAGTGTTATCCGGCTTTTGCTCGGGTACTTGTGACTCTGTCCAATCATTGATGAAATCTATCAAGGCCTGAGACTTAACAGCAGTGCGTGGCACATATTTGAGGTCATGAGGTCCAAGTTCTATAGCCCACTTAGCAATTCTCCCTGTAGCCTCTCTGTTCTGGATAATATCACCGAGAGGGGCGGAACTGACCATAGTGATGGGATGACCTTGAAAGTAATGCTTAAGCTTCCGGCTCGCCATAAATACCCCATATACGAGCTTCTGCCAATGCGGATACCGCTGCTTGGACTCAATGAGCACCTCACTGACATAATAAACCGGCCGCTGAACCGGATGCTCCTTACCTGCCTCCTTGCGCTCCACCACAATAGCCACGCTGACAGCTCGTGCGTTTGCCGCTACATACAGTAGCAAGGGCTCCTTATCAATCGAAGCAGCAAGGACGGGGGGCTCTGCCAGTTGCTTTTTCAAATCCTCGAAGGCGGTATTAGCTGCATCATTCCAGACAAAGTTATCAGTTTTCTTCATCAATTGATATAAGGGCATAGCCTTCTCACCCAAATGGCTTATAAACCGGCTTAACGCAGCGATGCGACCCGCCAAACGCTGAACGTCATTTATACATGCCGGCTTAGCTAGAGAAGTGATAGCTTTGATCTTCTCTGGGTTAGCCTCAATGCCCCTGTCAGAAACCAAGAAGCCCAATAGTTTGCCTGCAGGAACACCAAAAACACATTTGGCCGGGTTAAGCATCATCTTATAGACCCGGAGATTGTCGAAGGTTTCCCTTAAGTCATCTATCAGGGTTTCCTCCTTCATGGATTTAACCACAATGTCGTCCACGTAAGCGTGAACATTGCGCCCGATCTGCTTATGAAGGCAATTCTGCACACAACGCTGGTAAGTCGCCTGTGCACACTTGAGTCCAAAGGGCATAGACACATAGCAAAAGGCTCCAAAGGGAGTGATGAACGCCGTCTTCTCCTGGTCCTTAACTGCCATCTTAATCTGATGATACCCGGAATAAGCATCCAAGAAACTTAAGCGTGCACAACCTGCCGTGGCGTCAATGATTTGATCAATACGGGGGAGAGCAAAAGGATCAGCCGGACACGCCTTGTTCAAGTCCGTGTAGTCCACACACATCCGCCAGGTGCCGTTCTTTTTAAGTACAAGCACCGGGTTAGCCAACCACTCTGGGTGAAAAACCTCAACAATGAACCCGGCCGCCAAAAGCCGGGCCACTTCTTCACCAATAGCCTTCCGCCTCTCTTCGTTAAACCGTCGAAGGAACTGTCTGACCGGCTTAAATTTTGGATCCACATTGAGAGTGTGCTCAGCGAGTTCTCTAGGTACACCTGGCATGTCAGAAGGTTTCCATGCAAAGATGTCCCTATTCTCACGGATGAACTCGATGAGCGCGCCTTCCTATTTCGGGTCCAGATTTGCACTGATGCTGAACTGCTGAGACGAGTCACCTGGAACAAAATCAACAAGTTTAGTCTCATCGGCTGATTTAAACTTCATTGCTGGTTCATTCTCCGTGGTTGGCTTTTTCAGAGAGGTCATATCTGTTGGGTCAACATTGTCTTTATAAAATTTCAACTCTTCTGTGGCACAAACAGACTCTGCATAAGCCGCGTCACCTTCCTCACACTCCAGAGCCACTTTCCGGCTGCCGTGAACCGTAATGGTCCCGTTGTGACCCGGCATCTTGAGTTGTAAGTACACATAACACGGCCGTGCCATGAACTTGGCGTAAGCCGGCCGCCCGAATATAGCATGGTATGGACTTCTTATCTTGACCACCTCAAAGGTCAACTTTTCCACCCTGTAGTTGTTCTCATCACCGAAGGCCACTTCCAATTCGATCTTGCTGACTGGATAAGCCGACTTACCGGGTACCACACCATGGAAGATAGTATTTGACTGGCTGAGGTTCTTATCAACTAGCCCCATACGACGGAAAGTCTCATAATAGAGGATGTTGATGCTGCTGCCTCCATCCATGAGTACCTTTGTGAACTTATAGCCTCCCACCTGAGGAGCCACTACTAAGGCCAGGTGGCCCGGGTTATCCACCCGGGGAGGGTGATCCTCCCTACTCCACACTATGGGCTGCTCCGACCACCGTAAGTAGCGTGGAACCGCCGGCTCAACAGCATTAACAGCCCTCTTGTGAAGCTTCTCGTCTCGTTTGCACAAACTAGTGGTGAACACGTGATACTGTCCACCGCTAAGTTGCTTTGGGTTGGTCTGATAGCCCCCCTGTTGCTGTTGATGACCCTGACCAGACTGTTGATTGAAGCCCCCTTGACCGTTCAGAGGACCGGAATTTGACCCGCCACCCGGGCCATGAAAGCCGCCAGCGCCGGAGCCGCCTGCGCCTGGGCCGCCGCCCGGGCCATTGTAGTTTTTAAAGGCCTTCATGATAGCACAATCCTTCCATAGATGAGTCGCTGGCTTCTCTCTAGAGCCGTGTCTCGGACAAGGCTCATTCAACAGCTGCTCCAGAGAAGGTCCTGACCCGCCGCCTCGGGGAGGGGGCCTCCCTTTGCGTCGCTGGTTGTTGCCTTGGGTGTTGGCTACGAACTCCAGGCTGCCATCGGCCTTGCGCTTGCCTCCTCCTTGATTCCCCGGGTTAAACTGAGGGCCCTTGCCATTGCCGTTCTTCTTTCCCTTCCCTGTCCTTTCATCATCTGAAGGGGGATCCTTGGTACCATCGGAATCAGCGTATTTGACAAGAGCCGCCATTAGTGTACCCATATCCGTGCAGTCACGTTTAAGCCGCCCAAGCTTCATCTTTAGGGGCACAAAACGACAGTTCTGTTCTAACATCAAGACTGCAGAGCCGGCGTCCATCTTATCTGATGAATGTATGATCTCCTTGACCCGGCGAACCCAATGGGTCGTGGACTCACCCTCCTGCTGCTTACAGTTAGTCAAATCCACAACTGACATAGACTGCCTACAGGTATCCTTGAAGTTTTGAATGAACCGGGCCTTCAGCTCAGTCCAAGACCCAATGGAGTTCGGTGGCAGCCCTTTTAACCACGTGCGGGCAGTTCCATCTAACATCATGGTGAAATATTTGGCCATGGCCGCCTCGCTGACCTCTAGCAGTTCCATAGCCATCTCATAACTTTCAATCCAGGCCGCAGGCTGTAAGTCAGCTGTATAGTTAGGCACCTTCCTAGGGCCCTTGAAATCCTTAGGTAGACGTTCATTACGGATGGCCGGCACCAAACAAGGGACACCCCCGGTCCTGGTAGAAATACCCACATCAACGGACGCCGTTGGATAAGCTGGGGGGGTCTGATAAGCCGTCAATTGCGGCACCTGCTCCACCTCTTGCCGTGCTTGGTCTGCGGCGTAGAAGGTTCCAACATGAGCCGGGCCATGGCGTCGGACATTACTTGAGCCGGTCGCCGAGACCATGTGCCGGCTGTAACTCGGGCTCTGGCCTGGGCGAGGAGTTGAGTGGATCCTGTCCCGGCTGTAGGAGTACGCCTCTTGCTGCGCTAGGGCCGTCTGCAGGAGTTCCCTGACCCGGCGGGTTTCAACGGCTGCCGGAGAATTGCCGTCAACGGGAAGAGCCGCCAGTCGTGCTGCCGCAGCTACCATGTTCTCCAGCGGGTTATCGTAATGACCCGGGGGTATTGGCACATACTGAGGCGGGGCAGGGGGCGCCTGGGGAGGCCCCATTACTAGTGGCTGAATAAGGGGTCCCGACCCGGGCGCAATGACCCCTGGTGGGTTACTGGATCCCGCACCCGGCGTGTTGAATAGATTGCGCGGATCGTAAACCGGCGGGAGTCGAGACTGGGCCTTCTGATGCCTCCTTCTCATGACCTCGTTGGCCGCGTTCTGATCCATCGTGAGTTGGAAGGACTGCGCCTGAATCAACTGAGTCCGGGCGTCGAGAGCCGCCCGCTCCGCCGCCAGCCTGATCCCTTCTGCTGCAAGATCCTCTTTTGCTTTCATCAGATCCAATTTTAACTGTGCCACCTCCGCGTCATGCTGGGCTTGATCTGCCGGGTCAACCGTGGCAGTTAACAGGGCCGTCATCTTATCTGTGAGATCCATCAGCACCTGAGCCGGGGAAGGCTCCAGGTTTTCTGATCCGGTAGCGGGGTTCTCAACAGGCTGCGCACCAGCCATAAAAACTCCGACCTGACTTGGCGGCTCAAAAAGGTCCGGAATACTGTTGCCATCGGAATAACTCATGAGCCTGCCATCTTGAAGTCGGTACAACGAGTTTGACTCATCAGCGGCCGACTCGCCGTCAGAGCCGGCGGCCGCCTCATCCCCAGACCCAGATGGATCGGAGGGCCTTCCATGGATGCATCCCACAAAAGCGCGTTTTAAGGCAGGCCGGGCCCGGGCGGGTCGTGCGCGCTGAGCCGTTTCGATGAGATCGGCGCAGAGACCCGGCTCGCGGCCCGGCTCACCAACCTTGCCAATGAAGACATGAATTCCGCCAAAGGGGACCCGGTACCCGTACTCCACTGAGCCGGCGTCGGGGCCCCAGTCCGCGTCGTCGATGTAGAGCCTGCCGCGACGACTCTTGGTCATCCGGCCCACAGCGTATCCCTTGAGCCCTTCGAAGCTGCCCTTCAAGAACTCAAATCCACCGTGCGCTCGCCCCACGGTGGGCGCCAACTGTCGCGGAATTGTCACGGCAGATGTCCTTGGGCTAGGACTTAGTCGTGGAGCCATCGCAACTAGGAAGCTTGAAGGGGTTATGCGGGACAAGGAACACGAGGGTTTATACTGGTTCGGCCCCTTACGGTGCAGGTAAAGCCTACGTCCAGTTCGAGGTGTTATTGATTAGGGTTACGATCGCCAGGGAGCTAAACACTTATCCCGGCTCTCGGAGAGATCGTTGTCGCCCCAAAACCGCTGCCGGGTCGTCCCTTTATATAGGGAGGCTGACGCCCAGCAGCCCTTAGAGTCCCGGCCGGCTCATAAGAGTGTCCGGCTCGGGCTCTAAAACAATACTTGCCTTACACTACAAGTCTACTATAACAATGATTGTAACTACGGGCTTTAAGCCATATCCGGGTCTCTGCCCATCTCTAGCCCATTATCCTGAAACTTAGCTCCGGGCTTCTGGTAATGATCCTTGGAGTAACCCGGCCCTCCTGGCGGGTGACCCCCAGGTCTATATCCTCAACACCTCCAGAATTGTCTCCTTGCACGGCATTCCACAATTGATTTCTTCAGATCGTGGAAGCATCTTCACCTCTAAGTTCTGGGACTCCTTCCAGAAGGCCATGGGCACAAACATTCGCTTCAGCACAGCTTTCCATCCTCAAACTAGTGGCCAAGTCGAGCGAGTCAATCAAATTCTTGAAGATATGCTCGGGGCTTGTGTCATTTCCTTTCGCATGAAATGGGACGATTGTCTTCCATATGCTGAATTCTCCTACAACAACAGCTTCCAAGCGAGTTCGGGCAAGGCCCCATTCGAGATTCTCTATGGCAGAAAGTGCCGTACTCCTCTCAATTGGTCAGAGACTGGTGAACGCCAACTTCTTGGCAATGACTTACTCACTGAAGCTGAAGAAATGTGTAAAGTCATCCGTGATAATCTCAAAGCCGCGCAATCGCGCCAGAAGAGCTACTATGATAGTAAGCACCGTGATTTGGCTTTCGAGATCGAAGACCATGTCTACCTCCGCGTCTCTCCAATGAAAGGCACTCGTCGCTTCGGTATCAAAGGGAAGCTTGCCCCTAGATACGTGGGTCCTTTCAAGATCATTGGCAAAAGAGGCGACCTCGCCTATCAACTTGAGCTTCCTTCCAACTTCGCGAACGTGCACGATGTGTTCCACATGTCACAGCTCCGCAAGTGCTTCAAGACGCCTGAGCGCACTATCAACTTCGAAGAGATTGACCTCCAAGAAGATTTGTCTTATCATGAGCACCCCGTTGCTATTCTTGAAGAAACTGAGCGCAAGACTCGCAACAAGTCAATCAAATTCCTGAAAGTGAAGTGGTCGCACCATTCCGACCAGGAAGCCACCTGGGAACGCGAGTTCCATCTCCGTTCTGAATATCCGGAGTTCTTTCAGTCCTAGATCTCGGGACGAGATCCTCTCGTAGTGGTGGAGTGTTGTAACACCCCGCATGTAACTTGCCATATTTGTAACTCCGACTCTTGCCATTTTCGGCTATGTGTTATGATATTCCCTCCGTGGTCGGGTTTTGTTTTTCGTTTTGCTTTTGTTCATGTCATGCTTTTCATATCATGTCATCATGTGCATTGCATTTGCATACGTGTTCGTCTCATGCATCCGAGCATTTTCCCCGTTGTCCGTTTTGCAATCCGGCGCTCCTATCTCCTCCGCACCCCTCTTGTTTACTTTCTTGTGTGGGTGTCAAACTTTCTCGGAATGGACCGAGGCTTGTCAAGTGGCCTTAATATACCACCCGGAGACTACCGGTCAAGTTTCGTTCCATTTGAAGGTCGTTTGGTACTCCAACGGTTAACCGGGCATCCGCAAAGTCCATTTGAGTGTACAGCAAAAAAACCCCTCAAAACCAGCCCAAAACCCACCAAACTCTCTTCCATGCTCTAGGTCGTTCGATCACGATCGTGTGGGCGAAAACCGCCCATCCGCCGCCGCCCGAGCCCGCGCTCGCCCGCCGCCTCCCGCGCCGGCCTCCGCCGCCGCCGGCCGCCGCACGGCCCGTTCTCCGGCGCCGGCGCCGCCATCCGCCGCCGCGGCCACCCTCCGCCGCCGGCGCGCCGTGCCCCGCCGCCGTCCGCCTCACCTCCTCCTCCCTCCGGCCTCTCCTCCCTCTCCTCCGGCCGTCGCCGGCGAGGCCGAGCCCGAGCCCCTCGAGCAGTCCCGATCCAGATCCGTGCGGGCACTGTAGGAAGGTTGACCCGAGCCCCCTTTTTTCCCCAAGTTTTTTCGATTTTGATGATAAGTGCTCATGTTCCTCAGTGCGTAACTTCTTGCATGTAGCTCCGATTCGCGCGTGTGATATGTCAAATTATTCGCCTCGTGATGCTCTACATTTTGTTCAATTGCACCATGTTTATTAGAGGCCATCTTGATGCCCAAATCTCTGTTGGAAGAGGGCTAGTTGCTGTTATCTGCTGGTTCTTAACAGAACTTGGAGATTTGTCATTTTTGTATCTTTAAATCTGTGCATCTTATGGGCATGAGCTCTACATGTGTTTTGTTGTATGACATGCCATCTCTCCAAGGGTGTATGTGATGTACTTTTGTGATCTCTGTGGTGACTAGCACAAGCATGCAAAGTAGGCTCCGAAATGTTTCTGATTTCAGGGACTTAGTGATTTCTCTAAGTCCATGTCTGCTGTTATTTTGTTGCCATGTAAACTTGATGCTACAGAGAGATCCATGCATATTTTGGTGATGTCCAGTAAGGATGTTTTGTAGCTATAGTTGTAATTGATTCATTCCTGCCCTTGTTTGCAATTATGGAGTGATATAGCATGACTAAATCTTGCTCTACTTTTGCTATAAAATATTTCTGGCAGATTCTTAACATGATATGCAATTTTGCCAAGCTTATTGTAGTTGATCCATACATGCTATGCTTTTGTTCTTGCCACGGATAGCTTCATAAACATGCCATCTTGCTGTAGGTATGCTTGTTTTGTCATGGATTGCTCTGTATTGAGTGCATCAAGCTCACAAAGAGGCCTTCATATTATTGTTTCTGCCATGCTCTGTTTTCTGCTAAGTCTGAAACCTGTTAACGAAACTTGCTATGTTTACATGCTTGCCATCATATCTTCTGATCCTTTTTGGCTTATGGTCAGTAAGGGACTTTTGTCATGTGCATTTAGTAGAACACCGCCATGTCTTGTTTTGCTATGTTAAGTTCATGTAGCATGTTGTTTGCGTGCTCTGGGCATTGCTACCTGATGCTGTTTTCTGCCATGTCCTGTTTTTCACTGTCTGTGATCCTGTTATCTTTTGCGCTTTTGCCATGCTTGTTTGAGCTTGTTATGTTGTGAATAGCCGTAGCTCAGTGTTCATCTTTTGTCAAGCATCTCCTGTAGACTACTGCCATGTGCGTTATTGTTATGTTGGAGTGCTGTAGCATTGCTACTTGTTGCATTTTAAGTGCTATCATGCTGTTAATCGCAGATTCGTGTCATTCTTGTTTTGCTTGCCATTTGCAAACCGTGCATCCGTTTCCGGTGATCTTTATATCGATTTCGACCAAAATCATCTCACCTTTCCAGTGGCATGCTTGGTTTGCCAAGTTGCTGCCTTGTTCATCATTTTCCTTCCGGAGCAGGCATATGCATCGCATATCATATCTCGCATATCATACATGCTTTGCATCATGTTGCTTGTGCTTTTCTCGTGGTTGATTGTGGTTCCGTTTGTTTGTGTTCTTGTCTTGGGTAGAGCCGGGAGACGAGTTCGTGAACGAGGAACCTGTTGAGTACGCTTATGAGGATCAAGCTTTCGACAACTCTGAGAACCTTGCAGGCAAGATGACCACCCCTCGAAATCACTTCTATCTTTGCTTTGCTAGTTGTTCGCTCTATTGCCATGCTACCAAAATAGTTGCAGGTGCCGTTGATGCCAGTGCAGATGATGGGGTCGATCTCAAGTGGGAGTTCGACGAGGAACGTGGTCGTTACTATGTGTCTTTTCCTGATGATCAGTAGTGGAGCCCAGTTGGGACGATCGGGATCTAGCATTTGGGGTTGTCTTATTTTCATCTGGATTTTGGCCGTAGTCGGTCTATATGTTTGTATTTTTGATGATGTATGAATAATATTTATGTATTGTATGAAGTGGCGATTGTAAGCCAACTCTTTATCCCATTCTTGTTCATTACATGGGATTGTGTGAAGATGACCCTTCTTGCGACAAAACCACTATGCGGTTATGCCTCTAAGTCGTGCCTCGACACGTGGGAGATATAGCCGCATCGTGGGCGTAACAGCTCACCAGCCCTACAGGTGTGCAAAGGCATGCTCGGGGAGGGGCCGGAGCAGCGGTTCCATCGTCGAGGCGGCCGGTGGCAGCGTCGAGGGACCTTCCAGATCCAGGAATGGGGAGGAGGACGGGGACGGCGAGGTCGGCGGTGAGGTGGCCTCGGCGAGGGGCGTTGGCGTGGTGGCAGGAACGGGGAGGCGTTCAGCGAGGTCCGGCGGGGTCGAACGGCGTCGGCGCCACCGGTGCAGAGACGAGGGGCGTCGAGCGGAGGCGAGGGGGATCTCTCGATCCAGATCGAGAGAGCGAGAGGGAGAGGTGGATCGGGGGGAGTATGGTGTAGCGGGCTAGGGTTACTGGAGTGGGAGGGGATAAGGAGGCAACGGGGTGGGCCGGCCTGTGGGGGTGGTCAGCGGGGTTGAGGCCCGGTGGGGAAAGGGGGGGTTCCTTTTCTCTAATTTTATTTCTTTTATTTTCTATTAAAATGATATCTTCTGTTTTGGATGGAAACAAGGCATCAAATGATTTTTGTTGAAAGTGAAACTTAGCAAAATGGTTCAGGAACAACATTGTGGTGTTGCCTAAAAAGTTTCTTGGCCAATGGAATTGTTCAAGCATTTTTTTGAAATTGAAAAGGTCATTTAATAGGATGTTGGACCACTTTATAAATTTCCTAGGAATTTATTAGTAAGTCAGTTGAAGTTGGTTTCAACATGACGATGATCAGGGGAATTTGTAGGATTATTCGAACATTTTAGTTTTCATGTTTGACTAAATTTGAAGTTGGACTCAAATTTGAACTTGGATTTGAATTATGTTTCGGATCAAATGAGGATTAGCAACAGTAAGAGTGATAACATGGCACCCTTAAAAGTGGACTGTAGCTTGATTATCCGGGTGTCACAATTCTCCTCCACTACAAGAAATCTTGTCCCGAGATTTAAAGGGTGGAGTAAGGGGAAAGACTCGGGAAGGACGGAGCTCAACACAAGATAGGTAACTGGGGTATCTCATTGAACGTGGCATAGAGGCATCTCTCGAGTTGAAATTCAAGAAAGTCATCGAGAGCAAGGTAAGGAGGTGCAATAAGAAGTTTCAACCGGGTAGGCAATCGTTCGTTTCCTGAAACAAAGGGTGAAAGGGGTTCAGAGCAATGGGAATAAGTATTGTGTCTGATACCAGAACAGATCGCAGGAAGGTGGCTCGTGAATTACATACGAAGCCAAGCGTGAGGAACAATTTTGGAAGACAGGGATGTACAGGAGAGTCGGGTTTCGATCCTGTGGATCTGTGGGTTATGGGCCCACCATGTGGGTTAAAAGCAGGAAGGCACTAATCATTTTGCACGGTCATGATAGCAAGGCATGTCAGAGGATAGCATGTCAATTATGTTGGCAACAACATTGGTACCAAGGACGAGGGACGAAGAGAACCATTTTCCTGGTCGTTAAGACGAGGGTGACCAATAGGCAAAGTTCTCGTCCATCGGTGGCTACCAAAATTTCATCAACAATAGTAACAAGGTCTTACTGACAGAGTTTGTACACCTAGGTGTTTACATAAGCAGGGAATTATCTCTGCTCAGATATGATAGGTTACAAGAAAGTTTAAACAAAATAATGAAAGGGAAAGTGTAGACTCGAATCAGTTATCAGTGTTCTCGAGTGTCTAACAACTTAGAACCCGTGGAAATTTGGAATCGACAAGAAATAATAGTTGATGAAGAACTCATAAGAAGTTATGTAGTTCCGTGATATTCTTGAGATACAAGAGGGTAATACTCGAGGGTAAACATACTCAGACATAGATAATAAGCATACACAAGCATAGTTCAACCATAAGTACATAGTTCAACCGTCATTAAGCATACTCAAGCGTACATAGTTCGATCCCACATCTCATCTCATCTGCCGGCACGATCCTGAAGCTTCTCCAGGTACTCGGCATACGCGTCGTGCGCCACCCTATGAGAATACTTTTGCTTGAAGGAGCCAACGGCCCATCCTCTTGCATGTGCTAGAACACTTCGATACGCGTCATGAAGCTTGTGGTTGCAAAATGGGCATTGATAGCCGCCGTCCGAGGTCCTAATACGCCTGTTATGCATTCCCGCATAAAGCTCCCTCAGGATTTGCCTCTTGTACCTCATCTGGCCATCTTCATCCTTGTTGTCCACATCGTCTGACAACACCTATACAAATAGTAAAACAAATTTGGCATCAAATCAATAATTACACGCCGTGAAATAGGATTAGGAATTTATTGCTATTTTTTTATACATATCCAGAGATTATGGTTTGATTTTTAAGCACAGTCATCTATGTACATACCAATCTTGAAGAAAATAATGGCACAAACATATATGTAGGTCATTCAAAATCAATTGTCAAGTCTTGGCTAGGAATTATTAGCACGAACACTAACCCTAGTCGGATTACTAGCAGAAATCATTTGCACAGATGAAACAACTAATCACTTATGACTTGTACCATTCAAACAATCAATACACTACACGGATCTAATGAAACTTACTCAGATTTCATGGATTGGGAGAACATAACCATAGGATTTCTATTTCAAAAAGGGGGAGGCAGGAGTAACCAGAGAAACCCTAGGATCTATTTGACACATAAATGGGTATAGATGACTAACCAGTTGTCCGTCGTCGTCGGAGTCGTCGCCGGGGTCGTCGCCTGAGTCATCACCAGAGTCGGTGTGGAACTCTGCCTCCGGTTGTGGAAGCTCGACGCCGTCGACGATGTTAGGGTGCAGCGATACCTCATCGGCGGTGACGGCAACCTCTGTCTCCATATCCACGCCGTGCTCCGGTGCTTCAGCAGCCCCGGCGTCGCCACTCCATCCGATGGGGTGCTTCGGCGGCATCCTCATACACTGATAGCTTTGAGGACTGAGAGCAGCATCGAGGATGCAAGCGGAGAGAGAGGATTGCGTGTGTGGCAAGGATGGGGGATGCGGCCAGTCGGGCACACCATTAATATGGAGTAGTGGGAGAGAGGCAGACGACGGTCAAATCGCTGGCTCGCCTCCCGGTGAGCCTGCGCACCGGACTGCTGGCATGCCTGCCGTCATTTCACACAGCTAATCGCACTCCTCTCGATGACACTGCACAGTGAGCACGCCTCTGTCAATTCACACACCTGCACGCAAGCCTCCCGATCTGCCTGCGCGGTGGACTGCTCGCATGCATCCCGTCAACTCACGCCTGCTCGCACGGCACACGGGTCGCGTGGCGGCACGTATACTGTTTTTCTATTTGGATGATTAATGCTGCCGCTTTATTGCTTAACCGAAGCATGTCACGTATCCATTCTTGGTCTAACGCTCACGGTTCGAATAAATAATCTGTTTGGGATATTGGTTCCCAATTATTAATAATCTCCCATTCGTAAGAAGATAAAGATTACATCAAAACTGGTCTCAAATTTGAAAAAAAAAGTACAATGCCACTTTGTATTGGTGTCCATATGACAATACGATAAGTTTCATGAACTTCAAATAAGTTTTGGATGTACTAAATTTAAAAATCAAGATTCTCAATGTTTGAAATTTCTTGCACGGGGAGTAAACATGCACCGAGTGAAACACATGTGCTTTTGCAATCCATTTAGGTGCATTGTCACGTGTGCATGTAGCTCAAATTTGATTTTTGCACATTATACCCCTAGAAAATCAATCAATGTACTAAAAAGTCTTAATGATCTCTGTTTTTTTAAATTAAAACGTCCCTCCTTTGGTAACATATGTTCACCGCGGGATAATTTAACATGCATCATAGTTGCGGTGGATTCGCGGTGTGTGTGTGTGGGTGTGTGCGACTGGGGGGTGGCGGGTGGCGCGCAGTACACTACGAGTTGTGAGTCACCGTGTGGGTTGGCTGTTTTGTGAGGCAGGTGCCACATCAGAGTCGTGAATTCGTTATTTAAAACATTACACAACCCTTTCATACATACATGTTTTGGCCACATGCAGTCGGTGGTTGTCCTACACGACACTCGATACTCTCGTGTGGCACTTTTTGTGGGCCCGCGAGGTCGTCGTCCATCACTTTGATGAACAGTCGGCAGTGAGGTTAATTTGACCAGCAAGGTAGAATCTCTTTTGTTTGTGTTATGGTGGGAGTATATATATAGTACGCGTCAAACAGGTGGGAGGGGACTGGCATATATACTATACGTACGCGTCCGTGAACAAGTGCACCTCACTCAGTGTTGGAACTTTTCAGTTTCCGAGGCACGTGCCACATCAAAGTTCTGAAATTGGCTATTCAAACATCACACAACACCTCTTTGGGCCACATGCATGCAGGCGGTGGTTATCCTAGCTAGGACACTCATGTGTGATGCTTCCATCTGTGGGACCACGAGGCCAACGTCGATGCATGCATCACTTTGAGCTACATCGGGAGAGGTTAATTAATTTCACCGTCGAGGAGGATTCTTTTTCGGTTGTATTACGGTAGAAGCATATAGTATGCATCAAAGAGGGGGAAGGGGACCATCATATGTAGCACGCTTCATGAACCTCGCTTTGTGTGGGGACTTTATGGTTTTTTAGGCATGTGGCACATCAAAGTTGTGCATTTTGGGTATTCAACATATGTTTGGCCCACATGCAAAGCGGCAGTGGTTGTCCTCTCGCACCCACTTAAGCGGTTATCAGCGATATCAATGCTTTCCATCTGTGGGCCCGCTTGGTCCATCAATACTTTTTGCCTGACAACGAGAGAGGTTAATTTGACTTAGGAGGGAATTATTATTTTTTTGTAATACGATATATATATATATAGGTCATGCTCTAGGATGACATGATACAGTTTGAGCACACACATGCATGTGTACGCATGAATCCCTCCCATCGAGTAGAAGTGGCTAGTACAACGACATGTCATGAACCGATCTTGCTCTGTGTCGGGATTGTATGATTTTCGACGCACGCGCCACATCAATGCTATGAAATGGTATTCAAACATGCATGCACGCATCACCTCCATACATATGCATGTAGTGGTTGTCTTCGAATGGTACACTCCCTCGCGTGGTTATCAGCGACAAGCCTATATATTCGTGGGCCTACGTGGAGATCCATGATCACCTTGACCGACAACAAGATAGGTTACCGTGGCGGATTCTTCCTTTGGTTCATGTTATCGTAGTATAGGTCATGGTGAGATCCAGACCTAATTAAGTTTGAGCGCATACTATGCACACATGCATGCATGAATTCCCGTCATCGGCTTGAAGTGTGGTGTGACATGCATATGCATCGTCAACCTAACCCTCACTCAGTGTGGGGATTTCTGGTTTGAAAGCACGGTGCCACATCAAAGTTGTTCCATTGTGTATTCAAAACACACTCTCCATACATATGTTTGGGCCACACGCATGCAGTGGTTGTCTTTGGGGTCTAGCTACTTGCGTGATTATTGGCGAGCTAGCCCATCTCCGGGGTCGCATGGATGGCCATCACTTTCACCAACAACAAGACAGAAGTTGTACGACGGTGGATTATTCTTGGTCCGTTTTACGATCCATCTTGGTGAGATGCTTCTCTGGCCCGCCGACTAAAAGTGGGTGTGTGGGGGCGGCTGCTACTTCGCACTTTGCTAGGTGAACCTCGGTTGGGGGGCATGCATTCATAGCTTAGGATTCCCTTCGTGCCGATACAAGGGGGCAAGCAATACCGTGCGCTTTGCGAGATAGGTGCCACATCGAAGTTGCATTTGGTATTTGAACATCAAACCACCCTTTTCTTACATATATTTGGTCCACATGCAAGTGTGTTCGTGTTCTGACCCTCTCCCGTGTCATTTTTCGCCAAATTTATGAACATTAGACAAGTCCGATGACGCAACAGACACGGTTCACTCACACTAACCGTGTGCCACGCCGGTGCCCCTGTCATGCACATCCGCATAGTACATTGGGCTCCACGAGGCTTCCCCTCTCAAAAATATCTACCCGCCTGCAGCTTTTTCTGTTTGATAACACACGGTTATTATGTTTCCATCGTGTGTGATGTTTCTTGTTCCCAATCCCGCATGCATCCCTCGAAAATATTTGCCTGCCTCGAGGGTTTTTCTATTTCATAACACATGGTTGTTATCTCTGGACCGTGTGCGATGCACCATCATCCAAATTTTCAATAGCCCTGGCATTTCACTCCCGCGTTTGACTCCCGCGTAGTAAAATTTTAGGAGCGCGTCATTTCCTCAAACACACCCCTGCCCCCCTCCACACACACACACACACCAAAACCTCCTTGGGGGGGCGCGCGCACACACACACACACACACACACTCCCTCGCTCGAAACCCTAGCAAGGTCTCCGCCGCCGCCGCCGCCGCCGCAAGGCCTCCATTGTCAACATCGATCGGTTTGCCCGTGCAGCTTACCCACCGATCTCCATACCCAGGCCACCCTAAGTTTCTTAGATGACGCCTGCCAAACGCCCCCTTTCCCACAGATCCCCATCCCCCACTCCAGAGCGTCGCAGCCTAAACCCGGCTACGCTTCCGTGGAGCTCGAGGAGCGACTGGCCCAAAAGAGGTGTATCGCGGTCTCTTCGCCCGACGTCGCCGAGGAAGCTGACGACCATTACTAGCCACAGACACTCAATCAACGGGCTAGAGTATGTGGGTATGTCGCGGATGCCGACTACGACATCAAGGTCGTCGACAGTGACGGCCTGAGGTGGGCTATGTCATAGGTTAAGTGGCCCACCCCCAACTCCTCGGGTTAAACCACCGTCGATCTCAGCCATGGCCCCGCCACTGATCTCCTCTGGCTCGCTGTCAAGAATTTGCCATCCTACATCGCCATCGAGCCCCTTTTTTCATTTCTGAAGGACACGTTCTACAACGCTGGCTTGGGATCCACAGATTCCAAGTCAGGCCTCATCAACGGCGACCACGAGGAGGGCACCCCCTCCTGCTCTTCCAAGGGGAAAGAACCCATCTGCTCTTCCAAGGGGAAAGAGCCCGTCTCGACATCAGGGAGGGCACCCTATAGTCGTGCTCTTCCAAGAGGAAGGAGCCCATCTGCGACAACATGGAGCGCATCCAGGGTCCGAGCTCTTCCCACGAGAACGAGCCCATTTGTGACAAGTGAGGAAACCCATGATTTGTTTTGTCGTGCCTCTTCACAGGGGGGAACCCATGATTTGTTTTGTCGAGTCTCTTTTGTAGTGTAGTGAGAATATGTCTAGTTTTAATTGCTACATTTGGTTGTTTACAGTATGCCTTGTTTATTTCAGTTGTTCATAATGTGATGCTCTATATCTGCAATTATTTACTATGCAGTACATTTCATCAATCTAGTTTTAAACATACCGATAGGAATGCATATATATTTGCTTGCTGTTAAGCATGTTATAGCTAGCATATGCCTCTTTTAAAGTTTTTTGATTGTTTGGTTGTTTGTAGTTAGCATATGTCCAGTTTCGAATGCTATCTTTGGTTGTTCGTAGTATGCCTTGTTTATTCCAGTTATTCACAATGTGATGTTCTATATGTGCAAGTATGAACTGTGCAGTTCAATTTCATCAATACCAGTTTCAACAATACCACTATGAATGACTACATTTAGTTGCAGCATCTTGTAGTTAACACACCTTTCCATTTTTATTTAACAATAACCAGTGTACTTAGACCGGCACAATACCAGTTTGAATGACTATGTTTGCTTGTTGTTAAATGTTGGGCCTATTGCAGTTAACACACCTTTCCACTTGTTTTGCTTTACTAGCGTGCTTAAACCTGCACACTGAAACTATCTTTTGGAGATTGTAAGTGCATCTAGTGCCACCCCTAGTTGGTTTTGGAGTATTGACGACAAACTTGGTTGAGGGACTAATGTGTTTGTGAGAATTGCAGGATAACACAGATAGTAGTCCCTTATTGATTCGGTTTACCTACCAGAGATGACCCCTAAAAATGTGTGAAGACATTGAAGACAATGGTGGTTCGTGAAGACATTCACGATGAAGATTATGACATGTGAAGACAGTCACTTGAAGACTGTGGATTCGAAGACATAGTTGTTTCGTAGTTTCCTTTTCTTCTTTATTGAGTCATAGGAACCACCGTACTGTTAAGTGGGGTCCCAGTGAACAAAGTCGGAGTGACTGATGTGATGCTCAACCAAAATCCTTTGTCTTCGAGCGAAGACAATGAGAGCAAATCTTATCCAGAGCTAGATGAGTCAGCTTTGCTTGTAGCCCAAGTAAAGCTGTCGTGTGTGTTTGAAATCCGACCATTGGACACGTGTCGGTTCCTTAGTGACCCAGGGTCATTTCGGATATATCAGGTCGGGTTGCCTCATGGCTATAAATAGCCCACCCCCTACACCATAAATTGGTGGCTGCTCAGAGTTAGTGCACGGCTTTTGTCGTTTGAGAGCAACCCACCTCCGAAGCCTTTGAGAGAGAGATCCTTGCAAGGACAAAGCCCAAAACACACAGAGCCAAAGAGTGTTAGGCATCACTGAAGTCTTTCTGTCCGCGTGACCTGAAGACTTGTTACACTTGAGTACTGTGAATCCTCCAGCCGGTTAGGCGTCGCGTTTTGAGCATCCAAGAGCCATTGTGGATTGCCGGTGAACGAAGTCTGTGAAGGTTTGGAAGTCTACTTTGAAGACTTACCAGAGTGATTGGGCGAGGACTGGGTGTCCTTAGCTCAAGGGGAATAAGGTGAAGACGCGGTCTTCTGAGTTCAATCTCAGCCTCCTAACCAGACGTATAGTTGCCACAATAACTGGTCTACTAAATCCTTGTCTTCACCAAGAAACTGGTTCTATCCCCCACTTCCCTTTTCATTTTGTCTTTGTGAAGTCATTGCTTGCCTGTCTCATCTGATTGACTTCACTGAGTGAAGACTATTTCCTGTTTGGCTTCATACTGTCTTCCATCCTGATCCATACTACCTAGCTGATGATAGTCTTCATGCTTTCACTACATTTCTTACTTGACTATGACTTGTCTAGTGTAGTCTATCTTCTGCTGCATATCAATAGGTTCATTTCATTTGTTTGTCTTCAAAGACCTCGTGTTTTGAAAACTTTCATAAAAATCGCCTATTCACCCCCCTCTAGTCGATAACTAGCACTTTCAATTGGTATCAGAGCAAGGTGCTCCCTTGTTCTGTGTGATTCGGTTTAACCACCTGGAGTTTTAGCTATGTCGACTGCAAGGATAATCAAGGTCTCCGTTGCGTGCCCAGTCTTCGATGGCACTGATTACCCCTACTGGAAGAATAAGATGCGCATGCATTTTGAAGCCATTAACGTCGACCTCTGGTATGTCGTCAAGACAGGCATTCCCAAGGTCAGTGAAGGTGTCACCGCTGCTGATGTCAAGAGGTTCATTCAACTGGATTCGACCACCAAGAACATCATCTGTGGTCATCTGACCAAAGGACAGTATGGCCGTGTGAGTGCAGTGGAAACAGCGAAGCTGGTCTGGGACTGGCTGTCCAAGGTCAACAAAGGCATCTCAACTCAGAGAGACTCAAGGATTGATGTTCTTCATAACCTCTTCAACCGCTTCAAGAAAAACGACAATGAGAATGTCCAGCTCACATTTGATCGCCTCACTGATATCACAAATGAGCTTCGCGCTCTTGGCGCCACTGAGATCACCAAGCACGAAATCGTGAAGAAGCTTCTCAGATCACTTGACAGCTCATTTGACACCCTAGCCCTGATGATACAAGAGCGCCCTGACTTCAAGGATCTCGGTCCGTCGGACATACTTGAGAGACTCAACACACACGAGTTCCAGCTATCTGAGAAGAGAGACATCTATGGCCCCAACTATGGCCGAACTCGTGCTTTGAAGGCAAAGGTTGTTTCCTCATCTGAAGAAGAATCTGACTGCAATTCTGAGGATCCTGGAGACATTGGAAAGGAGCTTTCTATGCTCGTGAAGAAGTTCCAGAAGTTCTTCAAAAAGAATCGCTTCAGAAAGTCTTCAAGATCCAGCTCAAAAAATGATGAGGCTTCCACTCGTGACCACAAGAAGAGAACATGCCACAAATGCAAGAAGCCAGGCCACTACATCTCTGAGTGCCCTCAATGGGACAAGCAATCTAAGAAGAAGAAGAAGAAGAAGAAGAGCAAGGAATATGATTCTGACGACAAGAAGAAGAAGAAATCCTCAAAGTCGTCGTCTCACAAGAACAGCTCATCTAGCAAGGCTCGTGCATTCGTTGGCAAGGAGATGGATTCAGAGGAGGAGTCTACTTCTGAGGAGGCGGAGGTGGAGTCTGAGGAGGAGTCTGATTCAGGCGTGGCAAGCCTGGCTCTAGCTTCGGCATTCGCCGCCAAGTCCATCTTCAACACTGAAGACAATGGTCATGTCGCCGATGCTAAAGCCGATGATGAGGACGACTCTGCTCCGACCTATTGCTTCATGGCACGAGGTGCCAAGGTAAACTCACACGATGCTTACTTTCAAACATCTAGTGAAGATGACTCTGAATGTGAATCCAAACCTAGCTACAAGACATTTGCTAAAATTGCAACTGAACAACAAACTGCTATGGAACATATTCAAAAGTTGCTAGACAAAAGCGATGACATGTTGGACGCAGAAATGAATCGAACTCAATCCTTAATTGAAGACATTAAAAATCTTCACGTTAAGTACGAAGAACTTGAAAGTCGTCATGAAACACTCTCAGCTACTCATGAGAAGCTTTCCTACGATTATCTTTAAAGGAATCAAGAACTTGAGAATCTGAGAGCGTCTCATGAAGATCTTCAAAAGGAGAATGATTCACTTCGCGCCCAAAAGATCAGTTCCGCTTAGGTCGACTTTGTGCCACCATGTTTAAAATGTCTTGAGCATGATAATGTTGTCTCTGTTGCTGAATGTTCTACTGCTGCCAATGTTGCAATATCTTCAACTGCTGATGTGTTTTCTAACCCCTCTTCTAAGGATACCGCTACTATTGCTGATGAGAATGCTAGGTTGAAGACATTGCTTGAAACAGGGATGAACAAAAGCCTCAAAGGGCATCAGACACTATGTGATGTCCTTAAGAAATAGATTCTGAACCGAAACCCTAGGAAAGAGGGTGTTGGGTTCGAGAGGAAAATGAACGTTGATGGTTCATACTGGAAGCCTGAGCAGTACCCCAAAACCACATGGGTTGTTGCAAAGGGACCTTCAGTGGATCCATCTACCTTATCTGGTTTCACTTGTGCTAACCCTATTATCATTGATGAATCCTTTGATGCAAATTCTAAGCTGTTTAAGAATCAAAATGGTGAAGTGTTTGCCTGGTTTATTGGTACTAACTGCAGGAATGGACCACCTATGAAGAAGATCTGGATGCCCAAAAGTTGTCTTGAGAAGCTTCCTATGAATGTTATCATGATACCACATGGGAAGAAGACAAACCCCAGACCAAAGTCTTCATATGGTTCAAAGGCTTCATACAGACCGAGGACCCCTCGTGGTCACCCTAACGCCAATGTTTTGCAGGAAAACCATACTCGGACTTATGAATATGAGTGTGTTTCATCAAACCGCTATGTTCATAAGACCAAGAACTTCTCTGCTTATTCTTATAAGTATTATTCACCTCCTGCAAGGCTATTTGCTAGGGCTCCAAAGCCAAAATTCTCAGATGTTGCACTTAGACTCATTGCTTCTAAGCCACCCCTAAAGATGTGGGTGGTTAAGAAGAATTAACTTTCTTTTGCGGGGAAAGGTCTCCAACCGGAAATCAAAAGCTTCAGGCGCTAATGTTGGGGACCTAAAACATCTTGTGGGATGCAAGATAAAGTGCCAAAATGGTCTTACTATGTATTTCATCCCAAGGTTTCTTGAGAATCATCCTATCTACCCTAACAAGGATCTGAACTTTGATAGTATGCTTGTTCGTCAAATGTTTATGCTTCACACTTCTCTTCGTGAAGCCTATCCCCCTAACTGCATTGTAGGGTACGGCTCCGAAGGCTACTGAGTGGATTATGGACAGTGGATGCACTAACCACATGACTGGTGATCAAAGTCTTTTTATGGATTCAACCCTACGTCTGTCTGACAAAAGTCACACACATTTGCTGACACCGGTAAAAGCAAGGTATTAGGCCTAGGTAGAGTTGCAATCTCAAAGGATCAGCACATGGATAAAGTGATGCTTGTTGAATCCCTTGGTTTCAACTTAATGACTGTCTCAATGCTTTGTGATCTAAACATGATTTTGATATTTGGAAAATATCGTTGTCTTGTGCTTATGGAATCTGACAAATCTCTAGTCTTCGAAGGGTATTGAAGAGACGATCTGTATATGGTAGATTTCTCCGCGGGACCACAGCTCGTCGTATGTCTTCTAGCAAAAGCTTCAGAGTGCTGGCTCTGGCATTGGAGCCTAGGGCATGAGGAACTTGCACACTCTCGCAAACAAGAAGCATGTCATTGGCATCGAGGGCGTCAAGTTCAAGAAGGATCATCTGTGTGGTGCATGTGAAGCCGGAAAGATGACTAGGGCCAAGCATCCCTCGAAGACAATCATGACGACAACACGTCCCTTCGAGTTGCTTCACATGGACTCATTTAGCCCTACTCACTACTCTGCCCTTACTACCACTGCATGCCTCTATGGCTTCGTCATTGTTGATGATTACTCAAGATATACATGGGTGCACATAATTCTCTACAAGACTAAAGTGCAGGATGTCTTCAGATGATTCACCAATCGTGCCATGACCAACTATGGCATCAAGATCAAGCACATCATAAGTGAAAATGGCACAGAATTCTAGAACACTGGCCTCGACACTTACCTTGATACATTGGGCATCACACATGAGTTCTCTGCTCCATACACACCTCGGCAGAATGGCATCGTGGAGCGCAAGAACAGAACCCTCATTGAGATGGCACGTACGATGCTTGATGAGTACAAGACTCCAAGGAAATTCTGGCCTGAAGCCATTGATACTGCTTGCCACATCATCAACCGTGTTTATCTTCACAAGTTCCTAAAGAAGACATCATATGAGCTCCTGACTGGTAAGAAGCCAAACGTCGGCTATTTCAGTCTTTGGTGCTAGGTGCTGGACTAAGGATCCACATCACACTTCAAAATTTGCACCGAAAGCACATGAAGGTTTTATGCTTGGTTACGGAAAGGATTCGCACTCCTACAGAGTCTTCAACCTCTTTCACTACAAAGTGGTTGAAACTGTGGACGTGTGATTCAATGAGACTAACAGCTCGCAAAGAGAGCACCTGCCAAATGTGCTAGATGAAGCTACACCGAGTGAATCTATCAAGCTAATGGGTACTGGAGAAATCATACCTACCGAGGAACGAACTGAAGAGGAAATCATCATTTCTGCACCTAATCAACATGAAGACACTACTCAGCCTGAAGCCAATGCTGAAGATGAAGACAATGATCAGCAAGGGCAAAATCTTCGTCCAATTCATCCTCGTGTTGCAAATTAAGTCCAGATTGAAAAGATAATTGATAGCATCAATGCACCTGGTCGACTCACTCGTTCAAGAGCAACACAACTAGCAAATTTCTGTGGGCATTTTGCATTTGTATCTATATCTGAGCCCAAGAAAGTTGATGAATCCTTCATGGAATCTGAATGGATTCAAGCTATGCAAGAAGAGTTTCAACAGTTTGAGCTGAACAATGTATGGGAGCTAGTAAAGCGTCCTGATCCTCGCAAGCACAATATCATCGGCACCAAATGGATCTATCGCAACAAACAAGATGAGCATGGTCAAGTTGTCAGAAACAAATCTCGTCTCGTTGCTCAAGGTTACACACAAGTTGAAGGGATTGACTTCGATGAAACCTTTGCTCCTGTGGCTAGGCTTGAAGCCATTCGCATACTATTATCCTATGCCAACCACAACAACATTCTTATATACCAAATGGATGTAAAGCGTGCCTTCCTCAAAGGCAAAATTGAAGAAGAAGTGTATGTTGCACAACCGTCTGGTTTTGAAGACCCAAAGCGTCCTGACATGGTATACAAGCTCAACAAGGCACTGTATGGCCTCAAACAAGCACCTCGCGCTTGGTATGACACACTCAAAGACTTCCTGAAGAGCAAAGGCTTCAAACCTGGTTCTCTAGATCCCACTCTCTTCACGAAGACATATGATGGTGAACTGTTTGTATGCCAAATCTATGTGGATGACATTATCTTCGGCTACACTGAAAAGAGATATAGTGATGAGTTTGAGCATATGATGCAAGAGCAATATCAGATGTCCATGATGGGTGAGCTGAAGTTCTTCCTTGGTCTTCAAATCCGTCAGCAGAGAAATGGCATCTTCATATCACAAGAGAAATACCTCAAAGATTGCCTGAAGAAGTTTGGAATGCAAGACTGCAAAGGGTACACGACGCCAATGCCAACCAAAGGCCAATTGGGCCCCGACGACAATGGTAAAGAGTTCGATCAGAAGGTATACCGCTCCATGATTGGTTCTTTACTCTACTTAAGTGCATCTAGGCCTGATATAATGCTTAGCATTTGCATGTATGCCCGATTCCAAGCGGCACCAAAGGAATCGCATCACTTAGCTGTGAAGCGAATTCTTCGATATTTGGCTTACACCCCAACACTATGATTATGGTATCCAAAGGGCTCAGAGTTTGATCTAGTTGGATTCTCAGATGCTGATTATGCTGGTGACAAGGTTGATCGCAAGTCCACATCAGGAACATGTCACTTTCTTATACGATCTCTTGTCTGTTGGTCTTCAAAGAAGCAGAACTTTGTATCACTCTTCATTGCTGAATCTGAATACATTGCTGCTAGATCTTGCCGCGCTCAGCTTCTATAGATGAAGCAAACTCTCAAGGACTATGGCATCCACCTGAAGCATGTGCCACTCTACTGCGATAATGAAAGCGTCATCAAGATTGCCAACAACCCAGTTCGGCACTCGAAGACAAAGCACATTCAAATCTGTCATCATTTTCTCAGGGATCATGTCATGAAGGAAGACATTGATATCATTCACGTCAACACTGAAGAGCAATTGGCAGATATCTTCACAAAGCCCTTGGATGAGAAAAGATTTTGCAAGCTGCGGTGTGAGCTAAATATCTTAGAATCCTCGAATGTCCTGTGAATGGACACACATCCTAATGCTTATGCATGTTGATGACTTAGATGTGCAACACACGAAGTAATGTATATCTTCAATTAATGAAGACTTACCCTCTAAGTGTCAATACATTAACGCGGAATTTGACTTCGGAGCGCCACGATAATTGTGCGTCGTGTCTGGGTCTAATACTTCATATACGGTGAGTAACGCCACCACCAAACTTTCTCGAAGATTTTCATTTGGCGTCATGATTGCATTATCGTCATATTTGGTTTGTCTTCAACATTGATTTGTCCTCAAGGTTTATCTTCGCAATGTTGATAAACCCCTATGGTCTTTTAACACCTGGTACTAATATATATTAGTGTGGATTTTTTAACACCTGGTGACTATGCCACCCCTATGGGTGATAGTGCCACCCCATGTAATCTCCGTTCAATGCATGCCTCGTGATCTGTGCAAAGACTATGCTACCATCATTCCTCCATCAGGATTTAGTTAATGAGCATGCTAATGATCACACTAATACGATCCCAGAAGACTATGTGTCAAACTTAAGGTATCATAATGTCAGATCATCGATACTTAACCAAAAAGATTCTTTAATAGTATAAAAGTATTGTACCTTCTAACTTTCTATAATAGTAAAAAAAGATGGTTGGTGATTAAAACTTATACCTAAAAGGAGTTCCCCATGAACTTAGAACATATTCCCCGAAAATAGATCCATGTGTATACATAGTATCAACATTCAATATTGGTATTATTTGGGGCTAATGAACTCGTTTCAGTATAAATAGACAGCTGGAAGACTAATCAATGGCAGACCTAGAAGATGCTACACAGATTTTAAAGTGACATCAGACGAAAGAGGTGACAATGCTCCGGATGGCAAAAACATAGTTATTAGGATCACGGCCAGTATAGAGAGCGATCTGATATCCCCGAACTTGCAAAACTAACAACTAAGAAAAGAAAAAACACCCACGCACCAGGCCACGAACTGCCCACACTCCCACCCGACCCCCATTCCCCCCGATGCCCTGCCGCCACGGCGACCTCCGAGATCCCGCCATGGCGCGACCTTCTGGCGCCGCCTCCCCCGCCTCCTCCTAGAACCAGCGCCACAGACCTGCCTCCTTCCGGCGTGCCGCCGACCTCGGCCCGCCCCAACCGACGCCGCCTCCTTCCGGCGCGCCGCCGACCTCGCCCCAGCTCGACCGACCTCACATCATCCTTTGCCGGCGACGGCCGGACCCCCGCGGCCGCGCTTCTAAGCTCTCCTTCTTCCTTCTCCTCACCCTCTCATCGGCGCAGCAGCGCCCTAAATCCTACGCGCATCCCCACGCCGCCACCAGGGCCTGGAACCCCAGATGTCGTCGCCGGTCTAGGATCCTGGCGCGCGGCCACGGGGCTATGGATTCCCGTGTGCACCGCATGGACCTGGATCCCACACGCCACCGTTGCGCCAAAGGATCCCCACACGCCGCCGCCGCCTACCCAAAGCGCCTCCACCGGCCGACAGCTCGGCGCTCCATCAGTCCCAATGGTGGATCCATGGTGGGCTGCTGGATCTCGTCCCCTCCTCTGCGTGGAGCCCTGCTGGAGGCCCTCCTCCTCGACAGGATGCTGTCCACCTAGGGCCAGTGGGAGCAAGCCGCCGTGGCTCTCCGATGCTCCGGTGAGGTACTCCCAATTATCTCTACTGCTCTGGTGAGGCCACCCTCCTCTCCCTACCGTAGCCTCAAACTTTCCCTCGTCGCAGAAGAAGTTGGGTAATGTGGCGCTGCTGTTGATTGTCTAGGTTGTAGTCCAGAAAAGTTTTGGACAGAAGTTCAAGTGGTTCCACTCCTGTAATTTAGAGATATTGATGTTGATGATGATGTAAAAAAATTAACAGAAGTTCAAAATTTGAATGAAAAGGAAAAAATAGCTCCATTTTAAGAAGAAAACTGAAAAAGCCATTGCCACAGTGCCGACCATGAAGGTCTGATGTTGAGAAGGTCAGGTGCATGATGCATCTCCGGCCATCCCCTTCCCACCTTGGCCTTAGACCAAAAGATGACCTTCTTAGTTGATGATGTTAACCTTCATCATAATTTTTTTTGCTCTGTTGTGCGGTGGAAAATTTAATTTTGTTGTTCTGTGAGCAGCAACTTGAGACTCCCAAGCTCTGCAGATGTCTCTTGGATGTGGCGTTCTTCTATGTGCAGCTGATGGGAACTCTCTGCTGCTGGAACAATGAAATTAACCGTGCGGCTAGATCCCAAACTTTTGCTCATCCCATGCGCGAGAGTACATCTATCGAAGTTTACCTTGTTGTTTCTCTAAGACGTTCAAGTATAATTGTTTAAAAGGTTCAGTTATGACCGCAACTGTGGGTTCAGATATACTCAGCACTAGGCTACCGCTACCTACAGCAGAACCTTGACTTGCTACACATGGGCTGCACTTCATGTTTACTTCAAAGACAGGATACCATATGTGCAGTGCCTCATGTGTATATCAGCTAGCTAATGTTTCTGCAAAAATTAGTGTTTGTATATAGCTTGTATGTACAAACATAGATTTAGCCCATTTTGGCACTACAATTGCATAGTTTTGGTAGTTCTACTTGTACATAGTTCATACAATTTGTTTCTTTGTCTACTGATGGCTATGGCAAATACGATGCTACATGGGAAAATTGTGACGCACCTTCGCTTGGTGCCGCCACAGGACCAGTGCGCCCTCCTGTCCTCTGCTTTTATCTGTGCGCAGCTATGTGTCTCGCACCATGGCTTGCCCCTGCTGCTGCTGGGAACAGGTAATTTTTTTGTTAAAGTTTGTTCATGGCTTCAATTCGTGTGTTAAAAGTTCAGTTCAACTTTGTGCATAACTATTGTTTTTGACAGTCAAATTTGTGATTGGCTTCGAAGACGTTCCACGAAGTCCCACTACATGTATACGTCATGTTCTTCAGAGATGTTCCGTGAAGTTCTACTACTGCTGAGCGACACTGTGGGCTCGTGTGTGCGGGTGCCAGTATGGTGTGCTTGGTTCATGTGTGCCTTGCAAGGTGCATGTTTGCCATGCTGGATGCTGGCCAGCTCGCTCTTCCTGTGCATCCATGCTGCTCTAACCACACTTGTAAGCAGCAGCTAGTTCTCTCTCCGTGTGTTTATTAAAAAAAGGAAGACCCCAAATCAATAAAAGAGCATCATGTTCTAGGGCATGCGTGTTGAGTCTGGTGTCTCGTGTGTGCGCGCTCACCTTGTGGGAGCTTGTGTTTTGTGCTCCTGTTTCGGTCTGCACGAGGAAGTTTAGCCTTATCTATCGGCGTTCTGGGAACGGGGGTCCACAGACTTGCCTGCCTGCGGCCCACAGCGTGGTTAAGCAGCAGACCGTACGGCCATCTTCATTAGCAAGACACCCAAGACCCTCGCGAGGGTCCAAGCCTCGCGAGACGGACGACGCAAGACTTCCTTTGGAGTGGCCTAGCCAGGCAGGCTCACGAGGAGCGGAGATATTAAGGCGAGGCAAACCTCACGAGGCTCTCGTGACGTGAGCCATGACGAACGGTATCAGGCGGGCGCCAGTGCGCGTAGTGTTCTTGTTTTCTCTTTGGTGCTAAGGAGGCCAGCGCAGGTGAAGAGTACCGAGGCATCAGGCAAAGGTTGCCATATTGGTGCAACGAGATCAAGACCAGGAGGACGGCTAGGCGGAGGTCATCGTGGAGCCCAAGACGGTGTCAGCCCAGGGCTTTTCGCAGACGAAGACCGCTTTTGTCAGGATAGCTTGTACTAGCTGTCCCCTTTCAAATTTGCCCGCCGTTGTTGGCTCCCTTCCTGCTCGATATTTGGGAAGAGGATCAGGGCCTATATAAGTAGATCTAGCCACCACAGTAGAGGCAAGTTGAACTGGACGAATCCTCACGCCACAAATTCACAAGCACAAGAACACCTCAACCTCAGGAGGCTGTTCTTCCCTTGTATTGTTCATCATCAGCTCGAGAGGCAATCCACCACCACCACACTGGAGCAGAGTATTACACCACAACGGTGGCCTGAACCAGTATAAACCTCGTGTCTTTCTGTGTTGTGAGTTCGACGAGTTCATCCGCAAGATCTTAGCGAGCTAGAGCGTAGATCGGTAGGAGGGAGAGACTTCGCGCGCACCCCAGTGTTCGAACCTTAAGGGTTTGCCGGAACCCCACATCCGACATTTGGCGCGTCAGGTAGGGGTGCGTCGGAGCTCCTCTCCACCAACCTGCGCCTCGTGCCGCCGCGCTTCGCTCCCATGGCAGGTGCGCCGCCACCCGCCTCTGTGACCGACACCAGCAGCAGGGAGTCTGGGTACCGAGCCCTGGCCCCCGCCCTGCGGCGAGTGCAGTGGCCAGCCAAATTCAAGCCAAAGATGCCGCCGCGTTACGACGGTGCGGCAGATCCGGCGCCGTTCCTGCAAGATCATGGCCAACTGGTTCCCCATGGCCCTCGCCGGCGAGCCACGCGCCTGGCTGCTCAACCTCCCGGGATCCACGGTGGCGTCCTGGGAGGAACTCCGTGACCTCTTCACCGCGCGCTACGCGGTGCCAACGCACCACGCGGTCGCGGCGCTGCTGGGTGGCTCTCAAGCACCGTCTTCAGATCGCCACGTCAAGCCTTTCTTCCGTCAGATTGGGGCAGCCTCCAAGCGCCCGGGGGCTCTGCCGGGTTGGGCTGCGCCGGAGGCCGACCTCACCTTCGATTCAGAAGACCACCCCGGCTCCACCGCCGGCTCTGGCATGCTCCCGATGCTCTGCATGCCTATCATCTCCAACGTGGCCGTCACCAAGACCCTTGTCGACGGCGGTGCCGGCCTCAACTTGCTCTCCGTGGAAGCCTTCAGCCTCCTCCACATGCCGCCCGAGCGGCTCAACCTCAGCAAGCCTTTTTCGGGAGTAGGTGGCGGAGGGCCCACTCTCTGGGGCAGATCCGCCTCCCCGTCACCTTCGGCACGCGCGACAACTACCGCACTGAGCTGGTGGACTTCGACATCGCCCGCATCGGTCTCCCGTACAACGCCATACTCGGGTACCCGGCTCTCGCTCAGTTCATGGCGGCGACTCACCCGGCCTACAACCTCATGAAGATGCCAGGGAGCAAGGGCGTCCTCACCATCAAGGGGGACACTAAGGAGGCCGTGACAGCGCTCGCCTTCAAGATCGCGACAGCAGCGCAGCCAGCCGGCGCCAGTACGCCTGAGGCTAAGGAGACCGCGCCCGCCAAGAAGCAGTTGTTCACCCAAGACAAGGCGGAGACCAAGCAGGTGCCGGTTGACGAGGACGGGTCTTCAGGAGCCACATTTACCATAGGAACCAGCCTTGACCCGGGACAAGAAGAAGCTTTGGTGAGGTTTTTGCGCGCAAACAAGGAGATATTCGCGTGGGAGCCCAATCAGCTAGTAGGGGTCCCGAGAGAGGTGATCCAGTATCATCTGAGGGTGTGCCCCAACGTGCGCCCCGTGAAGCAGCGGGCGAGACGGCAGTCCGCTGAGAAGCAGGCCTTCATCGTCCAGGAAACAGGCAAGTTGGAGGCGGCTGGTACCATTCAAGAAGTTCGATACCCAGATTGGCTGGCGAACCCCGTCGTAGTACCGAAGAAAGGTGGAAAGGAACGGATGTGCGTCGACTTCACCAACCTTAACAAAGCTTGCCCCCAAGATCCGTCCCCCCTTCCGCGCATCGATCAAATCGTTGACTCCACCACCGAGTGCGACTTGCTATGTTTCCTGGATGCGTTCTCTGGATACCACCAAATCAAGATGGCGGTGGAGGATGTGGAGAAGACGGCCTTCCTAACACCATGCGGGGTGTACTGCTACACCTGCATGCCCTTCGGCCTGCGCAACGCGGGCGCAACCTTTCAGCGGCTGGTGCACATCGCCTTGGGGCGGCAGCTCGGCAAGAACACAGAGGCCTACGTTGATGACATAGTGGTCAAATCTCGCGAGGCGAGGACATTGATTCAAGACTTGGAGGAGACCTTTGAGAGCTTGCGCCAGGTGAACTTGAGGCTTAACCCGGAGAAGTGCGTGTTTGGCGTCCTCTCCGGCAAGCTACTAGGGTTCCTCGTATCCCACAGAGGGATCGAGGCGAACCCGGAGAAGATCAAGGCCATCGAAGACATGAGCCCACCACAGACCCTCAAGGAGATGCAGAAGCTAGCAGGGCGGGTGACCGCGTTAGAGCGTTTCATCTCCAAGCTAGGCGAGCGCTCCCTACCCTTCTTTAAGCTCATGAAGAAGAAGGGCCCCTTCGAGTGGACCCCGGAGGCCGACCGGGCCTTCCAAGACCTCAAGAAATACCTCACCAGCCCCCCGGTGATGGTGGCACTGCGGCCTCTCGAGCCTCTGGTACTCTACCTTGCCGCCACCCCGTACTCCGCCAGCGCGGCGCTGGTGGCGATTCAGGAGGAGCGCCAAGACAAGGGTGTGCCGCGCCAAGCCAGAGCTGATGCAGCGCAGGTTCAGGAAGGCTCAGCAGGGCCATCAACGGCGAAAGACCAAGCTCAGCAGGGCAGCATCGCAGAAGCTCCTGAGGACGGTTAGATTTCAGGAAGCCCTCCACCTTAGGATATGCCACAACCTCTGCAAGACCCGAGCCTCAACAGTGTGCCAGCCCTCATCGAGCACCCGGTGTACTTCGTCAGCACCGTATTGCGGGACGCAAGGGCACGCTACCCCATGCCGCAAAAGCTCCTGCTCGCACTCTTGGTTGCCTCGCGCAAGCTGCGACACTACTTCCAGGGCCACCCCATCAAGGTCGTCTCATCCTACCCATTGGAGAGGGTACTTAGGAGCCCAAACTCAGCCGGAAGGGTCGCGGAATGGAACATCGAGCTGCAAGCGTTCCAGCTGGAGTTCAGCACCACCAGGGTCATCAAGGGAGCCGCGCTCGCCGATTTTGTGGCAGAATGGACAGATGCCCCGGCTCCTGAGGAAGGGGAAGACCGGTCCACCTCCCCAGGAAGTGAGGCACCAGACGGCTGGGTCATGCATTTCGATGGCGCCTTCGCGCACCAGGGCGCGGGGGCTGGAGCAGTGCTCATCTCGCCCACTCAGAACAAGCTTTACTAAGCCGTGCAACTCTGCTTTCAGCACGGCGAGAAGGTCTCCAACAATATCGCAGAATACGAAGGCCTCATAGCGGGCCTGAAGGCTGCGGCGGCTCTGGGGGTGAGGCGCCTTACCGTCAAGGGCGACTCGCAGCTCCTCGTCAACTTCTCCAACAAAGTGTACGAGCCGAAGGATGAGCACATGGAGGCCTACCTTGCAGAGGTGTGCAAGATTGAAAAGCAGTTCTCGGGCTTGGAGCTGCAGCACATGCCCCGGGGCACCAACAAGGAAGCTGACGACATCGCCAAGAGAGTATCCAAGCGGCAACCGCAAGAGCCCGGCGTCTTCGAAGAGCGGCTCTTCAAGCCATCGGCTACGCCACCTCTTTCAAGCACGACTCAGCCTCGGGAGGAGCTCCCACAGCCCCCGGCCACGGGAGCCCCAGCTTGCGGCCCAACCTCAGGAGCTCGGCTACTCTTGGCGCTCGAGCCCCATGAGGAGTGCTGGACCAAGGAATTCAAGGAGTACCTGATGCGCAGGACGCTGCCGAAGAAGGAAGAAGACGCAGAGCGCATGGCCCGACAGGCCACGGCATACTACATTCAAGACGGTGAGTTGTACAGGAAACAGCCGAACGACGTCACGCTGCGCTGCATCTCCAGCGATCAAGGAAGGGAGCTGCTGATTGACATACACGGCGGGGACTGTGGACATCACTCATCGTCAAGGACCCTCGTCGGCAAAGCCTTCCGCAGCGGATTCTATTGGCCCACAACACTCAACGATGCAGCCGAGCTGGTGAAGTCCTGCGAAGCTTGCCAATTCCACGCCAAGCAAATCCATCAGCCCGCTCAGGGCCTCCAAACCATCCCGCTCACGTGGTCGTTCGCGGTCTGGGGGCTGGACATCTTGGGCCCATTCCCACGAGCGCCAGGGGGCTACCGCTATCTCTAAGTCGCCATCGACAAGTTCACCAAGTGCGCGGAAGTGGAAGCCGTCCGTACCATTCCAGTCGGCTCTGCTGTCAAGTTCATCAAAGGCCTCGTGAGCCGCTTCGGGGTCCCCAACCGCATCATCACAGATAACGGCTCGCAGTTTACTAGTAACCTCTTCAAAACCTACTGTGCTAACCTTGGAATGCAGATCTGCTACGCTTCGGTGGCTCACCCCAGGAGCAATGGTCAGGCCGAACGCGCCAACGCTGAGGTCCTGAGGGGTCTCAAAACCAGGACCTACAAGAAGAAGCTGGAGGCCTGCGGCAGGGGCTGGCACGACGAACTCCAGTCCGTGCTGTGGTCCATCCGTACTACCGCTACCAAGCCAACGGGCGAGGCCCCATTCTTCCTCGTCTACGGAGCCGAGGCAGTCCTCCCTCACGAGGTCAAGCATCGCTCCGCGCGGGTCCTGGCGTTCGACGAAACGCAACAGGACGCCATGTGGGGGATGGATCTTGTACTGGGGGAGGGACGCCGACGCAAAGCCGCATTGAGGGCGGCGAGGTACCAACAAGCGTTGCGGCGGTACCACTGCCGCAACATCCGCTCCAGGACGCTCGAGGTGGGCGACCTCGTCCTGAGGCGGGTCCTCTCCAGGGAAGGGCTGCACAAGCTTTCGCCCATGTGGGAGGGCCCGTTCCGGGTCGTCCATGTATCCAGGCCGGGAGCAGCGCGCCTGGAAACGCGGGACGGGATACCCGTCCAGAACGCCTGGAACATCCAGCACCTCCGGAAGTTCTATCCATGAAGCAAGGCCCAGAGCCTGAGAAGAAAGGCCCAGAGCCTGTGAAGAAGGCCCGGTGCCTGTGAAGAATCGCCGCCCGTGACACTCTCACGTAATAATGAGTGGGGCTGTACACGCCCCGGAGTCTCAGGAGCGCCGGCCTCAGGCCCTGGGGCTCCCTCCCACGCCTAGTGGACAACACTTAGCTCCGCGCTGGTGAGAAGACTTGAAGACTAGATTAGGTGCCGGACGCGGCTTTTCATTTGCTTTCCGTAGTTGGCTCGCTTTTCCTTAATCGGAGTTGCTCTTGGTGTTCGTTGCTAATTTGGCTCCCTAGCCTTTTACCGCTTTTCGGCTCTGGTTTGCTCATGTTCTCTCTCTCGCTCGCATGCCTCGCGAGGGGGCTAGGCAGGTGCCCTCACGAGCATTTCTCTTCTCTTTGCCTTCTCGCGATCTCTTCTCTTTGCCTTCTCGCGAGCCACCCTCATTCGAGTCTGGAAGCTGGCACATCTCTCCTAATCCATGCCCCTCGGGTACCGCGATACAAGGCGCCAAGTCAAGGCTTGGGTGGACGGCAAGTCCTTTAGTGCACCTCCTAACGAATTTTTTGCAGTTTTCGAGCAACACAGACACCACGTGAGGAAAGGGTGCCCCAAACGCATCAGGTTAAGTTATCTTTGCACAAAACAACAACACGGCATGGGAACGACACGCACAGTGCATTAACCAAAGAACCAAAGTTCGATACACGCCCCTCCGGGCCCATACTGGTTTCGTTTTCCGATGTAGGAAAGAAAGAAAAACTAAGCAAAGCAGCGATGCAGCAATCCGCAGAGGGAGGCCCTTGGCGATGCCCCGAGCCTAGCCAGAGCCCTCCTCGCGCTTCACGGAGGAGCGACGACGAGATGACCCGCTGCCTCCTTCGAAGCGGGTGCGGCGGCGCGGCGGTTGGTCGTAGCCACCACTGCTGGAGCTGTCACCGGAGGAAGAGCCACCGTAGCTGGAGGAGACGCGGTCGCCGCCGAGGGCAGGCTCGCCCTCATCCTCATCACGACCATCACCAAGGCCGAGCACCTCCTCACCACCGTTCGTCTCGGGGCAGCACCGGGCGCGGTGACCGTCTTCCCCGAACACCCTCACATAGAGGGTCGATTCACCATCGTACCTGAAGTGGAGGGTGCACCGCCTGCTCAGGCCGCGCGCGCGCGGGGGCGAACGTCTGCCAGCCGCGGGCCAGGGCTATGTTGCCCGCGGCGGAAGTCTCGACCGCAACCCAAGAGGCCCTACTGCAGCAGCCGTCCGCCTGCAGCCAGAGCCTGCCCGGACCAGAGGCCGGCAGTTCGCCGGCGAAGAAGCGCGGAAGTTGGAGCCAGTTACCGGCCGGGCTCTCCGACCAGACAACGAACTCCGGCGACACCTCAGCCGAATGGAAGCGCGGGCGGGGAGGCCGCGCCACCATCGCGCGCCTTCCCTCATCGGCTGAACCACCATTGATGGGGCGATCCCCTCCGCGCGCCACGATCCCACCTCGACGGTGGGCCACGACGGGGGTCGCGGCATGCTTGCGCGGACGGCCGCGGCCGCGCTTGGGCGCCGGGGAACCGAGGCCCTCTCGAGGGGCCTTTCCTTTCTCGATGGCAGAGAACTTCTTTCGTGGCGCCATCAGTGGCACTGCGAGCAGTGGAGCAGAGAAGCAAGCAAGCGGGGAAGAGATGGGCAACAGGGGCTCCGCCCCCCCTCTCCATTTATAGCAAGAGAAGGCCAACCGGCGTCTCCCACGATCGCAGGTAATGATGGGTTTTCCTTGCATGTCGCAGGGACTTGTCAAGTCGTGCAGTTGCCGAGGCAGCGTGGGGAAGCGAAGACGCCCACGTCCAATCAACCGCCACGCGTCGACCGAGGCCGCAGGCTTTTGGGGCCCGTGGTGCTCCGAACTTGACCCTTGGCTTCACCGCGAAGCCAAGCCCGAGCGCACCTTGGGCCCGGGGGCTACTGTCGGCGTTCTGGGAACGGGGGTCCCCAGACTTGCCTGTCTGCGGCCCACAACGTGGCTAAGCAGCAGGCCGTACGGCCCATCTTCATCAGCAAGACACCCAAGACCCTCGCGAGGGTCCAAACCTTGCGAGGCGGACGACGCAAGACCTCCTCTGGAGTGGCCTAGCCAGGCAGGCTCACGAGGAGCGGAGATATCAGGGCGAGGCAAACCTCACGAGGCTCTTGTGACGTGAGCCATGACGAACGGTACCAGGCGGGTGCCAGGCGGGCGCCGGTGCGCGCAGTGTCCTTGTTTCCTCTTTGGTGCTAAGGAGGCCAGCGCAGGCGAAGAGTACCGAGGCATCAGGCAAAGGTTGCCATATTGGTGCAACGAGACCAAGACCAGGAGGACGGCCAGGCGGAGGTCATCGTGGAGCCCAAGACGGCGTCACCCCAGGGCTTTTCGCAGGCGAAGACCGCTTTTGTCATGATAGCTTGTACTAGTTGTCCCCTTTCAAATTTACCCGCCGTTGTTGGCTCCCTTCCCGCTCGATATTTGGGAAGAGAACCAGGGCCTATATAAGTAGAGCTAGCCACCACAGTAGAGGCAAGTTGAACTGGACGAATCCTCACGCCACAAGTTCACAAGCACAAGAACACCTCAACCTCAGGAGGCTGTTCTTCCCTTGTACTGTTCATCATCAGCCCAAGAGGCAATCCACCACCACCACACCGGAGTAGGGTATTACACCACAACGGTGGCCCGAACCAGTATAAACCTCGTGTCTTTCTGTGTTGTGAGTTCGACGAGTTCATCCGCAAGATCTTAGCGAGCTAGAGCGTAGATCGGTAGGAGGAGAGACTTCGCGCGCACCCCAGTGTTCGAACCTTAATGGTTTGCGGGAACCCCACATCCGACATTATCCTTTCTAAAAGTTCAATGTGTATGTATGGGAATGCACATGGGGCACTGTGTTTGCATGAAGGTCATTGAGCACCAATATGTATATATGTTAACAGTTGGTGTCTAGTGGTTGTTAGATACCACTTTGGCCTGAACATTGCCTTTGTGTGTTGTTCTTGATAGAGATTGAAATGCTTCTCTGTAAATATAAATTAGAAATCCTAGTATATGTGTTCTCTCGAAAAATATGTGGATCCAAACAAAAAACAGTGGATGAGAGATTCATAGTTTGTGCCTCACAAAGTTCAAAATGTTTGCTTTCAAAAAAATATACATCTTTGGGGTGCGAATATAAAGAAGCATTTCGAATATAAATTTCTCCATCACTAAAGAATAAATCGAGAAGTTCATATTAAAAAAAAATAGAGTGGTTCGATGTTATACCAAGGAAGAAATAAAAGTGTAACCAAGAAAAATTGTTAAGTCTTGAAGTTCAAATTTAATTAATTAGAGAGTTCGAAGAAAATGTTGTAGGTGTTCAAAAAATTTCTCCCATGGATTTTCCCATTATTGAAAAGCGATGACAAAAAAATAAATTTATATCACAGATAAACTAAAAAAATGTAACAAAAAACATACTTTACACATTAAAAAACTCAAATGTCATATTAGAATAACAGCGCACTTGAAAAACTCTAGAAAATACATATCACACCATTTTTTCCGTTACAAATGAATAACATCAAGAAGTCCAAATTGTAAAAACCAAGAAGTTCAATTTTTAAAAATAGAATAGTTCAATGTATATGAAGAACCCAGATTTTCCTCGTTACTAAATGACAAACCAACAAAATTGAATTAAACTAGATATTTTCACTAAATTTCTCCATCACTAAAGAATAAATCGAGAAGTTCATATTAAAAGAAGAAGCTTACGTACATTTCTTTTAGGTAAGCTCATATACATTCAGGGAGACATTTGACATAGAGAAGTTATTACATACAAAAAAGGTGTGTATAGTGAAAAATGTCGAGGAGTTCAAGGTCAACCATTTAGAAAAGATTCAAAAATTGCGCAGATTGGCTCTGTTTTTTTACAAATATCGCATAAGTTCAAAAAAAAGACAGCCGAAGTTCGGAGTTCTACTCACAACACACCTTAAAAAAACCTAGAAGTGGAGCGGTTCAATGATTACTAAAACCTCAAATTTCTTCAATCACAAAGGACAATCAAGAAGAGCGGTTCAAAAGTAAAAGACACTTAGAAGCGGATATTTCACCATTTCTAAAATAAACAACAAGAAGTTCAAATTTTAAAAATAGAGAAGTTCAAAAATCATAAAAACGACTTTCATTGTTTCTAAAATTAAAAAATCTCTAGAAGTTGAAATTGAAATAATGAACGATTCAATATTTATTACAAAACTAGGATATTCTCTTTACTAAAAGAAATAAATCAAGAAGTCCAAATTACAAAAATAGAGAAGTTTCATACTTATGACAAAACTCAGATTTTCCTTGTTACTAAAAAATAAAATGAAGAATTTCAAAGTAAAAAAAGGAGAAGTTCGATGGATATAGAAAAACTCAAATTCTTTCCATTTCTTGGAAAAATAAAAGTATAAAGTTTAATTTAAAAAAATGTTTGATGCTTATTTAAAAACATGTTTTTTCTAAGAATAAGACTAAGAAGGTCAAATTAAAATAAAAGAGAAGTCCAAAGATTATGAAAAACTCAGATTTTTCTTGTTACTAAAGTATAAAACAAAGAAGTTCAAATTAAAAAAAGGAACAACCAAAAAAAGTTTAAAAATAGATTTTTCCCATTTCTTAAAAAAGTAGAAGTTCAAATGAAAACAACGAAGTGGTTCGATGTTTATTTAGAAACTAAGATTTTACCGTTATTAAAATACTCAAATATCCCTTAGTATTGAAGAATCAACCATGAACTTCAAATTGAAAAACAAAAGATTAAGAAATAAAACCAGGAAGTCCATATTAAAAAGATGGAGAAGTTCGATGATTATAGAAAACTCAGATTTTCCTCCTTATTAAAGAATGGAAACAAGAAGTTCAAAAATAAAATAACAAGAAGTTCAACTTTTAAAAATAGAGCGCTTCAAAATTCATAAAAAAGATTAAGAAATAAAACCAGGAAGTCCATATTAAATAGATGGAGAATTTTGATGATTACAGAGAACTCGGATTTTCCTCGTTATTAAAGAATGGAAACAAGAAGTTCAAAAATAAAATAGCAAGAAGTTCAACTTTTAAAAATAGAGCGCTTCTAAATTAATAAAAAAGGATTAAGAAATTCAGATTAATATTCATAAAAAACTCGGATATTTTCACGTAACCGAGAGAAGTTCAGATTGATAACTGCCAGAAGTTCACGTACTACACGGTGTGCATTTTGTATTAAAAAGGAATAAAAAAGCAAAGACTAAATGTTTAGTTGTTATAAGTTCAAGTCCTCGGTCGGAGAAAGTTTAAAAAAATTGTGAGAGTGGTTTGTACAAAATGAATATCATTTGTGTAACACTAACGAATGGATGAGAAAATTACAAACGAAAACACGTCACATAAGTTCAACATGAAAACAACAGGAAGTTCAACTACTGAACTGAATGAATTTCGCATGAAAAACTTTTAAAACCGTCGCGAGTATGAAAAAATGATCAACACGGGAAAGTTGCGTGTTTACGACAGCTTAATATCGATATATCACTTGCTCAATTACAGTGAGTGGGTGGAGAGCTACGAGCAAAAAAAGCACGTGAAAAACAGAGTGAAGTTCAAGTATACATGCCGAGAAGTTCAAGGTCTTCACGCAGTGCATTTTCGAAGAATCTGTTTCGCGATGAAGGCAGAACGAAAGATCTCGCAGTTTTCGAAATTACTTGAAAACAGCTAGGAATCAGAGAAAACCATCAACATGAAAAAGTTTCACATTTTCCATAGCTTTTCAGCGGTATACTGTTTGCCCCATTCTGATAAAGTTTGTAGAAATTACGGCGAAAATATGTTTTTAGGCATTTTCAAAATTGACTTAAAATCGTAATTAATTGGGAGAAACAATATATATCAAAAAATTCGCATTTCCTCAAGCTTTCCAACGCCATATCATTTGCTGCATTCGGATATACGGTTAAAGAATTAGCTTGAAAATACGAACTCAGTGGAACTTGCACAGGTTTTTAAGTTACTTTTAGACCGTTCAAAATTAGAAAAAACTTTCAACATGAGAAAGTAGCGCATTTACATAAGCTTTCCAACGCCATATCATTTGCCTCAATTGGATTAGTCGTTTAGAAATGGCATCGAAAATACGAACTCGGCTGTTCGGTGTGCGAAATTTTACGATTTTGCAAATTACTCTTTAACCATAGGGAATTAGAGAAAACTTTGAACATGTGGAAGGAGCGGTTTTGCAGCAGCTTCCAACGCCATATTATTCACCTCATTCCGATAAACGATTTAGAAATGAGATCGAAAATACGATTCACATTTTTTGTATGAAGAAAAAACAGTTTTCAAAACTGCTTTTAAGCCGCTTACATTTTGCCAAAAGTTTAACTTGTGTCATGATACTGGTGTCCATAGCTTTCCAACGGTATATCGCAAGCCCCATTTGGGCAATGTTGGCGGAAGTTCAACCTAGCACAAGGGAAAGTTCAGGTCGAACAACTCAGGCAGTAAATTGCAAAGGACGCAAGTTCATCACGACCCGAGAGCAAAATCCGCCAACGAGCGAGATTCGTATTTAAAACGGGTATTTAGTTGCTAAAAACTATTTCTAGATTACACTTACATCATATAGAACACGATTGACCAGAATAATTCACGCGGGGAGACACAGTTGCGAAGATAGCCCGAAGGTCGGGTTCCTACAGACGGAAGTCGGGTCCCCAGACTTGCCTGCTTGCGGCCCACAGCATGGCTAAGCCAGCAGGCCGTACGGCCCATCTTCATCAACAAGTCATCCAAGACCCTCGCGAGGGTCCAAGCCTCGCGAGGCGGACGACGCAAGACCTCCTCTGGAGTAGCCTAGCCAGGCAGGCTGACGAGGAGCGGAGATATCAAGGCGGGGCAAACCTCACGAGGCTCTCGTGACGTGAGCCATGACGAACGGCACCAGGCGGGCGCCAGCGCGCGCAGCATCCTTATTTCCTCTTTGGTGCTAAGGAGGCCAGCGCAGGCGAAGAGTACCGAGGCATCAGGCAAAGGTTGCTATATTGGTGCAATGAGACCAAGACCAGGAGGACGGCGAGATGGAGGTCATCGTGGAGCCCAAGATGGCGTCACTACCAGAGCTTTTCGCAGGCGAAGACCACTTTTGTCAGGATAGCTTGTGCTGGCTGTCCCCCTTCAAATTTGCCCGCCGTTGTTGGCTCCCTTCCCGCTCGATATTTGGGAAGAGGACCAGGGCCTATATAAGTAGAGCTAGACACCATAGTAGAGGCATCTCATCTTAGCTTGATCCAACCCGATCGAGAGCCTACTCACAAGAACACCTCAACCTCAGGAGGCTGTTCTTCCCTTGTACTGTTCATCATCAGCCCTAGAGGCAATCCACCACCACCACACTGCAGTAGGGTATTACGCCACAACGGTGGCCCGAATAATTATAAACCTCGTGTCTTTCTGTGTTGCGAGTTCGTCGAGTTCGTCCGTGAGATCTTAGCGAGCTAGGGCGTAGATCGGTAGGAGGGAAAGACATCGCGTGCACCCCAGTGTTCGAACCTCAAGGGTTTGCGGGAACCCCACATCCGACATTTGGCGCGCCAGGTAGGGGTGCGCCGGAGCTCCTCCTCCACCGGCCAGCTCGTCGACGCTCCCCAGCCACGATGTCCGGCGACTCAAGGGCCGGCTCTGACCGCTGGGCAACCTGGCCAGCCCGGGCAGCGCCGCCTGCCCATGAAGGTCTCGACCCCGCACTCCAGGCGGCACGGGCGCCACCAAACTCCGCCGGGCGCGGGCAGCACGGCCAGGCGTCGTCCACCCTCAACCCACGGCAGGTACGGCGCCGCACTCACGGCGGGAGCAAGCAAACATGCGGGCAGCGCTCACCGTGGCAAGGGAGCTGTTGCGGTGCAGGCTGATGGAAAGCGGCCGGGACACACTGCTGGAGCGTGTTGCCGAGCTGCTGGATGCAGCGGCGTCGGGAGCACCACCCTTCTGCTATCGACTTCCTCCCCAGGCCACTGCAGGGCCGCGTGGCGAACCTCACCACATCTGCGTGCCATCAACTACGCCCGGGGGCTTCATCAACATCAGCACGGCCAGCGGCGCAGGGGGCTCCGACTCCCCCATGCCGCCCGCGACGGGCACGGGCGCAAGCGTCGCCCTCCACGGTCCCAGCTGGATGCCGTTCTGTCATCCCCAGGACGCCACCATGGGCTGAGCAACATGGAGCGTGGGGCACCACGGCGAGGTGTTCGGGGTGACGGCCCCGGAAGCCTACGTGCCCCGCATGATGGACCAAGGGTACGCACCAGAGGACGACCCTGGCTTGTTTATTGGAGAAGATTGGGGAGAGGGGGCGCTAGGAGTCGAAGCCTTCCAAGAACCAATGGAGAACCACGACGATCACGCCGGCAACGGCAACTACAAGGTATCGCTAATCTCTCAGGAACAGGCTTATGCTAACCATGGGCTGCAGATGACTCAGGTTGCAGCGTCGATCGACGACCCTGGCACGTCAGCATCCGTTCCAACAAGGAAGAGACGCTGGGGGCCGCCGGGAGGAAGCCAGGAGCAAGGCCCCTCCCCGCGGCGCGCGACGCCTGGCGACACCCGGAGGTAGGCCCTCTGTCGGGGAGGCCTCGACAACCCTTCCCCCGGCAGAGGACCTGTGGTCGCCGGGGGCACCGCTGGCGTCCCCTTTCCCTCCTTTGTGTCGTCCCGGTGACCGGTCGGCCCAAAGGAGGTCAAGGGCGGCGCAAGGCGGGGCCCTCGTCTGGCGATATGAAGCAAGGCCGGTACCTATGAAGAAGGCCCAGTGCCTGTGAAGCTCGCCGCCCGTGACACTCTCACGTAATAATGAGTTGGGGCTGTACACGCCCCGGAGTCTCAGGGGTGCCGGCCTCAGGCCCTGGGGCTCCCTCCCACGCCTAGTGGCAGCACTTAGCTCCGCGCTGGTGAGAAGACTTGAAGACTAGAAGACTAGACTAGGTGCCGGACGCGGCCTTTTGCTTTGGATCTCTCTCTCTCTGTAGTTTTGCTTTCTGGATCTGGATTTGAGTTGAAGCTGAGTTTTTATTGATGCGCGCGGGGGGAGCCTTTTCTTGTTCGAGCAATTTCTTGCCTTCTGGATCTCGTTTTGACTGGGACTCATGTCCATCGCCTTCCCCTCACGAGCTCCTCGCGAGCGGGAAAGCGCGAAGCACGCACGCCAAGTGCGCGCAAGAGTGCGCGCAAGCACTACAACTGGTGCTCAGCTCTAGTGGGGCCCCTTCTGACGGGGCGACGGGCTCCGCAGGGTTCTCAGGAACTCGACACGTCGCAGCCCAGCTCAAAGCTGGCGCTGTCTAAGGTAAACCAAGGCAGAGAACTCGCATCCGGATTCACAAGTTCACGAGGACACAAACTCACATCGCATGGGAAAGTAAAAACTGCAATTTGCTTACATGAGGGGCTCCCCCTCCCAAAATGCTCTTACAAGCTTTACAAGGGCCCTGCCCGAGCTTCGTGTGCAGGATGAAATGACAGGAGAACATGGGATCAGCCAGAAATGTCGCTCGCTACGTCACCCTCGGATGCGTCGCTCGCGTCATCATCGTCTTCATCGGCAACGTCGCCACCACCGGCGACGCCCCCGACGCCGTTGTCAACCACGTCGCCTTCGTCTGTGACGACCACCACCGCGTCATCCTCCGAAGTGAAGGCCCTGACCAACGCGTCCACATTATCCTCAACCCAACGCGCTAGGTTGCCCCGGACAGCCGTGGGTACGGGGGCGATGGCGACGTCGAAATGAAAGTTGGGGTCGGCATTCAGGAGGTGGCTGAAGACACGGGAGAAAGTGCGCTCGAGCAGGCCACGCCCCCTTTCCTCCACAAGCTGGCGAGCTCTGGCAGATCGAGCCTCCAGGCGCGTCACCACCTCGGTGAAGAAGGTCAGGTGGCTGGCATAATCATTCGAGTGAGGGGTCGGCGCCTCCACGTCGCAAATATGGCCCAGAGTGATATTGGCCCTGTTCCGGAGATCCTGAAGCATAGGGGCATGCTCGCACTCCACCGTTCGTTGCTGGAGCACTTCCTCCGTGTTTTGCCTCGCGACGGCCTCTGCGTCATCAACCCGCCTTCGGAGTGAACGCAGCTCGGCGCGGGTGGAGGCCAAGTCCGCCTGCGCCGTAACCAGGGCGGCGGCTGTGGCTTTCGCACGCCTCTCAGCCTCGTCCAACCTGGGCCTGAGGGCAGCGGCCCTGCCCTCATCCTCCGCGCCTGCGAGCTTCAGCTTCAGGTCGTACCTACCCTCCAGATCTGCGCGAACCTCGGCCACCTGGCGATCAACCTCCTCCTCGACTCTAGCCTCGGGAGCCCCGACGGCATCTTCTGCTTGGGCAACTTGACGCTCCTTCGTCTCTAGTTGCTCGAGCTCGAGGCTGCGCTCCATGGCCTCCAGGGCGAGCGCCTCCTCGCGCTTCTGGACCTCCTCTTCCTCCGCGGGCGTCCCCCTCAGCGACGCAAGAGCGGCCCTGTGCGCCTCCACCTGCTGCTCAAGAGACGCGCTCCAGGCCTGGAGCTCCCACGCGCGCTTCTCCGCAGCCTCGCGGCAGCGGTCAGCCTCGCGAGCGTCGTCCAAAGCTCGTAAGAGGGCTTCATGGGAAACCTTGAGAGATGCCTCGGCCTTCGCGTTCTCAATGTCACGTTGATAGCGGCCGAGGTTGATGGCCACCTTCAGCTTGCGCCGCTCCTCCGCCAGCCGGAGACCTTCAGCCTCAAGACGCGAATCAACACTCGCGAGCTCTTCACCAAGTCGACACATCGCGCCCATCGCCTCTTGGAAGAGCTCGTGACGAACCACACTCCGCCCACGCTCGAGCTCGAACGCTCGGCCCACCTTGTCATCCGTCTCAGGGGCTGCGGGCGTGGCGCCAAGCGGTGCGCCCCCTCCGGGCAGGGAGCTGGGGGCTGACGCCGAGCCTGCCGTCAACCAGTCCTCGCGAGGAGCCCAAGCAGACCGGGGCCCGCTTCTTGAAGAGGAGCCGAAGATCGAAGCCAACAGATTGCCGTCCATGACCAGCGGATGAGTCTTGGGCACGCCTGCCAAGCTCCACACCAAACCGGGGGGAAGGAGCGACAGGGCCGCAAGTTCAGCACGACAAGAAGGCAGGAGTGCCCCTTCAACCAACCCTGCTCCGGGGGCGACAAGCGGACTCAGATCGCTCGAGGCCGGCGGAAGAGTTGATGAAGGAGGAGGCCGCTTCTCGGGCAACGCAACAGCTTCAGCGGAAGGAGCCCTGGAGAACCGACGTCAGGACAAGAAGGCAACACGTAGGAAGCCGTGACAACGAGGTACTTACGCCTCAATGGCGATGTACTTTCGTCGCTTCAGCGGCCCGAAGATCCTGCTACCGCTAGGGGATCCTTTCCTCTTGCGGAGCTCACCGAAGTCCACACAAAGACGACCGAAACGCTGGATGTGACGGCCGGTGCGCAGAGGGGCCGGAGAAGAGCCTGGAAGGATACCTTCAGAGGTGCCTGGTTGCGGCAAACAGCCGGGCACCGTCTCACCACAACCTCCCGAGGCCCCTGGAGCCTTGGCCTCGGGAGCCGCATGCTGCGACTCCCCAATAATTAGCGCCTCAGGAGGGGGGCGCAGGCCCCAGAAGACGACGCCCCAGGATCGCCATCCGACATGTGCTCCTCAGCGCTAGGGCCGTCGGCCTCCATCGGAGCTCGCCCTCCTGCACCCTCACCTGGGGCGAGCTCGGCACCAGTGGCGAGGAAGGGGACCACGTCGACGGGGTTCCCACAAGCCCCACCAGGCCGATCGGGCGTAGGCCCCACTCATCAAAGGAGGGCATGCTCGCAGCAAACTCATCCTTGTTCTCGCAACGGTACATCAGGCAGCTCTTCCTGGGCATGTCGTCCGGCAGAGGGATACTCGTCAGAACCATGAGCACCGTCTCCCGCGTCTTAACAGGAAGCCCTTCCTCCTGAAACCTCATGTGGTCCTGACTGCTGAGCAAGGCCCACATCGGGCGGGAATGGCGCTGAAGTGGAGCGACTCGGCGCTTGACGAACTCCTTCACTACCATAGGCGCAGTCATGCCACGATCCTTCAACATCCTCAACCTGGCCCAGACAGGAGCAAGGCGGGGGCTCGTGAGCTTCTGATGGCCCCAACCGGAGTTTGGAACAACAGGCCCCGCCGGAGCATGAAGCAGGGGGCTGAGCACGCCGGCATCGACAAACACCCATCGCGTACGAAACTCGCCCGTGGATGAAGGGAGCTCGAAGTCAATCCCCGCGCCCGCGATCGCAGCCACGGCCTGGAAGCTCACGCACCCCGAGCATTGCTGAGGGTCGGCCAGATGCAATGAGAAGAAGTGACGGAGGAGGGCCATCGAAGGAGCGATGCCCACCATGGCTTCGCACACGAAGGCGAAGACTGCAAGAAGAGTCACCGATTGGGGGTCAAGATGCAGCATGTGGATCTGGTAATGCTCTAGCACCGCGTTGAGGAAGGCAGAGAAGGGAGGAATCAGGCCAGCCCAGAGGGCATCTATGAAGATTGGGACCTTGGTGGCTGCCCGAGCCATGCGGGTGAGAGACGCAGGCCAAGCCACCGTCTCTCCCCACTCGCTGAAGCTGGAAGCGAGCATCGGACGCACCTTGTCCATGGCCTCGTCGTTGAGCACCCGTGATCGGCCTAGCGCCAGCTCGACAACTGAAGGTGCGCCATGGCAAAGAAGCAAGAGGAGGGCAGGTCGGATCGGAGAAGGGAAGCAGAGCCACAAGGAAGCAGGGGAATTGGGGAAGCAAGGCGCAGGCGATGGAGCAATAACTGTGTAGGCCGTAGGGGGCCGCATAGCCAGGCAGATTCAAAGGCAGCGTGGGGAAGCGGAGGCGCCCACGTCCAATCAACTACCACGCGTCAATCGAGGCCGCAGGCTTTTGGGGCCTGCGGTGCTCCGAACTTGACCCTTCGCTTCGCCGCGAAGGCAAGCCCGAGCGCACCTTGGGCCTGGGGGCTACTGTCAGCGTTCTGGAAACGGGGGTCCCCAGACTTGCGTGCCTGCGGCCCACAGCGTGGCTAAGCCAGCAGGCCGTATGTCCCATCTTCATCAACAAGGCATCCAAGACCCTCACGAGGGTCCAAGCCTCGTGATGCGGACGACGCAAGACCTCCTCTGGAGTAGCCTAGCCAGGCAGGCTCACGAGGAGCGGAGATATCAAGGCGGGGCAAACCTCACGAGGCTCTCGTGACGTGATGAACGGCACCAGGCGGGCGCCAGGCAGGCGCCAGCGCGCGCAGCGTCCTTATTTCCTCTTTGGTGCTAAGGAGGCCAGCGCAGGCGAAGAGTACCGAGGCATCAGGCAAAGGTTGCTATATTGGTGTAACAAGACCAAGACTAGGAGGACGGCGAGACGGAGGTCATCGTGGAGCCCAAGACGGCGTCACTACCAGAGCTTTTCGCAGGCGAAGACCACTTTTGTCAGGATAGCTTGTGCTGGCTGCCCCCCTTCAAATTTGCCCGCCGTTGTCGGCTCCCTTCCCGCTCGATATTTGGGAAGAGGACCAGGGCCTATATAAGTAGAGCTAGCCACCATAGTAGAGGCATCTCATCTTAGCTTGATCCAACCCGATCGAGAGCCTACTCACAAGAACACCTCAACATCAGGAGGCTGTTCTTCCCTTCTACTGTTCATCATCAGCCCTAGAGGCAATCCACCACCACCACACTGGAGTAGGGTATTACGCCACAACAGTGGCCCGAACCAGTATAAACCTCGTGTCTTTCTGTGTTGCGAGTTCGTCGAGTTCGTCCGTGAGATCTTAGCGAGCTAGGGCGTAGATCGGTAGGAGGGAAAGACTTCGCGCGCACCCCAGTGCTCGAACCTCAAGGGTTTGCCGGAACCCCACATCCGACAATATATATATATATATAATATGTATATATATAGGGATTGACTATTCTTCACCCCCTTCTATTTTGACATCAATTCACCATAATTTTACGTTCCGTAAATTTTGTCTTATTTCGTACATAAAAAAAGAATGTAAGAAAATGTATAAGCACCGTAAAACATGTTTTATGTTACGTAAAATTGCAAACATAAAAAACATAGTATAAAATATACATAAAATGTATATTTTCTGGTCTTATGACCCACATTTTTGTTTTCTTATGCCAAATTTTAAGTAGTGAATCAATATGAATGTAATATTTGTATTCCAAATGTAATTTATTTATGAAACGACCGTAAGATTACCTCGGGTGTAGAATAAGTTATTCTGCACCCTGGGTGATGAATAGTGTTACTATGTGTGTGTGTGTGTCCTCTACAACATTCACTTATAGCTATGTATTCGAACTTGCCATTTTCTGAACTAAGTGAATGTGACTGGACCCTAACCCCTTCTATGCTTCTACCTCAAATTTTGTCTATCTAGTCATATGCATTCTGTTGAAACGTGTCAAATGTCTTCACTGCGTCCTTGTCAGCTGAAGATACAGAGACACACATTTAAAACTGCTTTTAATGCTATATCTCTCTAGCCTAAATACCGGAGAAGCCAGAACGACCACCCGACAAACCAAGCGCGTGTGGGAACATGGAACAACTCTCAATGAGTTGCATGAATGCCACGTGTCCATCAGATGTGAACCGCCAGGGGCACCTGCGTAATTGCGCTGCGCAGCCCTTCACCTTATAAATACACACCCGCGCGGTCATTATCTCCTCTTCCACCTCTCCATCTCGCTCAAACCCTAGCGCCACCGCTAGCTCGCGTCGACGTCGGAGACGAAGCGCTTAGCTGCCGCGACCTCTTCGACGCCGTCCTCACGCCGGCCGCGGACCTCGTCTTCTCCGCCGCGACCGTAGGTGTCTTTAGCCGCCAAGTTAGGGTGCGGGAGATTGGACTGCTCGGCATCTGTTTTGCCCCGTCTAGCAGTTCTTCTGTGGTAAATAAAACTCACTTTTTGTCGCTTTTTTGATCTGTCAAATCCATCCACTTCAACCAAAAGTGGTTTCTGCACTTCCAAATCTGGATCTTTCTCTTTCTGAATCTCATATCTTGCAAAGTATATTCACTTATGCTTCATAACTAGTTAGATTCCTCACTTGTACTTATTCATTGATTCGTACTAATTTGGAACCAACTCACTTCAAATAAGTGAATGTCTTCGCACTATGAGGTCAATGTCTTCAAACTGATTTATCTTCAAAATCTTCTGAGAATGCATATGACCTCTTCCCCTTCCCTCGCATCTCTAATGCTGTCACAGGTACATGTCCATGGGATAATCCCTTGGTTCTCATAGTCTGCATTCATTTGCAGAATACTTACAGCATCACATTGACTCTCCTGAAGCCAGTTCTTGTTTGACAAGTAGACGGAAGCCTTTCACTGTCTTGAAGCCTCTCTGTATGAATATAATGGCAAATGAAAAATCTGCAAGGAAGGGTGGTAGGCAGCACCGTGGAAATACTGCTCTGGATCTGCCTCCGGATCTCTATGAACTTTACAAATCTGATCCTGAGGAGAGCTACAATCAGCGCAAGACCAGAATACAGTGGATCCGAAGATATTGGGCTGAACAGTGGTTCAAGTATAACTTCGTCACTCTTGAGTATGCTGAAAAGAATGCTATCAAGCGCCCGTGGGGTGATATTCTTTACAAGAATTTGCAACCCAAGACGGAGCTTGAAGCCATTGCCCAAGGCTTCTATCCATGCATGGTCCAAGGACCTCAGTCAGAAAATGCCGACCCATCATCTCTTCGATGGTGTCGTGACGATGATCTCTTCAAGCGCAACTTTCAGTTCGCAAAGGAGTCGGCTGGCAAGAACAAGAAGGAACTCGGACTCAACTTCAACCCTGGTCCGTCTGCTCCAAGGCCGGATGGCACACATGACGCCAATCCTAATGTCATCGGGCCCTTCAATAGCTTCGATGGGCTCCTCTCCCATATTGCCGCTCAGAGGGCCACCATAGAACAATCTGCTGATGAAGCAGACATTGAGGATGCTCCTGCACTACCGAAGCCGACGAAGAAGTCAAAAGCTTCAAGGCCCTCTACAGCTGCAAAAGCTTCGACTGCAAAGACATTGAAAACTACACCTCCTGAACTCAGTGTGCAGTCTGAAGATCAATCTCGTGTCTCCAAGAATACCAAGAAGCCCAAGGAGATTTCTGGGCATGACCTGACTCCTGCTGCCGTTCTGCGCAATGAAGACAATACCATCGATCTGTCAAGTGATGAAGATCTTGGAGATGAAGCTCTGGAAATGTTGATCAAGAGCAAGCAAGAGGCTGAGATCTTCCACGATCTACCTCTATTTGATGCTGATATACTAAACAACTTCATTGATGAATGGTTTAAGGACCAAAGTATCAACATTGATGATCTGCAGCTGCCAGTGGACATCAGCATCACATTTCACGGAGCCATTGCCAATGAACTTGCCCTGGCTCAGAAAATCGTCGAGCTCAAGAACAAGATAGGCTATGAGAAGGCACATTTCAAGAAGCACATGGCCAAGCTCAGTGTTTCTGATGTGCAAATATTCAAGAAGATGATCAATGACCTCAAGGCCGAGTTCAACAAGAAGCGTGAAGAAGGCAAAGGCTCACGCGAGCGCATGAAGTACTATCCGCAGAAGTGTGTGCAAGGGCACAATGAAGCTGAGAAGAGAAAGGCACTTGGGCGTCCTGGCATCGATCCCAAGATGGCTGCCAAGAAAAAGAAGAAGTCTACTGAAGCCATACCCGAAGCTCCAAGGCAGGAACTGTTGGAAATATGCCCTAGAGGCAATAATAAAATGGTTATTATTATATTTCCTTGTTCATGATAATTGTCTATTGTTCATGCTATAATTATATTAACTGGAAACCGTAATACATGTGTGAATACATAGACCACAACATGTCCCTAGTAAGCCTCTAGTTGACTAGCTCGTTGATCAATAGATGGTTATGGTTTCCTGACCATGGACATTGGATGTCATTGATAACGGGATCACATCATTAGGAGAATGATGTGATGGACAAGACCCAATCCTAAGCATAGCACAAGATCGTGTAGTTCGTTTGCTAGAGCTTTTCTAATGTCAAGTATCATTTCCTTAGACCATGAGATTGTGCAACTCCCGGATACCGTAGGAATGCTTTGGGTGTACCAAACGTCACAACGTAACTGGGTGGCTATAAAGGTGCACTACAGGTATCTCCGAAAGTGTCTGTTGGGTTGGCACGAATCGAGACTGGGATTTGTCACTCCGTATGACGGAGAGGTATCTCTGGGCCCACTCGGTAATGCATCATCATAATGAGCTCAATGTGACTAAGGAGTTAGCCACGGGATCATGCATTACGGTACGAGTAAAGTGACTTGCCGGTAACGAGATTGAACAAGGTATTGGGATACCGACGATCGAATCTCGGGCAAGTAACGTACCGATTGACAAAGGGAATTGTATACGGGATTGATTGAATCCTCGACATCGTGGTTCATCCGATGAGATCATCGTGGAACATGTGGGAGCCAACATGGGTATCCAGATCCCGCTGTTGGTTATTGACCGGAGAGTCGTCTCGGTCATGTCTGCATGTCTCCCGAACCCGTAGGGTCTACACACTTAAGGTTCGGTGACGCTAGAGTTGTAGAGATATTAGTATGCGGTTAACCGAAAGTTGTTCGGAGTCCCGGATGAGATCCCGGACGTCACGAGGAGTTCCGGAATGGTCCGGAGGTAAAGATTTATATATGGGAAGTCCTATTTTGGCCACCGGAAAATGTTCGGGATTTTTCGGTATTGTACCGGGAAGGTTCTAGAAGGTTCCGAAGTGGGGCCCACCTGCATGGGGAGACCCACATGAACGTGGGTAGTGGGGGCAAGGCCCCACACCACTGGTCAAGGCGCACCAAGATCCCACCTTAGAAGGAATAAGATCATATCCCGAAGGGATAAGATCAAGATCCCTAAAAAAGGGGGATAACAATCGGTGGGGAAGGGAAATGATGGGATTTCTTTCCCCCACCTTTGCCAACGCCCCAATGGACTTGGAGGGCAAGAAACCAGCCCCCTCCACCCCTATATATAGTGGGGAGGCGCATGGGAGCAGCACCCCAAGCCCTGGCGCCTCCCTCTCCCTCCTGTGACACATCTCCCTCCTCCGGCAGCGCTTGGCGAAGCCCTGTTGGAATCCCGCTACTTCCACCACCACGCCGTCGTGCTGCTGGATCTCCATCAACCTCTCCTCCCCCCTTGCTGGATCAAGAAGGAGGAGACGTCCCCGCTCCGTACGTGTGTTGAACGCGGAGGTGCCGTCCGTTCGGCGCTAGGATCATCGGTGATTTGGATCACGACGAGTACGACTCCATCAACCCCGTTCTCTTGAACGCTTCCGCTCGCAATCTACAAGGGTATGTAGATGCACTCCTCCCCTCTCGTTGCTAGCATCTCCTAGATTGATCTTGGTGACACGTAGGAAAATTTTGAATTTCTGCTACGTTCCCCAAAAGTGGCATCATGAGCCAGGTTTATGCGTAGATTCTATGCACGAGTAGAACACAAAGTAGTTGTGGGCGATGATTTGTTCAATTTGCTTACCGTTACTAGTCTTATCTTGATTCGGCGGCATTGTGGGATGAAGCGGCCCGGACCGACCTTACACGTACTCTTACGTGAGACAGGTTCCACCGACTGACATGCACTTGATGCATAAGGTGGCTAGCGGGTGTCTGTCTCTCCCACTTTAGTCGGATCGGATTCGATGAAAAGGGTCCTTATGAAGGGTAAATAGCAATTGGCATATCACCGTTGTGGCTTTTGCGTAGGTAAGAAACGTTCTTGCTAGAAACCCATAGCAGCCACGTAAAACATGCAACAACAATTAGAGGACGTCTAACTTGTTTTTGCAGGGTATGCTATGTGATGTGATATGGCCAAAAGGATGTGATGAATGATATATGTGATGTATGAGATTGATCATGTTCTTGTAATAGGAATCACGACTTGCATGTCGATGAGTATGACAACCGGCAGGAGCCATAGGAGTTGTCTTAATTTATTGTATGACCTGCGTGTCAATGAAAAACGCCATGTAATTACTTTACTTTATTGCTAACCGTTAGCCATAGTAGTAGAAGTAATAGTTGGCGAGACAACTTCATGAAGACACGATGATGGAGATCATGGTGTCATGCCGGTGACGAAGGTGATCATGCCGCGCCTCGAAGATGGAGATCAAAAGGCGCAAGATGATATTGGCCATATCATGTCACTTTATGATTTGCATGTGATGTTTGTCATGTTTACATCTTATTTGCTTAGAACGACGGTAGCATAAATAAGATGATCCCTCACTAAAATTTCAAGAGATGTGTTCCCCTAACTGTGCACCGTTGCGAAGGTTCGTTGTTTCGAAGCACCACGTGATGATCGGGTGTGATAGATTCTAACGTTCGCATACAACGGGTGTTGACGAGCCTAGCATGTACAGACATGGCCTCGGAACACAAGCAAAACACTTAGGTTGACTTGACGAGCCTAGCATGTACAGACATGGCCTCGGAACACAAGAGACCGAAAGGTCGAACATGAGTCGTATAGTAGATACGATCAACATGGAGATGTTCACCGATGATGACTAGTCCGTCTCACGTGATGATCGGACACGGCCTAGTCGATTCGGATCATGTATCACTTAGATGACTAGAGGGATGTCTATCTAAGTGGGAGTTCATTAAATAATCAGATGAACTTAATTATCATGAACATAGTCAAAAGGTCTTTGCAAATAATGTCGTAGCTTACGCTTTAGTTCTACTAAGATATGTTCCTAGAGAAAATTTAGTTGAAAGTTGATAGTAGCAATTATGCGGACTGGGTCCGTAAACTGAGGATTGTCCTCATTGCTGCACAGAAGGCTTATGTCCTTAATGCACCGCTCGGTGTGCTGAACCTCGAGCGTCGTCTGTAGATGTTACGAAACATCTGACATACACGTTTTGATGACTACGTGATAGTTCAGTGTGTGATGCTAACGGTTTAAAATTGTGGCACCAAAGACGGTTTTGAAACGTCGCAGAACATATGAGATGTTCCAAAGACTGAAATTGGGATTTCAGACTAATGCCCACGTCAAGAGGTATGAGACCTCTGACAAGTTTCTTAAGCCTGCAAACTAAGGGAGAAAAGCTCAATCGTTGAGCATGTGCTCAGATTGTCTGAGTACTACAATCACTTGAATCGAGTGGGAGTTAATCTTCCAGATGAGATAGTGATGGTTCTCCATAGTCACTGCCACCAAGCTATTAGAGCTTCGTGATGAACTATAACATATCAGGGATAGACATGATGATCCTTGAGCAACTCGCGATGTTTGACACCGCGAAAGTAGAAATCAAGAAGGAGCATCAATTGTTGATGGTTAGTAAAACCACTAGTTTCTAGAAGGGCAAGGGCAAGAAGGGATACTTCATGAAACGGCAAATCAGTTGCTGCTCTAGTGAAGAAACCCAAGGTTGAACCCAAACCCGAGACTAAGTGCTTCTGAAATGAGGGGAACGGTCACTGAAGCAGAACTACCCTAGATACTTCGTAGATGAGAAGGCTGGCAAGGTCGACAGAAGTATATTGGATATACATTATATTAATGTGTACTTTACTAGTACTCCTAGTAGCACCAGGGTATTAGATACCGGTTCGGTTGCTAAGTGTTAGTAACTCGAAATAAAAGCTGCGGAATAAACGGAGACTAGCTAAAGGTGAGATGACGATATGTGTTGGAAGTGTTTCCAAGGTTGATGTGATCAAGCATCGCATGCTCCCTCTACCATCGAGATTGGGGTTAAACCTGAATAATATTATTTGGTGTTTGCGTTGAGCATAGACATGATTGGATTATGTTTATCGCAATACGGTTATTCATTAAAGGAGAATAATGGTTACTCTGTCTATTTGAATAATACCTTCAATGGTCTTGCACCTAAAATGAATGGTTTATTGAATCTCGATCGTAGTGATACACATGTTCATGCCAAAAGATATAAGATAGTAATGATAGTACCACATACTTGTGGCACTGCCACTTGAGTCATATTGGTATAAAACGCATGAAGAAGCTCCATGTTGATGGATCTTTGGACTCACTCGTTTTTGAAAAGATTGAGACATGCGAACCATGTCTATTAGTATATATGCATGAAGAAAGTCCATACAGATGGATCATTTGGACTCACTTGATTTTGAATCACTTGAGACATGCAAATCATACCACATGGGCAAGATGACTGAAAGGCCTCGTTTTCAGTAAGATGGAACAAGAGAGCAACTTGTTGGAAGTAATACATTTGATGTGTGCAGTCCAATGAGTGCTGAGGCACGCAGTGGATATCGTTATGTTCTTACTTCACAGATGATTTGAGTAGATGCTGAGAATATTTACTTGATGAAACACAAGTCTGAATTATTGAAAGGTTCAAGTAATTTCAGAGTGAAGTTGAAGATCGTCGTGACAAGAGGATAAAATGTCTGTGATATGATCATAGAGATGAATATCTGAGTTACGAGTTTGGCACACAATTAAGAAATTGTGGAAATTGTTTCACGACTAATACCGCCTGGAACACCATATTGTGATGGTGTGTCCGAACATCATAACTGCACCCTATTGGATATGGTGCATACCATGATGTCTCTTATCGAATTACAACTATCGTTTATGGGTTAGGCATTAGAGACAACCGCATTCACTTTAAATAGGGCACCACGCAATTCCGTTGAGACGACACCGTATGAACTATGGTTTAGAGAAACCTAAGCTGTCGTTTCTTAAAAGTTTGGGGCTGCGACGCTTATGTGAAAAAGTTTCAGGCTGATAAGCTCGAACCCAAAGCGGATAAATGCATCTTCATAGAATACCCAAAACAGTTGGGTATACCTCCTATTTCAGATCTGGAAGCAAAAGTGATTGTTTCTAGAAACGGGTCCTTTCTCGAGGAAAAGTTTCTCTCGAAAGAATTGAGTGGGAGGATGGTGGAGACTTGATGAGGTCATTGAACCGTCACTTCAACTAATGTGTAGCAGGGCACAGGAAGTTGTTCCTGTGGCACCTACACCAATTGAAGTGGAAGCTTATGATAGTGATCATGAAACTTCAGATCAAGTCACTACCAAACCTCATAGGACGACAAGGATGCGTACTACTTCAGAGTGGTACGTAATCCTGTCTTGGAAGTCATGTTGCTAGACAACAATGAACCTACGAGCTATGGAGAAGCGATGGTGGGCCCGGATTCCGACGAATGGCTCGAGGCCATAAAATCCGAGAGGATCCATGTATGAAAACAAAGTATAGACTTTGAAAGAACTACTTGATGGTCGTAAGGCTGTTGGGTACAGATGGATTTTAAAGGGAAGACAGACAATGATGGTAAGTGTCACCATTAAGAAAGCTCGACTTGTCGTTAAGATGTTTTCCGGCAAGTTCAAGGAGTTGACTGCGATGAGACTTTCTCACTCGTAGCGATGCTAAGAGTCTGTTAGAATTATATTAGCAGTTACTGCATTATTTATGAAATCTTGCAGATAGGATGTCAAAACATTGTTTCCTCGACGATTTTCTTGAGGAAAGGTTGTATGTGATACAACCAGAAGGTTTTGTCAATCCTGAAAGATGCTAACAAGTATGCAAAGCTCCAGCAATCCTTCTAAGGATTGGAGTAAGCATCTCGGAGTTGGAATGAACGCTTTGATGAGATGATCAAAGATTTTGGGTTTATACAAAGTTCATGAGAAACTTGTATTTCCAAAGAAGTGAGTGGGAGCACTATAGAATTTTTGATGAGTATATGTTGTTAACATATTGTTGATCAGAAATGATGTAGAATTTCTGGAAAGCATCCAGGGTTATTTGAAAAGTGTTTTTAATGGAAAACCTGGATTAAGCTACTTGAACATTGAGCATCAAGATCTATAAGGATAGATCAAAAACGCTTAATAGTACTTTCAAATGAATACATACCGTGACAAGATTTTGAAGGAGTTCAAAATAGATCAGCAAAGAAGGAGTTCTTGGCTGTGTTACAAGGTGTGAGTATTGAGTAAGACTCAAGACCTGACCACGGCAGAAGAAAGAGAAAGGACGAAGGTCGTCCCCTATGCTTTAGACGTAGGCTCTACAATATGCTATGCTGTGTACCGCACCTGAAGTGTGCCTTGCCATGAGTTAGTCAAGGGGTACAATAGTGATCCAGGAAGGGATCACATGACAGCGGTCGAACTTATCCTTAGTATCTAGTGGACTAAGGAATTTTCTCGATTATGGAGGTGGAAAGGGGGTTCGTCGTAAAGGGTTACGTCGATGCAAACTTTGACACTAATCTGGATGACTCTGAGTAGTGAACCGGATTCGTATAGTAGAGCAGTTATTTGGAATAGTTCCAAGTGGCGCATGGTAGCTACATCTACAAGATGACATAGAGATTTGTAAAGCACACACGGATCTGAATGTTGCAGACCCGTTGACTAAAACCTCTCTCGTAAGCATAACATGATCAAACCCTAGAACTCATTGAGTGTTAATCACATGGTGATGTGAACTAGATTATTGACTCTAGTAAACTCTTGGGTATTAGTCACATGGCGATGTGAACTTTGAGTGTTAATCACATGGTGATGTGAACTAGATTATTGACTCTAGTGCAAGTGGGAGACTGTTGGAAATATGCCCTAGAGGCAATAATAAAATGGTTATTATTATATTTCCTTGTTCATGATAATTGTCTATTGTTCATGCTATAATTGTATTAACTGGAAACCGTAATACATGTGTGAATACATAGACCACAACATGTCCCTAGTAAGCCTCTAGTTGACTAGCTCGTTGATCAATAGATGGTTATGGTTTCCTGACCATGGACATTGGATGTCATTGATAACGGGATCACATCATTAGGAGAATGATGTGATGGACAAGACCCAATCCTAAGCATAGCACAAGATCGTGTAGTTCGTTTGCTAGAGCTTTTCTAATGTCAAGTATCATTTCCTTAGACCATGAGATTGTGCAACTCCCGGATACCGTAGGAATGCTTTGGGTGTACCAAACGTCACAACGTAACTGGGTGGCTATAAAGGTGCACTACAGGTATCTCCGAAAGTGTCTGTTGGGTTGGCACGAATCGAGACTGGGATTTGTCACTCCGTATGACGGAGAGGTATCTCTGGGCCCACTCGGTAATGCATCATCATAATGAGCTCAATGTGACTAAGGAGTTAGCCACGGGATCATGCATTACGGTACGAGTAAAGTGACTTGCCGGTAACGAGATTGAACAAGGTATTGGGATACCGACGATCGAATCTCGGGCAAGTAACGTACCGATTGACAAAGGGAATTGTATACGGGATTGATTGAATCCTCGACATCCTGGTTCATCCGATGAGATCATCGTGGAACATGTGGGAGCCAACATGGGTATCCAGATCCCGCTGTTGGTTATTGACCGGAGAGTCGTCTCGGTCATGTCTGCATGTCTCCCGAACCCGTAGGGTCTACACACTTAAGGTTCGGTGACGCTAGAGTTGTAGAGATATTAGTATGCGGTTAACCGAAAGTTGTTCGGAGTCCCAGATGAGATCCCGGACGTCACGAGGAGTTCCGGAATGGTCCGGAGGTAAAGATTTATATATGGGAAGTCCTATTTTGGCCACCGGAAAATGTTCGGGATTTTTCGGTATTGTACCGGGAAGGTTCTAGAAGGTTCCGAAGTGGGGCCCACCTGCATGGGGGGACCCACATGAACGTGGGTAGTGGGGGCAAGGCCCCACACCCCTGGTCAAGGCGCACCAAGATCCCACCTTAGAAGGAATAAGATCATATCCCGAAGGGATAAGATCAAGATCCCTAAAAAAGGGGGATAACAATCAGTGGGGAAGGGAAATGATGGGATTTCTTTCCCCCACCTTTGCCAACGCCCCAATGGACTTGGAGGGCAAGAAACCAGCCCCCTCCACCCCTATATATAGTGGGGAGGCGCATGGGAGCAGCACCCCAAGCCCTGGCGCCTCCCTCTCCCTCCCGTGACACATCTCCCTCCTCCCGCAGCGCTTGGCGAAGCCCTGTTGGAATCCCGCTACTTCCTCCACCACGCCCTCGTGCTGCTGGATCTCCATCAACCTCTCCTCCCCCCTTGCTGGATCAAGAAGGAGGAGACGTCCCCGCTCCGTACGTGTGTTGAACGCGGAGGTGCCGTCCGTTCGGCGCTAGGATCATCGGTGATTTGGATCACGACGAGTACGACTCCATCAACCCCGTTCTCTTGAACGCTTCCGCTCGCGATCTACAAGGGTATGTAGATGCACTCCTCCCCTCTCGTTGCTAGTATCTCCTAGATTGATCTTGGTGACACGTAGGAAAATTTTGAATTTCTGCTACGTTCCCCAACAGGAACAACCAAGCATAGTCTTCCCTGCCAGCATGACTGGCTCGAAGCTAAAGATCCCCCTCAGCAGCTTCTGAACAAAAGAAGACAAGGCAAGCCGAAGCCGAAGTCAGGAAGAGGAAGCTCAAAGACACCTATGATGATGCTCCCTCCAAGAAGAAGTTGGAAGACAAAGGCTTCAAAGTCTTCAAGAAAAGAGTGTGTACCTGCCCAAGTACCGTTGAATGTCAAGCCAATCTTTGTTGCTCCACCTGACAACTGCGAGCACCGTCTTGTGATTCATGAGCCTGCTTCCACAGAGGCTCCAGAAAGTGAAGAGATTCCAGTTGTTGACCCCAACGCAGCTGAAGACATTGGTCGTGAAGACAATGTGAATGATGATGAAGTCCTTCCTCCGCTTGAACCCAAGTCGGTATCATTGCCTGCTCTCACGAGCAGTGAACTCATAAGCATTGGTCGTCCCCTGACGCTCGTTGCTCAAGATGACTCATGGATTGAGCAACAACAACAAGACACCCCCCTGCAAGATGAGATCCCACGTACTCCACCAGCTCAAGTCACCACTCCGATGCTTGATGATGATAACTACATGGAACAGACCACTCCCTCACCAAAGCTTCGCCAGCATTCCGCGGGCTTCACAAATGCCTCAGGCCCGAAGTTTCCATGTCAAGCATTCCAGAAGAGGATGTGCAACACACAAGCTCAGTAGCACGTCAAGCGTTCCCTGAAGCCATCCCTTCTATGCCTGCTTCTGAGTCTGAAGCTAAAGTTGCTGAAGACATTCCGGCTGCATCAGCCTATTAAGAAAAAGAAGAGAAAGAAGAAGAGAGAGAAGCTACTCCCCCTGCCAGTCATCCAGTCCGACCCAAAGAGAATGTGATCATGCCCGACCCTCCAGTTGTTGAAGAGATGGAAGTTGAAAACAATGAGGCTGCCACCACCAACACCACTGAAGCCAATGACACAGTCATGGCTGAAGATAATGTGGAGCCCGGAGCCAATGCGACTGACACCATTGTGCAGCCAATTACTTCTGATGACGCTGTTCCTCCACCAAGGCCACATACTATGGAACGCGCGTTCAATCGTGGTGAGTTGGTGACTGTCAAATGCCCTATCATGGTTCCACCCACTGCTCCCGACCCGCAATATGATTTTCACGTGGAACAGAGGCCTCAGGTTCAGAAGCCAAAGCCAAGATTGCCAAGGCTTCCAAGTGCTGCAACGACTCAAGGCTCATTCAGTGTGCTCAGCTTCAGAGAGCACAACACATTCTTTGACAGCGCCAAGAACCCATACAAGAAGCCCAAGATCTCCTCTGACAGGTTTTGGATTCATCAGCAATGAAGCTACTACTACTGCATCCTATACAACCAGGACCGGATTTTCCTCATAAGTGTCTGGATTGTGATGCTATGGCCGGGCTGCCATGCCTTGAGGAGGCCCTTGACTGCTTCAGAGACGTTGGGCTGCTGCCGTTTGTGACTGACAAGGAGCACTGGAATGAAGAGCTTCTGCTACAGTTCTATACCACACTGCACATTCGAGGCTACAACAAGGAGCCGAAGACTTGGATCCTTGAGTGAATGACAGGTGACGTTCATCATGAAGCCAAAGCTCAGGATATCATTGAGCTTACTTCCCTGCCCACTCCAGGTGAGTTGTATGAACCTGGTTGTCAGCTTCATCAGAACGAACTGCAGAGCATATTCTAGAAGCGAGAGCCCAACATGAGCCAAATGCTGAGCATGATGAAACCATTGCCCCATGATGCCGAATACCCCAAGGAATTCTTTGTTAAGGACCTTGAGTACTTGCCGCGCACAGTGTATCACATTCTGAGGCATACTCTTTGGCCAATCAAAGGCAATTCCTCTGAAGCTAAACTTGAAGGCACCATGAAGACATTGGTGTTCTATATCATCAATGGCATCAGATTCAACACTCAGGATTTCTTCATCCAACAGCTTGCGGCCTCTGGGATTGATCTTTTTGGCCTGAAATTTTATGCTCCATGGGTGATGCGTTTGATCAAGCTTCATTCAACCATCAACTATCAACCTTCAGCGTGCAACCATGTTGTATTTTTGCCTGATGTTGATATGTCCATTGAAGCCATCTACCCCGAGCCAGCAAAGAAGCCACTCCATCTTCAAAATGCTGAATTCCAAAACTTTGCGCAGCCAATTGAAGGGATTCATGTGCCAAATTCTGCTACTCCTGCTTATCCTCCGGCTGGCAACCTGCGTCTCCCGCACCGTGCCAATACTGAAGCCACTGCCAGCACCATTGCTCAAAGGCCTTAGAAGCGTCCTTGTGTCCTCAACGACCATGAGCTTCTGGTTTCTCTACGTCAAAAGCAGGATAGGCATCATGACTGGTTGAAGCGTCAAATGCAGAGTCTCTTGGTGGATGTTAATCACACTAGTGGACCCGTTGCACCAAATGGCGCAGAGGCACACTAAACCATTGTTCGCGATGAAAAAAATTTGCATGGTTTGGTCCTCTTTGATATAAAACACAGTGGAATCTTGCGTAAATGATATGAATATAGTCGGTTTATCTTAATATACTTGGTTTATTTTAATAGCATAGAGTCGAAGTTGAAACAAAAAAACATTCATTGCTATGAAAAATTAGATAGAAGTGCTTTGAAAAGGTTGTCTCTCTCAATAAAATCGGTTGTACCAATTACTGAGGCATATGCATGTATTATGTGGACTGAAAGGTATGTGCATGTTTTTTTAGAAGCATGTCTAATATTATTTATAGAGTATGGCCCGCTTGGTGTTTGGCCCACAGACAATTTTTCTGCCTGGCCCGCTCGCTGTAGAATATGAAGCGGCACGCATCGGGGAAATCCCTATTGGACGCTCGCTGTGTCATAATGTCGAGCAAACGCACACAGGAGCGAGCGGGATTGCATGCACTAGGCCGGCCCAATTACGTGATTCAGTTTCAGGAACCTTCCAGCAATTCTGTCTGGTTTTATGCGTTTTGCGAACCTTCCAGAAGGTTCTCTGAACCAGTTTTTTACTGTTTTTTTTTTCTTTTTCCCCTTGTGTTTTCTTTTTTGTTTTTTCCCTTTTTTGTTTCTCTTTGTATTTTCTTTTTTCAACAAATGTTTGCATTTTAAGTTTTTTTCACAAATTTAGGAAATTTGGGAAATTTCAAAAAATGTTCCCATTTAGAAAAATTATTCGCAAATTAATTTCAAAAAAAGTTTTGAAACTTGAGAAAATGTTCTGGGTTTCTAATTTTGTTCTAGAATTTTTTAATTGCTCACGTTTTCAAAATTCGTTCTAACACTCAAAATAGTATGAGATTTAATATATTTTTTTGCATTTTTTCATAAATCTAAAAAATGTTTGGGAATTTCAATTAATATTTCAGCCTTCCAAATTTGTTCAGAAATTAAAAAATCACGTTTTCAATTTTGTTCGAAAATAAAAGAAATGTTCACGATTTGGAAAAAAATGTTCATTATTCTCAAAAAAAACATTTACCTTTTCAAGTCTTTTCCTGTTTTTCAAAAAATGTTCACGTTTCTAAAAAATGTTACTAAATTCAAAAAATGTTCATGTATTAATTTTGTTTCTCTTTCTTCAAAAAATGTTGGTGTTGCTGGTGAAATATAATTTTTCAAAGAAATCACGTCCGAAATTTGAAAATAAGTTGAACTCTGTCGCGGCTCATAGTTCACATCAACTCGGATGCTATCTTGGACACGAATTCGCAGGTATTATAGTGGCTAGGGACGTAGTAAGTTCTTGCAAGGTCCTGGGTTCGATCCCTTGCATGCGCTTATTGCGTTTTTTGGAATTATCACATGTGTTCCTTCGTACTTGCTCTAAGCTAGGCCAGCCCAGTAGGGTGACCCCACTGTGTGGCGAGCGTCTGTTGGACTCAACGCGCATCACGTAGAAGGTCCCCTGCTTTTCCTTTTCCTCAGCAGCTCCGTTCGGTGGTTCAACGGTTCGTTCAAAGACGAACCCTAGCGTTTGCGTGCTGGTGAGATTTCTTCCCCTTTGTGACTGGCTGGAGCTTATTTGAATCATGGATTTGGTCCGCATTCGTTTGGATTTGCCAACTCTTTTCGTTTTCAGCCGACTCCTACTCCATTGCTGTCTTTTTTCAGGGATGGTATGCGATGTTTTGTGTCTGTTTCCACATAGGGATATATACCTATGGAAAGAAATCCATGCGACTGTGGCATTAGTATTGCTGGTTCTCTCGATTACGGCTGTGATTGGATGGCTTTTTTTTATCCGCCACATCTGCTGATGGATACCCGTTCTTCCAGATTTATACGCTGTGATAGCATTGTGCTATGATTAGTTTGTGTTGACTGAAAATCTTTGTTGTTTTAGCTTTGAAGCACGGCCAGGCATGAGGGGAGATCGCATCAACGATCATGTGAACATTAGCTCTGATGAGCGCGGACAGCAACTCTGATGAAGCTCTGGACACGAGCTCTGATGAAGATCTGGACACGAGCTCGGATGAACCGTGTGTACACCAGCTCTGATGATGGCGTGAAAACGAGCTCTGATGAAGGTATTTTTAGTAGTGCTAAACATCAGACATTTGACCTAATAAAATGTGGCCATGATCTGTATTTTAATTATTTGCACTTATGGGCCATTTGTTTGTTGAACTATTAAGGCATGTACTACCGTATGAAGAAAAAGAAGCTTCAGAAGACATGCAAGGATGTGTGTGACTGCCCTAGGGAGTATTCAGTTGGTAAGGACTAATGCTAGATAATCCAGAGTGTTTCTTTCTATAGATAGGAAATTAATTATTTTACTTTTGTTCTTAGGATATGATCCTAATTCTGAAGCCGACTGGATGTATTCAAAGAAATTTATGATGTCAATGTGTGCTCGAAAGCGTCTTAGTTGCTATGTCCGTTCTGTTAAGCCTGCTATTAGGCACTATGTGTGTGACATGAACAAGACTTTTACCAAAGCTGGGCAGAGAATGGTTAGAAGGGAATTTATTTGCCTATATGCGTATTTGCCTACTCTATCAATCATAGTGTCTAACTATAAGTCTGTTGAATGCTTGTAGTACTTTTCTACTTTGTTCACTGAGAAGCACCTGATGAAGTTTCTCTCCACTCTCGTCGATCGAATACGGATTAAGCTTTCATCTAGGTGTTGTTTATCCTATGTTCGACTGATGAAAGGGGTTGACAACAGGGCTGCTATAACACATAACTATAGCCGCTTTGTGGAAAAAGCAAAGTTGACAAAAGGGGGAAGTCGCAGGTGCAGATGCAAAAATAGAGTAGGTCTTCAAACCTGCAAAATAAACCCAGACAGAGCCATAAGAACATAAGCATAGCAATGTAGGCACAGGAACCAGCAGAACACACATAAAACAAAGGCCATTCAACAGATGCAGAGGAACAGAACCATTTAGATCTCATCATATCAGGCCACCATACATTATGTCTAAAGCATCTTTCTCATGAATATTCACAAAAGCCTTTAGCTTGCTAGTGCTATGACCCTCTTCTCTCATGTAGAAACTTAAGAAGATGCCTATGAATCAACCTCATATACTATGTGCTCTCAGCCAAAATAATAGACACAAGCAGCATAAAGCCTCTAACCACCCCAACCGCAGCAGCATGATTGTAAGACAATCTAGAAGAGAGAATATAACACACCATACCAACATCATCATCAACACATAGACTCACAGCACATGCATATCTCTGCACCGACGAAAGAAAGAAGGCAAGGAGCAGCACATTACCAGGATTAAGAACAATAACCAGGACAGCGGCGAGCAAACGAAGGCGGAATGTCAGACAAACAATCTGAGAAGAAACATAGTCAGGTCACCGCAGAGGCATTCTGCCGAACACGTCGCATGCAGGCAAACGGAAGGAAGACCAACCTAAATGCATATGGCAAAATGGCGCGCCGGCCAGCGCAGGAGACAGCACAGAGAGGATTTCAGCTACACATGTAGCATAGAAAAGGAAGAGCACCAAGGTAAGCAAGGTGCAATGTGGAAAACGAACACGATCAGAAGGAAGCAGAGCATTGACCTCAACCAGCAGCACCGACCGCACGCAGGGACGCCATCACAACGGGCATGCACACGGACGGAGAAGAACAACAGGCAGACACATCGAGTCGGAGAGAAAGCAAAACCTGGTGTGGTGAAGCAAGTGAATGACGGACAGTGAGAATGGAGAGCGGGAGAGAGAAAAGGAGCAAGGAAGGAAAGATGTTTAAGGAAGAAAGGGGCGTGCGCGGCCTCTCCGCAGCAGAGGCAACAGCCAGCGCATGGGAACAGACCCACCACCGCGGTGAAGACATGCGTCCCAGGCGTCGTACTCTGGCCCACCGTCATACAAATACCAGGGCAGCGGGTGAAAGCGGATCGCGCAAGAGGAAAATGCGCAGGCTCAGTGCGCACGTCGCGGAGGCGGAGTCGACGGAGCAGGGCGCGTACGTCCTACCGTTCAAGCCGCGCAGGATCAGTGCACGTGACGCACAGCGCGCGCACGTCCTACCGGTCGAGCCGCGCAGGCTCAGCGCACGCGACGCACAGCGCGTGCATGTCGCGCACGTCCGGCTGGTCGAGCCGTGCGTCAGCCACAGCGAGCCACCATCGGCGGGGCAAACGCCCATAGCACACAACCACTCCACTGACCACTGGGACAACCCATCCACAGGGGCCCATGAACAGCCACCATCAACAAAGCAAAGAAGAGTAGCGAAAGTCCCAAAAGAAAGATAGGGAGAGACAAGACCAGACGCAGGAGTCAAAGCCGCATGACGAGGAGGACAGGGCAAGGCGAGGCGGGCGAGCCAACAACTCCCTCCAACCCCTGACACATAAGCTGAACACAGCACAAACAAACACTACCCGCCGACGCGTAGAACCGGGGACCTGGGTGTCCCACATGCCAGTGGCTATATTCAAACCAGCGGGTACATCCCCAGTAGCAAAACAGCCTCTGCATGCCCACACCCCGCCCTTCCAACCTCCACGCGCAGCCCCATCCCGCCCGGGCCCCGTGCAACGGCGCTCGCATCCCATCCCGTGAGAAAGCCAAGCCTAACCAGTGCCACCGACGAGTGGGCCCAGCATCACTACGAGCCCACCTGCCAGGGACAGCAGGCCGTGCCAGGCGGGTACTAATGCGTCGCCAAACCCTCGTCCAACCCAAGCGGCCGTCCAGCATGGTCAGCATGGAAGCGGCGGAAACAGAAGCCCATCCCGCCGGGGCCCCGCGCAACGACGCTCGCATCGTGAGCAAGCCTAGCCTAGCCAGCGCCACCGACGAGCGGCCCCAGCATCACCAAGAGCCCACCTGCCAGGGAGAACAGGCCGCGCTAGGCGGGTACCAATGCATCGCCAAACTCGTCGCCCAACACACGCGGACGCGGTCAGCGCGGAAGTGGAAACAGAACACGCGACGCTCGCCAACTGGCCACTCGAAAATTTTGAACCCAGCCAGCCAGAAACCACGCCGAGCCCACGAGTCATCCGGTTCCACGCAAAAATAGTCAGTCAAAACGGACGGTGAAAATCAAACGGCGAGAGCAAGCTCGTTGACCTGACTAGGTCCAATCGGACGACCACGCGTGGCGCGAAAACGAGGAGGCCTCAGGAGAGCGGATCGGCTAGGCTTCTTATATGTTAGAATTCGCAACTTGGCCACAAAAAACTCATTCGTTGCATGTGAAGCCTGTCGGCGGTCCTGGAAAAGCCTCACACTGCTCTGCTCTGAAGATGATCTTCGCGAAGATGGCTTTACCGAGAGCTTCAAGTTTGACTCCAGGCCTCCGCAATCTGCAAATTGGCGTCGCACACCTTCAATTGAAGATTCTGAACATTTGTCTTCGGCTACAACTGTTGTTGCGAGAGTCGTCGATGAAGAAGATGACGCCACCTCACCAACTCTGGCTGCACTGCACCACGATTCTGCTCCAGGCCCGTCTGCACCGCCCAACTCCAACATCGACCCTGCTCCATCATCTTCTCCAACTGGGAACGAGTAGATCCTCTATGTCTTCAAACCATTTTGGTCCTTACTGAAAAAAGGGGGAGAAGCATATGAGGTTCATAGTCTTCAAGCGGGTCCATATGGGGTGGTTGCATTATCTTTGCTAAGCTCTTACAACTCTCATTTTGAAACTATTTGGCTCTTGAGTTGTAACACTCAAACTTGGTGCTTGTCTACTACTTTTGCTGCTATTTTGTGATGCGATGATAAATTCCGCATGAAGTCATGCTGCAGACGCCCATTTCTCATTATGCATGTCATTATCTTCGCTATTCTGATATATGCATGATGAATTGTCTTCGTAAGTTGAAGAGGATCTCCACAAAGTAAAACTTGCCATGTGCATTTGCATTCAAAAGCAAACTACTTATATGCACATCTTCAGGGGGAGCCTTTTGCAACTTATGAAGACAATGACTTTGATCTTTAACTTTCACATACTTTTATCCCTCTTGAAAACTTCAATCAGTTTGTTATCAATCGCCAAAAATGGGGAGATTGTAAGTGCATCTAGTGCCACCCCTGGTTGGTTTTAGAGTATTGACGACAAACTTGGTTGAGGGACTAATGTGTTTTCTGAGAATTGCAGGATAACACAGGTAGTAGTCCCTTATTGATTCGGTTTACCTACCAGAGATGACCCCTAAAAATGTGTGAAGACATTGAAGACAGTGGTGGTTCGTGAAGACATTCACGATGAAGATTATGACATGTGAATATATTCACTTGAAGACTGTGGAGTGCGAAGACATAGTTGTTTTGTAGTTTCCTTTTCTTCTTAATTGAGTCATAAGAACCACCGTACTGTTAAGTGGGGTCTCGGTGAATAAAATCAGAGTGACTGATGTGATGCTCAACCAAATTCCTATGTCTTCGAGCAAAGACAATGAGAGCAAATCTTATCCAGAGCTGGATGAGTTAGCTTTGCTTGTAGCCCAAGTAAAGTTGTCGCGTGTGTTTGAAATCCGACCATTGGACACGTGTCGGTTCCTTAGTGACCCAGGGTCATTTCGGACATATCAGGTCGGGTTGCCTCGTGGATATAAATAGCCCACCTCCTACACCATAAATTGGTGGCTGCTCAGAGTTAGTGCACGGCTTTTGTCGTTTGAGAGCAACCCACCTCCGAAGCCTTTGAGAGAGAGATCCTTGCGAGGACAAAGCCCAAAACACCCAGAGCCAAAGAGTGTTAGGCATCACTGAAGTCTTTCTGTCCGCGTGACCTGAAGACTTGTTACACTTGAGGACTGTGAATCCTCCAGCCGGTTAGGCATCGCGTTCTGAGCATCCAAGAGCCATTGTGGATTGCCAGTGAACGAAGTCTGTGAAGGTTTGGAAGTCTACCTTGAAGACTTACCGGAGTGATTGGGCGAGGACTGGGTGTCCTTAGCTTAAGGGGAATAAGGTGAAGACACGGTCTTCTGAGTTCAATCTCAGCCTCCCTAACTAGACGTACAGTTGTCACAGCAACTGGAACTGGTCTACCAAATCCTTCTCTTCACCAAGCAACTGGTTCTATCCCCCACTTCCCTTTTTAGTTTGTCTTCGTGAAGTCATTGCTTGCCTATCTGATCTGGTTGACTTCACTAAGTGAAGACTATTTCTTGTTTGGCTTCATACTATCTTCCATCCTGATCCATACTACCTAGCTGCTCATAGTCTTCGTGCTTTCACTACATTGCTTACTTGACTATGGCTTGTCTAGTGTAGTTGTTGGAAATATGCCCTAGAGGCAATAATAAATGGTTATTATTATATTTCTTTGTTCATGATAATTGTCTATTATTCATGCTATAATTGTATTGTCCGGAAATCGTAATACATGTGTGAATACATAGACCACAACGTGTCCCTAGTAAGCCTCTAGTTGACTAGCTCGTTGATCAACAGATAGTCATGGTTTCCTGACTATGGACATTGGATGTCATTGATAACGGGATCACATCATTAGGAGAATGATGTGATGGACAAGACCCAATCCTAAGCATAGCATAAAAGATCGTGTAGTTTCGTTTGCTAGAGCTTTTCCAATGTCAAGTATCTTTTCCTTAGACCATGAGATCGTGCAACTCCCGGATACCGTAGGAGTGCTTTGGGTGTGCCAAACGTCACAACGTAACTGGGTGACTATAAAGGTGCACTACGGGTATCTCCGAAAGTGTCTGTTGGGTTGGCACGGATCGAGACTGGGATTTGTCACTCCGTGTGACGGAGAGGTATCTCTGGGCCCACTCGGTAATGCATCATCATAATGAGCTCGATGTGACTAAGGCGTTAGTCACGGGATCATGCATTGCGGTACGAGTAAAGAGACTTGCCGGTAACGAGATTGAACAAGGTATTGGGATACCGACGATCGAATCTCGGGCAAGTAACATACCGATTGACAAAGGGAATTGTATACGGGATTGATTGAATCCTCGACACCGTGGTTCATCCGATGAGATCATCGTGGAACATGTGGGAGCCAACATGGGTATCCAGATCCCGCTGTTGGTTATTGACCGGAGAGGCGTCTCGGTCATGTCTGCATGTCTCCCGAACCCGTAGGGTCTACACACTTAAGGTCCGGTGACGCTAGGGGTGTAGAGATATATGTATGCGGAAACCCGAAAGTTGTTCGGAGTCCCGGATGAGATCCCGGACGTCACGAGAGGTTCCGGAATGGTCCGGAGGTGAAGAATTATATATAGGAAGTCCAGTTTCGCCACCGGGAAAGTTTCGGGTGTTACCGGTATTGTACCGGGACCACCGGAAGGGTCCCGGGGGTCCACCGGGTGGGGCCACCTATCCCGGAGGGCCCCGTGGGCTGAAAGTGGAAGGGAACCAGCCCTTAGTGGGCTGGGGCGCCCCCCTTGGGCCTCCCCCCATGCGCCTAGGGTTGGGAACCCTAGGGGGGAGTTCCCCCTTGCCTTGGGGGGCAAGGCAACCCCTTCCCCCCTTGTGGCCGCCCCCCCCCCCTTGAGATCCCATCTCTTGGGGACGGAGCCCCCCCAGGGGGCCTATATAAAGGGGGGGAGGGAGGGCAGCACATAACAGCCTTGGGCGCCTCCCTCCTCCCCTGCAACACCTCTCTCTCTCTCGCAGAAGCTTAGCAAAGCCCTGCAGGAGACCCGCTACATCCACCACCACGCCGTCGTGCTGCTGGATCTCCATCAACCTCTCCTTCCCCCTTGCTGGATCAAGAAGGAGGAGACGTCGCTGCACCGTACGTGTGTTGAACGCGGAGGTGCCGTCCGTTCGGCACTCGGTCATCGGTGATTTGGATCACGGCGAGTACGACTCCGTCATCCACGTTCATTGGAACGCTTCCGCTCGCGATCTACAAGGGTATGTAGATGCACTCCCTTCCCCTCGTTGCTAGTATACTCCATAGATGCATCTTGGTGAACGTAGGAAAATTTTAAAATTATGCTACGATTCCCAACAGTGGCATCATGAGCCAGGTCTATGCGTAGTTACTATGCACGAGTAGAACACAAAGCAGTTGTGGGCGTTGAGTTTGCCAATTCTTCTTGCCGCTACTAGTCGTTTCTTGTTTCGGCGGCATTGTAGGATGAAGCGGCCCGGACCGACCTTACACGTACGCTTACGTGAGACTGGTTCCACCGACTGACATGCACTAGTTGCATAAGGTGGCTAGCGGGTGTCTGTCTCTCCTACTTTAGTCGGAACGGATTCGATGAAAAGGGTCCTTATGAAGGGTAAATAGAAATTGGCAAATCACGTTGTGGTCATACGTAGGCAAGAAAACGTTCTTGCTAGAAACCTACAAACCACGTAAAAACTTGCAACAACAATTAGAGGACGTCTAACTTGTTTTTGCAGCAAGTGCTATGTGATGTGATATGGCCAGAAGATGTGATGAATGATATATGTGATGTATGAGATTGATCATATTCTTGTAATAGGAATCACGACTTGCATGTCGATGAGTATGACAACCGGCAGGAGCCATAGGAGTTGTCTTTATTATTTTGCATGACCTGCGTGTCATTGAATAACGCCATGTAATTTGCTTTACTTTGTTGCTAAACGCGTTAGCCATACAAGTAGAAGTAATCGTTGGCGTGACAACTTCATGAAGACACAATGATGGAGATCATGGTGTCAGGCCGGTGACGAAGATAATCATGGTGCCCCGAAGATGGAGATCAAAGGAGCATGATGATATTGGCCATATCATGTCACTATTTGATTGCATGTGATGTTTATCATATTTTGCATCTTATTTGCTTAGAACGACGGTAGTAAGTAAGATGATCCCTTATAATAATTTCAAGAAAGTGTTCACCCTAACTGTGCACCGTTGCGAAGGTTCGTTGTTTCGAAGCACCACGTGATGATCGGGTGTGATAGATTCTAACGTTCGAATACAACGGGTGTTGACGAGCCTAGCATGTACAGACATGGCCTCGGAACACACGCAATACACTTAGGTTGACTTGACGAGCCTAGCATGTACAGACATGGCCTCGAAACACGGAGGACCGAAAGGTCGAGCATGAGTCGTATAGAAGATACGATCAACATGGAGATGTTCACCGATCTTGACTAGTCCGTCTCACGTGATGATCGGACACGGCCTAGTTGACTCGGATCATGTTTCACTTAGATGACTAGAGGGATGTCTATCTGAGTGGGAGTTCATTAAATAATTTGATTAGATGAACTCAATTATCATGAACTTAGTCTAAAAATCTTTACACTCTGTCTTGTAGATCAAATGGCCAACGTTGTCCTCAATTTCAACGCGTTCCTAGAGAAAACCAAGCTGAAAGATGATGGCAGCAACTATACGGACCGGGTCCGGAACCTGAGGCTCATCCTCATAGTAGCCAAGAAAGATTATGTCTTAGAAGCACCGCTAGGTGAAGCACCAATCCCAGAGAACCAAGACGTTATGAACGCTTGGCAGCAGCGTGCTGATGATTACTCCCTCGTTCAGTGCGGCATGCTTTACAGCTTAGAACCGGGTCTCCAAAAGCGTTTTGAGAAACATGGAGCATATGAGATGTTCGAGGAGCTGAAACTGGTTTTTCAAGCTAATGCCCGGGTCGAGAGATATGAAGTCTCCGACAAGTTCTTCAGCTGTAAAATGGAGGAGAACAGTTCTGTTAGTGAGCACATACACAGAATGTCTGGGTTGCACAACCGCTTGTCTCAGCTGGGAGTTAATCTCCCGGATGACGCGGTCATTGACAGAATCCTCCAGTCGCTTCCACCAAGCTACAAGAGCTTTGTGATGAACTACAATATGCAGGGGATGGAAAAGACCATTCCCGAGGTATATTCAATGCTGAAATCAGCGGAAGGGGAGATCAGAAAAGAACATCAAGTGTTGATGGTAAATAAAACCACTAAGTTCAAGAAGGGCAAGGGTAAGAAGAACTTCAAGAAGGACGGCAAGGGAGTTGCCGCGCCCGGTAAACCAGTTACCGGGAAGAAGTCAAAGAATGGACCCAAGCCCGAGACTGGGTGCTTTTATTGCAAGGGAAGTGGTCACTGGAAGCGGAACTGCCCCAAATATTTAGCGGACAAGAAGAAGGCCGGCAACACCCGAGGTATATGTGATATACAAGTAATTGATGTGTACCTTACCAGTACTCGTAGTAGCTCCTGGGTATTTGATACCGGTGCGGTTGCTCATATTTGTAACTCAAAGCAGGAACTACGGAATAAACGGAGACTGGCAAAGGACAAGGTGACGATGCGCGTCGGGAATGGTTCCAAGGTCGATGTGATCGCCGTTGGCACGCTACCTCTGCATCTACCCACGGGATTAGATTTAAACCTCAATAATTGTTATTTAGTGCCAGCTTTGAGCATGAACATTGTATCTGGATCTCGTTTAATTCGAGATGGCTACTCATTTAAATCTGAGAATAATGGTTGTTCTATTTATTTGAGAGATATGTTTTATGGTCATGCCCCGCTGGTCAATGGTTTATTTTTATGAATCTCGAACGTGATGTTACACATGTTCATAGTGTGAATACCAAAAGATGTAAAGTTGATAACGATAGTCCCACATACTTGTGGCACTGCCGCCTTGGTCACATTGGTGTCAAGCGCATGAAGAAGCTCCATGCAGATGGACTTTTGGAGTCTCTTGATTACGAATCATTTGACACGTGCGAACCATGCCTCATGGGTAAGATGACCAAGACTCCGTTCTCCGGAACAATGGAGCGAGCAACCAACTTATTGGAAATCATACATACCGATGTGTGCGGTCCAATGAGTGTTGAGGCTCGCGGAGGATATCGTTATGTTCTCACTCTCATTGATGATTTAAGTAGATATGGGTATGTCTACCTAATGAAACACAAGTCTGAAACCTTTGAAAAGTTCAAGGAATTTCAGAGTGAAGTCGAGAATCAACGTGACAGGAAAATAAAATTCTTACGATCAGATCGTGGTGGAGAATATTTAAGTCACGAATTTGGTACACACTTAAGGAAATGTGGAATAGTTTCACAACTCACGCCGCCTGGAACACCTCAGAGAAATGGTGTGTCCGAACGTCGTAATCGCACTCTATTGGATATGGTGCGATCTATGATGTCTCTTACCGATTTACCGCTCTCATTTTGGGGTTATGCTTTAGAGACTGCCGCATTCACTTTAAATAGGGCACCGTCTAAATCCGTTGAGACGACACCGTATGAATTATGGTTTGGGAAGAAACCTAAGCTGTCGTTTCTAAAAGTTTGGGGATGCGATGCTTATGTCAAGAAACTTCAACCTGAAAAGCTCGAACCCAAATCGGAAAAATGCGTCTTCATAGGATACCCTAAGGAAACTATTGGGTATACCTTCTACCTCAGATCCGAAGGCAAGATCTTCGTTGCCAAGAACGGGTCCTTTCTAGAGAAGGAGTTTCTCTCGAAAGAATTGAGTGGGAGGAAAGTGGAACTTGATGAGGTGATAGTCACCCCTTCCGAACCGGAAAGTAGCGCAGCGCGGGAAAATGTTCCTGTGGTGCCTACACCGACTGGGGAGGAAGTTAATGATGATGATCATGAAACTTTAGATCAAGTTACTGAACTTCGTAGGTCCACAAGGACACGTTCCGCACCAGAGTGGTACGGCAACCCTGTCCTGGAAATCATGTTGTTAGACAACGGTGAACCTTCGAACTATGAAGAAGCGATGGCGGGCCCGGATTCCGACAAATGGCTAGAAGCCATGAAATCCGAGATAGAATCCATGTATGAAAACAAAGTATGGACTTTGACTGACTTGCCCGATGAGCGGCGAGCCATAGAAAACAAATGGATCTTTAAGAAGAAGACGGACGCAGATGGTAATGTGACCATCTACAAAGCTCGACTTGTCGCTAAGGGTTATCGACAAGTTCAAGGGGTTGACTACGATGAGACTTTCTCACCCGTAGCGAAGCTGAAGTCCGTCCGAATCATGTTAGCAATTGCCGCATACTATGATTATGAAATATGGCAGATGGACGTCAAAACGGCATTCCTTAACGGCTTCCTTAAGGAAGAGTTGTATATGATGCATCCGGAAGGTTTTGTCGATCCTAAGAATGCTAACAAAGTATGCAAGCTCCAACGCTCAATCTATGGGCTGGTGCAAGCATCTCGGAGTTGGAACATTCGCTTTGATGAGATGATCAAAGCATTTGGGTTCACACAGACTTATGGAGAAGCCTGTGTTTACAAGAAAGTGAGTGGGAGCTCTGTAGCATTTCTCATATTATATGTGGATGACATATTGTTGATGGGAAATGATATAGAATTCTTGGAGAGTATAAAGGCCTATTTGAATAAGTGTTTTTCAATGAAGGACCTTGGAGAAGCTGCTTATATATTAGGCATCAAGATCTATAGAGATAGATCAAGACGCCTCATTGGTCTTTCACGGAGTAGATACCTTGACAAGATATTGAAGAAGTTCAATATGGATCAGTCCAAGAAGGGGTTCTTGCCTGTATTGCAAGGTGTGCAGTTGAGCACGGCTCAATGCCCGACCACGGCAGAAGATATAGAAGAGATGAGTGTCATCCCCTATGCCTCGGCCATAGGGTCTATTATGTATGCCATGCTGTGTACCAGACCTGATGTAAACCTTGCCGTAAGTTTGGTAGGAAGGTACCAAAGTAATCCCGGCAAGGAACACTGGACAGCGGTCAAGAATATCCTGAAGTACCTGAAGAGGACTAAGGATATGTTTCTCGTTTATGGAGGTGACGAAGAGCTCGTCGTAAAGGGTTACGTCGACGCTAGCTTCGACACAGATCTGGATGACTCGAAGTCACAAACCGGATACGTGTATATTTTGAATGGAGGAGCAGTAAGCTGGTGCAGTTGCAAGCAAAGCGTCGTGGCGGGATCTACATGTGAAGCGGAGTACATGGCAGCCTCGGAGGCAGCACAGGAAGCAGTCTGGATGAAGGAGTTCATTACCGACCTAGGGGTGATTCCCAATGCGTCGGGCCCAATGACTCTCTTCTATGACAACACTGGAGCTATTGCCCTTGCGAAGGAGCCCAGGTTTCACAGGAAGACCAGGCATATCAAGCGTCGCTTCAACTCCATTCGTGAAAGTGTTCAAAATGGAGACATAGATATTTGTAAAGTACATACGGACCTGAATGTAGCAGATCCGTTGACTAAACCTCTCCCTAGGGCAAAACATGATCAACACCAGGACGCAATGGGTGTTCGATTCATCACAATGTAACTAGATTATTGACTCTAGTGCAAGTGGGAGACTGTTGGAAATATGCCCTAGAGGCAATAATAAATGGTTATTATTATATTTCTTTGTTCATGATAATTGTCTATTATTCATGCTATAATTGTATTGTCCGGAAATCGTAATACATGTGTGAATACATAGACCACAACGTGTCCCTAGTAAGCCTCTAGTTGACTAGCTCGTTGATCAACAGATAGTCATGGTTTCCTGACTATGGACATTGGATGTCATTGATAACGGGATCACATCATTAGGAGAATGATGTGATGGACAAGACCCAATCCTAAGCATAGCATAAAAGATCATGTAGTTTCGTTTGCTAGAGCTTTTCCAATGTCAAGTATCTTTTCCTTAGACCATGAGATCGTGCAACTCCCAGATACCGTAGGAGTGCTTTGGGTGTGCCAAACGTCACAACGTAACTGGGTGACTATAAAGGTGCACTACGGGTATCTCCGAAAGTGTCTGTTGGGTTGGCACGGATCGAGACTGGGATTTGTCACTCCGTGTGACGGAGAGGTATCTCTGGGCCCACTCGGTAATGCATCATCATAATGAGCTCGATGTGACTAAGGCGTTAGTCACGGGATCATGCATTGCGGTACGAGTAAAGAGACTTGCCGGTAACGATATTGAACAAGGTATTGGGATACCGACGATCGAATCTCGGGCAAGTAACATACCGATTGACAAAGGGAATTGTATACGGGATTGATTGAATCCTCGACACCGTGGTTCATCCGATGAGATCATCGTGGAACATGTGGGAGCCAACATGGGTATCCAGATCCCGCTGTTGGTTATTGACCGGAGAGGCGTCTCGGTCATGTCTGCATGTCTCCCGAACCCGTAGGGTCTACACACTTAAGGTCCGGTGACGCTAGGGTTGTAGAGATATATGTATGCGGAAACCCGAAAGTTGTTCGGAGTCCCGGATGAGATCCCGGACGTCACGAGAGGTTCCGGAATGGTCCGGAGGTGAAGGATTATATATAGGAAGTCCAGTTTCGGCCACCGGGAAAGTTTCGGGGGTTACCGGTATTGTACCGGGACCACCGGAAGGGTCCCGGGGGTCCACCGGGTGGGGCCACCTATCCCGGAGGGCCCCGTGGGCTGAAAGTGGAAGGGAACCAGCCCTTAGTGGGCTGGGGCGCCCCCCTTGGGCCTCCCCCCATGCACCTAGGGTTGGGAACCCTAGGGGGGGAGTTCCCCCTTGCCTTGGGGGGCAAGGCAACCCCTTCCCCCCTTGTGGCCGCCCCCCCTTGAGATCCCATCTCTTGGGGCCGGAGCCCCCCCCAGGGGGCCTATATAAAGGGGGGGGAGGGAGGGCAACACATAACAGCCTTGGGCGCCTCCCTCCTCCCCTGCAACACCTCTCTCTCTCTCGCAGAAGCTTAGCAAAGCCCTGCAGGAGACCCGCTACATCCACCACCACGCCGTCGTGCTGCTGGATCTCCATCAACCTCTCCTTCCCCCTTGCTGGATCAAGAAGGAGGAGACGTCGCTGCACCGTACGTGTGTTGAACGCGGAGGTGCCGTCCGTTCGGCACTCGGTCATCGGTGATTTGGATCACGGCAAGTACGACTCCGTCATCCACGTTCATTGGAACGCTTCCGCTCACGATCTACAAGGGTATGTAGATGCACTCCCTTCCCCTCATTGCTAGTATACTCCATAGATGCATCTTGGTGAACGTAGGAAAATTTTAAAATTATGCTACGATTCCCAACAGTAGTCTATCTTCCGCTACATGTCAATAGGTTCATTTCATCTGTTTGTCTTCAAAGACCTTGTGTTTTGAAGACTTCCATAAAAAATCGCCTATTCACCCCCCTCTAGTCGGTAACTAGCACTTTCACATGGATATATTTGGTTGATGTTTAGCCTGTTGTGCTTAACATGCCTCTCGATGTACCCACGCAGGACAATTTTGGGAACGGCTGTTGTTTTCCATCGAGGTCAGTTTCATCCCATGGCTTATATATACTCACTGTTCAGGATATCGGTAGCTGGTACCATATAGGCCGGGGGCTGATAAGGGACTAATTGGTGTATTGGACTTTTAACTGAATACATCTGTAACCCATTTATCATTAGGTTAACTAGGGCCATATGTAATATATTTGAGGCTACATAGCAACATGCACTGTACTTAATGTCTAAATATGCAATCCTACGCTACATAGCAACAAGGAACAGTGTTACCTTAATGTTCTGATGATGTCTAGATATACATAGAAGAACAACAGCAGCAACAACAACACAACCCTGTTTGGATACTCAACTTAGCTAGAGGTTAGATTTAGTTTATAGCTCATGACTAACCCTGAACTAACTCCGTCCAAAGAGGTGTTTGGATGACAGAGTTAGATTGACAATAAATGCACTAGGAGAACTAGCTCCAATTAGCACCTCTTGGGTTGGATAGTTTTTTTGGGTGGGTTAGATGCAACTAGCTCAAACCAGCCCTCATGTTTGGTTATAGTTTAGGGCTATTTGAGCCCGAACTAGCTCAAACTAACTCTAACCCATGGATACAGCAACAGTTAATCAATCGATAATTTGTAAGAATGCAATAAACTCCTTCCGACCCATAATATAAGATGTTAATTCATCTAATATGTGAGTATATTGGATGTTATAAGATATTATAAAAGAGTGTTGTACTACATCATTGTGCAATTGTTGTTTGCTTCTAATATTAACTTGGTGCTTTTAGGTACATATGTCATTGGTAAAGATCCGCGCTTCGACCCTTTCTGCGTATGGGGCAATGAGATATCGATGAACCAACATCAAGTGAGGAAGCTGATAAAGATTGTTAGTAAAATGGTTCAAAAAATGGCAATTAAACTATTTGTTTACACTTTATCCAAGACAACAGCAAACTGCAGGATGGTAAGTAAGAATTCTGCAGCCTTGTTTTTACTGCCCATAATGAGTTGTGTTAGATGACAATGTCTGAATCTTTTTCCTTTGCAGTGGTTCCCAAAGCAGTTTACTCAAGATTACCTCTCAAACAACATAGTTGGTGGGCATGCAAAGGTTAAAGTATTTCTACCAAAACACGATGATTATCTAGATGTTTTCATGAAGACCGTGAAGGATGGGCAGTCGACCATCACAAGGGGTTGGACTAGAGTCGTGCGTGCCTTCTACATGGAGGAGGGAACAATATGGGCATTCTGCTTTACCTTGTTCAGCAACCAGAATGTATTTCGCCTCTTTCTTTACCGTCTTTAATAGTACAAGTATACAACTATGGTTCATCATTCTTTATTTGGTTCTTATGTAATTCTTGAACATATGTACCTATGAATCGAATAATGCATTGGTTGTTTGAACCTGATGGGTATGAATAAAGCTATAACATACATTCAAATTCAAATTAAAATACGGTACAATTTGAAATAGCAACAATTAAATTACGGTGAAATTACGCTCTCCAGGTCGTTATGGCACACACGGTTGGTAAAACACAAACGTTTGCGATATACACCATAATCCGACACGGTTCAAAGAGAGGAAACATGTGCAAGCATGCACACAGTTGCCGTCTGCAAAGCATGTGCGATGTCAGACAATATCACAAACGGTGCGGGCAAACTAATCGATTGTGACAGCTGCCTTATCGTCAACGATTCGCAACCATGAACTGTTTCTGATGGAGTATGCATCGTAAACATTGCACCACAGAATAACGTGTGCGATAGTTGTCGTGTACGACGATGTTACGACGGTCCGATGTTTCGTAATCCTGTCCGACACTCGTACGACGATTAGCTAATATTCTTAATTAGTTATCGCATACGGTTTGGGAAAAGCGAATGTGTGTGATTGTCTGCTTATCATACACGTGCTATAATAGTGAACCATTTGTGATGGGCCGCGCATCGTAAACGTAGCACCACAGAATACCGACTACGATGACAATGCGAGCACAAACGCGTAGAGAGTATTGTATGTGCATCAAGGCTCCCTACCCGACAGTTTCTGGGTCGTGTGGGAAGGACCCCCCCTATCGCCCACACTCACTTGGTGACGGTTCCAAATGCCGTCGCAGAAAGGGGTTAAAAACCGTTTTTATAGCACCTTGTTGTACCAGTGCAATATGATGAAAACCCCATCTTTTTACCCTTGATGGCAACAATACAAATACGTGCCTCGCTACCCCTGCTTTGTCACTGGGTGAGGACACCACAAGATTGAACCCAAAACTAAGCACCTCTCCCATTGCAAGAAAAACCAATCTAGTTCGCCAAACTAAACCGATAATTCGAAGAGAAATACAAAGATATCTAATCATGCATATAAGAATTCTGAGAAGATTCAAATAATATTCGTAGATAATCTGATCATAAATCCACAATTCATCGGATCTCGACAAACACACCGCAAAAGAAGATTACATCGGATAGAACTCCAAGAACATCGAGGAGAACATTGTATTGAAGATCAAAGAGAGAGAAGAAGCCATCTAGCTACTCGCTATGGACCCGTAGGTCTGTGGTAAACTACTCACGCTTCATCGGTAGGGAAATAGAGTTGATGTAGATGCCCTCCATGATCGAATCCCCCTCCGGCAAGATGTCAGAAAAGGCCCCAATATGGGATCATGCGGAAACAGATGCTTGCGATGGCGGAAAAGTATTTTGGTGGACGCTTCTGTTGGATTGGGAATATTTGGGAATTTACAGTCCAAAGATTAGGGTTGGAGGAGTGTCGAGGGCCCAACAAGCCAGGGGGCGCGCCCTGAGGGCTTATGGAGCCCTCGGGACTCTTCTACCTTCCTCTCCAAGTCCTACGTGTGTCTTCTGGTCCAAGAAAAATCATCGTAAAGTTTTATTCCGTTTGGACTCCATTTGATATTCCTTTTCTGTAGAACTCAAAAAGAAGGAAAAACAGAAACTAGCACTCGGCTGTGGGTTAATACGTTAGTCCCAAAAATAATATAAAATAGTATAATAATGCATATAAAACATCAAAAATAGATAATATAATAGCATGGAACAATAAAAAATTATAGATATGTTGGAGACGTATCAGAGTTGTCCTTCTTCTTGAAGAACTTCTTCGTTTTCTTCTCATCATCGGAGTCGTAGTTCTGGCTCTTGCTTTTGCCTTAATAGTTGCCAGAGTCATATCTTCCACTTGCACGAATTTCACCTTCCCAGAGAGGGCAGTCCAAAATGAAATATCCTGGCTTTTTGCACTTGAAACAGGTGTATTCTCCAGCAGGTTTTGATGAAGATTTTGAACCGCCAGAGTTGCTTGAACTTTTCTTCTAGAATTGGCTCTTCCTGTTGAGACGATGGAATCTTTTCGTGATCAATGCTAGATCCTTGCAGAGCCTTTTTGGGTCATCTGAATCTTCTTCGGCCTTTCGATCAGAGGAAGAACCGCTACAACCTTAAGAGCATGATTTTTGCGTTGACTGGAGTCATAGAGATCTCTTTTCTCTTCTTCTTGTTCCTCTTGAGTGTTCAGTCTTTCCATGATATCAGCAGAGTCGAGGGATTTGAAATCAGACCATTCATGAATCATCAAGACAAGAGTCACTACAGGAATCAGCTACTTTGCCGTCTGCCACGGCAGACGGCAAAGGCAAGGATGGCGGACGACAAAGGCCTTTGCCGTCTGCCGCGGACGGCAAAAGGCTCCGGCAAAGTAGGCTATGGTAAAGAGCTTCTTTGCCGTCTGCTTTCTGAAGCGGACGGCAAAGGGGCCTTTGCCATCAGCGGCGGACGGCAAAGAAAGCCGACGGCAATAAATGTGTTGTTAGTCCGTTAGGCGGCTAACGGCAGCCTTTGCCGTCCGCTGCTGACGGCAAAGAGCATCCGGCCTTTGCCGTCCGCCAAATGACGTCAGCTGAATGTCACTGCGGGACAAGTCTTTGCCGTCTGCCACTGTAGGCAAAGCCTTTGCCGTCTGCCGCTGTAGGCAAACTGAACAAATGGGTCAGCTCCCAGGAAGCACAGGTGGCCGCCGCGTGGCTTCTTTGCCGTCCGCGGTAGACGGCAAAGGCGCCTTTGCCATCAGCGGCTGACGGCAAAGGTGCCTCTTTTTTCTGTTTTTTTAATCCAACAATTTTCACAACAAATATATGACAGATATATATATTTCACAGGGCTATTTAACAGCAAACATGACATATCCAGCACATAAGTTTCATCGTGCATACATATATAGTTCCATCCATTCATACATAGCAAGTTGCACATACACATTGTTCCATCCATACATATTACAATGCAAAGCTTCATCAAGATAGCAAGTTCCATCATAGCAAGCTAGAAGAATACTAGAGGAGAATGAAAGAAAAAACAAGCACTCCATCATAGCAAGCTAGCTTCCATGAAGTACAGGTTTTGTCCGACTCGTACAGGTTTGCAGGCATTACATGGCTTTTGGGTAGAAAGCGTCCAAATACTGTCATTATTGTGTCATAGCATTCTCTGCCCAAGTTGAACTGAGCCTTCAGAGCCATTACTTGTGAGATGGCATCCAACTAACAAAGCTCAGTGTGCTCGTGGAGCGGACGTTTTGAAGACTCCAACATTTCATTGAAGGCCTTTGCAGATTCCTCCATCTCCTCGTCCGAATCCCGAGCATCATCATAGTCTTGCACCATGTTTTCCATCCCGGTACCATCCTCGTCGGTGCGACGACGATCCACCTCAGCTCTGTCACGTTGGGCAGACTCACCATGATATGTCCACACCGTATAATCGGGCGTAAAACCACTCTTTTGTAGGTGTTTTCCCATTTCATCCTCTGTCCTCTTTTCCCAATTGCCGCACCGGAAACAGGGGCACCAGGTTTTCCTCTGGCCATTTGCAAATGCGGCTTGCACAAACCCCTTGGTTTTTGTGAACCATTCAGCGCTCCATTTGTTCTGACCAGTGTGACCGGTATACATCCACGCACGATCACTCATCTTGACTTTCAGAGCTACTGGACACACAACAAATATATATATAATTCACCATGGATATATTCATCAGTTGATCTACTTTGTCAATTTTATTACGTCCATGCAACCTACACTCTAATAGGTAATGATAGGTCCTAATCCCACCCGAGTATGTGTAGATTGGGTTCATTTTCCCATGCTATGCTCCGGATCCGACGCAAAATTTCGGCAGCACCTCCCCGCTATTCTCCTGATACACGTCTCTGCAATAAACAGAGAGGATGTGTACTCGGAGAACAACAGGGGAGGCACTGACGAAATTTATGTGTCGGGTCCGGAGCAAAGCATATGGGAAAACGAACCCAATCTACACATAATCGGGCTGTCCATGGATAGCGTTGGACAATTCGAAAGAATCAAGGTTATAAATATGCAAATGCATGCATATTTATAACTATAACGCTTTTCGAACGGGAGACACATATTGGTTATGCATACTGATGATTCAAGACACATATATAGCTAGCTATCAAGTTTCATCGGCATGAACACCGGAACAGAGCAAATAATTAATGGGGGAGGAGGACATGTCATTTGTGCTCACCCACGAACGAAGGGGCAGAGCTCGTCAAACGCACGGCGAGGTCGTCGAACACCAAACCTCGCAGCGATGAAACAACTGCACATTTAAATCTACCCGATCAACACAATTATATATGATGTTTTTCATAACAAAATCGAAAAATATATGACCTAACTCATAATTCACAAATATATGACCCCGTCGGCCTCTGGACGGCCAAAGAGCACCTTTTCGGGAGGTGTCGGGGGTCGGGGTGTCGTGTCGGTGTCGGGGTGCCGTGTCGGGGTTGGGGTGCTGTTTCGGGGTCAGGGTGTCGGGGTCTGGTGTCGGGGTCAGGGGGTCAGGGGGTCGGGGTGTCGTGTCGGGGTCGGGGTGTCGGGGTGTGGTGTCCGTGTCGGGGTGTCGGGGTCAATGGGTAGGGGTGTAACACCCCGGATGTAACTTTCCATATTTGTAACTCCAACTCTTGCCATTTTCGGCTATGTGTTATGATATTCCCTCCGTGGTTGGGTTTCATTTTCGTTTTGCATTTTGTTCATGTCATGCATCTCATATCATGTCATCATGTGCATCTCATTTGCATACGTGTTCGTCTCATGCATCCGAGCATTTTCCCCGTTGTCCGTTTTGCAATCCGGCACTCCCACATGCACCGGCGCACCCCTCTTGTTTCTTTTCGTGAGCGGGTGTTAAACATTCTCGGAATGGACCGAGTCTTGCCAAGTGGCCTTGGTATACCACCGGTAGACCACCTGTCAAGTTTCGTTCCATTTAGAGGTCGTTTGGTACTCCAACGGTTAACCGGGTAACCGCAAAGTCCTTTTGTGTGTTGCAGCAAAAAAACCCCTCCAAACAGCCCAAAACCCATCTAAGTCACTTCCATGCTCTAGGTCGTTTGATCACGATCGTGTGGGCGAAAACCGCACTCCATTTGGAGTCTCCTAGCTCCCTCTACCTATAAAAATACCTCCCCCTCCAAAATCTCGGGCAAATACCACCCCTAACCCTATATCAAATCGCCCCGCCGCCACCGACGCGTCCACCGCCGCCGAACACTGCACCGGCCGCCGCGCCGGGCCTCTCCCAGCCTGCCACGTGGCAGCGCCACCGCCCGCCGAGGCCCGCAGCCGGCCCCCGCGGCCCGAGCCGCCGCGCGCGCGCATCCTCCCCCGCGGCGCCCCGCCCGCGCCCGCCGTCGGCCACCGCCGCACCTAAGCTTCCGCCGCCCGCCACCGCCGGCGAGCTCCGGCGTAGCCCGTGCCCGCGCCCTGCTCCGGCCGTGCCCGCACCGCCGCCCGCGTCGTCTCCGGCGACCGGCCCCGTCTCCCCCGTCTCCGGCCGCCGCCATCTCCTCCCTCTCCCCGAGCTCCGGCCGACCCGTCCTCCGTCGCCGGCGAACCTCGAGCTGCGCGCCGATCCAATCGGGCGAGATCCACTCGGTTGACTTTTTCCCCCTCTCGAATTTCTCAGTCTTGAGATATTTACATGATATGCTCCTGTTCATCGCATCATAACTCTCTGCATATAGCTCCGTTTCGTGCGTGTAATATATCGAAATGTTCGTCTCGAGATGCTCTTCATTTTGTTCCATTATGCCATGCTCGTTTGAGTCCATCTTAATGCCCAAATCTCTGGTGCAAGAGTGCTATATGCTATTAACTGCTGTTACTTATCAGAACTTGAGGATTTGTTATGTTTTGTTGCAATTGATGTGTGCATCTTATGGGCATGAGCTCTACATGTGTTTTGATGTATGCCATGCCATCTTTACAGAGGTGTATGCCATGTATTTTTGTGATCTCTGTGGTGACTAGCACAAGCATGCGAACTAGGCTTCGTGATGTTTCTGATTTCAGGGACTTAGTAATTTTGCCAAGTCTGTGACTGCTGTTATTTTGTTGCTATGTATCCATGTGGCTACAGAGAGATCCATGCTCCTTTTGGTGATGTTCAGTAAGGATGTTTTGTAGATATAGTTGTGATATATCCATACATGCCCCTGTTTGCAATTATGGAGTGCCCTAGCATGACTCAAACTTGCTCTACTTTTGCTATAAAATATTTCTGGCAGATTGTTTACGTGTTATTCAATTTTGCCAAGGTTGTTGTAGTTGATCCTTTTATGCTATGTATTTTATCTTTCCATGGATAGCTTCATAAGAATTCCATCTTGCTGTATGTATGCTTGTTTTGTCATGCATTGCTTTTTGGTGAGTGCATCAAGCTCACCAAGATGCCTTCATAATACTGTTTCTGCCATGCTCTGTTTTCTGCTAAGTCTGAAACCTGTTAACGAAACTTGCTAAGGTTACATGGTTGCCATCATATCTTCTGGTCCTTTTTGGCTTATGGTCAGTAAGGGACTTTTGTTATATGCATTTAGTAGATTTATTTCATGCCTTGTTTTGCTATGTTAAGTTCCTGTAGCATGTGTTATTTTTGCTCTGAACATTGTTACGTGATGCTGTTTCAGCCATGTCCAGTAATTTCACTTCACTAAGTCTGTGAACCTGTTATCTTTTGCACTATTTCCATGCTTGTTTGAACCTGTTATGATATGATCTAGCCGTAGCTCAGTGTTCATCTTTTGTCAAGCATCTCCTGTAGATTACTTCCGTATGCTTTGTTGCTATGTTGGAGTGCTGTAGCATAGTTTCTTGATGTATTCTAAGTGCTATCATGCTGTTAATCGCAGAATCGTGTCATTCTTGTTTTGCTTGCCATTTGCAAACCGTGCATCCGTTTCCGGTGATCTTTGTATCGATTTCGACCGAAATCATCTCATCTTTCCAGTGGCATGCTTGGATTGCCAAGTTACTGCCTTGTTCATCATTTTTCTTCCGGAGCACGCATATGCATCGCATACCACATCTCGCATATCATACATGTAATGCATCATGTTGTTTGTGCATTTCCCGTGATGGATTGTGGTTCCATTGCTTGTGTTCTTGCTGTGGGTAGAGCCGGGAGACGAGTTCGTGAACGAGGAACCTGTTGAGTACGCTTACGAGGATCAAGCTTTCGACAACTCTGAGAACCTTGCAGGCAAGATGACCATACCCTCGAAATCACTTCTATCTTTGCTTTGTTAGTTGTTTGTTCTATTGCCATGCTGCGCTACCTACCACTTGCTATATCATGCCTCCCATATTTGCCATGTCAAGCCTCTAACCATCCTTTCCTAGCAAACCGTTGTTTGGCTAAGTTACCGCTTTTGCTCAGCCCTTCTTATAGCGTTGTTAGTTGCAGGTGAAGTTGAAGTTGGTTCCATGTTGGAACATGGATATCTTGGAATATCACAATATCTCTTATTTAATTAATGCATCTATATATTTGGTAAAGGGTGGAAGGCTCGGCCTTATGCCTGGTGTTTTGTTCCACTCTTGCCGCCTTAGTTTCCGTCATACCGGTATTATGTTCCTTGAGTTTGCGTTCCTTACGCGGTTGGGTGATTTATGGGACCCCCTTGACAGTTCGCCTTGAATAAAACTCCTCCAGCAAGGCCCAACCTTGGTTTTACCATTTGCCACCTAAGCCTTTTCCCTTGGGTTTTCGCGAGCCCGAGGGTCATCTTTATTTTAACCCCCGGGCCAGTGCTCCTCCGAGTGTTGGTCCAAACTAGAGCACCGTGCGGGACCGTCCCTTGGCAACTTGGGTTACGTTGGTACCTGTATGCTTAGCTTATCCGGTGTGCCCTGAGAACGAGATATGTGCAGCTCCTATCGGGATTTGTCGGCACAGCGGGTGGTCTTGCTGGTCTTGTTTTACCATTGTCGAAATGTCTTGTAAACCGGGATTCCGAGACTGATCGGGTCTTCCCGGGAGAAGGTTTATCCTTCGTTGACCGTGAGAGCTTATGATGGGCTAAGTTGGGACACCCCTGCAGGGTATTATCTTTCGAAAGCCGTGCCCGCGGTTATGAGGCAGATGGGAATTTGTTAATGTCCGGTTGTAGAGAACTTGTCACTTGACTTAAATAAAATACATCAACCGTGTGTGTAGCCGTGATGGTCTCTTCTCGGCGGAGTCCGGGAAGTGAACACGGTTTGAGTTATGCATGAACGTAAGTAGTTTCAGGATCACTTCTTGATCATTTCTAGCTTCTCGACCGTTGCGCTGCTTCTCTTCTCGCCCTCTTTTGCGTATGTTAGCCACCATATGCTTAGTGCTTGCTGCAGCTCCACCTCATTACACCATCCTTTCCTATAAGCTTAAATAGTCTTGATCTCGCGGGTGTGAGATTGCTGAGTCCTTGTGACTCACAGATTCTACTAAAACAGTTGCAGGTGCCGACGATGCCAGTGCAGATGACGCAACCGAGCTCAAGTGGGAGTTTGATGAGGAACGTGGTCGTTACTATGTTTCTTTTCCTGATGATCAGTAGTGGAGTCCAGTTGGGACGATCGGGGATCTAGCATTTGGGTTATCTTATTTTTCATTTGGATTTGACCGTAGTCGGTCTATGTGTGGATTTTGGATGATGTATGAATTATATTTATGTATTGTGTGAAGTGGCGATTGTAAGCCAACTCTCGTTATCCCATTCTTGTTCATTACATGGGATTGTGTGAAGATAACCCTTCTTGCGACAATACCACAATGCGGTTATGCCTCTAAGTCGTGCCTCGACACGTGGGAGATATAGCCACATCGTGGGCGTTATACGGGGATGGCGGTGGGTGGATCTGGTGGCGTGGCGTCGGGGAGGAGAGAGGAAGAGAAATAGAGAGGAGTAACGGGCGGGGGGGGGGGGCTCGATCGGCCGTTAGTTAGGTTAGGTTAGTTAGCCTTTGCCGTCGGCCAAGCCTTTGCCGTCCGCTTTTTTTTATCTTTGTCGTTTGCTAGCAGACGGCAAAGAGGGGGCCGTTAAGTTTTTTCTAATCGGCTTGTTAGTGGGGGACACCTCTCTCTTTGCCGTCAGCCAGCAGACGGCAAAGAAGTGACAGATGGCAAAGACCTTCTTTGCCGTCTGCCAGTTGTTTGTCGTCTGCTTTTTGGTAGCTGATGGCAAAGACCTTCTTTGCCGTGTGCTAGCGGACGGCAAAGAACTGGTAGACGACAAAATCCCTGATTCCAGTAGTGAGTGTCGAATGAGTTGTCAAGAGATCGGAGCAGTTTCTTCACAACTTCATGGTTAGTGATGTCTTTGGCGCCGAGACCTTGAAGCTCATTTGCTATGTCACTGAGACGGTCAAAGGTTTGCTAACAGCTTTCATTCCCAATGAGCTTGAAGCGATTGAGTTTCACCCAAAGAGTATCAATTTGAGCTTCTTTCTGAGTTGAAACTCCTTCATTGATCTTCTCGAGGACGTCCCACAAATCCTTCGTAGTTTCACACTAGCGATACCGAAGAAATTGCGCTCGAGAGAGATGGCCACCAATTTCACCTTTGGCTTGAGCGTCCATCTGAATGAGTTTCTTCTCCTCGTTAGTGAGGACTTGAGGTATTGCAATGGTGAACCTGAACTGCACCACATTCCACATGTCATCATCTATTGCTCAGAGACGGATATTCATCTTCTCCTTCCAGAAGGGATACTCCATCCCATCGAATATGGGAATCTTGAGATGCGACTCTTAGCTCACTGAAAACATACTTAAACTCCGAGGTTGTTAGACCAAAATGAGCAGAGTTAAGGAGTACCTTGCTCTGATACCAACTGCAGGAATGAAGTATGTCTACCAGAGGAGGGTGAATGGGAGTTTTAATATTTCTTCAAAAATCTCAAAACTCTCAGAAGCCAGCGGCGGAAATGAATGAAAAACAAACTACAACGAGATAAAACTAAGTACCGAAAGGAAAATAGTCATGCAACGAGGTGAAACATATGAAGGGAAACCTATCGAATATAAAAAAGGGTGGAAGATGTAACCAGATATGCTCGATGGCGACAAGGTATTTGTTCGACCAGTTCGTCCTTCTGCACACGGACTACGTCTGGTTGTAGGGGTTGTGACTTAACAGGGAAGATAAAATCTCTTCACCCTATTCTCCTCGACAATTGGTTCGTCAACCAATGCCGATTACTCATGGTAGATACTTGAGGCAATCTCCAAATCTTTAGAGACTTGTTCTTCGAGAACCACAATCACTCTTGGTCTCTGAAGAAATTAACACCTAACCATCGAAAGATTTTGCAGCTCTCAAGAGTAATAGGCGGAGCGTACCGGACTTAATTATATTCGAGTATGCTGAACCACTATCTAATTCTTAGGCTCTAGGGGTTTTCTCTTGGTGGATTTTAAACTCAAATAGCTCAGACAGGGGGTTTCTCAACGATCTTCTCAGAATCAAATGGAGCGGCCACCGGACAAAGCCGGTGCGGGGTGGCTATTTATAGCCACAGCCTTCCCAGATGGGAAATGACCATTTTGGACATGCGGTCCAGCCAATGGCCAACCGACACGTTTCACAACGGTCGGATTTGGAGCAATGGTAACATTACTAGAGAAACAAGTAATGCTAACTCCTGGGTCTGAGACAAATCTCTCGCAACGAAGAAGATCACAATCTCTTGCTGGCAAGTATTTGCTCGGAACACAAAGAGATTTCTCTCACAACTTTCATAGGATTTGGGTTTAGCATCAGAGAATCAAAGTTTTGAATGCTACACCCCTCTTAATAGTACGGTGGTCATATGACTCAATAAAGCGAAGAAGAAGAAGAAGAAGAAGAAGAAGAATGAAACAAATGCCACGTCTTCACTTCGTCTTCATTCTTCCTCGGATGCAGTCATTTTGTTCGGACAGACACCAAACCAATTGCTTGAACTTCAACAATTTTTAGGGGTCACTCTTGTTAACATCATCTTCGGTGATAACCTTCGCTACAACGCAGGGAGATTATCTTCGTTGTTTGCATCAAACTCCTCAATATCTCAGGGACCTGTTACTCTATGTGCACTAGCAAACACATAAGTCCCATACTATTTATGTCAACAAACTCCAAAACATAAGGGGCCTATCATTGCACCAACAGAGGCTTGTCCAAGTAAGGACAACACCCAAGAACTGGTCCACCCACATATCAAATTCTGAAAGTAACGAACGCAAATCATATGAGCATGATGAAAGCTAACTTGACGATAATTTCCATGTGTCCTCAGGAGCGCTTTGCTTTATATAAGAGTTCGTCAAGGCTTATACTTTGCTAGAAAAGGGTTGGGCCACCTTGCTGCACTTTACACTCGTTGCTTGTTACCCGTTACGAATTATCTTGCTACAAACTATCTGTTACCGATACAGTGCTGGCAGAAAATACCTTGCTGAAAACTGCTTGTCATTTCCTTCTGCTCCTCGTTGGATTCGACACTCTTACTTATTGAAAGGACAAGGATTGATCCCCTATACTTGTGGGTCATCAGTACGCTCCGTCGGGGTAGTAGTAGTAGTCGTCAGTGAGATGAACTGGCTCCTGGGCTCCGTCATCTGATCGCAGCAATCGGGTAAATGGGGAAAGAGGTAGCAAAGCAACCGTGAGTACTCATCCAAAGTACTCGCAAGACTTACATTAGATCTATACTAAGTATGCATTGGTATCAAGGAATGGGGCTATATCTTTGGACTAGACTACAGAAATGCCAGAATAGAGGGGAAGGCCTAGCCTATCAAAGACTAGCATCTTGCAGCATTAGAAGAATGCAGATTAGCATAGTAAGTACCAAATAAGTTGTAGTAATTCCCAAAGATCATTCCTCGACTCCCTACAAGAAAGCGATCCCGGAGCCATCATATCCATTAGTGTCTCCAGCATCCAGTTCTAGTTGTAATAGATCGGGATACAACTCCGAGCGTCCATTACCATGGACACGACTATTCGAATAGATAAACTTCCTTGCATGGGTGCACCAACTTACCCAACACACTCGATTAACTCCGGTCGAACACACTTTCTGGGTCGTGCCCGGCCTCGGCTGATCGACACTCCGTAGTCTTACCTAGTCTCAATAGAGAGGCCAGCATGTCGGTCTACATCCTAAATGCGAAGGGGTCATGGGACAATTATCCTTTGCAATCCTGCATGTTGCGAGGACGGCCAGGATGAGTCCTGGCTACCTCTTTATACAAAGCAGGTTCTTACGCGAACCACCCACGCGCGTGCCGCTCAACTGCTGATTTTTGAGAGCTTTCGGAAGAATCGTACAACGTCGAGTCCCCACTTTTATTTCTGCATGGTGGATAGTGTGAAAAGGCCAGATGCCTACTCAGATCACATATCCAAACCCGTTAGTGTCTTGGAAGCGTGCGGAGACGACCAGTGATCCCATCGCCCTATCTCGAGGACTTACGACAAGGTTCAGGCCCCGACCGTGCCTCACATTTATCTCGTGGGTACCCTCCTGGTCAACCCGACTCCGGTAATTCGGGCGGGTACCCCTCAGGCTCGACCCGACTTCAACAAGGGACTGAGGTAAAGTCAAGGTATTCATGTGTCCATAACATCAAAGGGGAAATCCGAGGAATCACCCTCGATGGATTTCCACTCGATGTAACCGTCAAGGTGAACTTGGAGGAATCACCCTCGATAGGTTCACACTTGAGGGGCTGCACGACAGATGCATCATTAGAGGTGGTGAAATAGGAATCACCCTCGGTATCCCACAACCGACTAGCTATGCCATAGAGGTATCATTGGTAACCCACAAGTATAGGGGATCGCAACAGTTTTCGAGGGTAGAGTATTCAACCCAAATTTATTGATTCGACACAAGGGGAGCCAAAGAATATTCTCAAGTATTAGCAGTTGAGTTGTCAATTCAACCACATCTGGATAACTTAGTATCTGCAGCAAAGTATTTAGTAGCAAAGTAGTATGGAAGTAACGGTAACGGTGGCAAAAGTAACAGTAGCAGTTTTGTAGTAATTGTAACAGTGGGAACGGAAAAGTAACTAAGCAAAGATCAGTATGTGAAAAGCTCGTAGGCATTGGATCAGTGATGGATAATTATGTCGGATGCGATTACTCATGCAACAATTATAACATAGGGTGACACAGAACTAGCTCCAATTCATCAATGTAATGTAGGTATGTATTCTGAATATAGTCATACATGCTTATGGAAAAGAACATGCATGACATCTTTTGTCCTACCCTCCCATGGCAGCGGGGTCCTATTGGAAACTAAGGGATATTAAGGCCTCCTTTTAATAGAGTACCAGACCAAAGCATTAACACTTAGTGAATACATAAACTCCTCAAACTACAGTCATCATCGGGAGTGGTCCCAATTATTGTCACTTCAGGGTTGCCGGATCATAACACATAATAGGTGACTAATGATTTGCAAGATAGGATCAAGAACTCACATATATTCATGAAAACATAATAGGTTCATATCTGAATTCATGGCACTCAGGCCCTAGTGACAAGCATTAAGCATAGCGAAGTCATGGCAACATCAATCTCAGAACATAATGGATACTAGGGATCAAACCCAAACAAAACTAACTCGATTACATGATAAATCTCATCCAACCCATCACCGTCCAAGAAGCCTATGATGGAATTACTCACGCACGGCGGTGAGCATGATGAAATTGGTGATGGAGGATGGTTGATGATGGCGACAGCGACAGATTCCCCTCTCCGGAGCCCCGAACGGACTCCAGATCAGCCCTCCCGAGAGAGTTTAGGGCTTGGCAACGGCTCCGTATCGTAAAACGCGATGAATCCTTCTCTCTGATTTTTTCTCCCCGAACGTAAATATATGGAGTTGGAATTGAGGTCGTTGGAGCCTCAGGGGGCCCACGAGACAGGGGGCGCCCCCACCCTCGTGGACAGGGTGTGGGCCCCCTGGTCTTGATTATTTCACCAGTATTTTTATATATTCCAAAAATATTCTCCGTGAAGTTTCAGGTCATTCCGAGAACTTCTATTTCTGCACAAAAATAACACCATGGCAATTCTGCTGAAAACAACGTCAGTCCGGGTTAGTTCCATTCAAATCATGCAAGTTAGATTCCAAAACAAGGGCAAAAGTGTTTGGAAAAGTAGATACGATGGAGACGTATCAACTCCGCCAAGCTTAAACCTTTGCTTGTCGTCAAGCAATTCAGTTGATAAACTGAAAGTGATAAAGAAAAACTTTTAGAAACTCTGTTTGCTCTTGTTGTTGCAAATATGTAAAGCCACCATTCAAGTTTTCAACAAAGATTATGAACTAATCATATTCACAATAACATTTAGGTCTCATGTTTACTCATATCAATGGCATAATCAACTAGCGAGCAATAATAATAAATCTCGGATGACAACACTTTCTCAAAACAATCATAATATGATATAACAAGATGGTATCTCGCTAGCCCTTTCTGAGACCGCAAAACATAAATGCAGAGCACCTCTAAAGATCAAGGACCGACTAGACATTGTAATTCATGGTAAAAGAGATCCAGTCATGGTCATACTCAATATAAATTAATAGTAATGGATGCAAATGACAGCGGTGCTCTCCAACTGGTGCTTTTTAATAAGAGGAGGATGACTCAACATAAAAGTAAATAGATAGGCCCTTCTCAGAGGGAAGCAGGGATTTGTAGAGGTGCCAGAGCTTGATTTTTGAAATAGAGATAAATAATATTTTGAGTGGCAAACTTTCATTGTCAACACAACAACCAAGAGATCTCGATATCTTCCATGCTACACACATTATAGGCGGTTCCCAAGAAGAAAGGTAAAGTTTATACTCCCCCTCCACCAACAAGCATCAATCCATGGCTTGCCCGAAACAACGGGTGCCTCCAACTAACAACAGTCCTGGGGGAGTTTTATTTGCGATTAATTTGATTTGGTTTGAGCATGGGACTGGGCATCCCGGTGACCAGCTATTTTCTCGTTAGTGAGGAGCGGAGTCCACTCCTCTTGAGAATAACCCGCCTAGCATGGAAGATACAGACATCCCTAGTTGATACATGAGCTATTCGAGCATACGAAACAGAATTTCATTTGAAGGTTTAGAGTTTGGCACATACAAATTTACTTGGAACGGCAGGTAGATACCGCATATAGGAAGGTATAGTGGACTCATATGGAATAACTTTGGGGTTGATGGAAGTGGATGCACAAGCAGTATTCCCGCTTAGTAAAAGTGAAGGCTAGAAAAAGACTGGGAAGCACTACTAGGAAAAGGGCTATAGATGGAATGGCCACTAATGGCGCACCAGACATGTGGTGCGCCATTGCTATGTAGCAGTGGCGCACCGTGTGCTGGTGCGCCATTAGTGTGAAAAACACTAATGGCGCACCAGACACGCGGTGCGCCATTAGTAACAAATTTTTTTTTTATTTTGCCAGACATACTAATGGCGCACCAGGACATAGTGCGCCATTACTAGTTGTAACTAGTAATGGCGCACCAGCAACATAGTGCGCCACTAAAATATTTTTTATTTTTACTTTTTTGCAAAACTACTAATGGCGCACCTGGGGCAGTGCGCCATTACTAGTTTAAGCTAGTAATGGCGCACTGCTCCCCCGTGCGCCATTAGTGTTTTTTTGCAAAACTACTAATGGCGCACCACCAGCAGGTGCGCCATTAGTAACCAGGGTTACTAATGGTGCATTATGTGGTGGTGTGCCATTAGTAACCTGGGGTGAGCTAGATATTTTGGACAGCCACACCTACCCACTCACTTTCCCCACTTCATTCTCTCCTCCCTCCTCCAAGCTTGTCTCGGCTGCCTCCTCCTCCTCACCTCATTTGCACCATAAATTCATCCAAATTACGTGGTTAAAGCCCCTTTTTTTGATAGGTAAGTAAGGGGGAAGCTATCTTTATGTTGTTCTCCCTCCAACAACGTGCACATGCACTTTTTATGTCCTAGCTAGATCTATGTATGTTTGTGGTGTTGCATATGTTTGTGGTGTTGCATATATGTTTGTGTTTGCAGGTACCGGTATTTGAAATGCGATAGTTGCCAATATTTTGCCGGAATGTTGATTCATTTCCGTTTCGGCGAGAATTTTGGCACTATGCATTCTTTTTGGTCCTATTTTTAGGGAAAGTCATGCCAAATTTTTTCTTGGTTCTAAAATATCGTTTTGCTCTACCCCGCAGGTGACCATGGTCCGCACGATGACCGAAGGCATCGTGAATAGGTTTTTGAGCTCCGCGAAGGCCGAGATGCTTGAAAAGAACGAGACGGAGATAAGATGTCCGTGTCGAAGATGCAAGCTGAAGAGCCTTATTGCGGACCCGGATTCCGGGCAGGTGCGGGACCACCTGCTCTTGCGTGGTTTCATGGATGGCTATCGGTGGCAAGGTGATGAAGATGACTATGAAGTCGTCCATGGGGGTCGGGCAAGAAATGAGGATGGGCAGCAAGACAACCACCGCGGCTCGGGCGGGCGAGAAGACGAAGAATCTCCAGGACATGATCACGACGGTGATGCTGTACACAGTCATCATGTAGAAGATGCCGGACATGATGATGAGGAAGATGCGGGAGCAGACGAAGGGCATGATCATGAAGATGAAGATGCCGGCGGAGCAGACGACGATGGACCATCGATGGGCTGGGTGCAGGACCCTCATATTCAAGAGCTGCTTCTCAAGCAGACGGATAACGCAAGAGCTGCCGCCCGAGAGAAAGCCAAGCTGGATCAACTGGAGATAGACGCGGTTACTCCATTGTATGAAGGATGCAGGCCCGAGGATACCCGCCTGAAAGTAACGCTCATGGCTCTGGAGATGAAGGTAAAGCACAAAATGACCGACGCATGCTTCGACGAGAACATGTCATTCTGGCACGAACGTCTTCCCAAGGGGAACAAGTGCCCGACCAGTTTCGAGGAGGCGAAGAAAATCGTGTGTCCTCTGGATTTACCGCACGTGAAATACCATGTGTGCATGAACAATTGCATCATTTATCGGGACGAGCACACGGAGTCTACCATATGTCCGGTGTGCGGCGTCACTCGATACAAGAAGAGGAAGAAAGCTCCTCGAAAAGTGGTGTGGTACTTTCCGATCACTCCTCGTCTGCAGCGGTATTTTGCGGACCCTAAGGTAGCAAAGCTCCTGCGTTGGCACGCGGATAGGGAGGAGAAGAAGCGAGAAGATGACGCAAATGATCCGGAGATAAATAAAAAAGACAAGATGCTGAGTCACCCTAAGGATGGGAGCCAGTGGCAAGCGTTGAACTTCGAACACCCAGAATTTGGGAACGATCCAAGGAACATCGTGCTGGGCGCGAGCACCGATGGAGTCAATCCGTTTGGCAGCCAGAGAAGCACACATAGCACCTGGCCTGTGTTTGTGTGGATGTACAACCTTCCCCCCTGGTTGTGCATGAAGAGGAAGTACATTCACATGAGTATGCTAATTGAAGGGCCGAAACAACCAGGGAACGACATCAATCTGTATCTGGGGCTGCTGGAAGAGGAGCTAGACACGCTGTGGAAAACGCCAGCCAATACGTGGGACGCCGCAGAGAAAGAATATTTCCCTATGAGAGCCGCACTGCTCACGACGGTGCACGACTATCTCGGTTTCGGATATCTCGCGGGGCAGGTGGTCCACGGATTTTCTGGATGTGTCAGGTGCATGGATGACACAACGTATCGCCAGCTAGATAGAGATCTCGGGTCTTCGAAAACCGTGTTCATGGGACATCGAAGGTGGCTTCACGACGATGACCCGTGGAGGAAACGCAAGGATCTGTTCGATGGTGAAACCGAACCCCGAAGACGCCCGCGTACGAGGAGCGGCGAGGAAATAGACGAGCTGTTGAAAAATTGGAAAGATTGCCCACTGCCGAGAAAGAAGCAAAAGGCGCCAGAGCCGGGAAAGAAGCGAAAGGCGCCAGAGCCACTGCTGAAGGTATGGAAAACGAAGTCTGTTTTCTGGGACTTGCCGTACAGCCTTGATGTCATGCATATCACGAAGAACGTGTGCGAGAGTCTGCTTGGTACCCTGCTCAACATGCCAGAGAGGACCAAAGATGGGCCGAAAGCAAGGGCAGACTTGAAATCAATGGGCATCAGGGAGGAGCTTCACGCTAATGATGATGATGATGATGAGGCGAAGCAGGACACGGAAAGTCGTCGCAAAGGCAAAAAGGCCAAGAAGACCGGAAATGACTTCCCTCCCGCGTGCTTCACTCTAAGTCAGGAGGAGATCGATCAGTTTTTCACCTGCCTCGTAGGAGTAAAACTTCCTTACGGTTACGCGGGGAAGATAAGCAGATACCTAGACTCAGGGAAGCAGAAGTTCAGCGGGATGAAGTCTCACGATTGTCACGTGCTGATGACGCAGATACTTTCAGTTGCAATCCGTGGGATCATGGACGCGCATGTCCGTGAAACGCTATTTGGCCTATGCAACTTTTTCGACGTCATCTCTCGGAAGTCGGTTGGCGTGAGGCAACTCAGAAGGCTACAGGAAGAGATCGTGGTGATACTATGCGAGCTTGAGATGTACTTCCCTCCCGCATTCTTCAACGTTATGGTGCATCTGCTGGTCCATATCGTGGAGGATATCATCCAACTCGGGCCGACGTTCCTGCACAGCATGATGCCGTTCGAAAGGATGAATGGTGTCATCAAAGCATGACACAGCTAGCTAAGATCGATTGTATTTAAATTGTAGCCTTCATTTCTCGATTGTATTTCATGGGCACCATCTCCCCCGCTCCACCGGCCGCCGCCGACGACCCCCCGCACCCTCCCCCACTCCACCGCCGCCGCCGACCCACCGCACCCTCCCCCGCTCCACCGGCCGTCGCCGACGACCCCCTGCACCCTCTCCCCCGCACCCTCCCCGGCCCGCTCCACCGTCACAAATGAATGCAACTAAATTTGCAAAAAAAAAGCAAATTTGATTATATTTTCAAATAACAAATTTGATGATATTTTTTAAAAAATCATTACTGTTTTTATAAAAAAATATTACTGTTATGATTTAAACAAGTTTGAACATATTTAAACACAAATAAATATCAAACAACATTTTAAATGCATAAAAACAAAAATTGGGGAGCCTGGGAATCGAACCGAGGACCTCCTAGTGTGTGTGATGCGTGCTGACCAGTCAGGCTAGTGGGCGTGTTCTGATGGAGATAGGGTTAGGTGGAATATAACCTGACCAGTCGGGCTAGTAAGTAAAACAAAATTCTAATGGCGCACCAGGGGGAGGTGCGCCATTAGAATCGACGTACTTATGGCGCACCAGGGGGAGGTGCGCCATTAGAATCGCATGTTCCCCTCGCACTGTCGCCTCCCTCCCTCCCTCGCTCGCCAGATCCCCCACTCCTCGACCCCAACTGTACGCCGCCGCCCCCTTGCTCCGCCCCCTCCGTCCGCCGCGCCTGCACGTCGTCCACTGCTGTGGTCTTGCGCTGCCTCGACGCCGCCGCCCCGACCCCCGCCGGACTCCACCCCGCCCCAGCATGTACGTCCCCTCCCTCCCTTCCCCCATCCCCCTAGCTTCTCCTCCTCCTCCTCTCACCACCCGTGCCTTCTTCTGCTCGGAAGGTCAAGAAGGCGGCCAAGGACGCCGACGACATCACGGGCCCCTTCCTCCGGATCGCCGCCCGCAGCCTCCTCGACGCCGGCGTCCTCTAGGTGATTCCTCCTCTCTCCTCCCCTCCTTCCCCCTAGGTTTCTCTCCCCGCCGGCGTCCTCTAGGTTTTTCACGATGTACACTCAAAACTAATGACTCTGAATCTCTGCTACTAAAAATGTGACATTTCAGATATGACACTGTTTGGACATTTGTAAAATCCAGTGCTTGTGTATCTGCTGTTGTTGGATTAACAATTATGAATAGCACATCCTAGGACATGAACTAGAATTATGAACAGGACATCCTAGGAGTGGATGAACATTTTGTGGTTCTGCTAGGACTTGCTCCAGATTTTTTAACCCTAGGATTTCTTTTCTTTTAGTTCTTTTCTTACAGAAAATTTACTGAAAATTCAGAAACTTGGAGTAACCTGTGGACTGTACTTTTGTGATCTCCTACTCCTGAATCTTACTACTACTACTCTGAATTTTGACAGTAAGAAGAAGAATGAAAATGCAAGGAGTAAATAAGAATAAGAATAAGAATTTTACTTATGATATGATGATGAGGCACATCATTAGCAGACAACTGCCAAGAATGCAGGACTATTTTACTCCGCCTAAGAATATGCATGTCTTGTTTTCTGGTTATGGATATTGTGTAGTACTACATATCTTGTTTTTTTGTAATATAATGCTTACCAAAGGTTTCAATATTTTGCTGTTACCATTGTTCTTTGAGCATAATTCTTTTTCATTTCCTACTATCCTTATTCTAATTCTCTTAAATTGCTATGTTGTGTGTAATAGAATTAGATCTTGGATCTGCTAGTGGACTTTGGGAGTTTGTTTACCTGGCACCATTCAGTCAAGTAGCCATTCATGTGAACTTTTATTTTGTCCATATGAAAGCAGAGGACCATATGGTCTGTGGCCTTTTCATCCATCATTTACACTGTGAATCCAACACCAGTGGTGCTGCTTTGTTTCTGTGATCACATTGTGGTGCCCGGCACATTTGCCCCATCACTTCGTTACCCCTTTCTCCTGAAATGTTGATTAATTTCCGTTTCGGTTGAGATTGGGGCCCTCCTAGGTCAAGAAAATTAGCAAAGGTCATGCCCAATTTTCTTGACCTAGAAGGTGCCCGATTCTCAACCGAAACAAAAATTAATCAGCATGTATCTTGACATCAACCAATAGTAGTGATCTAGTGCTTTAGTGGTTGGATTAGTTTAGTATTTTTTCACACACTCAGACACCCTTGCTTGCCATGTGTGTGAGAGAGATAGTGAGAGGAGACAAGAAGAAGGGGGTTAGGAAGATGTTGCCTGCTCATCAAAGATAACCATCTCCCCCTTTTCACCCCTTTTCCTTTCTCTTTTGTGGGTTGCAAGGAAGCTACTGGTTCCATCCCACAACACCTAGCAACAACACACTAACAGGTTCCATCCCAAAACACCTAGGCAATATCACAAACATCTCTCAATTGTTCCTTGACAATAACCATCTTTTTGGCGACATTCCTCGAGAATTAGGTTATTTGGTCAACTTAGAGATCTTGTTCCTTGACAATAACCAACTTTTTGACCAAACTTTTTTCCTATTTAGAGCGAAACATGGCCCACAACAATGAGGCCGGCGGTTCAGGCGGCAAGCAATTCTGGGAGCTGTCCCAGGAGATGGAGGAAGAACCTCAACGCTATGAGGACGCCGCGGAAGACACCGATCCTGACTACACAACCCCTAGTGGCGTCGGGGATGACACCACTGATGGTGCCGCCGAGGATGCCACCACTGATGATGGCGGCGCATGCACAGATGGCAGCCAACCGAAGAGGCAACGAAAGGACCGGCGCCCGAACGTGCTCGGCACCGTCAAGGAGGAATTTACTGAAGTGAACTCCGACGGGCATCCAACGGCGCCCAAACATGTAGTCAAGGGGTACTCGGTTCAGCTCAGGTGCATTCTCCGGAGCACCATCTCGATCAACACCGAGAACCTAAGGCATAAGGACCGAGGGAATTTGCGCTGCCTCCTCTTCACGAAGCTGCACGAACGATACAAGTTCCCCAATGAGTTTGCAAACACATGCCTCTTAAGGAATAAAGTGAACAGTGCCGCCCTCACGAGGATGAGCACGGCCCTGTCTACATGGAGAAGCATGGTGAAGGCAATGATTGAAAAAGGTGATAGTTATGAGAAGATCAAGGCGAAATATCCTTTGATGAGCGAAGATGACTACAAGGAGTTCAAGATCAAGTGCGAGAGCAGCGCAACCTCCGAATCAAGTCAGTGGGGGAAAGAAATGCGGCAGTTGAACTTAGGGGTCCACCAACTCGGTCCCGGCGGTTATAGAGTGGCGGAGCCTATATGGGACAAGGAGGACGCGGAGCGTGTCGAGCAAGGCCTACCGCCCCGCTTCGAGAAATTCCCTGACAAGCAGACCAGGAACTTTGTCAGGGCCCGGTACAAGGAGGACCCGGTAACAAAGGAGCTTACCACGGATCCAAAGACCAAGGCGCTTGAGAAAGTTCTGGTAAGGAATACACCCCCGCGTAATTAGCTACATATATGGTTGCATTCTAGTTAATGAAGCCAAATTTCTAAATGGTTCACATTCCTTCCGCAGGAGGCTGAAAGCAGTAGCGCGGGGTCATCTCAGAGCTCCCCTTTTGACACCCCTTTAAATAGGGCGTTGAACGTAATGAAAAACAAGGATAAGCTCAGTAAGTCGTCGTCAGCTGGTCGTGTGGCCGGCAAAGGCTTGTCCACAAAATGGTCGTCATACTATACCGCTGGTGGGCGAAAGGAGAAAAAGACCAGCTCGGAAAGCCAGTCGCGCGAGGTTCAAGAACTCAAGGCACAAGTGGCGCGGATTCCGGAGATTGTCCAAGAGCAAGTGCAACAACAACTGGGAACGACGCTCACCGCCTTTGTGCCTACCTTGATTCAGGGGCTGACGACGTGGATTGCGGGCGGCCAACAGGGGCCTCCCCCGGTTCCCAGCTTCACGGCCAGCAACTCGCACAACGCGCAGGCGGCGCCATTGGTGTCTCCGGCGGAGGCGGTATTCGTGTCTCCGGCGCCGGCAAGGGCATTGGAGCTTAATGCACCTGGGTGTACGCCGGCCGGCACCTCGCCAGCAAGCGGCCCCTCCGTCAGTTGCGCGCGCACGCCCGCCGTTGGCGGTGCCTCGACATTAGCCGAGCTTGACGGCATCACGGTAACTAAGCCTCTCGGCCGATGACTTCATCTCCTTGCCTTTGACTGGGCATCCCTGACGCCCTACATGTTTTCGCAGGGCGCCACCGATGTTCCTTGCACTCTCCTGCACTTCGTGGGCGGCGAGTTGGTCGATGTCACCAAGGGCAGAATCGTTCAACCGGGCAACCGCGTGTTCCACGGTAATCCGATGCCACCCACCTTCTATAGGGTTGAACTGGTTCGGGTACTGCCAGGCTGCGACGAGTTGTTACCTCCGATTCGACCCGCTGGGGCCGACGAAGATGATGTGATGACCCTCAGCGCCTGTGTAAGCTGGCCCCTGCTTTGGCCGAAGAGCCAGATTCGTTTGGGGCGGGGGACACCACCCCACAGACAAGACCGCCAGTCGTGCCAGCGCCAAGCCATGGCAAGAACGCCGCAACGCTACCGGACCTGCCGGACATCCCTATGGCACAGGATCCGAACATGCATATGGCACAGGATCCGGACGACGACGACAACGATGACGGTACATTTACCAACGTCGATAAGTACTTTGCCGAACATGGGTACGGTGACGAGTTCTGCGGGCCTCCTTCTCAAGAACCCAACCCTCAAAAAGATGACCGCGATCTAGCTGGTACGGCAGAGAAACCCAATTGCAACAGGCGTCGTCTGGCGTTCAGTTCTCAGGAGACGCCTCCAGCTGCCGCCTTCACCGAGCCTCAGATAGCTAAGGTGCCAAATATTATCAGCCCCAACACGCTCAAGAAGGCGGTCTGTGAGCAGAACTCGATCCCATTACAGCAGATCAAGAAGAAGGGACGGAAACGAAAGACTAACAAGGGCGCCAGTGCGAGCCAACCGGCACCGAGTACGATCCGTGCTCAGGACGGACCACCTTCACCTAAGGATATCTCGAGGAGGGTGCATGTGGCGGGTAGGCCGATGCTACCGACAAATATGCTCAATGCTGCAACCGGTGCTATGCGGAGTCTGCATGACAGTGTTCTTTCTTTGGAGAAGCAGCGTCTCAGAGAGAATGATGTGGCATACCCGGTTTTCGTGACCAAGGTGCCAGAGGGCAAGGGCTTTGTGGATAGCGCCGTCGGGGGTACGATCGTCCTGCGATTTGATGACATCTTTGCTATGCTTAACCTTCATCCATTGCACTACACCTTCGTTCGGCTGTTTTCGCTGAGTATGGAGATGCGGATCATTAGAGACAAGACCCCAGACATTGTGATAGTCGACCCCTTCTACATGCGTGCCAAGATCTTGGGCAGCGCTGGGGACCGGCAAGTCGCGAGTTCACACCTCGAAGGCGTCATTCTGGCAAACCCAGATAAGGATAACTTCCTCGTGCCTTACTTTCCCGAGTAAGTCATCTCCTAACCGCCCCGTAACATATGATTTCTTAGATTTCGATCATTCTTTTTTTCTAACATTCCGTGTTCTGTGCAGTGACACACATTGCACACTCATCCTCTTAAGCCCGAAATATTCCATGGCCACGTATCTCGACCCGGACCGTGACTCCAAGATAGACTGCACAAATATCAAGAAAGTTCTTGATGATGCTCTCCCCGGCTACGCCGCATCTGGAGGCACCTTTAAGAGGCCAGTTCGTAGGTACGGCAGGCACGTGTTCACCCACAATACGACGTTCCCCTGCGTCAAGCAGCCGCCTGACGGTCAGAAGGATGCCTACTACGCCCTCCATCACATGCGGGCGATCGTGCGGGACCATAATCACCTTCTGCTACCAAATAATCTCAAATATTGGGCCGCAAGCTTGGGGGCAATCCAGGACGCGGACATCCGACAAGAATTCTTTCGCATCCAGTCGGAGTTTGCAGAAATCATCCATCAAGATGTCCTTCGTACCTCGGGGCAGTTCTACCTCAAATTTCAACCGTCCAACAGCGAGATAGACACAACGCTACAAATGCAGGCTGACAGCGCCCGCGACTTCATGACCATCACGACAGACGGCGGCTTCATCCACGCTCCGATCCCATGAGTCGAGTCGAAAGTTGTGATGCTATGTGTAGTTCTGAAACATTCATTAGCTCATGTTGTAATTAAACTGTAGTGAACTTGTATGTCTCTTTGGTTTGGACAGTCGTTCAACTTAGATGTAATCGATGCTATTTGTTAGTAGGACCATGAATCGTGCTATTAATGTCTTGCTTTTCTCTTCCGATCCTTTTGTTGCATACTTATATATTGCTTATGTATTGTCTGTTGTTTGGCTAGTGCATAGAGATGCCGTCGTATGTCGTGTACAAGGGTAAGGTTCCCGGAGTCTATGACGACTGGGAGGAGTGTCGGAGACAGGTTCACCGTTTCAGCGGGTAACAGTTACAAAGGGTACACCACTAGGGCGGAGGCGGAATCTAGATACGCGCGCTATCTAGCGGGAGAGAGGAGGGAGCGTTGGAGGAACCGGATGAAGACCAGTTTCATCGCGATGATGCTCATCGTGATGACCGCATCTCTCTTCTATGTGATGGTAGTTTAGATGATCGATATCGACTTGTAATGTGAAGACAAACTCGCTACTCGCGGTCTCGAGACTTGTAATGTTCTATCTTCGTTCGGTCTTTTGAATTCGGAGACTAATATGATGAATTGTATTCGGAGACTAATCTTCTATTGTATTCGATGAATCTGCTGTTGCTGTGTCCTGCTGCTTATTTTCTGTCCAATAATATATTTTGTAATCTGTGCAAAAATCAGAAAAGAAAAAAAAATCCCTAATATACATACTAATGGCGCATCACCCCAACGTGCGCCATTAGTATGCCAAAGGATACTAATGGCGCATCCCAGAGCAGTGCGCCATTAGTATGCCAGAGGGTACTAATGGCGCATCACCCAGCAGTGCGCCATTAGTATGCCGAAGGATACTAATGGCGCATCACACTGCAGTGCGCCATTAGTATGGCAAAGCACATGGGTATATATGGCCCCCTGGGAGGCATACTAATGGCGCGCCGTGGCCTATACTAATGGCGCACTGCCCGGTGCGCCATTAGAGTACTAGATACTAATGGCGCACCAGCGGTGCGCCATTAGTAAAAATTACTAGTGGCGTGATGCTAGTGGCGCACCAGTAGTGCGCCATTAGTAGGCAAAACTGGTGCGCCACTAGTAAGCCTTTTTCTAGTAGTGAAGCGACCAACTAGAGAGCGACAACAGTCATGAACATGCATTAAAATTAATCAACAATGAGTGCAAGCATGAGTAGGATATAATTCACCATGAACATAAATATCGTGGAGGCTATGTTGATTTTGTTTCAACTACATGCGTGAACATGTGCCAAGTCAAGCCACTTGAATCATTCAAAGGAGGATACCACCCTATCATACCACATCGCAACCATTTTAATAGCATGTTGGCACGCAAGGTAAACCATTATAAACTCCTAGCTAATTAAGCATGGCATAAGCAACTATAATCTCTAATTGTCATTGCAAACATGTTTCATTCATAATAGGCTGAATCAGGAACGATGAACTAATCATATTTACAAAAACAAGAGAGGTCGAGTTCATACCAGCTTCTCTCATCTCAATCAGTCCATCATATATCGTCATTATTGCCTTTCACTTGCACGACTGAACGGTGTGGATAATAATAATAGTGCACGTGCATTGGACTAAGCTGGAATCTGCAAGCATTTAATTCAAGGGAGAAGACAAGGTAATATGGGCTCTTGGTTAAATTAACAATAATGCATATAAGAGCCACTTCAGCATTTTCATCATGGTCTTCTCCTCTCGACCCCCAAAGAAAAGAAAGGAAAATAAAACTATTTACACGGGAAAGCTCCCAACAAGCAAAAGAAGAACGAGAAATCTTTTTGTGTTTTCTTTTAATTATTACTACTACAGGCATGGAACGTAAACTAGCTAAAGGCTACAACTATTTTTTTGGTTTTTCTTAAGGTTATTCAAGGACACAAGAAGAAAGCAAGAAAAAGAAAAATAAACTAGCATGGATAGTATAGTGAAAAAGTATGAGCACCGACAACTGGAATGAGTGTGTGAACATGGATGTAATGTCGGTGAGAAATACGTACTCCCCCAAGCTTAGGATTTTGACCTAAGTTGGTTTATGCCCAAGGATCAAAGCTGCTCTCTCCGGTGTGCGGAGGAGTGTCCTTTGGGTGCCACTATTTGGCGATCTCCTCCGGATCCCACTGATAGACAGACTGTCGATAAGGGTCCAGGGGTGGCTCCGGCTCAGGCTCTGGAACAGGTGTCAGGCTCCAGTATGCATAAATGGCCTCCGGCAAAATGAGGTACGTGCCTGAAAATATGTTAAACAAAAAGGGCGCAGGCAAGGTAATAATCTCACAATAATTTTTATCAAATATCAATTTATACTTAAGCATCTTCTTCTTATCTTTAACAATAAAATCATGTGCTACCATACTCTTATAATCTAGAAAAATGGGAGGCAGCAACTTTTGCTCTTTCTCATAATGCCTAATAGGTATGTTAAAGTGTGCGGCAAGGCGCGAAGCAAAGATGCCTCCAAAGATGGGACCCTTTGTACGGTTCAGATCTAACCGTTTAGCAACAATAGCGCCTAAACTGAAAGTAGTATCACTAAACAAGGCATGGCGCAAAATAACAATATCAGGGGCACTAAGGTTTCCACTGTTCCCACGACCAATTAAGCATCTACTAGCAAATATTGCAAAGTAACGCAGAACAGGAAAATGTATGCTAGTGATTCTTGCATCGGAAACTTTCCTCGTTTCCCCTACAGCAATCATATCAATAAACCCTTCCACATCATTATGATGTGGTTCCTCTATGCTGCCCTCAAAAGGCAACTTGCAAACCGCATAAAAAGCATAAAGTGACATCTCCTTAAACTCATCGTATATATAAAAATACACCGAAGGTGGCGATCTCCTACCATGGAAATGAAAATTTTGCACGAAAATATTAGTGAGGAGGAGATACTGTTCACGCTGGTCGCGGAGGAAGTCGACGAGGCCCGCATTCTCAGCCAAATAATAAAAATCATCATGAATCCCGGCTGCTCTCAAGAATTCATCACAAGGCCATTCACACGGACGAACTTCCGCGATGCGAGGAAGATTATATTTGGGCTTCTTATTCTCTTCACTTTGCTTATCCTTCGAGCTTCGGCTCAAAGAGCCCCTCAATAATCTCTTCATCATTTTCTAAAAATTTCTCAAATTTTTAGTGACTCAACTCAACAAAATTGATAGCAACTACTCCCACAAGTGCCTAGAGACTATATCATGCATTAGAACTACTTGGGACCAAATAAATTTGACATGCAAGCTCAAGAACAGGGTCACCTAAGCAGCCAAAATTTGCAATAAATAAAGCACTAGAACAAAAACTAATTGGACCATTGGAGGAGTCACATACCGAAGAACAATCCCCCAAAGCAGTTTTGTGGGTGGAGCTTTGAGCAAGGAGATCGAAAATCGCAGCAAGATGAGCTAGAACATGGGTTTGAGCTAGGTGGTGATTTTTCTGGAGGAAGGCGAAGTGTGTGGGTGCAGGAATAAGTGGAGGGGGGCCACGAGGGGCCCACGAGGCAGGGGGCGCACCCTGGACCCTCGTGGCCAGGTGGTTGCCCCCTCTGGTGTGTTCTCAGTGCCAAATATTCTTAAATATTCTAGAAAAATCATATTTCATTTTCGGGGCATTTGGAGAACTTTTATTTTCAGGGTATTTTTTATTGCAAGGATAACTCAGAAAATAGACAGAAAATACTATTTTTGCTTTATTTAATCTAAATAACAGGAAGTAAAAGGAGGGTATAGAGAGTTGTGCTTTCTAACTTCATCCATCTCATGCTCATCAAAAGGAATGCACTAACAAGGTTGATCAAGTCTTGTTAACATACTCATTCTGAATCGCATGAAACTGGAGAATTTTCGAATAACACTAGGTTACCTCAACGGGGATATGCACGTCCCCAATAATAAAAATATCATATTTCTTCTTGACAGTAGGAAGAGGAAATTCAAAACCTCCAATAATAATCGATGGAATTTTTCCAATAGAATTGATACTATGGACTTGATGTTGTTTCCTCGGAAAGTGTACCGTATGCTCATTACCATTAACATGAAAAGTGGCATTGCCTTTGTTGCAACCAATAACAGCCCCTGCAGTATTCAAAAAGGGTCTACCAAGGATAATCGACATACTATCGTCCTTGGGAATATGAAGAATAACAAAGTCCGTTAAAATAGTAACGTTTGCAACCACAACAGGCACATCCTCACAAATACCGACAGGTATAGTGGTTGATTTATCAGCCGTTTGCAAAGATATTTCAGTAGGTGTCAACTTATTTAAATCAAGTCTACGATATAAGGAGAGAGGCATAACACTAACACCGGCTCCAAGATCACATAAAGCAGTTCTAACATAGTTTCTTTTAATGGAGCATGGTATAGTTGGTACTCCTGGGTCTCCAAGTTTCTTTGGTATTCCACCCTTAAAAGTATAATTAGCAAGCATGGTGGAAATTTTAGCTCCCGGTATCTTTCTTTTATTTGTAACAATTTCTTTCATGTACTTAGCATAAGGATTCATTTTAAGCATATCAGTCAAACGCATACGCAAATAGATAGGTCTAATCATTTCAGGAAAGCGCTCAAAATCCTCATCATCCTTTTTCTTGGATGGTTTAGGAGAAAAAGGCATGGGTTTCTAAACCCATGGTTCTCTTTCTTTACCGTGCTTCCTAGCAACAAAGTCCTCTTATCATAACGTTGATTCCTTGATTGTGGGTTATCAAGATCAACAACAGGTTCAATCTCTACATCATTGTTATTGCTAGGTTGAGCATCAACATGAACATCATCATTAACATTATCACTAGGTTCATGTTCATCACCAGATTGTGTTTCAGCATCAGAAATAGAAATATCATTGGGATTCTCAGGTGTGTCAACAACAGGTTCACTAGAACCATGCAAAGTCCTATCATTTTTCTTTTTCTTCCTTTTAGAAGGACTAGGTGCATCAACATTAATTCTCTGAGAATCTTGCTCGATTCTCTTAGGGTGGCCCTCAGGGTACAAAGGTTCCTGAGTCATTTTACCCCCTCTAGTCATAACTCTCACAGCATTATCATTTTTCTTATCATTTAATTCATTGAGCAAATCATTTTGAGCTTTAAGAACTTGTTCTACTTGAGTGGTAACCATAAAAGCATGTTTACTAATGAGTTTAAGTTCACCTTTAACTCTAGACATATAATCACTCAAGTGTTCAATCATATAAGCATTGCATTTCAATTGTCTACCAACATAAGCATTGAAGTTTTCTTGTTTAACAATAAAATTGTCAAACTCATGTAAGCATTGGCTAGCAGACTTATAACGAGGGATATCACCTTCATCAAATCTATAGAGAGAATTTACCTTTACTACCTGTGTTGGGTTATCAAGACCATGTATTTCTTCAATAGGTGGTAAATTCTTAACATCTTCAGCTTTAATACCCTTTTCTTTCATAGATTTCTTTGCCTCTTGCATATCTTCAGGACTGAGAAATAGAATACCCCTTTTCTTCGGAGTTGGCTTAGGAGTTGGTTCAGGAAGTGTCCAATTATTTTCATTAGTCAACATGTTATTCAATAGCAATTCAGTTTGATCAACAATTCTTTCCCTGAAAATACAACCAGCAAGTGGTCTCTGGAAGCATCGGTTAGTCCATTATAAAAGATATCAAGTATTTCATTTTTCTTGAGAGGATGATCAGGCAAAGCATTAAGTAATTGGAGAAGCCTCCCCCAAGCTTGTGGGAGACTCTCTTCTTCAATTTGCACAAAATTATATATTTCCCTTAAGGCAGCTTGTTTCTTATGAGCGGGGAAATATTTAGCAGAGAAGTAATAAATCATATCCTGGGGACTACGCACACAACGAGGATCAAGAGAATTAAACCATGTTTTAGCATCACCCTTTAATGAGAATGGAAATAATTTAAGGATATAGTAGTAGCGAGTTTTCTCATCATTAGTGAATAGGGTGGATATATCATTTAACTTAGTAAGATGTGCCACAACAGTTTCAGATTCATAGCCATAAAAAGGATCAGATTCAACCTAAGTAATTATCTCAGGATCGACAGAGAAATCATAATCCTTATCAGTAATACAAATAGGTGAAGTAGCAAAAGCAGGGTCATATTTCATTCTAGCATTCAAATACTTTTCTTTCAGCTTAGCTAATAATTTATTGAGATCATATCTATCATTGCAAGCAAGAAAGTCACTAGCAGTTTCTTCATCCATAACATAACCCTCAGGCACAACAGGCAATTCATATCTAGGGGGAGAATCTTCATCATCACTTTCATCAATATTATCAGTTTCAATAATTTCATTCTCTCTAGCCCTGGCAAGTTGTTCATCAAGAAATTCACCTAGTGGCACAGTATTATCAAGCATAGAAGTAGTTTCATCATAAGTATCATGCATAGCAGAAGTGGCATCATCAATAACATGCGACATATCAGAATTAATAGCAGAAGTAGGTCTAGGTGTCGCAAGTTTACTCAAAACAGAAGGAGAATCAAGTGCAGAGCTAGATGGCAGTTCCTTACCTCCCCTCGTAGTTGAGGGATAAATCTTGGTTTTCTCGTCTTTCAAGTTCCTCATAGTGACCAGCAGGTATAAATCCCAAAGTGACTCAAAGAATAGAGCTATGCTCCCCGGCAATGACGCCAGAAAATAGTCTTGATAATCCACAAGTATAGGAGATCACAACAGTTTTCGAGGGTAGAGTATTCAACCCAAATTTATTAATTCGACACAAGGGGAGCCAAAGAATGTTCTCAAGTATTAGCAACTGAGTTGTCAATTCAACCACACCTGGATAACTTAATATCTGCGGCAAAGTATTTAGTAGCAAAGTAGTATGGAAGTAACGGTAACGGTGGCAAAAGTAACAGTAGCAGTTTTTTGTAATTGTAACAGTGGCAATGGAAAAGTAACTAAGCAAAGATCAATATGTGAAAAGCTCGTAGGCACTGGATCAGTGATGGATAATTATGTCGGATTCGTTTCCTCATGCAACAGTTATAACATAGGGTGACACAGAACTAGCTCCAATTCATCAATGTAATGTAGGCATGTGTTCCGAATATAGTCATACGTGCTTATGGAAAAGAACTTGCATGACATCTTTTGTCCTACCCTCCCGTGGCAGCGGGGTCCTATTGGAAACTAAGGGATATTAAGGCCTCCTTTTAATAGAGTACCGGACCAAAGCATTAACACTTAGTGAATACATAAACTCCTCAAACTACGGTCATCACCGGGAGTGGTCCCGATTATTGTCACTTCGGGGTTGCCGGATCATAACACATAATAGGTGACTAATGACTTGCAAGATAGGATCAAGAACTAACATATATTCATGAAAACATAATAGGTTCAGATCTGAATTCATGGCACTTGGGCCCTAGTGACAAGCATTAAGCATAGCGAAGTCATAGCAACATCAATCTCAGAACATAATGGATACTAGGGATCAAACCCTAACAAAACTAACTCGATTACATGATAAACCTCATCCAACCCATCACCGTCCAGCAAGCCTACGATGGAATTACTCATGCACGGCGGTGAGCATCATGAAATTGGTGATGGAGGATGGTTGATGATGACGATGGCGATGGATTTCCATCTCCGGAGCCCTGAACGGACTCCAGATCAGCCCTCCCGAGAGATTTTAGGGCTTGGTGGTAGCTCCGTATCGTAAAACGCGATGAATCCTTCTCTTTGATTTTTTTCTCCCCGAACGTGAATATATGGAGTTGGAGTTGAGGTCGGTGGTGCCTCAGGGGGCCCATGAGATAGGGGGCGCGCCCCCACCCTCGTGGACAGGGTGTGGGCCCCCTGGTCTTGATTCTTTCGCCAATATTTTTTATATATTCAAAAATATTCTCCGTGAAGTTTCAGGTCATTCCGAGAACTTTTATTTCTGCACAAAAACAACACCATGGCAATTCTGCTGAAAACAGCGTCAGTCCGGGTTAGTTCCATTCAAATCATGCAAGTTAGAGTCCAAAACAAGGGCAAAAGTGTTTGGAAAAGTAGATACGATGGAGACGTATCAATCATCAGGAGTGAGGTAGGAGGTATCACCCTCGGCACTCGTTAGTAGCTCTACAGAGTCGTACAACTACATGGGTGTGCGGTGATGTGTTGGTCTCTGGACATCGATCACATTGATTGGGTCATCGGTAACAAAGCGGAGCAACAAGGACAAGGGTGAGGGGGTCACTGATGGATCACTAACCAACCTATACTAAGTATATTGGATAATAGGTAAAGTAACAACAACAGGTTACAAAAGCAGGCTATGCATCAGAATAGGAGCTATCGAACAACAATAACGAAATCTAATGCAAGCATGAGAGAGAGAAAGAATGGGTGATATAGGAATGATCAAGGGGTTTTGCTTGCCTTGAAGCTCTGCTGAAAAGGGCTAGTCATCAGGAGTGTAGTCGAACTCGGGAGCAGCGTCGGTCTCGGGGTCTACCGGAGAGAAGAGGGGGAACGAACAGTAAATATAAAGCAATCAAATGCAACACGATGCATGAAATGGCAATATATTGTGCTAGGGGTGACCTAACGCAGCGACGCATTACAAACAGAGCGGGAAAATATCTGAGAATGTTTTCCCGACTTTGGGCAGTTATCGGACAGATGAAACAGAGAGGAAGGTTCCATGTTCATCATGTTAGAGGCATGTGACCGATATGTGGATAGCATATTCGGATTCGTTATATTTTTCTGAGCAACTTTCATATATAAATTATTTCCATCTGAGTTATAATTTTCAATGTTTTAAACATATTATGAAAATTCCTAGAATTAAATTAATTCAAAAATAAAATGGCTAACTGCTAGATACACCCAAAAAAGTGTACCCAGCTAATTACAACAGGGGCTGACAGTGGACCCAGTTGACTGTGTCAACTGTCCAGTCAGCAAAGGCTGACTGGTGGGGCCCCTTCTAAGTCAGAAGTCAACATTTAACCAGTTGACTGGTCAGACCTAACCAGTGGGCCCCACTGGTCAGTGAGACAACTAATAAACAAGTTTTATATTCAACCTAATTAATCTAATTAGTTAGTATGGTCCACCTGTCAGTGTCTAATTAAGTTAAACTAATTAATTTAATTAGTATTAGTTAGTTGAGGGGGTGGGCCCTACATGTCAGTTTCAGGGGGCACAGTCAACACGTTGACCATGGTCAACATGGTCAAATGGGGCTAGGGGGCCCACTGGCAGTGACCAAGGTGAGCCCCAGGCCACGCCACGTCGGCAGGCGGCGCCGGAGTTGCTCCGGTGACCTCTTCGGCGGCGGTTCTTCGCCGGAGTTGGTTGGAACTTCGCTATGGTGGCCAGTTCTACGCGCGCGAGGCGGCGTTCGAAAGTTGGCGACGTCGCGCATCCAATGGTGGCCGTCGCAGGGGTTGGTGTGGCCGGTAGGGGCATCGGCGACGAGAGGAGGCGACGGTGGTCGGGTTAACATATGCATGCGGCTATGGGCTATTTTCGTGCGATCTAAAGGGATAGAGTGGGCCTACATGGTGCGGCGAGCTCGACGGTGGCACACACGGGACCAAAAGGTCACCGGGGCTACGCCGGCGGCCAAACGCAGCGTCGGAGGTCCTCGACTCTCGTGGCATTTGCGGTCAGAGGGAGAAATCAACGTGAGGGAGAGAGGGGAAGCGCGTAGGGGCTCACAGTGGCCCTGCAGATGTGCTAAGCGGGCGTGGAGAGGGCTTGACGATGACGGACGGGCGGTAGCGATCCGCGGTGGCCAAGGAGGAAGGCGAGGTCATCGCGGTCGATGCAAGGGCTTCCGGCGTCTTGTGGCTCGACGGGGAGGAGGAAGAGGTCGAGGTGGTTCTCCTGGACACGGTGTGAGGGCGCGGGGTCGATGGTCGCCGCAACGGTGTGCGACGAACGGCGATGAAGGCACTCAGGAAGGTGGGGGAGGGAGAGCGACGCGAGGTGGGGGAGACAGAGGGGGCTAGGGTTTTTGCGGGGGGGATGAGGGGCGCTGGGGCGACCTTATCCGCGTGGGGGCTCGACGGATGGCCACCACGGCGACGGCCTGGCCGGCGGATGACCGCCACCTCCTCTGCCTCGCTGTAGCAAGGTGGGAGACGGTGGGGTGTGGGCTGGGCCGGCCTGGCACTATTGCCTTTTCAGATATTTTCTGTTTTTCTTTTATGTTTTCTGCTTTGCCTTTGTTTTTAATGGTAAATTAGTTTTATAAAATATGAAACTTGTTCCATAATTAGCATTGCAATTTTAGACACTGCCACAAAAAGTTCGGGAGGCAATTGAAATGTTTTGGATTTTTTAATAATTTTAAAAGTATTTAAAAAGGTTGATTTGGCACTGAATTAAATGTTAGGGCTCTTTTAGCAAACAAGTGATGTTGTTATACTTTACCAATAGTAGATGATACCCCGCGCGTTGCTGCGAGACTTTGTAGTTTTCATTAGCAGATCCAAAGAAGAACATATACCGTATGAATGAAAAAAACAATTGCTTGAAATGTATAACAATACAATTATATTTTTTATGTTAGAGATACAATGCAATATTGTTATTTACATTTGAAATGTTGAAGGAATATGTTTTTGCACAAACATAAAAGAGATTTATGACTATGTGTACCGATTCCTCTCCCAAGTAGCTATGTTTGCTTGTAAGAGCGTTGAAGTAATTATAGTACACTTGGTTAGCCTATAGTCACTTCAAATGAGCATGTTCACCTAAAAAGTGTTTAAATTTGAGTGGCCAAAATCTTAACAACTGAAAAAATAATGCATGGACATAAAAATTAACTATGGGCATATGATAGTACAGGTAAAGCACACCTAAACAGCCAGCTCAGATATATGTTCCAAACATCTAGAAAGGCAACATGAATAGCATACGTTGATATAGTTCTTTAAATTGCCAAGGAAGCAGTATTGTACATAAACAAAACTAAATTTTATTTACTTATTTATATTCGCATGCTATTTTTTACACGAAAGGCCTATAGTTGTAGGTTGTACCTTGTCCAGATATTTCCTACTAAGATGATTTTATATATTTTTTATTCATAGCGAAGCAACAATTGGAAGCTGGGTTGTACTTGGCATCTTGATTGATCAAAGAAACTAAAATGGGAGAATAGACTCTTATATTCAATCCTAATATTTTCTTTCATAACCACTCCAATAAGATTGCGAATGGGTGGAAGCTGCAACATCTTCTAGGAAAGTGAGGCACGACGGTGAAACAAAATGTGCTTCGACAAATGGAATTTATGTTTTAAAACATGACTATGTACGACATCCCAGAGTTAGGGAAACAACCTGCAATGCTCAATAATTGCTCAACCATCTGTTGTTATATTTTTTTATGACGTGCATGAAAAAATGAATTATGAAACGCCAGCCCTCCATGTACCATAACCATCCACATGTTTTGTTCCAATGTAGGAAATCAGATAGCGCAATTTGACAATTACCCAGAAGAACAACCAATAAACATCTACTGATGGGATAATGCAAAAAAATCATTCATCTGCAAACATATTCAACCAATTACCCAGAAGCTACCTCTCGTCCCACCGGTTATCATTATACCCGTGCACTTCTTTTCAAAAAAATTATACCTGTGCACAGACGTACAGGATAAGGAAGCCATACGCCGATGTTGGGTGGGGCAGGCGCTAGAGACGTACCTTGTGGCGAAACCTTGATGATCGTGGCCATGCCGAACAGGGTCAGGTAGGATAAGGAAGACGGCACCACATACAGTGGCCGCGCGACGTAGCCGACGTGTCCCATCGATGGCCGATTGGTTCTAGAAGCTTCCACACTATGCCTCCTCCTCGAGACCTGTACCAGCGGGCGATGGGCGTCGACAGTGGGGACATGAAACTGATCGTCTCCAGCATCCTAATCTTCTAACTGTTGTTGTGAGGATGGGAGCTTAAAGTAAGAACGACTCCATCTGTTACTCCGAATATATTTGACGGGTGAGATGAATGGTGATGGAAATCAATGGGCCGGGGAGTTAATTGGAGAGATGATAGGTTAAGGATTAGTACAGTCCATGTGGAAGAAATCAAGAAGGGGAAAAGAAGCGATTCCTCCATCATGCGGGAGGCGGCAGACCGTATCCTAACTGCCTGTTCGGTTTCCCATCTCTTTCTTTTTAGCTCCAGTTGACCATATCCTAACTGGCAGGGAAGGGGATGTGGAAGGGAATGTGTGGGCCTAAAAATAGAAAAACGCTGATGTGGCATAGTGATGAGGTGGACATGCTGCATGTCAAGAGAAATAGGTTAGTGGGGATGAACTATTTAGGTATTATAGATTTGTTTTGAAATATTTGCTAATTGGTGAGCTATTTTCCAACCATGTTTGTGAACTTAAATTCTCACTTTAAATTTGAATTGAATTTAGAGGGGGCATTTGAATTGAGATTTGAACCAAAGTGATCAAGCATGTTAACAAAGTGACTTAGCATAATCATGGAGGATTACTGTAGCTTAATTAAGGGGGGTGTTACAGCCTCCAATGTCTTAGCCACCATCAACTCATTTGAATGCACCATGGCATCTATCTTGTCCCGCAAGCTTGATGCCTCCGCTTTCCTCTTGATCTTGTCCTTGACCTTCTTGTTTCCATCGGGCTTGTTCTTATTTCTTGGGCCATCACCATCTTCATCATTATCATCCAACTTGGTGAGTGAACCTCTCTTTGGTGGGTATTCTTTGTCAATCAACTTCCACTTCTCGCCATTTTGAAGAATTTCCCAACAATGCTCTAGTGTAAATGACTTGCCATTGAAAGCTTCCATATCCTTGTACCTTTCTTGCGCAATTTTGGGCTACAAAATGAAAAGAATGTCAAAGTATGTCACATGCAACCACTCGCATAATCATTTGCACTACTTGGGACGTGAAAAAAAAACTCACATAATCGGCTTCGATACCACTTGGAGGTGCATTGCGGACTTGCTCCAAGCAACCACTCCAATGGCTACAAATCGACTTGATCACATCCCAACAACCTTGGAGTGACCTATAGGTGTGTGCCGTCCTCGAGGGATACTTTTCCATCATTCAGAAGAGCTGGTCCTCTATCCTTTGCCAATACCGCTTGGCAGTTTGGTCGGTGCCGGTGCAGGCATCAAGAGACACATATTTCCAAGCCTTTATCAAGATTTGATCTTCCAATTGCGTGTACTTTTGCTTGCACTTGGTTGAATGATACGTCTCCGTCGTATCTACTTTTCCAAACACTTTTGCCCTTGTTTTGGACTCTAACTTGCATGATTTGAATGGAACTAATCCGGACTGACGCTGTTTTCAGCAGAATTGCCATGGTGTTATTTATGTGCGGAAACAAAACTTCTCGGAATGACCTGAAACTTCACGGGGATTATTTTTGGAAATAATAAAAATATTGGCAAAAGAATCAAGGCCAGGGGGCCCACACCCTTTCCACGAGGGTGGGGGGCGCGCCCCCTGCCTCGTGGCCCCCCTGGAGCTCCACCGACCTCAACTCCAACTCTATATATTCGTGTTCGGGGAGAAAAAAATCAGAGAGAAAGATTCATCGCGTTTTACGATACGGAGCCGCCGCCAAGCCCTAAACTCTCTCGGGAGGGCTGATCTGGAGTCCGTTCGGGGCTCCGGAGAGGGGAATCCGTCGCCGTCGTCATCATCAACCATCCTCCATCACCAATTTCATGATGCTCACCGCCGTGCGTGAGTAATTCCATCGTAGGCTTGCTGGACGGTGATGGGTTGGATGAGATTTATCATGTAATCGAGTTAGTTTTGTTAGGGTTTGATCCCTAGTATCCACTATGTTCTGAGATTGGTGTTGCTATGACTTTGCTATGCTTAATGCTTGTCACTAGGGCCCGAGTGCCATGATTTCAGATCTGAACCTATTATGTTTTCATGAATATATGTGAGTTCTTGATCCTATCTTGCAAGTCTATAGTCACCTACTATGTGTTATGATCCGGCAACCCCGAAGTGACAATTATCGGGACCACTCCCGGTGATGACCGTAGTTTGAGGAGTTCATGTATTCACTATGTGTTAATGCTTTGGTCCGGTACTCTATTAAAAGGAGGCCTTAATATCCCTTAGTTTCCATTAGGACCCCGCTGCCACGGGAGGGTAGGACAAAAGATGTCATGCAAGTTCTTTTCCATAAGCACGTATGACTATATTCGGAATACATGGAGCTAGTTCTGTGTCACCCTATGTTATGATTGTTACATGATGAACCGCATCCGGCATAATTCTCCATCACCGATCCAATGCCTACGAGCTTTTCACATATTGTTCTTCGCTTATTTACTTTTTCGTTGCTACTATTACAATTACTACAAAACCCAAAAATATTACTTTTGCTATCGTTACCGTTACTTCCATACTACTTTGCTACTAAATACTTTGCTGCAGATACTAAGTTATCCAGGTGTGGTTGAATTGACAACTCAACTGCTAATACTTGAGAATATTCTTTGGCTCCCCTTGTGTCGAATCAATAAATTTGGGTTGAATACTCTACCCTCGAAAACTGTTGCGATCCCTTATACTTGTGGGTTATCATTGAACACCCCCTCCCAATCACCTCCACCTCATCTTCTTCCTCACCGTGACCATGCACACCACCATCCATCTCATTGTAGCCGTAATCACCGATCGGGGCTTGCTCAATCGTTAAATATGTGCACAAACTCGGCAGTCGAATCATGCAAATCAGTGCTACAATTTCGCTCCACAAGTCACAAACAATCACAGTGGGGAAAAGTAAAAACAACTAAAAGAAAAAAAAGCAAAGTTTCATATGTTGCGCCCATTCCGTTAGAACACGTTGGGGGCGGCGGGAACAACGTTGTTGGCGGGCGTCCTCAGGGGAGCTCTTAGGGTGGCGATCGGAGGAGGTGGTGGCGTAGTGCTCGCAGGACCTTTTGTGGCCGCCTTCTTGCGTTCCACCCCCGCCACCTTGCGCATCTTCATTGGCGGGGTGGGGACAGCCTGCACCAGATTCACGATGGCGGCGGGCATGCCTTCCCGGCGGCGATTGCGGGAGTTCCAACGACAATGTTGCCCTGGCGCTTGCGGGGATGGCGATGGAGGCTTGAACAGCGATGGGCGCGACACGGCCGGCAGCGAGATCTGCTCGAGGGGCTGGCGCGTCCATGACTTCCACAGTGACGGGCGACGTCTGGGATGCGTCCATGGCGGCACTACAGAGCCGGGGAAGGTGCTCCGGAATGGGCGGATGAATAGAACAATGGCAGCGGACGGAAGGAAAAGCGGGAACTGCCGCGCGAAAATGTCCCTCCCGCCAAATCTCGCTAGCGATAGGGGTCACCCTCGCCCCGTGTTTCTAAAGGTTGAGGGAAAAAATTTGCCGCGCCACGAATTTTTTTAAATGCCGCAGTCCGATACGTATCTGTTCGGGTCACCTTTTTCACGCAAAACTGTAAATCAGCGGTTATGTTACAATTCCGCGTGATACAAAGGGTCTGCTAGAGATGCTCTTACACTTTTCTTAGAGCATCTCCAACCGTGCCCCCAACAGCCCCCACAGGCCCTTTTTTCCGCGCCGGCGCCCAATAAATGGCCCAGTCGCGCCAACAAGAGCCCATTTTCCGCCGGTTAGGCCCGAAATTGGCGTCGGCGGACCCAGGCCGAACCCGCGCGCCAGGGGCGCCGGGGCGATCGTTTTTGGCGCTAAAGAACGGCGGGCCCGCCGAGTCAGTGACCCGCGCCTCATTGTCCTCACATCGCCTCGGTTTCCCATTGGGAATCAATGGAAGGCTGCCGCCGGAGCCTTCCATTGATTCCCCATGGGCGGCGCGGTGCGGTGACGCGCCCCCTCCCGCCATGCGTACACACGACGCCACCCCCCGCCGCTATATAAAGCATCGCCTCCCTCGCCAGTGGACACACTCGCCCGCAGCCCCTCGCTCTCCCCATGCACAGCCGCCGCCGACGAGTTCTCTTTCCTCTTCCTCCCCGTTCACAGCCACCGCAGACGATGGGCGAAAGGTTCCCTGGCGATGGGGCGGCTGCCAATGGCTTTGGCCGCCGCTCTCTGCACGAGTGGGAAGCCCATCTCCTGCACGAAGCCAAATACCCGGCGCCTCCCGACATGCGCGCACCGGGGCGGTGGAGGCTCAACGCCGGGGGCGTCCCCGTCCCCCCGCTGCCCGACGTCACACACCCCGACTACTTCCGCACCGAGATCGAACGTGTGCGGGCGTCTCTGACGGAGGAGCAGCAGGCCCTCCAGGAGTACGTCGTCGGCAACCACGAGGCGTGGGCGGCATACTTCAAACGCCGGCAGGCGGAGCGGCTAGCCTCCACCAACAACGCGCCGGTGGTGCGGGGGAGCAAAAACAACGACGACCGCCGCCTGTGGTGGGGCGCCCCGGCCGCACGCTCCACGCCGTCCTCGAGCACCTCGAGGGCGGCAACGAGCTGTCGCTGACGTACCCGGCCGCCCCGGTCCCCCACTGGAGTGGCGGCCAATGGATGTTGAGGAGGGCTGGCTCCTCTTCCTCTTCCTCCCACTCCTCCGGGTCGCCGACGCTCTTCAACGTCTAGGCCGAGCCCGCGGAAACGCCACTCGGCCAGCGCACCCGCAGCGCCGGCATCGTCATCAACGAGGGCGGGCGTGCCTCCTCCTCGGCTCCTCCCCGCCTTGTCAAGCCGAAGACAGAGCCGGGGCTCGCCGCCGTGAAGACGGAGCCGGGGCTCGACGACGAGGCGGCCATGAAGTGGGCGCGGGAAGATTGGGCGTGGCTGGAGATGGAGCGCCACCGCCGCGCCTGGCGGAGATCACCGCGCGCCGCCATGGGCGTGACGAAGGGGGCGTCATCATGCTTGGAGACAGCGACGACGACGCGCCGCCACCGGCCAAACCTGTCCGCCAGGGCGACCCCGGGCAGGGGTCCAACAACGTGAAGAAGGAGAAGGACGACTGTAACATCCCAAAATTCTAAATTTTGGAATGTTATAATAAACAGATAGATTGGATTGATTGTTTGATTGATTGACGGAAAGTGAGTGGAATTCGAAATCTTTTGAAAGTTAAATGAGAGGGAATAAAAGGACTTTCCCAAACTTTCATTTTGCTTTTATGATCTCCATGAATTCAAATTCTTTTCATCACAAAACCCTCGAGAGAAGATGACATGACTTCTTCCATTTATTTAAATGACAAGGGGTGTTGAAAAATATTTGAATTTCATTTGAAAATATTTTTCCAATTTTGAAACTTTATGCAACTCAATGATTTTCACGAGAGAAGATAAAATGACTTCTTCAAAACATATGAAATAGAGTTGGGAGTTTCAAAGGATTAAATTCAAAGTCCCATTGAAATTATTTTTCCAATATTGGACTTATTTGAGTTTTATTCAAATTATTTCTCTTCAAAATAAAAATATACATAAAATAGGGTAACATGATTCCCTACATCAGAAAATTGGAGAGAAATAAATTTAAAATCATTTTGGTATTTTAAAAATGATTTTTATTGGATTTTATTAAGGCAGTAGCACTTTTTGCTTTATTTAAATCTGTGAGGATTTTATTTGACTTTACAAAAATGTTCATGTTGTAGAAAATCTTTTTATGAAAATTTTGATATATAATATGCCTATATAAAGTTTTAATTTATTTTTCTTTATCCGGTTTTCCTTCTATTTCAATTTAAAAAAAACTGTACATGCAGCCCATAGTTATTTACCGCCCACACGCGTAGCATAGTGGCAGCGGGCGCCTCATTTGTTTTTCCCTCTCCTAAATGGGCCAGGCCCAGCCATCCTTTTTATTTTTTTTACTTAGGCCGATTTTTGTTTAAAAAAAAACTGCAGTGTACGCGTGCGCAGCCGGCCCGTGGTGCTTTTAGCCCATGCGTTCCCCGTTTATTTTATTTGTTCGTCTACATTTAGTCCCACATTGCCTAGCCTTTAACCCCTAAACCTCCTTCGCACCTATAAATATAGACCCATGGAGCCTTCAAAAATTATCCATTGCGGGTTAAATTAATATTTTGGTTTGACTAGCTAAAAATATGTTTCTCCTCTCCGGCGGGACTTTTGAAGTTGTCTCCACACTCCGAAGTCGTCTTTTCTATACTTATAAAGGTATATTTATCCGTTCTCTGTATTTATACGTTAGATCTAGAATTCTTTTATCCGTAGCTATTTTTTTTCTTCTATAAAACAGCTTGGCCCTGATTTTTCAAATAGAACTTTTTACTCGTTCATCCAAATTAGATGAAACCAGCGTCTATAGTTTCGTCTTGTTTTCACCTATCCAGTGAACCTGTCACATCAATTTTTTTTAATTTTCAAATTTCGAAATTTGTTTCATAGTCAAATTTCTTTTGATCATATCTTTTTATCCGTACCTCCGTTTTTTATGAAACCAACGCCCACTTTTTCGTTACGATCCCCTCTATCCAGTTAAACAACTTAAACATGTTTTTGAAAGTTTCTAAAATTTGATTTCAAACAGATTTGTATTTGAACTTCTTTTGTTCATAACTTAAGTTTCGTAGCTCCGATTTAGTTGATTCTTTTTGCAAATCGAAGCTCTTGACCTAAACTTTCTGATAAGGCCAAATTCATATAATTTTGGTACTGTTAGAAATTGTTTTATGTTGCAAGAGTTATTTGCTTGGTTTTGATGTTTCCCGAATCTTCTTCTTCGTTCTTCTCGATCTTTTGAGTGATTGCTTATGTGTAGTTACTATTGCTTGTTTACGATAGATTGACCGGAGTGTGACGAGTAGATCTATAAGAGTTTTGAGTGCGAATCATCTTCATCAACATTGCAGGCAAGTTCACACTTTGATCATACCCCTTTTATACCCAGTTTTTTTTTATGCATTAGATTCAACCCTCGAACAATTGCATGATTAGGATCTGATTAACATGTGGGTATTGGGAAGTAGTTGATGAGGTAGTACCTATTGCCCTGTTTACAATCAAACCCTTGGGAGTTACTTCTACGTTGCTATTATATTGCCGTGCTATGCTCGTAGACGTGGATTGGGTTTGAGAGATATTCATGACAGATGTGAGATTGTTAATTAATGGTTTACTTAAGGTGGCAACTAAAACTCACATCTGGGTGGATTGAGGCACCTGGAGAGCCCAGTGTTGTCTGTTTGTATAAGGACCGCCACCCAGGCTCAAAGGGATCATAAGATTATTCATGCTGGAAACTTCCGTGTGCAGCCACAAGCTATTATGGGCTCTAGCATAGTTGAGTAGGTTACATGATCTCTTGAAGAGGTGGGCTAGCAGATGTAGGGGAAAGTAGGTGTACCGGTCCACCCAGAGTAAAGAGTGATTGTTCCTGAAAGACTGTGTCTCGGTCATCCGTTTCTCAAACATCATGCAGTGCGAGAATCAAGCGGAGGCGATCGAGTCTTGTGGGGAAAAGTGCGCAAACCTCTGCAGAGTGTACAAACTAATCATGGTTAGCCGTGTCCCCGGTTATGGACATCTTGAGTATCTAGTTCTTGGATTATCCCGTTGATCTCATCATGTTACTTTAATTAATATTGTTGGGTTAATGATGATACTTAATTGGGATTGAGATGCTGTCAACCATCTCAATGTTTCACAACCACCATGATAGTTAAATAAAATTTATTCCTTTGAAGTAGGGAAAAATTGGCTTTTCGCAAAAACATTATAACCATAGAGCTTTTCCACCAGCCATATATGCATGTAGTGATAGCCTTTGTTCATTATTTTTCTCTATGGTGTGAATTTGCCAGCATATTCCATGTGCTGACCCGTTTTCGGGCTGCAACGTTTCATGTTGCAGGATATCTTACGACGAGTAAGTGATTCGTTAGGGTTATGATTTCTACACTCAACTTTGTCGTTGGTGTTGATGGGAATCCACAACCTTGCTACTTCCGCTATTTGGATTGAGGTAATAGTATTTACGTTACTTTATGCATGTGATTTACCTCTGTTATAAATCCTCGAGTACTGTGTGTCAGCATACCGATCCAGGGATGACACTTAAGCACAGAGACTTGATCCATTCGGGTCGGGTCGCTACAACGACAGCGGCGACGGCGACGACGGCGACTACGCCGCGTTGAGCCCAATTTTAGCCGAAGTTTATGTCATGTTTGGCGAATCTTTGTAATGTTTTGCCGAATTTTAGCCGAGTTTCTTTTAAAAAATATTTAAAAAAGGCGACTGGGGCGACCCTGGTGTGCCGGCTGGGAACCCGATCGCCCTCAAACTAATTTTTATCACCGGTTCATCTTCAGACGGCGATTTTTCGAGCCCCTTCGGGGACCAACGGCTGGAGTTGCTCTGAGAAGCTCGTGTGTAAAAATGGCCCAAGCAGTTGTGTGGCCGAACCCAACAAGACAAGACCCGCACGCCCGATCCTTAGGGTTAGGGTTTTAGAAAACCCTGGCGTATGGACAAAACCACGCGAATCCAACGGCCCAGCCCACCCCAAATCGCCTCAATCCCGACCCGACGCGTATCTCCGCGCCGTCTGCTATAAAATCCCGCAGCTCCGCCTCCCTTCTGCTCTACCCGCTTCTAACAAACGCACACACTCCCTCTCGCTCTCGCGGCGCAGGTCGGAGGCTAAAACCCTAGAGACAGGCGACTATGACGGCGCCGGCGGACAAGGGGAAGAAGGCCAAGACCGATACCGACGTCGGCGAGGAGAACGAGCAGATCGACGGTGCCCTCGTCCTCTCCATCGAGAGGCTCCAGGAGATCCAGGACGAGCTCGAGAAGGTGAGCTGCCCCTCTCTGAGTTCTCGATCTATTTTGTTGCGTCGTCAGTGTTGGGGTGGATGCACAGCTGGATTTCTAAGTGGGCTTATTGGAGCGGGTGATTGCGTCAAATTCCGGAGTACGTAATTTAGTGGAGGGGTTGCTGAGTACGGTTTGGTAGACTTCTCTGACACTCGTTGCATAGCTGTGCGGACTGGTGGTCGCAGCTGCGCGTGATTATTGCGGGCAGTACTTGCTCAAAAGCTGTGATGTTGTGAATTTTGTCGTTCGAACCTATAGGAACTGACGAGTGTATTCTATCGCCTGATTCACGCGTAAGCTTCTGGCAAGTGACAGTTTAAATTTTAGAGTATTCAAAGGTATGCCAAATTATTTAGGAGGTTTCATAGTGGACGTGCAATCAAGGGTTTATAGGTAGGCGGTTTGAGGGTTTACATCAATTCAATAAACATTTTGAAATGCAATAAACATCTAATGTATTATTCAAATTCAATTGCCTTACTCCTCTTTTGGATGGTATGTCCTAACTCTAATAACTTAGTGGCGTCAAGTAGGTGTCAATTAGCAATTGAACTTCCCGGATGGAAGTGATTGCAGAAGTAAGTCTGGATTTTCATTTCTCGGCCCCATATTGGTTCCCGAGTGTGGTCTGCAAGAACTGGATTTTAGACTGGCTACCACCCTCTGGCAAGGGAGCTGTTAGTAATGAGTTTGAATTGTTTAATCCAAATTTTGGATGTAAAGGTCAATTGTTACTGATAACTGGTTGAGTATAGATAGTGTGTATGTTGCTTTCCTTGATTTAGACATATATAGACAAACACAATAAGCGTCAATTTTTGCTTGCTTTTTTGCTGTATTGCTGCTAAGTATCTTGTCAAATACACCAAACAGAAAGATACCGACTGCGTTGTTTAGATGTTCTATTTGCTTCCCCGGCCAATTTTACTCACCAATTATTCCTTGACCAACTGTTATTCAATTTCGTCTGGTTGATAGAAACATAGTATGCTCATATTGCCCACAATATATACAGCTTGTTCTATAATTTTCTGGGCTAGGTTATTGTATTCGGTTTCTGGCGTTAACCGGGTTGTTGCCACCAGGGCAATTAATCCTCATTATACCTATACGTACTTGACTGCAGTTTTTATTGGAGTAGAAATGAGAGTGGAAAAGGAAAAAAGCATATCGTTCTGAGACATTGTGGAATTTGATTCAGTTAGACCTATAGTTTAACAGGAAGAATTGCTCAGATACCTGTGAGCCAGGCGTAGCATTGATATGATATCCCAAAGTGACTCCACTTTCACCTTCCACTTTTTATGGCCCTTCAAATCCATTAGGAGATGTTGAGTTCATCCATACTTACTTTTATAACTGTTCCTAGTTTGTTTTGTGTTTTGAAGTTAAGCTGTCATGTAAAACCTTCTTTGTACCTGCTCTTTTTTTGATGCCCAATGGGAAGTGGACAGGCTTATGTTAATTTCATCCATTGCTAACAGGTTAATGAAGAAGCAAGTGATAAGGTTTTGGAGGTTGAGCAGAAGTACAGTGAGATTCGCAGACCTGTCTATCTTCGGAGGTGTGACATCATCAAAACAATTCCAGACTTTTGGCTGACAGCGGTATGCAGACTATTTATTATGCAGGGCAGCTTTGATGTTTGTTGCAGTTGCCAGTCAACATGTTTACGTTCTTATGTATTTTGTTATGTGCTGCTTGCAGTTTCTAAGTCATCCTCTTCTCAGTGAGCTTTTGACTGAAGAGGATCAAAAGGTATTTTATTTCTTTGGTATGAAGCGGGGTTCTGTTTTATTTAAAATATTATGTAACATTTTATCTGTTATAATAGATGTTCAAGTACTTGGAATCTGTTGATGTTGATGACTCTAAAGATGTCAAGTCAGGCTACTCCATCACTCTTGTAAGTACCATTCCCTCTTGGGAATTATGATGTCTTAATTGCATCACTTGTGTCTAGGGCGAAAGGAAGTAATATAAACTAGATGCAACCGATAAAATGCTGTTTTCCACAATGGCATAACCTATGCTTAGGGGAGCTAGTGAAGAAAGGCGAATAATGGCCTTTTTCAGCCCAATTCAAAGTCTATTGTTGATAAAGCGTTCAATCTTTCATCTTTATTATACTCATTATCTCCTTTTTGTTTTGAAATGCAGAACTTCTCTGAGAATCCGTACTTTGAAGACAGAAAGCTTACCAAGTCATATGCCTTTGCTGATGATGGAACAACCACAATAAATGCCACTTCCATTAAGTGGAAGGAGGGAATGGTATTGTGCCCTCTCTCTTAAGATATATATCTTAGCACTGGCTTGGATGGAGAAAGTCTAATGCTCTTATGTATATACAGGAAATTAATGGGAATGCCATTAAGAAGAAAGGAAGCAAGCGTCCATTGGTTGAAGAAAGGTTAGTTGCTTATCTTGCCATGATTGCTGCAGATGGATGGTGAAGTTGAAGTATTTGGTGCTATTCATTGACACCATACTGTAGGATGTGTATTATGTTAAAATGGTGGTGAATGATTATTACTGTTGCTTATCACATGACTAAATAATCAAATATACAGTTTTCATGCTGTGACGACGTTCATTCTATAGCAGTTTGTGAAAAGCTAGTGGAACTGGGTTACTTTGGACCTTCGCTACAGAATGGTCATTAGCAATTGTGCAAGGTCTTCATGAAAGTAGGAAATATACAGTATTATTGAAGTCAAATTGATGCTTTAAATGATTAAGTGTATAAAAATGCTGCAAGCATTTTGCATGCATATATCTGTGACCTGATTTCTTTCAGTCCTATGAGCTTTTTATGGCCCACATGCTCATCTTCATCTTTTCCTTGGCATAAATTATAACTAAGTGTAATTATCTTCCATTTCTATTCGTCCTGCTGCTTCAAGAATGCTTGTGCTAAGAGCCTGAGACAGATTTCCCGCGGCACCAAAATAATGTCTAGCTTTGTTAAGTATGTGAACCTTGTATTATGTTGCTCCTTCTGTACCGAAATATAAGATGTCTCTCCAGTTTAAATTGAGCTGCAAAAACGTCTTATAATTTGGTACAGAGGTAGTATTATAGCCCCCTATACTGCCCTACTGTATTAAGTTGTTCCTTCTGCGGTCTTAATTGACAAACGCCTGGTGAATTTTATGGCGAGTGCTAGGCGTAAACAGGCTGATTTGAGGGAAACGTAAGTCGCCTCCATGACCGTTAGATGCGCCCCATCGCAACCGTCGCGCTAGGCCTCGCGTATCCCGCATTGCTCTCCTGCACCCCTGCAGTGGATTCATCCGCTTCAACATCCGCAACGGAGCACTCGCCGGTGCTGCTACAGAGAAACATGCATCCCATCCCCTTGTGCTGCAACGGGCCGCCACCGCTCGCGGCCGCCGGTGGCAAAGCGCTGCATCACAACACCATGAAACCCGTCGCCTAGCGCTTCACCGCAGCACCAGGGCACCGCCGGCGAGCGTCTCTATTGCAACACCGAGCGCTGCATTGCAGCTTCGAGAGCCGCCGGCGAGCGCTCCATTTGCAGCGCTGGGAGCTGCATAGCAGCTCTCGAGAGCTGCCGGCGAGCGCTCCATTGCAGCGCTGAGAACCACCGGCGAACACTCCGTTTTGCAGCGCCGGGAGCTGCATCGCTGCTCCGAGAGCCGCTGGCAACCGCTCCATGGTATGGCAGCGCGGGAGCTGCTGCATCGCAGCTCCGAGAGCCTCTGGCAAGCGCTCCATGGCATGGCAGCGCCAGGAGCCGCCGGCGAGTGCTCCGTTGCAGCGCCAGGAGCTGCATTGCAGCTCCAAAGAGCCGCTGATTAGTGCTCCATTGCAGCGCCGTTGCAGCTCCGCGAGCAGGCGGCCAGCACTGCACGAGGAGTCACCGGCACCAGTGCGTGAACGCGACCTCCGCTGCAGCCTCAATGGTTGCCCTTGCAGCATGTGCGTCGGCGGCGGCGGCACGGCGACCCGCAGTTGCAACAAGTCCGGTGACCGCTGTTGACTGTAGAAATAAGGACCGACATAGACTCTCGTTGCAGCACTCCACTACAGCAATTGTGGCTAGCGGTGGCCGTCCTTTGCTTTGCAGCGGCGGGCAGGAGAAGCAGCGGAGGGGAGCAGAAAGCTTGCGGCAGCGGTGGCCATCAATTTGCCGTTGTTTGCCTCGATCTAGAGAAGGGGGGAGGGAACGAGAAAGGAGAGAGAGGCAGAAAAGCGAGCGAGGAAGACGAAGACGCGAGCAGGAAACTGTGTGGTTGTGCGCTGCTGCGTGGGATAAGGCGGATGGATAACTGGCGCGTGGGGCCTAGGACACGTGTCGATCGCTAGACGCGGCTTACAATCGCGTGAGATCAGTCGGTTGGAAAGAAGCGTTTTCCGAATTTTATAGATATTGGGTCATTTAGAAAATACCATCTTATTCTGCCATATTCATTATAATTTTTATGGCATGAGCATCTACAAAAATGCTCAGGTAGTATGCCGTTGAACAACATTTTTTTGTTGTGAACCTTGTTACATGTCTCATTTGTGATTTCTGAGAGGTTGGTAGGCAAGATCTGAAAAAAAAAACTTCTATACTGTTTTTCTTGCAGTTTCTTCACCTGGTTCACTGATACAGAGCACAAGAGCCTTGCTGATGGGGTGCAAGATGAGGTAACAAAATTATTATTTCACTTGTCTGGCCTTTGCTAGTTAACTTGTAGTGTTTATTTATCCTGATGATTTGGCAATTTGCGTTATGAGCTCTCTGGTCTTGCAGACACTTACGGGATATCTTATGATTTTTGAACTGTGCAGGTGGCAGAGATCATCAAAGAAGATTTGTGGCCGAACCCATTGAAATATTTCAACAATGTCAGTATTATGTTTGATTTGGTGCATAATTTTATTTTATTTCCTTATATGCCTGGCCCTTAAAAGATCTCTTGTTGCAGGAGGTTGAAGAGTTTGAAGGAGATGACGAGGATGAAGAGGTAAGCTCTGTCTTTGCAGTTCAGCAAAGCAACTAGTGTTGAGTTTTAGTATTGGCCATACTTACACGGGTAGCTTATCGCTCTCCTTTTATGTTTGCAGGGATCTGATGGGGAGGATGCTGAGGAGGATGAGGACGAGGAGAACTGAGGCCTTGGTTGGCTTTGGTGGGTCCTGATGAATCGTTGTCTGCAGAGGCTGTGGGTATCTGAAGGGTGTAGTCATGTGACCCTTTCGAGACTGTTTTGTTTTGTGTTTGACTTAGCTGGAACTTAGCCTTAGGAGCTGTTGAATGCGTTATCGAGTACGTACTGTCGTATTTTCGACTTAAAGGAGACCTCTATATATCATAATCTGGCGATATCTATGACAACAATTTAACTTGCTGATGACTCTGGTCGTTGTTGCAGCAATATGGTGCGCTTTTCTGATCTTTGTTTGCTTCCCTTGCTGGCCTCTGGCTGAGCCTGAGTGATGACGGTGAATATTCCATAGCTGTCTCGTGGGGCTGTTCATCCAGCACTGATCTCGCATAGTTGCTACAGCCGCCACCGCCTCCCAACCCTAGCCGCCACAGTTGCTACCTCGACCTGTGTTGTTTTATTATTCTTCAGCGGCATCGATGAGGTGGTGGTGGTGGTGTCGATGGCGTGTTGGAATAAGGTCCTTCCTTGGCTTACAATGTCAGATCGGGTGCCGACGAAGGGTTTGTGTCCACATTGGTTCCCTTCAGATTTTGGGCGTTCGTGTGTTTTTTAAGAAGAGTTTTTGACTGTTTATTGGTATGGCGACTTTGACATGTTCGAGTGTTTTTTAAGAAGAGTTTTTGATTGTTTATTGGTGTGGCGACTTTGACGTGTAGTGACTTCGACATCTTCTGTGTTGGTCTGTGGCCTCCTGTCGAATGGTCGCAAGTAATGCGGGTCCTAAATTGATGAGGGGTTGATCGAACGAATTTGGTCCCTAGGGCGAGCTGCTCCCAACGAACGAATCGACCCACCTCGTTTGTTTGTCAGGGGAAGGGCGTGAGGCCCTTGTGTGTACCCTTGGCCTATGTTTGATTTTTTTGAGTCCGATAAAATTTATTTTGTGCAAAGTCCAAAAACAATAGAGAACAACAACTGATACCGAGCAATGAGTTAATAGGCTATTTCATAAAAATAATATAAACTGATTTAAATAGGTGCCAAAAGTATACCAATTTAACAAAACAAAAATATGGCATGGAACAAACAAAAGTTATAGATACGTTTGAGTTGTATCATCATGGTCATGCTGTTTTCCATGTCGGCAATGATGATATTATGGTAGATGTTATATTAGCTTGTGAATCAGAGCATGTGCAGTCTGCTAGTTTGCAAGTATGATTGATATGTAGGTGTGGTAGTGTGTTAAAGTTCATGGTATGCTTTGAGCTTCAAGATCCATGGTGTTGTGTTAAACTTCATGATCCATGTGTAATATGCTAACTGTGTAGTGTGTTATAGTATTGATGGTAACTGATACGTCTCCAACGTATCTATTTGTTTTATGCTATTATATTATTAATTTTGGATGCTTTATATGCTATTTTATATTATTTTTTGGGACTAACCTATTAATCCAGTGTCCAGTGTCAGTTCCTATTTTTTTTGCTTGTTTTTGGCTTTTAAGAAATCAGTACCAAACGAAGTCCAAACACGATGAAATTTTACGGTGATTTTTTCTGGACCAAAACGGACCCTAGAAGGTTCAGGAGGAGACCGGAAGACCTACGGGGAGCCATGAGCTCATAGGACGCGCCCTACGGGGTAGGCGCCCCCTGAGCTTGTGGGTCCCACGCAGCTCCGTTTGACCGAATTTTGCCTCTATAAATTCACAAATATTTCCAAACCAACAGAGAGCCACCCAAAACACTTTTTCCACCGCCGCAAGCTTTTGTTCTTCTGCGATCCCATCTAGAGGCCTTTTTCGATACTCTATTGGAGGGGGAATCGGTCACGGAGAGCTTCTACATCATCGTTGCTGCCTTCCGATGATGTGTGAGTAGTTCACCACAGACCTACGGGTCCATAGCTAAGTAGCTAGATGGCTTCTTTTCTCTCTTTGATCTTCAATACAGTGTTCTCCTCGATCTTCTTAGAGTTCTATCCGATGTAATCTTCTTTGGCGGTGTGTTTGTTGGGATCCGATGAATTATGGGTTTATGATCAGATTATTCATTGAAAGTAATTGAGCCTTCTGAACTTTATTATGCATGATTGTTATAACTTTGTATTTCTCTCCGATCTAGCCGTTTGGTTTGGCCAACTAGATTGATTTATCTTCAGTAGGAGAGGTGCTTTGTAATGGGTTCAATCTTGCGGTGTCCTCACCCAGTAACAGAAGGGGTAGCGAGGCACATATTGTATTGATGCTCTTAAGGGTAAAACGACTGGGTTTAATTATATTGCTTGAGTTTACTTTGTCTAGATCATGTCATCTTACTTAAGGCGTTACTCTATTTGTCATGAACTTAATACCATAGATGCATGCTGGATAGCGGTCGATTGGTGGAGTAATAGTAGTAGATGAAGGAGGAGTCGGTCTACTTGTCACGGACGTGATGCCTATATACATGATCATTGCCATGAATATGTCATAACTATGTGCATTCCTATCAATTGCCCAACAGTAATTTGTTTACCCAGTGTATGCTATTGTTTCAGAGAGATAAACCTCTAGTGAAAACTATGGCCTCCGGGTCTACTTTAATCATATTATAAAAACCAAAAATACCCTTCTGCAATTTAATTACTTTTATTTTGTTTTGCAATTTGTCTATCTACCTATACAAGATTTGATCCTTGCAAGTAACGAGTTCAAGGGGATTGACAACCCTCTTGCCCGTGTTGGTGCAAGTATTTGCTTTTGTGTGTGCAGGTGTTGTTCACTAGGATTTGCGTGGTTCTCCTTTTGGTTCGATAAACCTTGGTTCTCACTATGGGAAATACTTATCTCTACTGTACTGCTTCACCCTTCCTCTTCGGGAAAAATCCCAACGCAGCTCACAAGTAGAACTAACCATTGTAGGACATGAGCATGCAAGAATTTTGTCAGGCCATTGTGTTGTCTGAGAGCCAACTCTCATCGTCCTATGTTGAGGACTCCCAGCCTCCGATGGACGAGTACATGCGTCTGTCACATGTCCTCGAGCCAATACCTGCTAGGCATCCTACATCTGTGCTAGTGGTGCATAATACTTACTAGTGCTGCACATAAGGCATCCATCAAGGTTGGAAAGGCAAAGATGACTAGGAGGGAGAACTCAATGGAATGGCAACCATTCCTGTCCACCCTACAAGATGTGTCAGCTCATACCCAGTGGGGTGAAGACTGACATGGGCTTCAAGGAGGTGCACTTGAACTCTGTTGCCAAGAAGTTGTTCGAGTTATACGTCCAAGAGGTTACCTCGACCCTGGTCTACAACGACCTTAGGAAGTGGAGAGCCAAATGGATCCAAGTGACCAAGTTCAGATACCTTAGCGACGCATAATAGGACCAGGAGACCTACACGATCCTGTCGGAGTTAGAGCACTGCCGAGTCCACACCGCGGTTAGCTCACATACCACTTGTTTAAGCTTGTCTAACATGCCAATCACAACTAATCATGCTGTGTTTATTTCTTAGGACCACCCCAAGGACACATGTTCCTCAACATTTCCATCCAGAACTACTTGCAGATGCAACAAATCTTCTCATATGAGCTAGATACTGGCAAGCATGCCATGAGCTCGAGTGTCTTGGTTTACCTATTCCTGAGCATCTAGACACCCATGAGTCAAAGACCATCGTCCTTGATAATCCAGAGAAGGCTGCTAATCATGTTCATGTGCTTGATATGAAGAGGAAGAGGGGGACTTGATGGACGTGGAGTTGAGCGCCTTTAGCAACATGATTGACACCATCAAGGAGGTGCAACCACCATTAGGGAGAGCAAGTCGGTCGATGTCTACCCTTCCCTATACAACACTGCCATGAAACAAGGTGGCTTCAGTCAAGAGGCTCTGATGGTGGCTCTTAGCAACATGCTGGACAATATGGCACATGGTCTTGGCCTCTTGGGTTCGTTGGATGGGGGACACCCATAGGGTGCTCTGGCTTAGGACCTGGTTGGGCAAGCAATACTACTAGTGCTGTTTCTGGTGGTGGTGACAACATGCATGATGATCGATGATGACGATGGCGATGACGATGCCAATTTTGTGGTAGCTAGGGCTTGAGAATTGTCGTTGGCCTGTATATTTTGATGAGGTGGTTTAAACTAACCCCTCATGCCGATGGTGAACTTGTGGCGGCACGATTACACCCTCTTTTGGACGACGACACCATAGTAGTTAGGATGAACTAGTTCTGCCTTTTGGGCACAAGATCATGCAATCCTATGTTGATCTATTCCATATGTTGTGTCCCTTTGCCAGCCGCTTGAACTGTTGCTCTTCTATCATGCTAGGTGAAGTGGTATGTAGTGCACATAGGGAGGGTTCTAGGAGTTTGTAGGTCATTGCATACATGCCATGAACAAGTGACACATTACATAGATAGCTGCTTCGAAGGGTTTAAGACTAGGCAAGAGGCAGAGGATGCTTCTCCAAGTTTTTGATCAACCAAAAGAGCAATGTTGGAGTAGGCAAGGCTCCTGATCAGTTTAGGTTGTGTGGGATGAAAATTTTCATCATCGTTGTCTAGTTCGTCATGATTGTAGTGTTGTTTTCTTGGTGTGATCATATGTGAGGTGCAATGAGCACTTGTTAGGGTGGTACATGGTAAGCTCATCACACATGATACAAGATAAGTAGATCCCACCTAATGTATGCAACCAAACAACATGCACTGCATCAGTACAGGGAACCTAATGTTGGGGGTGGGGAGAGGAGGGATTGGTACTATCATGCAGACACGCCTTATGCAGGCTACTAAACCATGTGCACACCATGGTTTTTAGCTTGCATTTTCTCAGCCTATCCAATGTGAGCCACATATGCAAGGATGCAAAAAATGATGCAGGCTACCAAACAGGCACTAAGTGCAGCTGAAAACTTACAGTTTAGAAAATCTTGAAACATGAAAGATACATTTAAAAAGTGTAGCTGGGAAATTACATCGAGAATAATGTAGTTGAAACCCACAATGCAATTGAATTACAATTGAAATACACGACGCAACTAAAGAGTTCAGTTAAACATGTGAATGCAGTTTCAACATGTGAAACACAACTAAAACATGCGACACAACTGGAAATGGAACTAAACCACCTACAACGTCGTTAAATGCCTGAAAAAAAGCAGCTAGAGCAACTGCATTGCAATCCACTTTACGAAAAAATACAGTTAAGCCAACCATGTCAAAGTTTTTAGCAGATTTTATGGAGTAACATTACCAATTACCAATTGACATATTAACCCAACCATGCCAAATTGTTTACGAGTGGTAATTTTTATGGAGTAAACATTACCAATTTACATTTGGCAAACTAAACCAACTACGTGATGGTGTCTCGAATTAGGGGGTGCTATGTTGGATATATGCCCTAGAGGCAATGATATTGTATTATTATATTTCCATATTTATAATTAAGAGTTTATATTCCATGCTATAACTTCCATGATCCTGGAATATGCGATTCAGTGGAAAACTCATATGCATGTGTGGAATGATAACTGGTAAAATATGATTCCTAGTCTCACCTCTAAGACTAGCGCAAATGTTGTTGGTGATCATGTTTTTTGGATCTTAGGATATCGTTAAGTGTAACAATAGTCCTAAAACAACTTTGAGAATATGACATTACAAGAACGATCGTATTGAATCGACCCAAACTTGTTTGTTATACTTTGAGATAATATTGTCAGAAGTCAATTGTTATAACATAGAGTGTTAACGTGTAATTCAATTCCTTAGACCATGTGAGTACTGTGGTCACTTCTTACCGTACGATGAACTTCGGATTTTCTCAAACGTCACCAATATCACGGTGATCATAACGACAACTTACATGTTCGTCGGAAAGTTTGACAAGGACTAGATAGCTCAGGAGTGGGATTTGCTCCTCCTATGATGGAGAGATATTTTAGGTTCCTCTTGGTGTGAAGGCATCCGTCATCGTCTGGCCAGACATAGGTGACTATGTCACGGGGATGCCGGAACATGTGAACGAGGAAGAAGAACAAAACCGATAACGAGGTGACCGGTATAGTGAGCATGTGTATGACTCAAGAGGATACTGATATATCTCACCTCGAGTTTTGTAAAGTATCTCTAAGAAAAGAGAATAACACATGGTAACCAAAGGTTCACTTGAATGTCATTTGTGTACTCATATGGATCGATATGGATGTCCACGATTCCGCTATCGGTCATTGAACAAAACGGGTTTTGTTCATGTCTATGTTTTACCGAACCTACAGGGTCACAAGCTTAAGGTAATCAAAATCTACTAAGTGTTAGTAGGACAGGAGTAATGAGAAAAAATATTTATGAAATAGTTTCATTAATATTCGAAATAGTTTCAAGAGGAACCGAAAGGGTTTTTGGGTCACCGGAAGGGTTTCAGGGTTTACCGGGTAATACCGATAAATTGTATATAGGTGGAAATAGTTTCCAGTGATGTTAAATTAATATTAAAAGGCTCTAAATATGATTAAGAGGATATTATATTTATTTAAATATTAACGGTCCTAAAAAGGCCAAGTGGTGGAAAGTTACTTGGGCCACATGGGCCCAATAGGAGGTGGCGCCCCCTTCCCACTTGGGGAAGGAAGGGGGAGGCCGAATTGGAGGGGGAACTCCCCTCCTCTTGGCTGGGTAAAGGGGGGAGACCTTCCCCTTGTGTGGCGCCCCCTCCCCCTCCAAACTATTTATACTAGAGGTTTTGGCTCTTTTGAATACACAAGTTTTGAAGCCTCCTCTAGTTCTAGTTGATCCAATTAGAGCTAGATCTAGTTCCTCCAATCCTCATAATTAGAAGCCCAATGTGGTTCTAATATCCTCCCTCTAATTCTTCAGCAACGATTAGCTCTGGATGGTGAAGCGCTACCGGATCACGAAGACCGTATGCTTGCAATATGTAGAGAGACCGTGCTTTTGGTCTTCTGTTTGAGGGATCGTTCATTGATGGTTTGAGGGAATTCAAGTACGATCGGAGTTGGTAATGATCCGATCCAAGCTGTTATTGCATCTTCATTGTATTCCTGGCTGATCGCAAGGCATATTTTTTTGTTCTCTACTGCGTCTCCCAACAGTGGCATCACGAGCGGTTCTATGAGTAGATGCAGATCGACTCTGGTTGTGAGGGTTTATGTTCTTGCTATTATTTCCTCAAGTGGTGCTTTGACTCAGTTCATTGATGGCATGGTGTAGCTTTGTATAGAGTTCTAACAATCAATCGGCTCTGGTTGTTAGTGATCTGCTAACAGATCTTTGGGCTTCATCATAGTCAAGAATAGTGAACTATCGCAAACATGAGTGGGCAATGAAGATGTTCGATCTTCTAGAGAGTCACGCGTATTGACGAAGTTTAGTGTGGGGCTAGGGATTTTTAATTAAGTCTCTTCCCTCACACACCCCAAAAGTTAATCTAGCAACAAGAATTATCGCCTTGATGGTGGATGTAGGTAGCTAGAGTTATCCGGAAACCCTAGAAACGACATAATTAAAATTTGCCAAGATGATTAGAGGACGTCTAACTTGGTTTTGCAAGATGCATGTGATGTAGTATAGCATTCGTCATGATAATGAGTTTATGTATGAGATGATTATATGTTGTAATGTTAAGTGGCCTGCATGTCACAGTACACCATGATGGTTGGAGCAAAGGGATTGTCATTTTTAATGACCCGCGTGTCAACCTCGTTATTTGTTCAGCAGAAGTAACACGGAGGATCGCGGAGCTTCACCAGGCGCAGGAGAACAAAAGTTTTGCCATGGCGGTAGTTTCCAAAATTATCGCCACGACAACATTTCAAAAGAATTTTCATGAAGACCGCGGAGGTTCATGGAGACATTCCCGACACCCAGGACAATACAATATCACACTATTATGAATTTCCTGAGATGTTTATCCCTTTGTTGTTTGTATCCTTTGATTGCGCACTGTGACGCCCCGACTTAATCGTGCACTAATCATACATGCAAATGCGCACAACCAAGATCAGATACTCACGGGAAGATATCACAACACAACTTTGGACACAAATTAAAGTCATACAAGCTTCATATTACAAGCCAGGGGCCTCGAGGGATTGAATACATAAGCTTGAATACCAATGAGTCAGCGAAAGCAACAATATGTGAGTACACACATAAGGTAAACAAGTCTGCCTTAAGAAGGCTAGCACAAATGATAACAATTATCCAAAAGGCAAGGCCTCCTGCCTGGGAGCCTCGTAACTACTCCTGGTCATTGGCGGTCTCCACGTAGTAGTAGGCACCTTCAGGGTAGTAGTATTGGTCGGTGGTGGCATCTAGCTCCTGGGATCCGTCGTCTAATCGCAGCAATCAGGTATAGTTGAAAAGAAGCAACAAAGCAACCGTGAGTACTCATCCAAAGTACTCGCAAGACTTACATCAGAACTATGCTAAGTATGCATTGGTATCAAAGAAATGGGGCTATATCTTTTGACTAAACTGCAGAAAGGCCAGAAGAGAAGGAAAACCTAGCCTATCGAAGACTAGCATCTTGCAACATTATAAGAGTGTAGATTAGCATAATATAAGTAGCAAGTATATTGTAGTAACGCCCAGAGACCCTAATACAAGCACATGTGGTTCCCTTCCAACCGGGCGTGCGTCGCTCAATCGCTAATGTTTGAAGAGCTTTTGGAGAATCGTACGCCGCGGAGTGCCCGTACTTATTCCCGCGTGGTGGTCAGTGCGAAAAGGCCAGAGGCCTACTCGGATCACATAATCAAACCGTTAGTGTCCTGGGAGCGTGCGGTAACGATCAATGATCCACGATACGTGGTCCTGTCACCCCGTCTCACAGACTTACAGCAAGGGCTAAGAATGCTCGGCCGTGCCGCGTAGTTATCTCGCGGGTACCCTCCAGGTCAACCCGACTTCACATCACTCGCGGGTACCCCTCAGGGCCGACCCGATTTTATCATGATTGTGGGGTAAAGTCAAAGTAACAGTGTGTCCATAACACCAAGGGGGAATCCGAGGAATCACCCTCGATGGATTCCACTTGATGTAATCATCAAGGTGAACTTGGAGGAATCACCCTCGGGGGTTCACTCTTGATGTGTTGCACGACAGAGTCCTTATCGGGAGTGCTGAAAGAGGAATCACCCTCCGTAGACCACAGCCGATTAAGTACACTACTGAGATCTCATCAGAAGTGCTATACGAGGTATCACCCTCGTCATTCGATAGTAACCCTGAAGTGTCGTACAACTAAGGGGGTGTGATGTGAGGTGTCAGTCTCTGGATGTCGATCACGTTAATCGAGTCATCGATGATAAAGCGGGGGCAACATGGGACAAGGTGAGGGGTCACTGGTGGATCACTAACCAACCTATACTAAGCATTTAGGATAAGCAGGTAAGGTACAAAAGCAGGTTACAAAAGTAGGCTATTGATACATCCATTTTGCATCATGTTTTCTTACTGTTATTTATAATGTTTTCATCCATAATAATGCTTTTTGGAGTAATTATAATGCCTTTTCTCTCATAATATGCAAGGTATACACAAAGAGGGAGAATTCCGGCAGCTGGAAATCTGCACGTGGAAAAGCTACGTCAGGCCACCTATTCTGCACAACTCCAAACAAGCTGAAACTTCACGGAGATTTTTTATGGAATATTTGAAGAATATTGGAGCAAATAACTACCAGAGGGGCCCCACTAGGTGGGCACAACCCACCTGGGTGCACCGGGGAGCCCAGGCGTTCCCTGGTGGGTTGTGCTCACCCAGGCCCACCTCCGGTGCCCATCTTATGGTATATAGGCCATTTTGACCTAGAAAAAAATAAGGGATGACTTTCGGGACGGAGTGCCACCTTCTCGAGGCGGAACTTGGGCAGGAGCACTTTTGCCCTTCGGTGGAGCGATTCCGCCGGGGGAACTTCCCTCCCGGAGGGGGAAATCATCGTCCTCATCATCACCAACAACTCTCTCATCTTGGGGAGGGCAATCTTCATCAACATCTTCAACAACACCATCTCATCTCAAACCCTGGTTCATCTCTTGTGTTCAATCTTGTTACCGGAACTATAGATTGGTGCTTGTGGGTGACTAGTAGTGTTGATTACATCTTGTAGTTGATTAATACATGGTTTATTTGGTGGAAGATTATATGTTCAGATCCATTATGCTATTTAATATCCCTCTAATCTTGAGCATGACTATCATTTGTTAGTAGTTACTTTTGTTCTTGAGGTCACGGTAGAAATCATGTTGCAAGTAATCATGTAAACTTGATATGTGTTCGATATTTCGATAGTATGTATGTTGTGATTCCCTTAGTGGTGTCATGTGAATGTCGACTACATGACACTTAACCATATTTGGGCCTAAGGTAATGCATTGTGGAGTAGCAATTAGATGATGGGTTGCGAGAGTGACAAAAGCTTAAACCCCAGTTTATGCGCTATTCCATAAGAGACCGATTGGATCCAAAAGTTTAATGCTATGGTTAGAATTTATTCTTAATACTTTTCTCGTAGTTGCGGATGCTTGCGGGAGGGTTAATCATAAGTAGGAGGTTTGTTCAAGTAAGAACAGCACCTAAACACCGGTCCACCCACACATCAAATTATCAAAGTACCGAACACGAATTAAACCAACATGATGAAAGTGACTAGATGAAATTCCCGTGTACCCTCAAGAATGCCGTGCTTATCATAAGAGAATGTTTCAGCCTGTCCTTTGCCTCAAAAGGATTGGGCTAACTTGCTGCACTTTTTTTACTACTATCGTTACTTGCTCGTTACAAGTTACCTTGCTATCAAACTACTCTACTACTTACAATTTCAGCACTTGCAGACATTACCGTGCTGAAAACCACTTACATTTCCTTCTGCTCCTCGTTGGGTTCAACGCTCTTACTTATCGAAAAGAGCTACAATTGATACCCTATACTTGTGGGTCATCAAGGCTATTTTCTGGCGCCGTTTCCGGGGAGTGAAGCGCCTTTGGTAAGTGGAATTTGGTAAGGTAACATTTATATAGTGTGCTGAAATTTATTGTCACTTGTTACTATGGAAAACAATCCTTTGTGGGGTTTGTTCGGGGTATATTCACCTCTACTGGAACCACAATTATCTACCCCTCAACCTACTGCACCTACTGAAAATATTGAATATGAAATTCCTTTGGGTACGATAGAACAACTGCTAGCTAATCCTTATGCAGGAGATGGAACCTAACATCCTGATATGCACTTGATATATGTAGAACAAATTTGTGGATTGTTCAAGCTTGCAGGTCTACCCGGGGATGAAGTTATGAAGAAGGTTTTCCCTTTATCTTTGAAGGTAAAAGCATTGGCATGGTATAGGCTATGCGATGATATTGGATCTTGGAATTGGAATCGTTTGAAATTGGAGTTCCACCAAAAAATTTATCCAATGCATCTAGTTCATCGTGATCGGAATTATATATATATATATATATATATATATATAGTTCATCGTGATCGGAATTATATATATATTGGCCTCGTGAAGGAGAAAGTATCGCTCTAGCTCGGGGGAGGCTTAAGTCAATGTTATATTCATGCCCCAATCATGAGCTCTCAAGAGAAATTATTATCCAAAACTTTTATGCTCGACTTTCTCGTGATGATCAATCCATGCTTGATACTTCTTGTACTGGTTCTTTTATGAAGAAGACTATTGAATTCCGGTGGGATCTTTTGGAAAGAATTAAATGCAACTCTGAAGATTGGGAACTCGACGAAGGTAAAGAGTCAGGTATTAAACTTAAGTATGATTGTGTTAAATCTTTTATGAATACCGATGCTTTTCAAAAGTTTAGCACTAAATATGGACTTGACTCTGAGATAGTAGCCTCCTTCTGTGAATCATTTGCTACTCAAGTTGATTTCCCTAAAGAGAAGTTGTTTAAATATCACCCACCTATTAAAGAAGAAATTAAAGAAACGGTACCAGTTAAAGAAGAAACTATACTTTACAATGTTGATCCAGTTGTTCCTTCTGCTTATATTGAGAAACCACCTTTCCCTGTTAGGATAAAAGGACATGCTAAAGTTTCAACTGTGGTCAACAAGAGTTACATTAGAACACCTAAACCTGATGAACAAATTAAAGTAGAGCCTAGTATTGCTATGGTTAAGGATCTCTTGGAAGAAAATGTAGATGGGCATGTTATTTACTTCTATGAAGAAGCTGCTAGAATTGCCAAACCTGATAAAAAGGATAAACATAGACCTGTTGTTGGCATGCCCGTCATCTCAGTTAAAATAGGAGATCACTGTTATCATGGTTTATGTGACATAGGTGCTAGTGTGAGTGCTATTCCTTACACCTTATATCAAGAAATTATGAATGACATAACACCCGCAAAGATAGAAGACATAGATGTTACTATTAAACTTGCTAATAGAGGCACTATATCACCAATTGGGATTGTTAGAGATGTTGAAGTCTTGTGTGGGAAAACAAAATACCCTACTGATTTTCTTGTTCTTGGTTCCCCACAAGATGACTTTTGTCCCATTATCTTTGGTAGACCTTTCTTGAACACCGTTAATGCTAGAATAGACTGTGAGAAACAAACTGATGGTGTTAGTTTTGGTGATGAGTCTCATGAGTTTAATTTTTCCAAGTTTAGTAGAAAGCTTCAAAAAAAAAAGAATTGCCTAGTGAGGATGAAATAATTGGTCTTGCTTCTATTGCTGTACCACCTACTGATCCTTTAGAACAACATTTACTAGACCATGAAAATGATTTACATATGCATGAAAGAAATGAAGTAGATAAGATTTTCTTTGAACAACGTCCTCTGCTTAAACACAATTTGCCTATTGAAACTCTAGGAGGTCCTCCTCCACCTAAAGGTGATCCTGTGTTTGAACTAAAACAATTGCCAGACACTTTGAAATATGCTTATCTTGATGAAAAGAAGATATATCCTGTTATTGTTAGTGCTAACCTTTCAGAACATGAAGAAGGAAGATTGTTGAAAGTTCTAAGGAAGCACCGAGCTGCTATTGGATATACTCTTGATGATTTAAAGGGCATTACTCCCACTCTATGTCAGCACAAAATTAATATGGAACCTGATGCTAAACCCGTTGTTGATCACCAATGTCGGTTAAATCCAAAAATGAAGGAAGTGGTAAGAACAGAAATATTAAAACTTCTGGAAGCAGGTATAATCTATCCTATAGCTGATAGTAGATGGGTAAGTCCTGTTCATTGTGTCCCTAAGAAAGGAGGTATAACCGTTGTTCCTAATGATAAGATTGAACTTATTCCACAAAGAATTGTTACAGGCTATAGAATGGTAATTGATTTTAGAAAATTAAACAAAGCAACTAGAAAAGATCATTACCCTCTGCCTTTTATTGATCAAATGCTTGAAAGATTATCTAAGCACACACATTTTTGCTTCCTTGATGGATATTCTGGTTTTTCACAAATACCTGTTTCTCAACCTGATCAAGAAAAGACCACTTTTACTTGTCCCTTTGGAACTTATGCTTATAGACATATGCCTTTCGGTTTATGTAATGCACCTGCTACCTTTCAAAGATGTATGACTGCTATATTCTCTGACTTTTGTGAAAAGATTGTTGAGGTTTTCATGGATGACTTCTCTGTTTAGGGAAGTCTTTTGATGATTGTTTAAGCAATCTTGATCGAGTTTTGCAGAGATGTGAACAAACAAATCTTGTCTTGAATTGGGAGAAGTGCCACTTTATGGTTAATGAAGGCATTGTCTTGGGTCATAAAATTTCTGAAAGAGGTATTGAAGTGGACAAAGCTAAGGTTAATGCAATTGAGAAAATGCCATGCCCTAAAGATATAAAAGCTATTCGTAGTTTCTTAGGTCATGCTGGTTTCTATAGGAGATTTATCAAAGACTTCTCTAAAATTTCTAGGCCTCTGACGAATCTTTTGCAAAAGGATATTCCTTTTGTTTTTGATGATGATTGTTTAGAAGCCTTTGAAACACTCAAGAAAGCCTTAATTTCTGCACCTATTGTTCAACCACCTGATTGGAACTTGCCTTTTGAAATTATGTGTGATGCTAGTGATTATGCTGTTGGTGCTATTCTAGGACAAAGAGTTGATAAGAAACTGAATGTTACTCATTATGCTAGTAAAACCCTAGACAGTGCTCAATGAAACTATGCTACTACTGAAAAATAATTCTTAGCAATGGTGTTTGCTTGTGATAAATTTAGACCTTATATTGTTGATTCAAAAGTAATTGTTCACACCGATCATGCTGTTATTAAATATCTTATGGAAAACAAAGATGCTAAACTTAGACTTATTCGATGGGTTCTCTTGTTACAAGAATTTGATAGACATATCATTGATAGAAAAGGAGCTGAGAACCCCGTAGCTGATAACTTATCTAGGCTTGAAAATGTGCCTGATGACCCACTACCTATTGATGGTATGCTGACTATGCTAATTACATTGTTTCTAAATATTTACCACCTAGCTTTACATACCAACAAAAGAAAAAAAATTCTTCTATGATTTAAGAGATTACTTTTGGGATGGCCCACATCTTTATAAAGAAGGAGTTGATGGTATTATCAGACGTTGTGTACCTGAGCATGAGCAGGGACAAATCCTATGGAAATGTCATTCCGAAGCTTATGGAGGACATCATGCCGGAGATAGAACTGCTCACAAGGTATTGCAATCTAGATTTTATTGGCCTACTCTCTTCAAGGATGCCCGTAAGTTTGTCTTATCTTGTGACGAATGTCAAAGAATAGGTAATATCGATAAGCGTCAAGAAATGCCTATGAACTATTCACTTGCCGTTGAACCATTTGATGTTTGGGGATTTGATTATATGGTACCTTTTCCTTCCTCTAATGGGTATACACATATTTTGGTTGTTGTTGATTATGTTACTAAATGGGTAGAAGCTATTGCAACCAGTAGTGCTGATCACAACACCTCTATTAAAATGCTGAAGGAAGTCATTTTCCCAAGGTTTGGAGTCCCTAGATATTTAATGACTGATAGTGGTTCACACTTTATTCATGGTGCTTTCCGTAAAATGCTTGCCAAGTATGATGTTAACCATAGAATTGCATCACCTTATCATCCCCAGTCCATTGGTCAAGTTGAACTTAGCAATAGAGAAATAAAATTAATTTTGCAAAAGACTGTCAATAGGTCCAGGAACAATTGGTCTAAGAAATTAGATGATGCACTGTGGGCTTATAGAATAGCATATAAAAATCCTATGTGTATGTCTCCTTATAAAATGGTTTATGGAAAAGCTTGTTATTTGCCTCTTGAGTTAGAACATAAAGCATATTGGGCCATAAAAGAACTCAATTATGATTTCAAACTTGCTGGTGAAAAGAGGTTATTTGATATTAGCTCATTAGATGAATGGAGAACCCAAGCTTATGAAAATGCAAAATTATTCAAAGAAAAAGTTAAAAGATGGCATGACAAAAGAATCCAAAAGCATGAGTTTAAAGTCAGAGAATATGTTCTTTTGTACAACTCTTGTTTCAGATTCTTTGCAGAAAAACTCCTCTCAAAATGGGAAGGCCCCTATGTTATCGAGGAGGTTTATTGGTCTGGAGCCATCAAAAGAAATAATGCCGAAGGTACTAACCCGAAGGTTGTGAATGGGCAATGAATAAAAAATTATATCTCAGGTACGCTCATTAATGTTGAAAGTAATATTATCCAAACTTTGGCACCGGAAGAACACATAAAAGAGTCCTTCTGGAACACTCCAGAATCGTGAAAATAAGGAGGTACGTGATACGGTAAGTAAACGGACTCCAAAAATCCACAAAAATATTTTTTGTTAGTTTTGGAATATTTAGAAAAATAGGAAAATAAGAAACTTCCAGGAAGCATGCCCTGGTGGGCACAAGACACCAGGGCGCCTGGCGCGCCCAGGTGGGTTGTGCCCACCTGACACACCTTTCGGGCTCCATTTTTCTACAGTTTGCTTGTCCCGCAAAATAAAAAAAATCTATATATACTCCCTGAACCTGTTAACCACAATATCGCAGAGAAATCCTTTGTTCTCTTTTCTTGCTGTTTTCTGTCAGATCCCATCTACCATGGCCACCTCAAGCTCCTCCAAGGACAAGTTCTTCAAGAGCGTCATCAACCATATCTGCGGGAGGTGGTGCAGCACCCTCAGGTCATCCAGATGCATGAGGGATTGCTCCACATCCGTGATGTGCAAGGTCCCAAAGGGACAGGAACTGTGGAGGCTAGGCTCAAAGCTATGGAGCAGGATGTCTTCCGGTGCAAGGGGATGGTTGAGTGTGGACTCAACGCCAATCACCTCATGATCACAGACCTCTCCCGTGATCTCAAGGTGGATGGCAAGCCCATGAAGGACATCGTCTTCACCCTCAACAAGCAAATCAACTTCCTCCAAAGCCAGATCTATGATCTCCAAAACCAAGTCTTTGAATATGAGGCGAGGTTTAAAGGTATGAGTTTGGCTGCTAGTTGCAGGACCCGTGAGACTCACTCCTCCTCTTATGATGGTGGACCACTGCCATGGAAATCCGAGGACAAGATCTCTTCTTCATCACCACCACCTTCTTCTTCATCACCAAAGGAAAACTGAGTATCGGGTATGGGCACTCCCCTTGGCTTTCGCCAAGCTTGGGGGAGGTGCCCCGGTATCGTATCATCCCACTATCCTTTTGCCTTTACTTATTTTAGTTCGGTATTTTGCTTTAGATGAATAAAAGTTTAGTTATATCCTTTCTTCTTTGAGAGTTTGCTTAGTGATCTATCCTTGTAATCGTGTGCAAGATATATAATAAAGTTTAGTTTGAGTCTTTGCTTTCTTTACTTTCATGTTGCAAATAAAAGAAAATAAATAAGAAAGAGATAGAGAAAGGAAATAAATAAAAGAGAAAGGAAATAAATCAAAAAGATCATATACTAATCTTATGGTAGGTGATGACACCACATAAGGAAAAGTATAAGTAGAAAATTTTATTAGAGATTGACAAATATAGCATTAGTCAATGATGCAACTCATGAAGAATTAATAAGGGAAGAGAAGATTCACATACAAATATACTATCCTAAAAATCTTTTGTTATTGTGAGTCCTCATCAAAATATTATATGCCAAAATTGTTGATGTTGGACAAGGAAGACAACTTAATGGTTTATGCTTGTTTATATTCACATAAAAGTCATATTGTCATGGATCCTTTAACATGTGGTGCTTGCCCCTATCTTTGCTAGTAAAAAATTCCGCACTAAGTAGAGATACTACTTGTGCATCCAAAAACCCTTAAACCCAAATCTTATTTTCAAGTGTCCACCATACCTACCTAGGGATTGAGCAAGATCCCTCAAGTAAGTTGTCATCGGTGCAAAAAGGCAATAAAAATTGCTTCTAAAAGTGTGAGATCATTTAGTGTAAGAGAAAATTGAGCGTTGCACGAACTTGTGATGGTGAAGAATAAAAGCGACGAACTGCATAATAAAGGTCGCTATCACAAGTGGCAATGCAACATGACGTTCTTTTGCACTAAGGGGTTGAGCATACAAAGAAATAAGCGCATGACAACCTCTGCTTGCCTCTCTGAAGGGCCTATCTTTTACTTTTATGCAAAGAGTCAAAGTTTTCCTTCTATTCCTTTTTATTTTTCTCCTTTGGCAAGCATCATGTGGTGAGGAAAGATCTTGGCACATATGTCTAGTTGAATATAGATAGCATGAGTTATTATTGTTGACATCACCGTTGAGGTGAATACGTTGGGAGGCGAAACTATAAGCCCCTATCTTTCTAAGTGTCCGGTTGAAACGTTTTGCTCATGTGTACGCGGTGAGTGTTAGCAATTGTCGCGGTATATCCACGACCACCTATGGGACCAGGAGGCCCCTTGCTGGTTCGGCAGGGGGACATCGCGTTGCACAAAGAGCAGACCAGTGCACGACATCACAGCAGAGAGCACACAAGCAATTTACCCAGGTTCGGGCCGCCGCGAGGCGTAAAACCCTACTCCCGCTTTGGTGGATTGATGGTGGAATGTGGATGGTGTAACGCAGTACACTTGCCCGACAGGGATCGCCATAGGGCAGCAGCGACTATGCGCATATGGGAGTGTGGGTTCGTCAACTTTCCAACCCTTCCTACGAGTGCCATGGGCCTCCTTTTATAGATCAAGGGGTCACCACAATGGCAAAGTAGTCATTATCCACCGATATGATAGCAAACAGCGCTATCATACCTAACTCTGCGGGCTGACAGGGTGCATTAAATGCACCGCTTAGTGTCACATCACTGGTTGCCCATCAAGGCTTGCCGGACAATCTCGCCAGCTCCGTGCCTATTCTCTTGACATGTCACAGGACGGGTGTCATCTGTGGGTTTCTTCTGTAGGAAATAGCCGCCATGTGGTGAATGGCTGCCACTTAATCACCTTGCGGCTTGACTCCGCACTGATCGACGACGTGGGTCGTGCTTGAGTGGTTGGTGGGGCGGTTCTAGCCCCGCGAGCCCCGGCAAGCCCTGCCGGGGTGTCTTGGTTGTCTGCTTCTGGTGGCGGCCTTGCCCCTTGCCGGGCTCGCCTGCCCGGCAAGGGAGGCCCTTCTCTTGCTGATATATTGCTCCTCTGGCTTGATCTTGGTCCCTCTGAGCTGCATGTTGGTTCTTCAAATCTCTTGGTCCTTCAATCTCTTACTTGGGTTGGTGCTTCAATCTTGTTCTTGTGCCTGTGCACAGTATAGGCAATGGACCCAGGGTTTGTTGCACCGACAGAAGCCCCCGGGCCTGCCCCGAACACGCCGCGGAGCGTCGTCGGGGTAGGACCTAATAAGTGCACAGGCAGGGTGGCTGAAGGGGTTGGCCCCTTGAGGTTTCCATTGCTGCTTCATTATCCTTGATTTCGGGCCAGTTTCTGGTTTCCCCGCTCATCATGCGCGACGTTGTGGAAGAGCTCAGACCGTGGCCCGTAGATTCTCCTCGCCCCGTGGTCACGGGGCGAAAACTGCCATCCCACCCGCCAACCCGCCTCCTGTCCTGCATGCACCTGCCAGGTGTTCTGCATGCATCGGGCGTGGTAGGTAGTGGATGCGGAGGACACGAGGAAGGGTGCCATGGCTAAAAACCGAGCGTCGATGGTTGGAGCAGAGGGCCGGCCTTGACCCTCAGAGTCACAGCGGGTGCAGAGAGGTCGCATTGGAGGAGAGGGGCGACCATTTCCCATAGGAGAAGCCAGCCCCTTGCCCCCTTTCCCTATAAAAGGGGTTGGGGCAGTGTTCTCCTGCACACTCTTCTCTTCCTTCTCTGTGATCCTCCTCTTCTAGTCATGGTGCGAGGGCGAGGGCGCGGTGGTGCTTCGGTGGCGGCAACGAGGGCTTCTTCTCGATAGCGCGCCCCTCCCCCTCCGGATGCTAAGGCAGCGGAATCGTCCGCAAGGAGAGGAGGAAGGGGACATGGTCGTGGTTGCCACGGTGCTCGAGGAGGAGGAGGGTGGGGCGATGCCTTGGTGGCGCCCCCGCCGGCAGCTCCTCCCCCGATGGAACGCCATGTCGGTGACCAACCCCGGGAGTTCATCATCAGGCTGTACAAGCCCGTGTATGGCCGTCTTAGCCTCCCAACTCCCTTTGCGCGGGAGATGGAGCTCGAGCGACCACATGCTCTGTGGCTACACATGAGGGGCTGCGGGAATGGAGGTATGAGATTTGACGTCGATTTCCCCGCCCCTCATGTGATGTATCCCCGTCACGGCTAGAAGACCTTCGCCCGTGCCCATGGCTTCTCGGAAGGGCACGTTCTCTAGTTCAAATTAATGGAGAATGGGCCCGCTCTCTGTCAAGATCTTCGGGCACTCGGGAGGTCGCTTAGGGTGCTGCGCGGAGAGCTCGACTGACGACGAAAGCTCCCCCTCGAGCGAAAGCGACGAGGAGGACAGTGACGACGATGAAGACGGTAGCGGGCGGGGGAGCGACGACTCTGACTCCGGCTGATCGTCGCCCGCTCCATCTTCATTAGGCGGCAACACCATCATCTGCATCTGCGTCTCCTCCTCAGCAGTGCGATTTGCCGGGGAGTTGGATGCAGAGGTGCAGATGGTGCTGCCAGGCTCCTCCAGCAGTCTTCCAGCTGGACCCTGGCAGGCTTCCTCTCGGGCTGCAGCTCCGTTAGCCCTGCCGAGTCCTGCTGGCCCCGGTGATGGTGGTTGACGGGGCCGCCTTCCGCCGTGCTCTCCATCGAGGCGTTCCCTCGCGCTTCCGTTCTCTCCAGGCTACCTCTCCTGGCGCCCGATGAGAGCGGGCTGGGCCTCCTCCCAAGCGCTCCTTTTGCCCTCCTCGCCTTCGATGGCTGTGCCTAGGAGGAGAGGGACAAGAAAGGGCATTACGGAGCACTTATCTTTTTTCAATCTTAAATCTGTAGGCAATCGCCAAATTTTAATTCAAAAAATGTAATCTCTCGAGTCCATCTTTGTGTTCTGTAATGCTTACTTGTATTAGCATATGAATGAAAAAGATGAACCTTGCAGGGAACTCGTGCATGTGTATGTCCATGCAGAGGTGGGAATGCCTCTTTAATGTAAATAAACGAGTTTTCCCTGGTAGGATATCCTGCCGGCACCCTCTTTGTCTGCCGGAGAACTGCGTCTGCTGGGGAACAGATAGAGGGGCCAGCCCCCCGCTAGCTCCTTTTTACCAAAGGCTACTGCGACCATCCTGATCGAAGCAACGTCGAGCCATGGATGGGAGCACCTAAGTTTCAAAAGAGAGGTGAGGTTTTCTCATGCAAAGTTATAGCTTTACAGAACACTAATGGGCAAGAGGTAAAACTTATCTGTTTGGCTTGCCCGGGATCGCTGTGCCGTGCAACCTTCTTGTTCTTTGTCGAAGCCAAGTTCACGGCAGGAACCTGCAACTCCATGTAGATGAGAATGAATGCAGGATGCAATCCTATCTATATGCATATGCAAATGCTCATGAAATGCTCAGTGACCTTGGTGTGCTCATGCATGCATGCAATCTTAGTTGGGCCCCCTACAACGCTTCTTTATTTTCTCTTGCACGGGGTCATCACCCTGGCTTTGTACAAGGGGTTACATGCAGCTAAGGCAAGGCCTGTACAAAAGGGTGGCTACCGGGCACTGCCTGGCAGCCTCACACCTTACGGGTAGTACTTGCGGAGATGCTCAATATTCCATGAGTTTTGCAACTGAGTGCCATCTCCGGTCTCCAGACGGATTGCGCCGGGTCTGGTGACTCGTACCACCCGGTAAGGGCCTTCCCACTTTGGTGATAGCTTGTTTGTACCCTTGGCAGACTGAACGCGCCTAAGAACAAGGTCACCTTCCTAAAAACACCGGGCATGAACCCCGCGGCTGTGATAGCGGCGCAGGGCTTGTTCGCGTTATGGGAACGGGGGTCCCCAGACTTACCTGCCTGCAGCCCGCGGGGTGGCTCCACTCGCGGCCCAGTACGGCCCATCTTCACCAACAAACACTCAAGACCCTCGCGAGGGGCCAAGCCTCGTGAGGCGGACGACACAAGACTCCTCAGGAGCGGCCTCACCAGGCTGGCTCGCGAGGGGCGGAGAGATCAAGGCAAGGCGAACCTCGCGAGGTTCCTACGACGTCAGCCATGACGATCAAGGCCAGGCGGGCGCCAGCACGTCCTTGTTTCCTCTTTGGTGCTAAGGAGGCAAGCGCGGGCGATGAGTACCGAGGCATCAGGCAAAGGTTTCCATATCGGTGCAACGAGACCAAGACCAGTAGGACGGCAGGACGGAGCTCATCGTGGAGCCCAAGACGGCGTCACCACCAGAGCCTTTGGCAGGCGAAGACCACCTTTAGTCAGGATAGCTTGTACTAGATGTCCCCTTTCAAATCGGCCGTTGTGGCATCCCTTCCTGCTCAATATTTGGGAAGAGGACCAGGGCCTCTATAAATAGGACTAGCCACCACCGTAGGAGGCAACTGATTCAGATCATCCTCACCCACACAAGTTTACCAGGCACAAGAACACCTCTCCTCAGGAGGCTGTTCTTCCCCTTGTACTGTTCATCCTCAGCCCGAGGGGCAATCCACCACACCACACTGGAGTAGGGTATTACACCACAACGGTGGCCCGAACCAGTATAAATCTTGTGTCTCTTGTGTTGCGAGTTCGTCGAGCTAGGCCTTGAGATAGCGGTGAGGCCGAGGGCGTGATTTGGTAGGGGGAAATCTTCGTGCGCACCCCAGTGTTCAAACCTCAAGGGTTTTACCGGAACCCGAAATCCGACATTTGGCGCGCCAGGTAGGGGTGCGCCAGAGCTTTCCTTCCATCGATCCGCGCTTCGCCACCACCGCGCTTCGCCCCCATGGCAGGCGCCGCGCTTCTTGCTCCGACGACTGATGCCAGTGGCGGGGCCAGGGGGCTCCGAGCCTTGGCCCCCGCCTTGCGACAGGTGCAGTGGCCGCCCAAGTTCAAGCCGGAGATGCCACCGCTCTACGAGGGCGTGGCGGACCTGGTGGCTTTTCTGCTGGCGTACGAAGAGGCCATCCTTAAAGCCGGGGCGACGACAAGGCCATGGCCAACTGGCTTCCCATGGCCCTCACTAGCGTGCCGCGCGCCTGGCTGCTCAACCTCCCCGGATCCACGGTGGCATCCTGGGAGGAATTGCGCGGCCTCTTCGCTGCGCACTTCGCGGCACCGGTGCCCCATGCGGTCGCGGCCCTCCTCGGCGGCTCGCAGGCGCCGCCCTCGGACCGTCACGCAAAGCCATTCTTCTGCCAGATCAGCGCTGCTTCTGTGCGACATGGGGCTCCCCATGGTTGGGTGGCACCCAAGGCCGACCTGACCTTCAATTCGGAAGATCACCCCGTCACCACTGTCGGCTCGGGCGTGCTCCCAATGCTTTGCACGCCCACCATCTGCCACGTAGCCGTCACCAAGACCCTCATCGACGGCGGCGCCGGCCTCAACGTGCTCTCGGTGGAGGCCTTCAGCCTCCTTCACGTACCACTCGAGCGGCTCCGCCCTAGCAAGCCGTTCTCCGGCGTCAGAGGTGGCTCCTCCAGCCCCCTGGGGCAGATCCGTCTTCCCGTGACCTTCGGCACCCGCGACAACTGCCGCACCAAGCTGATCGACTTCGACGTCGCCCACATCGGCCTCCCATACAACGCTATCCTTGGGTACCCGGCTCTAGCTCAGTTCATGGCGGCGACCCATCCGGCCTACAAGATCATGAAGATGCCTGGGAGCAAGGATGTCCTCGCCATAGTGGGGGATACAAAGGAGGCTCTGGCGGCACTCAAGCTCGCCCTCAAGACCGTTGCGGCAGCGCAACCGGCCGATGCGGGCACCTCCGGAGCTAAGGCAGCCGCACCAAGCAAGAAGAAGCAGTTGTTCACCCAAGACCGGGCAGAAACCAAGCTGGTGCCGGTCGAGGAAGACGGGTCCTCGGGAGCCACTTTCACCATAGGCGCCAACCTAGACGCCGACCAAGAGGAGGCACTGGTGAAGTTCTTGCGCGCAAACAAGGAAGTATTCGCCTGGGAGCCCGATCAACTGGTAGGGGTGCCAAGAGGAGTGATTGAGCATCACTTAAAAGTGTGCCCCAATGTACGCCCTGTGAAGCAGAGGGCGCAGCGGCAGTCCACGGAGAAGCAGTCCTTCATCATCCAAGAAACTCGCAAGCTGGAGGCAGCAGGCGTCATGCGCGAGGTCCGGTACCCCGAATGGTTGGCAAACCTCGTCGTTGTGCCCAAGAAAGGCGGAAAGGAGCGCATGTGTGTCGACTTCACCAACCTCAACAAGGCCTGCCCCCAAGATCCGTTCCCGCTTCCACGCATCGACCAGATCGTCGACTCCACCGTCGAGTGTGACCTGCTGTGTTTCCTAGATGCGTTCTCAGGCTACCACCAGATCAAGATGGCGGTAGAAGACGTCGAGAAAACAGCCTTCCTAACCCCGTGCGGGGTATACTGCTACACTTGCATGCCGTTCGGGCTGCACAACACGGGCGCGACCTTTCAACGGCTGATGCACATCGCCCTGGGTCGACAGCTCCGGAGGAATGCTGAAGCCTACATCGACGACATTGTGGTGAAGTCTCGGGAGGCGAGAACTTTAATTCAAGACCTGGAGGAGACCTTCGAAAGCCTGCGTCAGGTAGACTTGCGGCTTAACCCAGAGAAATGCGTGTTTGGCACCCCTTTCGACAAACTGCTGGGTTTCCTCGTGTCCCACAGAGGGATCGAGGCAAACCCAGAGAAGGTCAAGGCAATTGAAGACATGAGTCCACCGCAAACCCTCAAGGAGATGCAGAAGCTCGCTGGTCGCGTGACTGTGTTGGGGCGTTTCATCTCCAAGCTTGGAGAGCGCGCCCTGCCATTCTTCAAGCTGATGAAGAAGAAAGGCCCATTCGAGTGGACCCCGGAGGCTGACCAAGCGTTTCAAGACCTCAAGAGATACCTAACCAGCCCTCCGGTAATGGTGGCGCCCCGAACTCTCGAGCCTTTGGTGCTGTACCTTGCCGCCACCCCTTACTCCGCCAGCGCAGCGCTGGTGGCTGTTCGGGAGGAGCGCCGAGTCAGGGATGCGTCGCGCCAAGCCGCTTCCTCAACCGGAGCGGCGCAAGACCCAGAGGGCTCCGCAAAGGCTGCGACAACGCCAGCAAAGGACCAGGCTCAACAAGACTGCGCGCCTGGGCTTGCGGAAGCCCCAACGAGCGACCAGGCTTTGGGGGCTTCGTCGTCTCAGGAGGCGCCCCAACCTCCGGAAGCTGCAAGCCTCGTCAATGCACCCCTCTCGTCGAGCACCCTGTGTATTTTGTCAGCACGGTGTTGCGGGACGTGAGGGCACAGTATCCCATGCCTCAGAAGCTCCTGCTCACGCTCTTGGTGGCCTCACGCAAGCTGCGGCACTACTTTCAAGGCCACCCCATCAAGGTCGTCTCAACCTACCCGTTGGAGAGGGTGCTCAGGAGCCCCAACTCCGCCGGGAGAGTCGCTGAGTGGAACATCTACAAGCATTCCAGTTGGAGTTCAGCACGACCAGGGTCATCAAGGGAACCGCGCTCGCTGATTTCGTGGCAGAATGGACAGACGCCCCGGGGCTTGAGGAAGGCGAGGATAGGTATCTCTCGCCGGGGAGTGATGTGCCAGACGGGTGGGTTATGTATTTTGATGGCGCCTTTGCGCGCCAGGGCACGGGGGCTGGAGCAGTGCTCATCTCACCCACTTAGGACAAGCTTTACTACGCCGTGCAGCTCTGCTTCCAGCAGGGCGAGAAGGTCTCCAACAACATAGGAGAGTACGAAGGCCTCATAGCTGGCCTCAAGGCTGCGGTGGCCCTGGGGGTGAAGCACCTCACCATCAAGGGCGACTCGCAGCTCCTCGTCAACTTCTCCAACAAGGTGTATGAGCCGAAGGACGAGCACATGGAGGCGTACCTCGCGGAGGTGCGCAAGATGGAGAAGCAGGTCTTGGGCCTAGAATTGCAGCATGTGCCCCGTGGCACAAACAAGGAAGCCGACGACATCGCCAGGAGAGCGTCCAAGCGGCTACCCCAAGAGCCTGGCATCTTCGAGGAGCGGCTCTTCAAGCCATCGACAACACCACCGCTTTCAAGAACAGCGCTGCCTCGGGAGGAACTCCCTCAACCACTTGCCTCGGGAGCCCCGGCCTGTGGCCCGACCTCAGGAGCGCGCTTGCTCTTGGCACTTGAGACTCAGGGGGGGTGCTGGACCAAGGAATTCAAGGAATACCTGATGCAAGGGATGCTGCCAGAGAAGGAGAAGGACGCGGAGCGTGTGGCCTGACAAGCCACGACATACTGCATCCAGGACGGTGAGTTGTACAGGAAGCAGCCGAATGACGTTTCCTTGCGTTGCATCTCCATGGAGCAGGGGAAAGAGCTGCTGGCCGACATACACGGCAGGGACTGCGGGCACCACTCGTCGTCACGGACCCTCGTCGGCAAGGTGTTTCGCAGCAGATTCTATTGGCCTACGGCACTCAACGACGCGACTGAGCTGGTGAAATCCTGCGAGGCCTGCCAGTTCCATGCCAAGCAGATCCATCAGCCGGCTCAGGGCCTCCAGACCATCCCACTCTTGTGGCCATTCGCGGTCTGGGGGCTGGATATCTTGGGCCCTTTCCCTCGAGCGCCTGGGGGCTACCGCTACCTCTACGTCGCCATCGACAAGTTCACTAAGTGGGCGGAGGTAGAAGCAGTCCGCACCATCCCGGCCGGCTCCACGGTCAAGTTCATCAAAGGTCTCGTGAGCCGGTTTGGGGTCCCCAACTGCATCATCACCGACAACGGCTCGCAGTTCACTAGCAATCTCTTCAAGACGTATTGTGCTAACCTTGGAACACAGATCTGCAATGGCCAGGCCGAACGCGCCAACGCAGAGGTCCTGAGAGGCCTCAAAACCAGGACCTTCAAGAAGATGCTCGAGGCCTGCGGCAGGGGCTGGTACGACGAGCTCCAGTCTGTGCTGTGGTCCATCCGCACCACCGCCACCAAGCCGACGGGCGAGACCTCATTCTTCCTCGTCTACGGAGCAGAGGCGATTCTCCTTCACGAGGTCAAGCATCGCTCTGCGCGGGTCCTACCGTTTGATGAGACGCAGCAGGACGCCATGCGGGGGATAGACCTCGTGCTGGGGGAGGAACACCGCCGTGAAGCCACGCTACGGGCGGCAAGATATCAGCAGGCGCTGCGACGGTACCACTATCGCAGCGTCCGCTCCAGGACGCTCGAGGTGGGTGACCTCGTCCTACGGCGGGTGCTCTCTAGGGAAGGGCTGCATAAGCTCTCAACCATGTGGGAGGGCCTATTTAGGGTCGCCCACGTCTCCAGCACCTCCGGAAGTTCTACCCATGAAGAAAGGCCCAGCGCCTGTGAAGAAGGCCCCGTGCCTGTGAAGGTCTCCGCTCGTGACACTCTCACGTAATAATGAGTGGGGCTGTACACGCCCCGGAGTCTCAGGAGTGCCGCCCTCAGGCCTCTGGGGCTCCCTCCCACGTCCTAGTGGCAGCACTTAGCTCCGCGCTGGTGAGAAGACAAGAAGACTAGACTAGGTGCCGGACGCGGCTTTTCATTTGCTTTCCGTAGTTGGCTTGCCCCTCTAATCGAAATTTGCTTTCTGGTGTTGCTCGCTGATCTTGTTTCATCGACTTCTGCTTCTGTTTCTGCCTTCGGTTCTTTGTCTGATCTGTACCCTCTCTCGCGTCCCTCGCGAGGGGGCTGGACGGGTGCTCTCGTGCCCTCGTGAGCGTCCCGTCTGTTTTTTCGCGAGGCACCCTCGTTTGGTCCGCAAGCTAGCGCACCTCTCTCAATCCATGCCCCTCGGGTACCGCGATACGAGGCGAAGGGTCATGGCCAGAGGCGCCTACGACCAGGGCTTGGATCTCCTAACAAATTTTTTCAGTTCCTCCTCGCCAGGTACTGAGAAACGCACGCCACGCGAGGCAGAAGCTACTTCAAGCGCGTCAAGCTAAGCTCTTCCTACGTGCCTATATAAAACATTGATATTGCGACGTGGCATGGGAATGATAAACACAACTTAACAACTTGGAAATCATAGTTTGTTGCACGCCCCCACGGGGCCCCATACTTGTCTCTCTCAATGCAGGAAGGAAAAGAAGAACGAAACAAAAGTAGCGCGTGCCCCCGCAGCAGCTCGCGAGGACGGGCCCATGGCGCTCCCCCGAGCTCATCGGACCCTTCCTCGCGCTTCACTGGGGTGCGGCGGCGAGACGACCCGCTGCCACCTTCAAAGTGAGCGCGGCAGCTGGTCGTAGCCACCGCTGCTGGAGCTGTCGCCGGAGGGAGAATCACCGTAGCTGGGCACGATATCTTCCTCGCCCTCATCCCGACCATCGCCAAGGCCAAGCACTTCGTCACAGTCGTTGTCCTCGGTGCAGCACCCGGCGCGGCGGCCGTCTTCTCCGAACACCCTCACGTAGAGGGTCGCATTGCCGTCGTACTTGAAGTGGAGGGTGCACCGCCTGCCAAGGCCACGCGCGCGGGCAAACGTCTGCCAGCCACGAGCCAGAGCCACGTTCGGAGGTCTCGACCGCGACCCACGAAGCTTTGCTGCAACAGTCGTCCGCCTGCAGCCAGAGCCCGCCTGGATCTGTGGCCGGCAGTTCACCAGCGAAGAAGCACGGGAGCTGAAGCCAGGAGCCGGCAGGGTTCTCCGACCACACCACGAACTCCGGCAGCACCTCCGCCGAGTGGAAGCACGGCCCGGGAGGCCGTGCGACCATGGCGCGCCTCCCTTCATCAACGGGGCTGTTTCGGCATAGGCGGCTCCCACCACGCGAAGGGGCACCGCCGCGGCCGCGGGGGGCCGCGGCAAGGGTCGTGGAGTGCTTGCGAGGGTGGCCGCATCCACGCTTGGGCGGCGGAGAGCCGGGCCCCTCCTGGCGAGACTTCCCTTTCTCCGCGGCCGAAAACCTCTTCGCAGGCGCCATGGGAGTCGCTACTGGCAATGGGGCAAGGAGGAGAAGCGAGCGGAATGGGAAGAGATGGGCGACGGCGGCTCTGCCCCCCTCCTCATTTATAGCAGGAGAAGGCCAACCAGCGCCCCCCACGATCACAGGTAATGATGATATTTCTCTGCATGCACCAGGGACTCGTCAAGTCGGGCAGTTGCCGAGGCAGCATGGGGAAGCGGAGACGCCCACGTCCAATCGATCGCCACAAGTCACCCAAGGCCACAGGCTGTTGGGGCCCGCGACGCTCCGCACTTGCCCTTTGGCTTCGCCTCAAAGCCAAGTCCGAGCGTGCCTTGGGCCCAGGGGCTACTGTCGGCGTTCTGGGAACAGGGGTCCCCAGACTTGCCTGCCTGCGGCCCGCGGCGTGGCTCCACTCGCGGCCCAGTACGGCCCGTCTTCACCAACAAACACTCAAGACCCTCGCGAGGGGCCAAGCCTCGCGAGGCGGACAACACAAGACCTCCTCGGGAGTGGCCTCACCAGGCTGGCTCATGAGGGGTGGGGAGATCAAGGCAAGGCGAACCTCGCGAGGTTCCTACGACGTCAGCCATGACGATCAAGGCCAGGCGGGCGCCAGCGCGCATAGTGTCCTCGTTTCCTCTTTGGTGCTAAGGAGGCAAGCGCAGGCGATGAGTACCGAGGCATCCGGCAAAGGTTTCCATATCGGTGCAACGAGACCAAGACCAGTAGGACAACAGGACGGAGGTCACCGTGGAGCCCAAGACGGCGTCACCACCAGAGCCTTTGGCAGGCGAAGACCACCTTTAGTCAGGATAGCTTGTACTAGCTGTCCCCTTTCAAATCGGCCATTGTGGCATCCCTTCCCGCTCAATATTTGGGAACAGGACCAGGGCCTCTATAAATAGGACTAGCCACCACTGTAGGAGGCAACTGATTCAGATCATCCTCACCCACACAAGTTTACCAGGCACAAGAACACCTCTCCTCAGGAGGATGTTCTTCCCCTAGTACTGTTCATCCTCAGCCCGAGGGGCAATCCACCACACCACAACGGTGGCCCGAACCAGTATAAATCTTGTGTCTCTTGTGTTGCGAGTTCGTCGAGCTAGGCCTTGAGATCGCGGTGAGTCTGAGGGCCTGATTTGGTAGGGGGAAATCCTCGTGCGCACCCCAATGTTCAAACCTCAAGGGTTTTGCCGGAACCCGAAATCCGACATGGCTTGCTGGTAGCGTGCAGCACGCGTAGTAGCCCGGAGACGGTTCTCCTCGAGTAGCACAATGTCGTCACGCCGGTGCTGATCTTGCACTACTTCATCGTAGGCAAGCACTCGAGGGGATCCGTAAATGAGTTCCATGGGGATAACTGCTTCTGCCCCGTAGACCAGGGAGAAGGGAGTCTGCCCGATAGCTCAGTTAGGTGTCGTTCTGAGGGACCAGAGAACTACCGATAGCTGCTCGATCCACCGCCTGCCGTGCTTCTGCAGCGTATCGAAAGTTCTCGTCTTGAGTCCACGTAGCACTTTGGTGTTTGCCCTCTCAACTTGTCCATTGCTCCGGGGGTGTGCTACAGAGGCGAATGAGATCTTGCATCCGAGGGTACGAACATATTGCATGAAGGCATGGCTCGTGAATTGGGTGCTATTGTCGGTGATGATCCTTACTGGAACTCCAAAACGACACACCAATTCTTTCAAGAACTTGATAGCTGACTGAGCAGTCACCTTTCTCACGGCAGTCACTTCCGACCACTTTGTAAACTTGTCGATGGCGACGAACAAGAATTCAAAGCCCCCGATTGCTCGGGGGAAGGGGCCGAGGATATCGAGCCCCCAGACCAAAAATGGCCATGACAAAGGGATTGTCTGAAGGGCTTGGGCAGGCATGTGTGTTTTCTTGGAATGGAACTGGCAGGCCTCACATGTCGTGGCGAGCTCGACCGCATCTTGGAGGGCCGTGGGCCAATAGAATCCTTGTCGGAATGCTTCCCCACTAATGCCCTTGATCCAATGTGTGAGCCGCACATTCCTCTATGAATCTCAGCCAGCAGTTCCTTTCCATCTTCCCGACAGACACACTTCAATTTCACACCGTTGGGCCTCCTTCTGTACAGAGTGTCATCAACAAACTGATACATACAGGCCCTCCGGGCTACTTTCTCAGCTTCATCTTGGTCGCGGGGAAGTTCTCCGGTTTGGAGGAAGCGGACAATGTGCCTTGCCCAAGTTCGAGCCCGGGGCTTGGCAACGAGGACTCGCGGCACCTCCTCTGCTGCCGGTGCACCAGCCTTGTTCGTGAGGTCCATTGTCCCGGCTAGAGGGGGTGGTCTGGCAGGCTGTGAGGAGTTGTTTTCGGCAGGGTCTCTGCCAGGAGCTGACGGCTCGATCGGGAGAGGCCTACCGTAGTCCAACTTTCTCCTTTTCTGGGCCATTGTGGCTGATACGGAGGGTTGATAGAGATGGAGAACAAAAGTCCCTGGTTCCACAGGAAGCTTCTGCGTAGCACAATTTGACAGGTGATCAGCTATGCTGTTTTCCGCACGGGGTACGTGCTCTGTTTGCAACCCATCGAAGTGCTCCTCCAATCTCCTCACTCCCTCGACGTATGCTTCCATCAATGGGCTTTGATAATCCTTGTTGACTTGTCTCACCACAAGCTGCGAATCTCCTCGTATGATCAACTTCTTGATTCCCAATTCTGCGGCAATTCTGAGCCCGGCAAGGAGCCCTTCATACTCAGCTGTATTGTTGGTGGCTTCTTCCCAGGCAAAGTGCATTTGGACGACGTACTTCAAGTGCTCCCCGGAGGGGGCAACAAGAAGCACGCCAGCCCCTGCACCTTGTAGGGAAAAAGCACCATCAAAATACATAATCCATTCTTGGGGCGATTCTTTGCCGGGGATAGCTGTCTCTGTCACTTCCTCATCAGGGTTTGGCGTCCATTCTACAATAAACTCTGCCAGCGCCCTGCTCTGAATGGTTGATGTGCTCTCAAACTTCAAACCAAAGCTGGATAACTCCAAAGCCCACTCCACTTTTCTGCCGGTAGCCTCAGGGTTTCAGAGTATTCTTTGCAACGGGAAACGAGTAACAACCGTGATCTCATGGGCTTGGAAGTAGTGGTGCAGTTTCCTTGAGGCCATAATGAGACCAAAGATCAACTTTTGCACGCCAGTGTACCTCGATCTAGCCCCCCGTAACAAGGAGTTGACGAAGTACACTGGGCGCTGCACCACTTTCTTCTTTGCCGCGTCCTTGGGGTTGCCCTCGTTGCAGTGCTCACTGCTGTTCTGATCCTTTTCTGAGTCTGCTGTTATCTATCCACTTTCTACCTCATCTACTTCTCGCTGTGCTACCAAGGCCGCACTGACCACTTGGTTGGTTGCCGCCAAGTATAGCAACAACGGTCTTGGGGTTTGGGTGCAACCAAGGTAGGCACAAACGACAGGTAGGTCTTCAACTCCTGTAGTGCTGCATCTGCTTCTGGGGTCCATTTTATAGGCCCTGCCTTCTTCAAAATTTTGAAGAACGGCAGGGCACGCACGACAGACTTGGAAATAAATCTACTTAGCGCGGTAACGCATCCCGTCAAGCGCCTCACATCCTTAACTATCCTTGGTGCTTGGATTTGCTCGATGGCTTTGATCTTGTCGGGGTTAGCTTCGATCCTCCGATGGGACATGAAGAAACCAAGCAGCTTGCCGGAGGGGACTCCAAACACACACTTCTCTGGATTAGGCTTCAAGTTGATCTTGCGCAGATTAGTAAATGTCTCCTCCAAATCTTGGATAAGAGTGGTCTTATCCTTGGTTTTGACCACGACATCATCCATATAAGCTCCTATGTTTCTGTGTAACTGTGGCTCAAAACCAATCTGAACTGCCCTTGCAAAAGTGGACCCGACACTCGTTAGTCCGAATGGCATGCAGACAAAGCAGTATGTACCACATGGGGTGATGAACGATGTCTTCTCTTCATCTTATTCAGACATGAATATCTGGTGATATCTGGAATACGCATCCACGAAGGAGAGCAAATCACACCCTGAGGTGGAATCCACAATCTAGTCGATGCGCGACAAGGGAAATGGGTCCTTCGGGCAAGCCTTGTTGAGATCTGTGAAATCAATGCAAAGCCTCCATTTCCTGTTAGCCTTCCGGACTACCACTGGATTTGCTAACCATGTTGGATGCAGTACTCCTCTGACCAAACCAGCTGCCTCCAATTTCTTGATTTCCTCGACAATGAACTGCTGCCTCTCCAAGGCTTGCTTCCGGACTTTCCGCTTGACAGGTCGGGCGTGTGGGCAGACAACAAGGTGGTGCTCGATTACCTCCCTGGGAACACCGGGGATATCAGATGGTTGCCAGGCAAACACATTGATATTCGCCCACAGGAAGGCAATGATCGCGCTTTCCTATTTGTCACCAAGGGCGGCGTTGATGGTGAAAGTACCGTCCACGCCAGCCAGCCCTGCCGGGACCTTCTTCACTTGGGGTGTAGCAACCTTGGATCTCTTGCTGTTGGAACACTCCGGCGCGTCGTCAACGGGTGCCGTGCACTCGGAGGGGGCATGCTTCCCGGACTCCTTGCCGGAGGTCTTATAATACCTTTTCTTTCCTTTGCTTTCCTTGGCGGGAGCTGTTGTTGCCGCAGCCTCTGCTGCGACTGCATCCCGGTACATCTTGTCCACGCAGATAATTGCATCCTTCTCATCCGATGGGACAGTGATGACTCCCAGTGGCCCATGCATTTTCAGAGTGTTATAAGCATAGTGGGATGCTGCCATGAACCTGGCCAGGGCCGGGCGTCCAAGAATCCCATTGTACGGCAGGGGGAGATCAACCACATCAAACACAACCTTCTCTGTCCGGTAGTTCAGTTCTCCCCCAAACGTCACCGGCAACGTAATCTTCCCTTTAGGATGGCTCCTGCTGGGGTTAACTCCTTGAATCGTGCCAGTGACCTCTAGCTCTTCTTCTCCTATCTGAAGCTTGCTGATGACTGCTGGGGAAATCAGATTCAACCCGGCCCCGCCATCCACTAACATCTTTGTGACCTTGAGGTTGCGAATTGTCGGGGAGACCAACAACGGCAAGCATCCTACCGCGGTGGTGCGGCCAGGGTGATCCTCCTCATCAAAGATGATTGGCGTGCGGGACCATTTGAGTGGTTTCCGGGCCTCTGGCGCTGGCTCCATAGCATTGATCTCTCGTGCCCATCGCTTGAGCTGGCGATGGGAGGCGTGCAAAGATGCACCCCCATCCACGCATAGGGCGTCAGTGGCCTTCTGAAATTCCTGCTCACTGGTTTCCTCTTCATTCCCTTCATCACTCCCTTCATCACATACTTCCTTCTCTTGACTCCTGGCGGGTTTTCCTTGGTTCCGAAAGGGCATGCCGAGGCGATTTGCTTCACCTCCTCGGCCCTTTCCGCTAGTGGCATTCTGACCTTTTTCCTTGTCACGCTTATCATATTCCGCTCTCTGTTTCTTGACAAGCCGCTCAACTTGGTAACATGACTGAAGATCATGGCCCTTGGTCCGGTGGATCTTGCAGTATGGGCCATCGCCTTTCCTAGCCTTCTCAGCGGCAACGGCTTCCCGGCAAGCCGTGCAAGCGGCAACTTCCTTGCCGGGGGCCTCAGCTTTGGCCTTCTTGCCGGTACTAGGTGTGCCCGAACCTTCTACAGTCATCACTGCTTTATCTCTTGGCTTCTTACTGCGCTTCTTGCCCTTTCTCTGACTGGTTGACTCATCTTCATCCTCTAAATCAACATTGATGCAATCCTCCTCTCCAGGCAACTTCCTTCCTTCCACTATCCGAGCACACTTATCCGCCAGTGTGTATAGCTCCTTCACATTCTTGGGCAACCATATGTTCATCTTAGAACGAATGCGACGGTTGTGCACATTGGACTGGAAGGCTGCTATAACGGCTGCCAGATGGATATTTGGAATATTCCTATGAACTTTACTGAATCTCTATAAATACTTATGAAGAGTTTCTCCTTCCTTCTGCTGGAGAAGTTTCAGGTCGCTGGGCCTGCCGGGCTCTTGGTGGCCACCGGTGAAGGCACCGATGAACTCGTGGCATAGGTCCGCCCAAGACGAGATGGAGTTCTCCGGCAGGTGCATCAGCCAAGACCTCACGTTGGACTTGAGGGCCAACGAGAAGTAGTTGGCGAACACCTTCTCATCTCTTCCCCCGGCGGCTTGAACAGCGATGGTGTAGATGCTGAGGAACTCTGCCGGGTTCAGCCTCTCGTCATACTTCTCGGGTATCTCTGGCTTGAACGTGTGAACGGACGGCCAACGGACTTGCTGCAGCTCTCATGTAAAGGCAGGGAAGCCGACCTCGAGAGGTAAGCACCCGCCAACACCGAGCGCAGGCTCATCAACATTGAGGCCGCCGCACCCGTCGGTATGGCGGAGGTCGTCGCGGCGCCGATCTATGACGTCGTGCGCATCTCCCCGCCGCCTATCCTCCGGGGCTCGACGTTGGCCTGGAGGTGCTCGAGGGTCAGAAGAGGCCATCGAGACGTCGTCGGGGTCTTGATTCAGCTACGCCCGCGTCGACTGCCATGGTGGGGACTGCACCGTGGGGACGGCACCCTTCGTTCAGCCAGCAGTACGGGCGGTTGCTTTCGCTTTAGGAGGTTGTGGTGGGCCAGCTCATCGTGAGCCCCCAGCTTCGGCGAAACCGAGCAGGCTCTATATGGTGGCACGCCATTCATCCATCTGCTCGGCCGTGGGTGGAAACCTCAGTAGCAACTAGGCTCGCACCATAGCCTCTGTGGCTGTGCTTGGCATAGATGTCGATGACGTCGACTGCACCGTCGCCTAGCTTCGGATGGCGCCAGCGGTGGCGACGGCGGTGGTGCCGCGTTCACGCAGCTGTGGAATGACCACCTGGGCAGTGGGGTCGCGCGGCGGTGCTGCTCGAGGGTCAGTGACTCCGTCGAGCGCAGCGGCCTGGTCGACTCGTACGGGAGGAGGCACATGGGCCGCGGTCGCTCCCGCGATGGGGGCGGCCGGAGGGCGATGGCTCGCCCCGGACCGAGCGCCGTTGCTGCGGCTGTGCCCGTCAGTGGGAGGAGGGGGTGCAGACGAAGTGACCCCCTCGCCCGCACCTTGTGGAGCGTGACCGCCCGAGGCGTTGCTGATGTTGTTCTCCTCCGACATCTCCAGCCCTCGTGTCGGCCGCAGGGGGAGTAGTGATGGCACCACCTGCTCCAACCACGCCCGCAGCAGCGTTCACGTCCTCGCTCGCCCCCGCATCCTCCGAAGCACCAGAGGCCGCGGGTGGCGGAGCCTTCGCGGTGGACGGGTGGGCCGAAGGGCCGAACTTCTTCTTCTTAGGCGCCATGGTCGATGGCGTCGTCGAAGACGAAGATGGTGATGAAGATGATGCGCTGCGCACGCTTTCAGTTTCGCGCAAGCGAGCCCCCTACCTGGTGCACCAAAGATGTCGCGGTATATCCACGGCCACCTATGGGACCAGGAGGCCCCTTGTTGGTTCGGCTTGGGGATATCGCGTTGCACAAAGAGCAGACCAGCGCACGGCAGCACGACAGAGAGAACACACGCAATTTACCCAGGTTCGAGCCGTCGCGAGGCGTAAAACCCTACTCCTGCTTTGGTCGATTGATGGTGGAATGTGGATGGTGCAACGCAGTACACTTGCCCGGCAGGGATCGCCGTAGGGTAGCAGCGACTACGTGTGCATGGGGGTGTGGGTTCGTCAACTTTCCAACCCTTCCTACGATACGAGTGCCATGGGCCTCCTTTTATAGATCAAGGGGTCACCACAATGGCAAAGTAGTCATTATCCACTGATATGACAGCAAACAATGCTATCATACCTAACTCTGCGGGCTGACAGGGTGCATTAAATGCAACACTTAGTGTCACATCACTGGTTGCCCGGCAAGGCATGCCGGGCTATCTCACCAGCTACGCGCCTGTTCTCTTGACACGCTGCAGGACGGGTGTCATCTGTGTGTTTCTTCTGTACGAAATGGTGGCCATGTGCCGAATGGCTGCCACTTAATCACCTTGCGGCCTGACACCGCACTGATCGAGGACGTGGGTCGTGCTTGAGTGGTTGGTGGGGTGGTTCTGCCCCCGCGAGCCCCGGTAGGCCGTGCCGGGGTGTCTTGGTTGCCTGCTTCTGGTGGCGGCCTTGCCCCTTGCCGGGCTCTCCTGCCCGGCAAGGGAGGCCCTTCTCTTGCCGATATATTGCTCCTCTGGCTTGATCTTGGTCCCTCTGAGCTGCATGTTGGTTCTTCAATCTCTGACTTGGGTTGGTGCTTCAATCTTGTTCTTGTGCATGTGCATAGTCTGGGCAATGGACCCAGGGTCTATTGCACCGACAACAATCATAGAAGAATATATGATGGTTGAGTATGTGGACTTGCCTAAAGGCTCCAATACGTGACCCTTCCTAAAAAGATGATAAACTGTAGTTGCAAAGTTGACTGAGAACATAGTTTGTTGGTTTTTAACAGAGTTTTTGCTTTGTAAGTCAATAGTGTGATGAATTGTCACTTATTCATGAGAAGTCTATGATAAGAGCTTTATGATAAGAGTCTTATGTTTAACTTTGTTGCTGTTATAATAATCTACATGATGCTTCTATGTCCGTATTTTGTTTTTATCGACACCTCTCTCTCTAAGCATGTGGACATGTTTTTCGATTTCGGTTTTCACTTGAGGACAAGCGAGGTCTAAGCTTGGGGGAGTTGATACGTCCATTTTGCATCATGTTTTCTTACTGTTATTATAATGTTTTCATCCATAATAATGCTTTTTGGAGTAATTCTAATGCCTTTTCTCTCATAATATGCAAGGTATACACAAAGAGGGAGAATTCCGGCAGCTGGAAATCTGGACCTGGAAAAGCTACGTCAGACCACCTATTCTGCACAACTCCAAACAAGCTGAAACTTCACGGTGATTTTTTATGGATTATTTGAAGAATATTGGAGCAAATAACTACCAGAGGGGGCCCACCTGGGCGCGCCAGGGAGCCCAGTGCGCCCTGGTGGGTTGTGCTCACCCAGGCCCACCTCCGGTGCCCATCTTCTGGTATATAGGTCATTTTGACCTAGAAAAAAAATAAGGGGTGGACTTTCGGGATGGAGTGCCACCGTCTCGAGGCGGAACCTGGGCAGGAGCACTTTTGCCCTCCGGCGGAGCGATTCCTCCGGGGGAACTTCCCTCCCGGAGGGGGAAATCATCGTCCTCATCATCACCAACAACTCTGCCATCTTGGGGAGGGCAATCTTTGTCAAGATCTTCAACAACACCATCTCATCTCAAACCCTAGTTCATCTCTTGTGTTCAATCTTGTTACCAGAACTATAGATTGGTGCTTGTGGGTGACTAGTAGTTTTGATTACATCTTGTAGTTGATTACTATATGGTTTATTTGGTGGAAGATTATATGTTCAAATCCATTATGCTATTTAATACCCCTCTGATTTTGATCTTTATTATCATTTGTGAGTAGTTACTTTTGTTCTTGAGGTCACGGGAGAAATCATGTTGCAAGTAATCATGTGAACTTGATATGTGTTCGATATTTTGATAGTATGGATGTTGTGATTCCCTTAGTGGTGTCATGTGAACGTCGACTACATGACACTTCACCATATTTGGGCCTAAGGGAATGCATTGTGGAGTAGAAATTAGATGATGGGTTGCGAGAGTGACAGAAGCTTAAACCCCAGTTTATGCGCTATTCCGTAAGGGACCGATTGGATCCAAAAGTTTAATGCTATGGGTAGAATTTATTCTTAATACTTTTCTCGTAGTTGCAGATGCTTGCGGGAGGGTTAATCATAAGTAGGAGGTTTGTTCAAGTAAGAACAACACCTATGCACCAGTCCACCCACATATCAAATTATCAAAGTACCGAACACGAATTAAACCAACATGATGAAAGTGACTAGATGAAATTCCCGTGTACCCTCAAGAACGCTTTGCTTATCATAAGAGACCGTTTTGGCCTGTCCTTTGCCTCAAAATGATTGGGCTACCTTGCTGCACTTTTGTTCCTACCATCATTACTTGCTCGTTACAAATTACCTTGCTATCAAACTACTCTACTACTTACAATTTCAGCACTTGTAGACATTACCCTGCTGAAAACCACTTGTCATTTCCTTCTGCTCCTTGTTGGGTTCGACACTCTTACTTATCGGAAAGATCTACAATTGATCCCCTATACTTGTGGGTCATAAGCTATGCATCAGAACATGAGCAATCAATTACAGTAGCAAAATTTAATGCAAGCATGGGAGAGAATGTAATAGGCAATATAGGAATGATCAAGGGGGTTTGCTTGTCGAGAAGCTCTACTGAAAAGGAATGGTCGTCAGGGGTGTAGTCGTCCTCAGGATCAGCTTCAGTCTCGGTGTCTACCGGAGAGAAGAGGGGGAAGAAACAATAAATATAAATCAAACAGATGCATAACGATGCATGAATGGCAATATGAAGTGCTAGGGGTGACCTAACGCAGTGCTACATGATACAGACGAAGTGGGAAAACATCTGGGAATGTTTTCCCAGCGTTTGGCATTTTTCGGATAGCTGAAGGGGAAGGATCCTTGTTCATCATGCTAGAGGCATGTGAGAGATGAGTGGATTGCATATTCAGATTCTTCACATTTTTCTAAGCAACTTTCATATATAAATTATTTTCATCTGACTTATAGATTATTTTATATGATTTTTCAAAGTTTTAAACATTTTATGGAATTATTATTATTTAAATTAATCCAATAATTAGATTATTGCGTCAGCATGATGCCAGCAGTCAACCCAATCAGTTGACTAGTCAAACTGACAAGTGGGTCCACACTATTAGTGACTTATATAAATTAACAGGTTTCATTTAACTAATTTAGTTAATTAACTAGCAGGGCCCACATGTCAGTGACTAACAAATATAACTAATTAAATTAATTACTTTAATTAGTTAAATAGGGGGCCCACTAGTCAGTGACTGGGGCTGCCCAGCCAGCACCCGTTGACTGGTCAACCTAGTCAACAAGGTCAGCCGAGCCACTAGGGCCCACCAGTCAGCGACTGTGGGGTGGCCCCAGCCGCGCCACGTTGGCGCGGCGCCGGAGAGAGCTCCGGCGAGCCTCTCCCGCGACAGAGCGGCTCGGGAGCTCGCCGAGATTCACCTACGATCCACCATTTGATGCACGGTTGGGGTCGCCCGAACAAGCTGGGGGAGCCGCGTCGGATGGTGGGGGTGGCGTCGCCGGAGGAGGTCGGCAGCGACGGTGGTGAGCGGCGGCGCCGTTCGGGCTTCGTTCGAGAACTCGATGGGGCGGCCTAGGAGGGTCAGTGCGGGCTCAGGGCGGTGGTACGAGTGCTATGGAGCACATAAGCAGCTGGCGCAGGCGCTCGGGAGCACGCACGGCGTGCAGATGTTAGAGTAGCGAACGGTGGTAGTGGTGGATCAATCTATTTCACTCTCTGAAGTAGTAGCAATACAGATCGATTACACGAATTGGGGAATTTCGGTGACGAGGGAAGATGAACTAAGAATAGAGGAACTAGGGTTGCCGCCGCCTGGTAATCGCCTGATCCATTGGATGCCGGTCTTCTCCCAGTCGCTGGTTACTTTTAGTGGCGAGGTGGGCCTTATCGCGTCCACTATGGCCCGCTGGTGCGTGGGCTGCGATGCCTGGCCCGAGTGGGCCGCTGGGCAGCGCGGTTGCTGGTGGAGTCGCTACCTCGCCACTACTGCAGGATGCTGCTAACACCACAGTACGATCAGGGACCCTTTGACGAAACTGTGTGCGATGCATTAATCGCAAACGGTGATGTAAAAAACCCGTCAAAAAGATGCAAAACGTTTGCGATGAATGATACATCAAACACGGTTCATATTTTAGTTGTGTGTGCGATGCGGGGCATACGGTTGATCCATACGAACTGTTTGCGATGAGACAGAACAATAAAAACAGACAGCCAGATCAAGGTGTGTGCGATATACGGCATACAATTCGCTCCGATGAACCATTTGCGATGATCGAGGTGAACACAAACGATTCGGCGTAACAAGATGTGTGTGATACCCGGCAAATAGGTCGGTAATCAAAATTGTGTGCGATCATTATAGACAGCCCATATGGTCTTTTTTTGTGAATTGTGTGCTCGTCAGGGAACACAGTTCAACAAACCAACTTGTGGGCGATAATGTAGAAGATCTTTGTCGAATACTATGGAACCATCAAAGATATTTGGGAGCTTAACTATGTGAAAGTTAAGGTGGCATTATTCAGGTGTGCATGGATCCCTCTTGGACATGTAAAGGTTGATGATTACAGGGAGACATGTGTTAACAAGACAACGATGGCATATCACGCGGACCTGTTCATTCTTGCCAGTGATGCTACCCAGATTTTCGATGCGGAAGACACCATTGCATAAGAACTGCCATGTAGTGATGCATGGGAAGAGGAGGGTACTGGGTGTCGAGGATGTTGCCGATGATGATGAGTATGATGAATTTGCTGAGTTGCCAGCCAAGGGATCATGCACCCATCTTACATAGAAGCGTAAAATCATCAGAAAACCCAAGTTCATTCTGGGTCAACGTAATGATCCCATTTCCCCATGTACATGGGAATTAAGCCGTAAGACTAGTCTTTCCCTGCAACTTAATTTGTTCAATTTAGAACTGTCGTGTGTACTGAATTTGTGAGTTATGCCCGGTTTTCTGTTGATGTAAGAACCGTTAATATGTTGACCTTGATATGCCGTCAGCTCAGGCAATGAATATGAACTGTTTATAATAATAATAATGATTATTATTGTTATTATTATTATTATTATTATTATTATTATATCATAGAGGTAGCACACTTAATTGATCTCACTCCAGTATGTGTGAACAAAAGATATGCAATCTGGTTTGCGAATAGCACATGGTTCGTTCATGAAAGCCGTGCCCCGACCAAACCCCGCGCGCGATCTAAGTCGTGCTTTCTGATTGGCTAGAACCCAAACCCCACAAATCGTACGTCTGCACCGTTGGATGCTCCGAGATCGAACGACAATCCTCATCCCTTTCGACAACAAATGCAGTTTCGGTTGTAATTTTATTTTTATGCAGAAAATGCATGTTAAACTAAAAAAATGTCTTAAATATAGCTAACGATACCTGAAATGCGCCAGAAAATCAAACCTGTGGTATAATGGTGATTGCGTACCGTGGAAATTTTTATGAGGCCAAACGATGAAGTCACCGACCACTGGAGTTTGAATTGACACGTCTCCTTTTATAAACCATGATCCTTCATGTGAGATGCTCCGGTTTGGAAGGAGCGATCATCAAAACTTGTGCCAAACTTTACTAATTTTTTTCCACGGGGTCGTGAGAGCACGCCACGGGCACACATTGATTTTGATGATGTCCGGACTCCATCTGAATTTCATGTAATTAAAATACCAACTAGGCCTACGCTAGTGGCCGCACCTCGCGGCCGAAATGTTTGAAACTTCTCCCTGCTTCTCGGACAAACGGATGAAAACTCGCAAAGCGACGCACAAATGATCTGTACACCTTCTTTGCTAAGGCTGGCCATAGTGGGGGTATCATAGCAGGTATCATGCACTCGGGAATAGCAAATATGATGATGTGGCAAGGAATTAAAGAAGGGAGAGTGGGTTAGAGTAACATAGGTAGATACCGTAACATAATAAATGCTATACTACTTTGTGTAATGCATGGCCATCAATACGGTCATCTATGATACTATGCATTATGAAGGTACTTAGTATCATACACTAGTATCATATGCATGATACTAGTATATGATACTCCCTACTATAAGGCTGGCCATAGTGGTGGTATCATAGCCAGTATCATGCACTGAAAATAGCAAGTATGTTGATGTGGCAAAGAATTAAAGAAGATAGAGAGGGTTAGAGTAACATATAGGTAGATACTGTATCATGTTAAATGCGATGCTAATTTGTGTCATGCATGACAATAAATATGATCATCTATGATACTACTCTATTGTACTATGCACTATAATTAAAGGTAGTATCATACACTAGTATCATATGCATGATACTAGTATATGATACTCTCCACTATGAGTAGCCTAAGTATAGCCTAACTAAAACACCCACATGTAGTTGTAGTAGGGTTTTAACTTTATATGCACTAAATGCAAGGTAAGTGCAAAAAACTGACTTAAACATAGCAGACGGGAATTGAAATGGGCCAGAAAATCAAACCAAGGGTATATCCGTGATTGTTTACCATGATTTTTTTTCGAGGAGGAACGATGTAGTCACTGACGATTTGGAGTCAGAAGTGCCGCGTCTCCTTTTGAAAACTATGATCCTTCTTGTGAGATGCTCTGATATGGAAGCTGCGAGCACCAAAACTTGTTCCAAACTTTACCCATTTTTTTCCATGCGATCGTGACATCACGCCACAGTGACATAATGATTTTTGTTATTTCTGAATTCTATATGCATTTCCTGTAATTAAAATACCAACAAGGCCTACGCCTCTAGCCGCACCCCGCGGCCGAACTGTTTGAATTTTTTTTTCCATTTCTTGAACAATGAATGAAAACTCGCAAAGTAACACACAAATGATGTTGCTAACACCACGGGTTGGGGAGTTCTGGAGGACCTCGCGCGCCCTATAATGGGCCGACCGTGAAAAAAAAGGCCCTTCCTTCCCGACCTTATCTACACGCCCGCTTAGCGCCACCCCCGCCTCCCTCCCAGGCAGCAGCCGCCGCTGCTACCACCTCCCTCCCCGGCAGCAAGCGCCGCCGCCCCACCTCCCTCCGGTGGCACAAGCGCCGCCGCCCCCACCTCCCTCCGGTGGCGGACACGCCGCCGCCCCCACCTCCCTTCACGGCAGACGCGCCGCCGTCCCCACCTTCCTCCCTGGCAGAGGCGGCGACGCCCCCACCTCCCTCCACGGCGGACGCGCCGTCGCGACTCCACCTCCACCTGCCGGCTTCCCTTCGCCGCCCTGTCGGCCTCCTCCCGCGGCCCCGCTCAATGCAGCCCCGTCGGCTTCAGTCGTGCGAGCCAACGAGGCCACCTCCGTCGCGACAGTGACGCCGCCCTGCGCTCCCCACCGGCTTGCCCTCGCCGCCTGCCCCGTGCCCCCCCACTGGAGCACCCCGTCGCCGTCCATCGTGGCACCTGGCCACCACTTGCAGATGAAGGAGGCCTCGGCCTGCAGCTACAGGAAGTCTTGACCTGCATCTGCAGATGGATGGCACATCCGGGAGAGAGGAGATAGACAGCAGGAGGTTACTCTTCTAGCAGTATTCAATAGGTCGAAGCGCTGATGCCCGTCTGCGCTCCTTCTTCAACCTGGCGCTATCGAATACATGGTGCGCTGCCACCAGCTTGATTCCTCTTCAGCTTTCTCTACCATGGATGTGTGTGTGTGTTGGATGAATTGCAGCTGCCTCTCCGCCGCCGAAGTGCCCAAACAGTTCACGTCCGCCACCTTGAGCCGTTCAACGACACACCGCCAGGACGGTCACCACTGCAGCGCCGAGATCTCCACGAACTTCGCTCCTTGAACATTTCTGTTGCCTGTATTTCTTTCACATAAGCTCCTTCTCAAGAACTTACAGTTATCTTTATACTAGTTTCTTGCATGATCAGATTGAGCTATTTCCCTTGTACAGTACAATTGTTTCACTGGAAATCACCACATTTCTTTTGGTCAATTTATAGTTGGAAGCTGATGGTTCAATTGTTTGTTGGGTAAGCAGTCCACTAAAAACAAGTTAAAAATGTTTATTCTGTGAAAGTGAATGAAAAAGATGCACACGGTTTCAGTCTGAAAAAGTACGACAGTTCATTCACCATATTGTGTTAGCTCTAAACCAGGGAGTAAATCACACAAATGTAGCTCCTTTACTTTGCAGGTACGAACTTGATCGGCTTACCTTACTCTATTGTTGTTTGTTTCTGAACAAGTAACTCACCCAGTCTGCTTACTTTTGACACTGAACAACTTCTTTTGATAATTCTTGGACATGATTGTCATACATATAAACATTTGGTGTCTTCTATGATATTCTGCTTGAGAAACATGATTTTTGGGGAAGTTTGCTAGTAGTAGAGCATCACATCATTTATATTTGTTTGAAATGCTATGATACCCGTTGTGGCTGCAAAAATACGCATGGATGACTGACAGGAGTTCCTATAGAGCTGTAGTATTATTCTTCAGAGTTCAGATAATTGTATTTTGGGCCGCTGAAACCTGATGGCTCGAGTTTGTAAAAGGATATTCAGAAGTTCAAATTAGACTTACACAAAAGTTCAAAAAAAGAGTGTTATGTGCGGATGCTGCTAGGTCTTGTGTCTCGTATATGTGTGCGTGATCACTGTGTGGGTGCTTCGTGTGTGTGTCGTGCTCTTTATGTCACTGTTCTTCTTCATAAAAGGTTAACTGTTCACTATATATTTTGCAAAACCACAATTTTCTACATTAGTTAGTATGGTTGCAGTCCAATGTGTTGATTTTTAGTAGGCCAAATTGTGTTCATTGATCAAAATTGTAGAAATGGCAGGCGCTCAGCTGCAACCCATTGTGCTACGATCTTGTACGGCAAGGTGAGAACAAAAGTCACACACCAACAGCTAGCTTGAATGCACCAATACCCGACAGCAGCACCACTCGTCTCCTACTTGGTGCACGGCTTGAACAACAACAACAGGGCGCGCTACATTTCTGTGATTATAAAGTGTTGTTGTTTATTGCTGCTGAATGGTGAGGTGAGCAAGGGGAGAAGATTAGCTGCCATTGCTATTGTTTCTTCTTTTTTGTCTCTGAAATTACATGAATCATGTTACAGGAAATAGAAGAAAAACTTTAGAAAGAAAATGATGCTTATTGAGCTACTGTAGATGGTGGCATTTGGATACTCCTACATTTGCTATCACACCAGCAGGCTAAAACTAATGCAAGTGATGAGTAAAAAGACAGCACTTTGTGTGCCTGTGCAGAACTATGTGTTTGTTGTCCCTTTCTGGCCATGGGTACCGGAGCATGGGGCTTCCTCTGCATTGTTGCTGCTCCTGAATATATGACATGCAAGTTTATTTCTTTTTTGACAATAAGTTGCCTCCGTCTTGCAGGCCTTTTTCCTCTAAACTACTGCCTTTCCGCTCACATGTTTTTCCATCTTAACCATGTGAACCTAGAGCTTCCGTTATGAGCTCACCAGAAAACAAAAAGAAAACTGGTAATAGAGAGAATACTTGTCCCGGTTTTGATAGGATAAAGACATGTGGTGGTGATAGGATACAAAAAAAAAAACACATGCATATTACTATTAAAAAACAAGCATGTGGTGAAAATTCTTGTTTGCTTGTGTTCAAATTTTGTAATTGCTATGGTGTCCACCGTTCTGTATAGAAAAAGTAGGAAATGCAAATAGTTTAATTTAAAAACTTCAGTAGTTCACAAAAAAATGATTTTCCCCAATACTAAAAGAATAAAACCAAGAAGGTCAAATTTAAAAAACGGAGTAGTTCAATCTTTATTTAAAAAACTCAGATTTTCCCTGTTACTAAATAATAAAACCAAGAAGTCCAATTTTAAAAAACGGGGCAGTTCAATATTTATTACAAAAACTCGAAATGTTTCTCGTTACTAATGAATGAACCATGAAGTTCAGTTCGAAATAACGAAGAAGTTGTAGGATATTACAAAACTAGGATTTTTCCCGTTACAAATGAATAACACCAAGAAGTCCAAATTGAAAAAACCAAGAAGTTCTATTTTAAGAAACAGAATAGTTCAATGTATATGGAAACACCCAGATTTTCCTCGCTGCTAAATAATAAACCAAGAAGTTCAATTTCAAAAAATAGAGCAGTTCAATATTTATAACAAAAACTTGAATTTTTCCCGTCACTAATGAATAAACCAAGAAGTTCATTTTGAAATAACGAAGAACTTCGACATTTATTAAAAAACCACCAGTTCTTCCCATTTCTAAAAATACACAAAGAGGTTCAAATATTGAACAAATAGAGTGGTTTCATGTCTATAATACAACGAGAAGTTCAAGTACTACAAGGAATGCATTTCAGGTGAGAATAAAAGTATAGAAATATAAAAGCTTAAAAGGTTTGTTGAAAGAAGTTCAAGTGCTTTGTCTCGGGAAGTTCAAAAATTCGTGCGAGAGAGGTTCACCTTGTATTTCAATGTTCAAAAACACAAAAAAGAAATTGTTTTTTTTGTTTTAGAATAATTTCCTCAATGCATGAAGAAGTTCAGTTATTATTTTGGGAGCAATTTGATTTCAAAAAGAAAATAAAAAATTCAAATTATCAACACGGAAAAAGTTCATGTACTACATGGTGTGTGTCTAATATGAGAAAAATGAATAAAAAGGCAAGGTCCAATTTATTTTTTTGCTATAAGTTCAAGTCCTCGGTCGGAGAAAGTTAAAAAAATTATTGTGAGAGGGGTTTGTACAAAAGGAATATCATTCGTGTAACACTGATGAATGGATGAGAAAATTACAAACAAAAATATGTCACAGAAGTTCAACATGAAAACAACAGGAAGTTCAACTACTACACTAAACGAATTTCAGATGAAAAACTTTTAAAACCGTCGCAGGTATGAAAAAATGATCGACACGGGAAAGTTGCGTGTTTACAACTGCTTTCCATCGGTATATCACTAGCTCAATTCCGGTGAGTGGATGGAGAGCTGCGAGCAAAAAAGACCATGAAAAACAGAGTGAAGTTCAAGTACACATGCTGAGAAGTTCAAGTTCTCCACGCTGTGCATTTTCGAAGAGTCTGTTTTGCGATAAAGGCAGAACGAATGATCTCGCCGTTTTTGAAATTACTTGAAAACGTGTAGGAATCAGAGAAAACTATCAACATGACAAAGTTTCGCATTTTTCTTAGCTTTTCAACGGTATATTATTTGCCCCATTTCGATAAAGTTTGTAGAAATTACGGCGAAAATATGGATTTTGCCAGTTTCAAAGTTGACTTTAAGCAGTAAGGAATTGGAAGAAACAATATATACCAAAAAGTTTCGCATTTCCTCAAGCTTTCCAACGCCATATCATTTGCTATATACGGACGCATGATTAAAAAATTAGCAGGAAAATACGAACTCGGTGCAACTTGGACCGTTTTCTAAATTACTTTTAAACCGTTCAAATTAGGAAAAACTTTAAATATGAAAAAGTAGCACATTTTCATAAGCTTTCCAACTCCATATCATTTGCCTCAATTGGATCAGCCATTTAGAAATGACATCGAAAATACGAACTCGGCTGTTCGGTTTGTGAAATTTTTCAATTCTCAAAATTACTCTTTAACCGCAGGGAATTGGAGAAAACTTTCAACATGTGGAAGGAGCGGTTTTGCAGCTAGATAGTTGATTATATCACAAACCCAAAGGCTTATGGGGAGCATTATGGTTGGACCACAAAGGAAGAAGAAGACTATGATCCAAAGGGAAAGCAGGAGACAAGCTCAGATGATGAAGCCCCACTACCCCAACCTGGGGACATGCATGTGGAGTTCAAAAAGTCAAGTCTCCCTAATAAAGCAAAGAAACCTAAGACCGAGTTTATCCCTTTTCGTCTCTTGCAGGAAAACAAACAGGAACTATGTAAAAAAGATATTAAGGCTTGAGCAGGAGATCGATGACTTAAGGGAGGAAAATTCTATCCTCAAGCGCAAGATGAGGAAGAAGGACACTACATCAACAACTCCTCCATCATCACCTCCGAAGAAAGAGACATAAATACATGGGTATGGGCACTCCCCTTGGCAACTGCCAAGCTTGGGGGAGGTGCCCCGGTATCGTATCACCATCACACCTTTACCCTTATCATTTTTCCTTAGTTCGATCCTTTTGGTTATATCTTGATCTAGTAGAATAAAGTTTTTAGTATGATCTAGCTTTGAGTTTTGTTTTGAGATCTATCTATGTAATCGAGTCCTTGAGTTATATATAATAAAGAGTAGTTTTGAGTTGAGGGCTTTGCTTCCTTGCTATGATCTTGAGGGAATAAAAGAAAGAGAAAGAATATAAAAAGAAATAAAAAGATCATATATTGATGTTATGGAGAGTAATGACTTCACATATAAAGAGTATGATGAATAAAATTTGTGGAGAGTTGACAAATAAAGTTTTGGTCATTGTTGCCATTAATAGGAAGTAATAAAGAAAGAGAGGCTTCACATATAAATATACTATCTTAGACATCTTTTGTAATTATGAGCACTCATTAAAATATGACATGCTAAAAAGTTGATGTTGGACAAGGAAGACAACATAATGGGTTATGTTTTCTTATAATGGGTTCCTCCTCCGAGCTTGAATCTTTGATCTTCATAAAATGAGCATCCTCCTCCTCATCCGTAGTTCGACCACAAGGAGATAGATCTCCATAGGTCTTGGGGTCAGCAGTGAGGTGTGAGACATAGCTCTCTCCGTCAGAATCCTGAGATGACATCTTGCTCTAATCTGCGGCAGAAACAGCTCAAAACAAGAACAGAGGATATTTGCGTGATACAGGAGTTAAAACCTTCGGGAGATTATATAATGAATTTTTACCGATTGGCAGAAGTATCATGCAAGAAAAAAGAGTCTGGAGAGCACATGAGGTGCCCACGAGGCAGGGGGCACGCCTCCCACCCTCATGGAAGCCTCGTGTCCTTCCCGGACTCCTTCTTATTTTCCTATTTTTCTAAATATTCCAAAACGGGAAAAAATTGCCATTAGAACTGTTTTGGAGTCGGTTTACTTACCGTACCACATACCTATTCCTTTTCAGGGTCTGAAACGTTCTGGAAAGTGTCTCTTATGTATTCCTCCGGGGTTACGGTTTCAATAATATTAGTTTCAACATTTATAGGATTACCTGAGATATAATGTTTAATTCTTTGACCGTTCACCACCTTCGGATTTGTGCCTTCGAAGTTATTGATTTTTATAGCACCGAAACGATAGACCTCCTCGATAACGTAAGGACCTTCCCATTTAGAGAGAAGCTTTCCTGCAAAAAATCTTAAACGAGAGTTGTATAGCAACACATAATCACCTACATTAAACTCACGCTTTTGTATCCTTTTGTCATGCCATCTTTTAACTTTTTCTTTAAACAACTTGGCATTCTCATAGGCCTGGGTTCTCCATTCATCAAGTGAGCTAATGTCAAATAACCTCTTCTCACCGGCAAGTTTAAAATCATAATTGAGCTCTTTAATGGCCCAATATGCCTTATGTTCTAGTTTGAGAGGTAAATGAAATGCTTTTCCATAAACCATTTTATAAGGAGACATACCAATAGGATTTTTATATGCAGTTCTATAGGCCCATAATGCATCATCAAGTTTCTTGGACCAATTCTTTCTAGATCTATTAACAGTCTTTTGCAAAATTAATTTGAGCTCTTTATTACTCAATTCTACTTGACCACTAGACTGTGGGTGATAAGGGGATGCAATTCTATGATTAACATCATACTTAGCAAGCATTTTACGAAAAGCACCATGAATAAAATGTGAACCACCATCAGTCATTAAATATCTAGGGACTCCAAACCTTAGAAAAATAATTTCTTTAAGCATCTTAATAGAGGTGTTATGATCAACACTACTAGTTGGAATAGCTTCTACCCACTTAGTAACGTAATCAACAGCAACTAAAATATGTGTATACCCATTAGAGGAAGGAAAAGGTCCCATATAATCAAAGCCCTAAACGTCAAATGGTTCAATAACAAGTGAATAATTCATAGGCATTTCTTGACGTCTACTAATGTTACCAATTCTTTGACATTCATCACAAGATAAGACAAACTTACGAGCATCCTTGAAGAGAGTAGGCCAATAAGAACCGGATTGCAATACCTTATGTGCAGTTCTATCTCCAGCGTGGTGCCGTCCATAAGCCTCGGAGTGACACTTGCGTAGGATTTGTTCCTGTTCATGCTCAGGTACACAACGCCTAATAACACCATCTACTCCTTCTTTATAAAGATGTGGGTCATCCCAGAAGTAATGTCTTAAATCATAGAAAAACTTTTTCTTTTGCTGGTATGTGACACTAGGTTGTATCAATTTAGCAACAATGTAATTAGAATAATCAACATACCATGGAGCAGTACGAGAAGCATTAATGACATTTAATTGTTCATCAGGAAAGCTATCATCAATAGGTAGTGGGTCATCAAGAACATTCTCTAACCTAGTGTAACGCCCACGATGCGGCTATATCTCCCATGTGTCGAGGCACGACTTAGAGGCATAACCGCATTGTGGTTTTGTCGCAAGAAGGGTCATCTTCACACAATCCCATGTAATGAACAAGAATGGGATAAGGAGTTGGCTTACAATCGCCACTTCACACAATACATAAATAAATCATACATCAATCAGAGTACACACATAGGTCCGACTACGGAACCAAAATAAAAGAAGACAACCCCAAATGCTAGATCCCCGATCGTCCCAACTGGACTCCACTACTGATCAACAGGAAACGAAACACAGTAATGGCCAAGGTCTTCGTCGAACTCCCACTTGAGCTCGGTGGCATCACCTGCACTGGTCTCATCGGCACCTGCAACTGTTTTTGTAGAATCTGTGAGTCACGAGGACTCAGCAATCTCACACCCGCGAGATCAAGACTATTTAAGCTTAAGGGTAGGAAAGGGGTAGTGAGGTGGAGCTGCAGCAAGCACTAAGCATATATGTGTGACGCCCCCGATTTGACCGTACACTAATCATGCACGCAAATGTGTACGATCAAGATCAGGGACTCACGGGAAGATATCACAACACAACTCTACAACATAAATAAGTCATACAAGCATCATAATACAAGCCAGGGGCCTCGAGGGCTCGAATACAATTGCTCGATCATAGACAAGCCAGCGGAAGCAACAATATCTGAGTACAAACATAAGTTAAACAAGTTTGCCTTAAGAAGGCTAGCACAAAAGTAGCAACGATCGAAAAGGCAAGGCCTCCTGCCTGGGACCTCCTAACTACTCCTCGAAGCCGAACTCCACGTAGAATCATCCTCGGGATCTCTAGCTCCTGTACTCCAGTATCTGGTTGCGACAATCAGGTATAGAAAAGGGAAAAGAGGGAGAAAAGCAACCGTGAGTACTTATCCAAAGTACTCGCAAGCAAGGAGCTAAACTACATATGCATGGGTATATGTGTAAAGGGGCATATCAGTGGGCTGAACTGCAGAATGCCAGAATAAGAGGGGGATAGCTAATCCTGTCGAAGACTACGCTTCTGGCAGCCTCCATCTTGCAGCATGTAGAAGAGAGTAGATTGAAGCCCTCCAAGTAGCGTCGCATAGCATAATCCTACCCGGCGATCCCCTCCTCGTCGCCCTGTTAGAGAGCGATCACCGGGTTGTATCTGGCACTTGGAAGGGTATATTTTATTCAGTATCCGGTTCTAGTTGTCATAAGGTCAAGGTACAACTCCGGGTCGTCCTTTTACAGAGGGACACGGCTATTCGAATAGATAAACTTCCCTGCAGGGGTGCACCACATAACCCAACACGCTCGATCCCATTTGGCCGGACACACTTTTCTGGGTCATGCCCGGCCTCGGAAGATCAACACGTCGCAGCCCCACCTAAGCACAACAGAGAGGTCAGCACACCGGTCTAACCCTATGCGCGCAGGGGTCTGGGCCCATCGCCCTATGCACACCTGCACGTTGCGAACGCGGCCGGAAGCAGACCTAGCCTAGTGGCGTTCCAGTCCAATCCGGCACGCGCCACTCAGTCGCTGACGTCACGAAGGCTTCGGCTGATACCACGACGCCGGGATACCCATAACTACTCCCGCGTAGATGGTTAGTGCGTATAGACCAAATGGCCAGACTCAGATCAAATACCCAGAACTCGTTAAGCGTGTTATGTCGAAGTAACCGCGGACGCCGACCAGGGCCAGGCCCACCTCTATCCTAGGTGGTCTCAACCTGCCCTGTCGCTCCGCCATAAGTAACAGTCGGGGGCCGTCAGGAACCCAGGCCCACCTCTACCGGGGTGGAGCCACCTGTCCTTTCAGCCCCCTCATCAGAATCACTTGCGGGTACTCAAGGAGCCGACCCGACTTTAGTCACCACATGTGTCATGTATAGAATATATAAGTATATACCCGTGATCACCGCCCAGGTGATCACGGCCCGATAGTATAGCACAGCAGACGGACAAGAAGGTAGGGCCACTGATGGAAAACTAGCATCCTATACTAAGTAGTAGGATAGTAGGTAAGGGAAACAACTGTAGCAACAATGACAGACTATGCAACAGAATAGGATTAACCAAAAGCAGTAACATGCTACACTACTCTAATGCAAGCAGTAGAGAGTAGAGTAGGCGATATCTGGTGATCAAGGGGGGGGGCTTGCCTGGTTGCTCTGGCAAGTAGGAGGGGTCGTCAACTCCGTAGTCGAACTGGGCAGTTGCAGCGTCGGTCTCGTAGTCTACCGGAGAGAAGAGGGGGAAGAAACAGTAATTACAATGCAAACATAAGCATGATGATGCGCGTCATGACAATGAGCGGTGCTAGGTGTGCCCTAACGCGGCAGTAGGTGGTACCGGCGAACGGGGGAAACATTCGGGAAAGAATTCCCGGTGTTTCGCGTTTTCGGACAGATGAACCGGAGGGGGAAAGTTGTGTGTTTGCTATGCTAGGGATGTGTGGCGGGCGAACGGGCTGCGTATCCGGATTCGTCTCGTCGTTCTGAGCAACTTTCATATACAAAGTTTTTCCATTCGAGCTACGGATTATTTTATATTAATTTTTAAAGATTTAAATCATTTTTAGGATTTATTTAATTAATTTATTCAACATTATCCAGAATAGTAAAATATGACGTCAGCATGACATCATGCTGACGTCAGCAGTCAACTGTGCATTTGACTGGGTCAACTACGGGTGGGTCCCGCATGTCATACACTTCTTAGCTTAATTAGGGTTTAGCTAATTAATTACTGTTTAATTAAATTAACTAATTAATTATATTAATTTAATTAGGATTAATTAACTTAATTAATTTACTAATTAATTAATTAACTAATTAACAATTTTATTAATTACATTTTTATTTCTTTTTTTATTTTTGTTTTAGGGGTGTGGGGCCACGCTGGCAGTGGCCCATCTGGCCACTGGAGCAGCTATCGGGGCCACGGGAGCGGGCCGCTCGCCCGGACGGGCACGAGCCACAGGACGCGCCGGGGCGCCGGCGCAGCGCCAGCGGCGGGCGCCCGAAGGGGGCCGCAGAGGGGGGTGCGCGGGCGGCAACGCGCGTGGCCGTGAGCGGAGTCGTGGGCGGACGAGGAGGGCGTGGGCATGCGGGGCCGAGCGCGGCCACGGCGGGGTGGTGGCCAGAGGCGTGCAGCGAGGGAGGACCACGGCGAGGCACAGGGCCGAGCGTGGTCGGCGCGTGAGGGATGGCGCCGGCGACAGAGAACAAGGGGAGTGAGAGAGAGGGAGGCCGGAGCCTCACCGTCCGATGCAGGGGGATGGCAGTGGGCGTGAGGAGGAGGCGGATGACGGCGAGCGACGGGCGGGGCGGCACTGGCGATGTCGGAGACGACGAGCGGCGTCAGCGCGCCGAGGTCGGAGGGGGGGGGCAGCGAGGAGGGAGGTGAGGAGGAGGCGGTGACCGGGCAGGGTCCCGTGACTGTGTGGTCGGGGACGGGCGACAGGGCGCCGGTGGGGCGACGGGAGGGGCCGGCTCCACGAGGGGGGGGGGGGGGTGGCGGCGATGGATGACGACGAGGTCGAGGGGCTTCGGGGGCGACGGGGTCACCGGGATCGGGGGAGGCGAGCGCCCCGATCCAGATCGGGTCCTCGGGTGGGGGAAGAGAGCGAGGGGAGAGTGGGTGGTTGGGCTAGGGTTTAGGGGGGTGGGGGATATGGGGAGTGCGGGGTGGGCCTCCTGGTGGCCTGGGTGGCCAGTTGGGCCACTCGGCCCAAGGAGAGGGGGTGGGGGGCTTTGCCCTTTTTTTTGTTTGTTCTTTCTTGATTTGCTTTCCTTTTATATTTTTCTTTTATTTCTTTACTGTTTTCATTTATAGTTTCTATTATTTTAGTTTTATAAAATACCAAGTTAGCACCTAAATTAGTATTACTAATTAGGCCACTCCATAATTATTTTGGCACACTACTAATTTAGTTATATTATTATAACTTTATAAAAGGCATTAAATTAATTGTTTTGCCCTATGCTTTGGTTATTTTAGTGAATTTAAATATTATAAGAAATGTTGGTTTCTCCACCATTATTACTCATGAATTATTCGGCAACACCCCAACATTTTAGTTTTCATATTTGAAAATATTTTATCGTTTGCTTGATTTTGAATTCGAATTCGAAACCGGTTTCGAACTAACGCGAGATTAGCAACAGAAATCGAGGTGACGTGGCAACATTAACGTGGGATTACTGTAGCTTGATTATCCGGGCGTCACAATTCTCCTCCACTACAAGAAATCTCGTCCTGAGATTTAAGGGGCGTGTAAGGGGGGAAGATCTGGTTATGAAATTCTAACGAAACTCCTCGGACTTGGTTGCTCTTCTCGAAGCGGTCAATCCATTACGTGGATGTCTTCATTACTCTGCTTCAGGTCATCATGATAAAGTCGGCATCCTTTCTTCGGGAACTCCATCGCACTTACGAAGGAATGCAGGGTGGGTATTCCGGGAGAACGGACCTCCGTAAGGTTGACTATCTGGTCGATAACATCGGGGAAGGTGGCGGAAAGTAACTCTCGAATTGCAACTTAAGAAATTATCGAGAGCAAAGTAAGAAGGTACAGAAATAGAAGTTTCAAGCGCATAGGCAATCGTTCGTTGCCTGAAACAAAGTGTGGAAGGGGTTTAGAGCAATGTGAATAAGCATTGCATCTAATACGAGTATAGATCACTAGGCAGGTGGCCCGTGAATTACATACAAAGTCAAGAGCGAGGAATAACTCTGACAACACGTTGTACAGGAGAGTCAGTTTTCGATCCTGTGGAACTGTGGGTTATGGGCCCACCATGTGGGTTTTTTTATAGGAGCAGTGACATGTTGCACGGTCATGATAGCAAGGCATGTCAGAGAGTACCCTGTCAGTTATGTTGGCAACACGTTGTTACCAAGGGCGAGGGACGAAGAGAACCATTTTCCTGCTCGTTGAAACGAGGCAGACCATAAGGCAAAGTTCTCGTCCATCGGTGGCTACCGGAATGTCACCAACAATAGTAACAGGGTCTTACTGACAAAGTTGTACACCGAGGTGTTTGTACAAGCAAGGAATTAATACTGCTTAGATCATAATGATCACCAGAAATGTTAAACCAACCAATGGAAAGGAAAATATGATTATCAGATTAAACAGAACAATGGAAAGGAAAATGTGTTTAAACACATATTTCAGGGGTATATCCTTCCCAAGGACAATGGTTAGAAGAGAACCATTTAGGTTAGGGAAGAGGAAGTTCATGACATTACCCAAACAACGGTGTTTGAATAATTGATAACGAAAATTTAGCATTGTGCTTCAAATGTTTTTATTGAAGATCGGAGTACCTTAGACATGCTTCGAGATAGCATTGATATGGTCATCAGGTGAAGATCAGACTTTGAAAACACACAGGATCCATCAGGAATAACTTGTAGAATAAGTCTTACAATTTCCTCATGGAAGAATGGATAACCTTGCCGAAAAGGAATCTATAACAATAGGGCCATCCGGCCAGGTGTGCTAGGCATGACATCACCTTACCGGGTCATAAATAGACCAATGTTATAACTCTTGGAAATATGTTCCAACCATCATATCTGACCGAGATTCAGATCTGATTGGTGTCAGGATAACTCAGACTCAGGATGCCTGAGAAGAAAGGTGCAACACAAATTGTCGAAACGACATCAAAGATTCTCGGGAGATGAACTATGGAAGCGAGCTCCGAACAAGGGTTCATCGTTAAATCCAGGAGAGGTGAGGAGGTGACTGATTGACTCAGCGACAATCCATTGAGATTTCCAAAAGATGGATTTCCACAACTATGTGAACAAGGAGATAACATTAGCCAGATCAAATGATATAATGATGTATGCTCGAGGAAAAACATACACAGTTATACATTGGTTGAAATGTGCACCCGAAATATGGGCTAGGTAGCACGATCGATGTTCGAATGATGATTCATCAAGCCATAGACGTAGAATGAAACTATAGACCAATAACTTCAAAGCAATAGGGTTGCTAGAAGTTTAGAATTTACACATCACAGACCATTTGTCGGTATTTCGTTTAGAAACAACACGGGGACCAAGAAAGAATGGTGATGGCGAGAAGTATCACTGTACCAAGAATTCTTAAGAGGTGGAGTAATGCTCACGACATTCTTGACATCAAAGATGGTAATACTCCACGGTAGAACACAACATAAGTTGGATAGCAGGGAAATCAAGATACAACACAAAATATGAACAAGTTTGTGTTGGGGGGGGGGGGGCGGAGGCAAGAATGTTGTCGATGATAACACAATTCATCGAGGGGCAAGGATGGTATTTCTCATCCTGAATTTCCACTGATATCCTGGAAGAGCTCAAAATGTTGGTGCTGATCACGACACATTTGTCGAGAGATTTCATGAAGATGTAATCTATCGGCGATGACATCAAGTCAAAGGAATGGTGAAGCGAAAAGTTATTGGAACCAAGGGTACGACACAAACTCCAAACCAAGCTTGTTGTTGGAGGTGAAACGATAAGATGAGGAAGATCGACATAAGCTTAGCTCATCATCGAAAGTTGTGCTCCACGGTTAAGGACCAGGTAGCACAGTTAAAATTTAGCACGCTAAGGATATAGCCTATCAGGCTAGGAATGACTTAAATGATTATTAAACTCATAAGCAATGAAAATTACTTAGAGTTATTGAATCGGAGTGTGGAATTGATTCACTTATCGGTGTCCTTGAGGGGTTCTAACAACTCGGAGCCCGTGAAAAATTGGAATCAATGAGAATGTAATACTTGATGGAGAACTCATAAGAAGTTATGCAGTTCCGTGATAATCTCGAGATACCAGGGGGGTAATGCTCGACGACAGATCAAAGTAGAGGTTGGACTAGGGTATTGCTCTACAGAAGACAAGTGCTTAAACTTGCACGAGAAATGGTATTTAAAGGAGAACATGGTCGGAACCACGATTGCAAAAGGCCAGATCCCAGATATAAGATGAACTTATACCAAGGGAATAATTAATTTAAGAAAAGCTTTAATGATAAGATCTACATCGTGTCCATGGGCATGAACGCAAAGTTCAAGGTCGACTCCCACTTCTCCAATGCATAATCTTTCATTTACTTCTCGCGTTCGATGAAGTTGTATGGCAGAAAATTATCTGGTAAAATACCAGAAGGGTATGGCTTGTGAAAACCTTCGGGTTCATACGGTTTTTAGGGAAGGTATAGGTTCAACCCATCAGGGCATCTTAGGAACTTATACCACAAACTTCGGAGTAAATAATACAAGCTCGAAAGTAGAGCATGGTTCACAAAGCAGAGGATACAATTTACCAAAGGCATCATGTATCCGAGGAAAATCTCACAAGCTTATTTTATATGAAGGACATTGTCGGATAAAATCCATCAAAGGATATGTCGGTCCATAACAGAGCTGATGTGAGCATCGGGACACAACCAGAGGAAGTAACAATGCAAAGGCATTGGATTATAGAAGCAACTGACTAACTCAAAGCTCAATGCAAAGGAATTATAATTTCAAATTCAAGGGATCAGAAGCAACGCTCTGATCAAGGATGGATAAGTTGAGTAGGCTTAGGGGTACAATCGATGACGATTTGATTGGTCGAGATCCAGCTCATGTTAAAAATGACGTTTGAGCCAGAAGGAAGAATTCTAGGATCTGATTGAGGATTGTGAGCATTCGCAATATTTTGAATCAACAGACTCAAAATGATAATGACAAGGAATGACTATAAGATTACGAGACTTATGGGATTAACCATAATGCAAGCAAGCAAGAATTTCAAGAGCAATAGGCTGCTCAGGATTTTCGGTAGATCGAATGGTATTTTGAACACTTTTGTGAAATACTTGAATCAACTGGGGATGAGCGGATACTCGATAAGGGCGAGAAATTATCCGTAGGGGTACTCAGGTGACAAAGAACAGCAAGGCAGTAAGCTCAAGGATTCTCGGAACAGCAGAGATAATTTTGGGGTATCTTGTAATAACAAGATCAACTGGGAAACATTGTATGAATGGCGAGTATACGCGGTTATCCATAGGAGTTTATCGATGAAAGGGAATTGCAAAAGCGATGGACACAAGTTCTCGGGTTATCAGCGGAGAGTATCTTCAGGGTCTTCACGTGCAGCAGACGATCATCAGCAATAAGGGGCTCTTCGGGTGAAAGTGATAACGAGATCCTAAGGTTAGATTTAGCAAAATTTATTTAACCCGAATAGAAGAGAGATCAGAGTCCCGGAGTATAGACAAGGAGTAAAAGATCCTAATACCACCCAATGGCGACGTGGGCCGGTAAGACACACAGCCATGTTAGTAAAAGTTTTTGCAATGTCTAGACTCGACTTCGGCCAAGGAGTGTGGAAAGGGGGATTCCTACAGGCAGTCGGCTCTGATACCAACTTGTGATGCCCCCGATTTGACCGTACACTAATCATGCACGCAAATGTGTACGATCAAGATCAGGGACTCACGGGAAGATATCACAACACAACTCTACAACATAAATAAGTCATACAAGCATCATAATACAAGCCAGGGGCCTCGAGGGCTCGAATACAATTGCTCGATCATAGACGAGTCAGCGGAAGCAACAATATCTGAGTACAGACATAAGTTAAACAAGTTTGCCTTAAGAAGGCTAGCACAAAAGTAGCAACGATCGAAAAGGCAAGGCCTCCTGCCTGGGACCTCCTAACTACTCCTCGAAGCCGAACTCCACGTAGAATCATCCTCGGGATCTCTAGCTCCTGGACTCCAGCATCTGGTTGCGACAATCAGGTATAGAAAGGGGAAAAGAGGGAGAAAAGCAACCGTGAGTACTCATCCAAAGTACTCGCAAGCAAGGAGCTACACTACATATGCATGGGTATATGTGTAAAGGGGCATATCAGTGGGCTGAACTGCAGAATGCCAGAATAAGAGGGGGATAGCTAATCCTGTCGAAGACTACGCTTCTGGCAGCCTCCATCTTGCAGCATGTAGAAGAGAGTAGATTGAAGTCCTCCAAGTAGCATCGCATAGCATAATCCTACCCGGCGATCCCCTCCTCGTCGCCCTGTTAGAGAGCGATCACCGGGTTGTATCTGGCACTTGGAAGGGTGTATTTTATTCAGTATCCGGTTCTAGTTGTCATAAGGTCAAGGTACAACTCCGGGTCGTCCTTTTACCGAGGGACACGGCTATTCGAATAGATAAACTTCCCTGCAGGGGTGCACCACATAACCCAACACGCTCGATCCCATTTGGCCGGACACACTTTTCTGGGTCATGCCCGGCCTCGGAAGATCAACACGTCGCAGCCCCACCTAAGCACAACAGAGAGGTCAGCACGCCGGTCTAACCCTATGCGCGCAGGGGTCTGGGCCCATCGCCCATTGCACACCTGCACGTTGCGAACGCGGCCGGAAGCAGACCTAGCCTAGTGGCGTTCCAGTCCAATCCGGCACGCGCCACTCAGTCGCTGACGTCACGAAGGCTTCGGCTGATACCACGACGCCGGGATACCCATAACTACTCCCGCGTAGATGGTTAGTGCGTATAGACCAAATGGCCAGACTCAGATCAAATACCCAGAACTCGTTAAGCGTGTTATGTCGAAGTAACCGCGGACGCCGACCAGGGCCAGGCCCACCTCTATCCTAGGTGGTCTCAACCTGCCCTGTCGCTCCGCCATAAGTAACAGTCGGGGGCCGTCAGGAACCCAGGCCCACCTCTACCGGGGTGGAGCCACCTGTCCTTTCAGCCCCCTCATCAGAATCACTTGCGGGTACTCAAGGAGCCGACCCGACTTTAGTCACCACATGTGTCATGTATAGAATATATAAGTATATACCCGTGATCACCGCCCAGGTGATCACGGCCCGATAGTATAGCACAGCAGACGGACAAGAAGGTAGGGCCACTGATGGAAAACTAGCATCCTATACTAAGTAGTAGGATAGTAGGTAAGGGAAACAACTGTAGCAACAATGACAGACTATGCAACAGAATAGGATTAACCAAAAGCAGTAACATGCTACACTACTCTAATGCAAGCAGTAGAGAGTAGAGTAGGCGATATCTGGTGATCAAGGGGGGGGGGGCTTGCCTGGTTGCTCTGGCAAGTAGGAGGGGTCGTCAACTCCGTAGTCGAACTGGGCAGTTGCAGCGTCGGTCTCGTAGTCTACCGGAGAGAAGAGGGGGAAGAAACAGTAATTACAATGCAAACATAAGCATGATGATGCGCGTCATGACAATGAGCGGTGCTAGGTGTGCCCTAACGCGGCAGTAGGTGGTACCGGCGAACGGGGGAAACATTCGGGAAAGAATTCCCGGTGTTTCGCGTTTTCGGACAGATGAACCGGAGGGGGAAAGTTGTGTGTTTGCTATGCTAGGGATGTGTGGCGGGCGAACGGGCTGCGTATCCGGATTCGTCTCGTCGTTCTGAGCAACTTTCATATACAAAGTTTTTCCATTCGAGCTACGGATTATTTTATATTAATTTTTAAAGATTTAAATCATTTTTAGGATTTATTTAATTAATTTATTCAACATTATCCAGAATAGTAAAATATGACGTCAGCATGACATCATGCTGACGTCAGCAGTCAACTGTGCATTTGACTGGGTCAACTACGGGTGGGTCCCGCATGTCATACACTTCTTAGCTTAATTAGGGTTTAGCTAATTAATTACTGTTTAATTAAATTAACTAATTAATTAGATTAATTTAATTAGGATTAATTAACTTAATTAATTACTAATTAATTAATTAACTAATTAACAATTTTATTAATTACATTTTTATTTCTTTTTTTATTTTTGTTTTAGGGGTTGGGGCCACGTTGGCAGTGGCCCATCTGGCCACTGGAGCAGCATCGGGGCCACGGGAGCGGGCCGCTCGCCCGGACGGCACGAGCCACAGGACGCACCGGGGCTGCGCAGCGCCAGCGGCGGCGCCCGAAGGGGGCCGCAGAGGGGGGTGCGCGGGCGGCAACGTGCGTGCCGTGAGCGGAGTCGTGGCGGACGAGGAGGGCGTGGGCATGCGGGGCCGAGAGCGGCCACGGCGGGGTGGTGGCCAGAGGCGTGCAGCGAGGGAGGACCACGGCGAGGCACAGGGCCGAGCGTGGTCGGCGCGTGAGGGATGGCGCCGGCGACAGAGAACAAGGGGAGTGAGAGAGAGGGAGGCCGGAGCCTCACCGTCCGATGCAGGGGGATGGCAAGTGGGCGTGAGGAGGAGGCGGATGACGGCGAGCGACGGGCGGGGCGGCACTGGCGATGTCGGAGACGACGAGCGGCGTCAGCGCGCCGAGGTCGGGGGGGGGGGGGGGGCAGCGAGGAGGGAGGTGAGGAGGAGGCGGTGACCGGGCAGGGTCCCGTGACTGCGTGGTCGGGGACGGGCGGCAGGGCGCCGGTGGGGCGACGGGAGGGGCCGGCTCCACGAGGGGGGGGGGGGGTGGCGGCGATGGATGACGACGAGGTCGAGGGGCTTCGGGGCGACGGGGTCACCGGGAATCGGGGGAGGCGAGCGCCCCGATCCAGATCGGGTCCTCGGGTGGGGGAAGAGAGCGAGGGGAGAGTGGGTGGTTGGGCTAGGGTTTAGGGGGGTGGGGGATATGGGGAGTGCGGGGTGGGCCTCCTGGTGGCCTGGGTGGCCAGTTGGGCCACTCGGCCCAAGGAGAGGGGGTGGGGGGCTTTGCCCTTTTTTTTGTTTGTTCTTTCTTGATTTGCTTTCCTTTATATTTTTCTTTTATTTCTTTACTGTTTTCATTTATAGTTTCTATTATTTTAGTTTTATAAAATACCAAGTTAGCACCTAAATTAGTATTACTAATTAGGCCACTCCATAATTATTTTGGCACACTACTAATTTAGTTATATTATTATAACTTTATAAAAGGCATTAAATTAATTGTTTTGCCCTATGCTTTGGTTATTTTAGTGAATTTAAATATTATAAGAAATGTTGGTTTCTCCACCATTATTACTCATGAATTATTCGGCAACACCCCAACATTTTAGTTTTCATATTTGAAAATATTTTATCGTTTGCTTGATTTTGAATTCGAATTCGAAACCGGTTTCGAACTAACGCGAGATTAGCAACAGAAATCGAGGTGACGTGGCAACATTAACGTGGGATTACTGTAGCTTGATTATCCGGGCGTCACAATTCTCCTCCACTACAAGAAATCTCGTCCCGAGATTTAAGGGGCGTGTAAGGGGGGAAGATCTGGTTATGAAATTCTAACGAAACTCCTCGGACTTGGTTGCTCTTCTCGAAGCGGTCAATCCATTACGTGGATGTCTTCATTACTCTGCTTCAGGTCATCATGATAAAGTCGGCATCCTTTCTTCGGGAACTCCATCGCACTTACGAAGGAATGCAGGGTGGGTATTCCGGGAGAACGGACCTCCGTAAGGTTGACTATCTGGTCGATAACATCGGGGAAGGTGGCGGAAAGTAACTCTCGAATTGCAACTTAAGAAATTATCGAGAGCAAAGTAAGAAGGTACAGAAATAGAAGTTTCAAGCGCATAGGCAATCGTTCGTTGCCTGAAACAAAGTGTGGAAGGGGTTTAGAGCAATGTGAATAAGCATTGCATCTAATACGAGTATAGATCACTAGGCAGGTGGCCCGTGAATTACATACAAAGTCAAGAGCGAGGAATAACTCTGACAACACGTTGTACAGGAGAGTCAGTTTTCGATCCTGTGGAACTGTGGGTTATGGGCCCACCATGTGGGTTTTTTTATAGGAGCAGTGACATGTTGCACGGTCATGATAGCAAGGCATGTCAGAGAGTACCCTGTCAGTTATGTTGGCACACGTTGTTACCAAGGGCGAGGGACGAAGAGAACCATTTTCCTGCTCGTTGAAACGAGGCGGACCATAAGGCAAAGTTCTCGTCCATCGGTGGCTACCGGAATGTCACCAACAATAGTAACAGGGTCTTACTGACAAAGTTGTACACCGAGGTGTTTGTACAAGCAAGGAATTAATACTGCTTAGATCATAATGATCACCAGAAATGTTAAACCAACCAATGGAAAGGAAAATATGATTATCAGATTAAACAGAACAATGGAAAGGAAAATGTGTTTAAACACATATTTCAGGGGTATATCCTTCCCAAGGACAATGGTTAGAAGAGAACCATTTAGGTTAGGGAAGAGGAAGTTCATGACATTACCCAAACAACGGTGTTTGAATAATTGATAACGAAAATTTAGCATTGTGCTTCAAATGTTTTTATTGAAGATCGGAGTACCTTAGACATGCTTCGAGATAGCATTGATATGGTCATCAGGTGAAGATCAGACTTTGAAAACACACAGGATCCATCAGGAATAACTTGTAGAATAAGTCTTACAATTTCCTCATGGAAGAATGGATAACCTTGCCGAAAAGGAATCTATAACAATAGGGCCATCCGGCCAGGTGTGCTAGGCATGACATCACCTTACCGGGTCATAAATAGACCAATGTTATAACTCTTGGAAATATGTTCCAACCATCATATCTGACCGAGATTCAGATCTGATTGGTGTCAGGATAACTCAGACTCAGGATGCCTGAGAAGAAAGGTGCAACACAAATTGTCGAAACGACATCAAAGATTCTCGGGAGATGAACTATGGAAGCGAGCTCCGAACAAGGGTTCATCGTTAAATCCAGGAGAGGTGAGGAGGTGACTGATTGACTCAGCGACAATCCATTGAGATTTCCAAAAGATGGATTTCCACAACTATGTGAACAAGGAGATAACATTAGCAGATCAAATGATATAATGATGTATGCTCGAGGAAAAACATACACAGTTATACATTGGTTGAAATGTGCACCGAAATATGGGTAGGTAGCACGATCGATGTTCGAATGATGATTCATCAAGCCATAGACGTAGAATGAAACTAGACCAATAACTTCAAAGCAATAGGGTGCTAGAAGTTTAGAATTTACACATCACAGACCATTTGTCGGTATTTCGTTTAGAAACAACACGGGACCAGAAAGAATGGTGATGGCGAGAAGTATCACTGTACCAAGAATTCTAAGAGGTGGAGTAATGCTCACGACATTCTTGACATCAAAGATGGTAATACTCCACGGTAGAACATAACATAAGTTGGATAGCAGGGAATCAGATACAACACAAAATATGAACAAGTTTGTGTTGGGGGGGGGGCAAGAATGTTGTCGATGATAACACAATTCATCGAGGGGCAAGGATGGTATTTCTCATCCTGAATTTCCACTGATATCCTGGAAGAGCTCAAAATGTTGGTGCTGATCACGACACATTTGTCGAGAGATTTCATGAAGATGTAATCTATCGGCGATGACATCAAGTCAAAGGAATGGTGAAGCGAAAAGTTATTGGAACCAAGGGTACGACACAAACTCCAAACCAAGCTTGTTGTTGGAGGTGAAACGATAAGATGAGGAAGATCGACATAAGCTTAGCTCATCATCGAAAGTTGTGCTCCACGGTTAAGGACCAGGTAGCACAGTTAAAATTTAGCACGCTAAGGATATAGCCTATCAGGCTAGGAATGACTTAAATGATTATTAAACTCATAAGCAATGAAAATTACTTAGAGTTATTGAATCGGAGTGTGGAATTGATTCACTTATCGGTGTCCTTGAGGGGTTCTAACAACTCGGAGCCCGTGAAAAATTGGAATCAATGAGAATGTAATACTTGATGGAGAACTCATAAGAAGTTATGCAGTTCCGTGATAATCTCGAGATACCAGGGGGGTAATGCTCGACGGTAGATCAAAGTAGAGGTTGGATTGGGGTATTGCTCTGCAGAAGACAAGTGCTCAACTTGTACGAGAAATGGTATTTAAAGGAGAACATGGTCGGGAACCACGATGCAAAGGATCAATTCACCGATACCAGATGATATTATACCAGGGAAATAGCTATTATTATAAGAAGCTTCCATGATAGGATCTACATCGTGTCCATGGCATGAACACAAAGGTTCAAGGTCGACTCCCACTTCTTCAATGCATAACCTTCCATTCGCCTCTCGTATTTTGATAATGACATTAGTTGTCGAAAGTTTTTAAGCTGATGCAATACCAGATAAGTATGACCCGTGAAATCTTTCGGGTTCACACGGATTAGGGAAGGTGTAGTTCAACCCATCAGGGCATCTTAGGAACATTATACCACAAACTTCGGAGTAAATAATACAAGCTCGAAAGTAGAGCATGGTTCACAAAGCAGAGGATACAATTTACCAAAGGCATCATGTATCCGAAAAAAGCTCACAAGCTTATTTAATATGGAGGACATTGTCGGATAAAATCCGACAAAAGGGTCTGGTGGTCCACAAGGGATCTGATGTGAGCATCAGTACTCAATCAGAGGAAGAAAGAATGCAAGGAGATCAGATTATAGAAACAACTGACTAACTCAAAAGCTCAAATGCAAAGGAATTATGAATTCCAAGACAAGGGATCAGAAGCAATGCTCTGATTAGGGATGGATAAGTCGAGTAAACTTACGGGTACAATCGATGGCAAATTTGATTGGTCGAGATCCAGCTCATGTTTAAATGACGTCTGAGCCGGAAGGATGAATTATAGGATCTGATTGAGGATTGCGAGCTTTTCGCAAAAAATTGAATCAACGGACTCAAAATGATAACGACAAGGGGTGCCAATAAGATTTCGAGACTTATGGGATTAATCATAATGCTAGTAAGCAAGAATTTCAAGAGCAATAGGCTCCTGAGGATTTTCGGAAGATCGAATGGTATTCTGAACACTTTTGTGAAATACTTGAATCAACTGGGGATGAGCGGATACTCGATAAGGGCGAGAAATTATCCGTAGGGGTACTCAGGTGACAAAGAACAGCAAGGCAGTAAGCTCAAGGATTCTCGGAACAACAGAGAAATTTTGGGGTATCTTGTAATAACAAGATCAACTGGGAAACATTGTATGAATGGCGAGTATACGCGGTTATCCATAGGAGTTTATCGATGAAAGGGAATTGCAAAAGCGATGGACACAAGTTCTCGGGTTATCAGCGGAGAGTATCTTCAGGGTCTTCACGTGCAGCAGACGATCATCAGCAATAAGGGGCTCTTCGGGTGAAAGTGATAACGAGATCCTAAGGTTAGATTTAGCAAAATTTATTTAACCCGAATAGAAGAGAGATCAGAGTCCCGGAGTATAGACAAGGAGTAAAAGATCCTAATACCACCCAATGGCGAGTGGGCCGGTAAGACACACAGCCATGTTAGTAAAAGTTTTTGCAATGTCTAGACTCGACTTCGGCCAAGGAGTGTGGAAAGGGGGATTCCTACAGGCAGTCGGCTCTGATACCAACTTGTGACGCCCCCGATTTGACCGTACACTAATCATGCACGCAAATGTGTACGATCAAGATCAGGGACTCACGGGAAGATATCACAACACAACTCTACAACATAAATAAGTCATACAAGCATCATAATACAAGCTAGGGGCCTCGAGGGCTCGAATACAATTGCTCGATCATAGACAAGTCAGCGGAAGCAACAATATCTGAGTACAAACATAAGTTAAACAAGTTTGCCTTAAGAAGGCTAGCACAAAAGTAGCAACGATCGAAAAGGCAAGGCCTCCTGCCTGGGACCTCCTAACTACTCCTCGAAGCCGAACTCCACGTAGAATCATCCTCGGGATCTCTAGCTCCTGTACTCCAGTATCTGGTTGCGACAATCAGGTATAGAAAAGGGAAAAGAGGGAGAAAAGCAACCGTGAGTACTCATCCAAAGTACTCGCAAGCAAGGAGCTACACTACATATGCATGGGTATATGCGTAAAGGGGCATATCAGTGGGCTGAACTGCAGAATGCCAGAATAAGAGGGGGATAGCTAATCCTGTCGAAGACTACGCTTCTGGCAGCCTCCATCTTGCAGCATGTAGAAGAGAATAGATTGAAGCCCTCCAAGTAGCGTCGCATAGCATAATCCTACCCGGCGATCCCCTCCTCGTCGCCCTATTAGAGAGCGATCACCGGGTTGTATCTGGCACTTGGAAGGGTGTATTTTATTCAGTATCCGGTTCTAGTTGTCATAAGGTCAAGGTACAACTCCGGGTCGTCCTTTTACCGAGGGACACGACTATTCGAATAGATAAACTTCCCTGCAGGGGTGCACCACATAACCCAACACGCTCGATCCCATTTGGCCGGACACACTTTTCTGGGTCATGCCCGGCCTCGGAAGATCAACACGTCGCAGCCCCACCTAAGCACAACAGAGAGGTCAGCACGCCGGTCTAACCCTATGCGCGCAGGGGTCTGGGCCCATCGCCCTATGCACACCTGCACGTTGCGAACGCGGCCGGAAGCAGACCTAGCCTGGTGGCGTTCCAGTCCAATCCGGCACGCGCCACTCAGTTGCTGACGTCACGAAGGCTTCGGCTGATACCACGACGCCGGGATACCCATAACTACTCCCGCGTAGATGGTTAGTGCGTATAGACCAAATGGCCAGACTCAGATCAAATACCCAGAACTCGTTAAGCGTGTTATGTCGAAGTAACCGCGGACGCCGACCAGGGCCAGGCCCACCTCTATCCTAGGTGGTCTCAACCTGCCCTGTCGCTCCGCCATAAGTAACAGTCGGGGGCCGTCAGGAACCCAGGCCCACCTCTACCGGGGTGGAGCCACCTGTCCTTTCAGCCCCCTCATCAGAATCACTTGCGGGTACTCAAGGAGCCGACCCGACTTTAGTCACCACATGTGTCATGTATAGAATATATAAGTATATACCCGTGATCACCGCCCAGGTGATCACGGCCCGATAGTATAGCACAGCAGACGGACAAGAAGGTAGGGCCACTGATGGAAAACTAGCATCCTATACTAAGCAGTAGGATAGCAGGTAAGGGAAACAACTGTAGCAACAATGACAGACTATGCAACAGAATAGGATTAACCAAAAGCAGTAACATGCTACACTACTCTAATGCAAGCAGTAAAGAGTAGAGTAGGCGATATCTGGTGATCAAGGGGGGGGGCTTGCCTGGTTGCTCTGGCAAGTAGGAGGGGTCGTCAACTCCGTAGTCGAACTGGGTAGCAGTAGCGTCGGTCTCGTAGTCTACCGGAGAGAAGAGGGGGAAGAAATAGTAATTACAATGCAAACATAAGCATGATGATGCGCGTCATGACAATGAGCGGTGCTAGGTGTGCCCTAACGCGGCAGTAGGTGGTACCGGCGAAGGGGGGAAACATCCGGGAAAGTATTCCCGGTGTTTCGCGTTTTCGGATAGATGAACCGGAGGGGGAAATTTGTGTGTTTTCTATGCTAGGGATGTGTGGCGGGCGAACGAGCTGCGTATCCGGATTCGTCTCGTCGTTCTGAGCAACTTTCATATACAAAGTTTTTCCATTCGAGCTACGGATGATTTTATATTAATTTCTAAAGATTTAAATCATTTTTAGGATTTATTTAATTAATTTATTCAACATTATCCAGAATAGTAAAATATGACGTCAGCATGACATCATGCTGACGTCAGCAGTCAACTGTGCATTTGACTGGGTCAACTACAGGTGGGTCCCGCATGTCATACACTTCTTAGCTTAATTAGGGTTTAGCTAATTAATTACTGTTTAATTAAATTAACTAATTAATTAGATTAATTTAATTAGGATTAATTAACTCAATTAATTTACTAATTAATAATTTTATTAATTACATTTTTATTTCTTTTTTTATTTTTGTTTTAGGGGTGTGGGGCCACGCTGGCAGTGGCCCATCTGGCCACTGGAGCGGCTATCGGGGCCACGGGAGCGGGCCGCTCGCCCGGACGGGCACGAGCCACAGGACGCGCCGGGGCCCGAAGGGGGCCGCAGAGGGGGGGGGGGGTGCGCGGGCGGCAGCGCGCGTGGCCGTGAGCGGAGTCGTGGGCGGACGAGGAGGCGTGGGCGTGCGGGGCCGAGCGCGGCCACGGCGGGGTGGTGCCAGAGGCGTGCAGCGAGGGAGGACCACGGCGAGGCACAGGGCCGAGCGTGGTCGGCGCGTGAGGGATGGCGCCGGCGACAGAGAACAAGGGGAGAGAGAGAGGGAGGCCGGAGCATCATCGTCCGATGCAGGGGGATGGCAGTGGGCGTGAGGAGGAGGCGATGACGGCGAGCGACGGGCGGGGCGCACTGGCGATGCCAGAGACGACGAGCGGCGTCGGCGCGCCGGGGTCGGGGGGGGGGCAGCGAGGAGGGAGGTGAGGAGGAGGCGGTGACCGGGCGGGGTCCCGTGACTGCGTGGTCGGGGACGGGCGGCAGGGCGCTGGTGGCGACGGGAGGGGCCGGCTCCACGAGGGGGGTGGCGGCGATGGATGACGACGAGGTCGAGGGGCTTTGGGGGCGACGGGGTCACCGGGATCGGGGGAGGCGAGCGCCCCGATCCAGATCGGGTCCTCGGGTGGGGGAAGAGAGCGAGGGGAGAGTGGGTGGTTGGGCTAGGGTTTCGGGGGGTGGGAGATATGGGGAGTGCGGGGTGGGCCTCCTGGTGGCCTGGGTGGCCAGTTGGGCCACTCGGCCCAAGGAGAGGGGGGGGGGGGGCTTTGGCCCTTTTTTTTGTTCTTTCTTGATTTGCTTTTCCTTTTATATTTTTCTTTTATTTCTTTACTGTTTTCATTTATAGTTTCTATTATTTTAGTTTTATAAAATACCAAGTTAGCACCTAAACTAGTATTACTAATTAGGCCACTGCCATAATTATTTTGGCACACTACTAATTTAGTTATATTATTATAACTTTATAAAAGACATTAAATTAATTGTTTTGCCCTATGCTTTGGTTATTTTAGTGAATTTAAATATTATAAGAAATGTTGGTTTCTCCACCATTATTACTCATGAATTATTCGGCAACACCCCAACATTTTAGTTTTAATATTTGAAAATATTTTATCGTTTGCTTGATTTTGAATTCGAATTCAAAACCGGTTTCGAACTAACGCGAGATTTGCAACAGAAATCGAGGTGACGTGGCAACATTAACGTGGGATTACTGTAGCTTGATTATCCGGGCGTCACAATTTGGTGGCTAACATACGCAAATAAGAGCGAGAAGAGAAGCAATGGAATGGTCGTGAAGCTAGCAATGATCAAGAAGTGATCCTGAACTCCTACTTACGTCAAATATAACCCAAAAACTGTGTTCACTTCCCGGACTCCGCCGAAAGAGACCATCACGGTTACACACACGGTTGATGTATTTTAATTAAGTCAAGTGTCAAGTTCTCCACAACCGGACATTAACAAATTCCCATCTGCCACATAACCGCGGGCACGGCTTTTCGAAAGATAATACCCTGCAGGGGTGTCCCAACTTAGCCCATTATAAGCTCTCACGGTCAACGAAGGATAAACCTTCTCCCGGGAAGACCCGATCAGTCTCAGAATCCGGGTTTACAAGACATTTCGACAATGGTAAAACAAGACCAGCAAAGCCGCCCGATGTGCCGACAAATCCCGATAGGAGCTGCACATATCTCGTTCTCAGGGCACACCGGATAAGTCAAGCTACGAGTAAAACCAGGCCTCGAGTTTCCCCGAGGTGGCCCCGCGGGCTGCTCGGTTCGGACCAACACTCGAAGGAGCACTGGCCCGGGGGGGTCTAAAATAAAGATGACCCTTGAGTCTACAGAACCCAAGGGAAAAGGGGATTGGTGGTAGCAAATGGTAAAACCAAGGTTGGGCCTTGCTGGAGGAGTTTTATTCGAAGCTAACTGTCAAGGGGGTCCCATAAATCACCCAACCGCGTAAGGAATGCAAAATCAAGGAACATAACACCGGTATGACGGAAACTAGGGCGGCAAGAGTGGAACAAAACACCAGGCATAAGGCCGAGCCTTCCACCCTTTACCAAGTATATAGATGCATTAATTAAAATAAGATATATTGTGATATCCCAACATAAACATGTTCCAACATGGAGCAATCTTCAACTTCACCTGCAACTAACACGCTATAAGAGGGGCTGAGCAAAAGCGGTAACATAGCCAAACAACGGTTTGCTAGGAAGGGTAAAAAAAGGTTAGAGGTTCATGGCAATTTGGGAGGCTTGATAAGCAAGTGGTAGTTAACGCGGCATAGCAATAGAGCGAACAACTAGCAAGCAAAGATAGAAGTGATTTCGAGGGTATGGTCATCTTGCCTGAAATCCCGCTAGGAAGAAGAACGAGTCCACGAAGAAGACAAACGGATGTAGTCGAACGAATCCTCACAACTCCGGAACGAAACCGAAGCTAGCGAGAGAAGCAACCCGGAAAGAAACAAACAACATAGTAAACAACCACCACATACACATGGCATGATGCACAATCAAGTATGATGCATGTCCGGTTTAAAGAGGCATGGCATGGCAAAGTGCACAAACAATACTACGAGTTAAGTGGAGCTCAATATGCAACGAGTTGCATATTGAAGAAACACCACATCAATTATTTAGTTCTCTCTCGTTTATGTACCCAACAATATTAAATGTTATTAAACATGGCAAGAGGTGAAGCATAAGTAAACTAACTATTTAGGCAAGTTTAATTGAGGCCGGAACAACAAACAACAATTTCGGAAAATCCCCATATGCATATTTAGCAATTTAATGGAAACAACAAATATAAACATTTTAAATGTTGTTATCATGATGCAGATGACATTTACAAGTTTTTATGCAATTTATGAAAATGTTGACATAAGCATGTTATGAAGCATTTGTCACCGTGGTGGAAGAAAAGGGGTGCCATGGCAACGAATCCAAAAATGATGCCACGACAACATATCGGTTCCGGTAGCTCATGGAGATACCGGTGCAAAAGAAGTGGGCGTGAGCGTGTCATGCAAGGATGGGGGGGGGGGTGCTCCCGTATTCCGGGTTCCCACGGGACGGCGGCATGGCAAACGAGGAACGTGCAAAGACCTCTCTCGGACACGGTGCAAACATGAGCATCTCATACAACACACATGCATTCGTTCACGAGCGTCGCCTCGGGGTTATACCTTCGAAGCGTGCGTTTTCGGGGCTGATCGAGTCGGTGCGATGTAGAGGAAGTAGACGTTCTCGGGATGGTCGTCGTGGAAGTAGTGGCACACGACGACGGTAGTGGAAGTAGTGGTTCACGTTTCGTAGTCGTACACACTCCGTAGAGGATCGGGGTCACGACGAGGAACTTGACGTCCACGGGGTCGATGATAGAGTTACACACGTTGTCGGGGTACTTGTTGTTCCGGTCTTGGCGTCCGTAGATGTACACGGCAATCGTAGTGGTACTTGGCGGTTCCGTGTAGTCGAACTTGACGATCCGAGGGGGTACTTGGTGCATCACCGTGTAGTTGTACATGGGTCAAACAGAGGCATTGACACATCTGGAGGGGCATCGAGGGACTTGTCAAGGCCCTGCCTCGGGAGGTCACTGGAGGTGCGTAGAGGCGGCAGAGATGGTGTTGTGCGGGCACGGGCACAAGACGGGTGAAGGGGTGGCGAGGTGACCAGAGGCGCGAGGAGGGGGATCCTGGTCGCGACAAAAGAAGGCAGCGGGGCGACGTCCTTGTCGGACGGAGATGGTGCAGGCGAACCATGGCGAGGCCGAACGTGGGTCTCGGGCAGGAGGTGAAGAAGATGGCAGGGACGCGATCTCCGGCGAGAAGGCGAAGCAGAGGAGGCTGGGGTCGAGCACGGGCCTGACAGCGGGTTGACGCGGCTGGAGAGGCGACGACAGGGATGGCCTGGACAAGGCCGGAGGTCGGGGAGGGAGCGGCCGATGGTGGCCGGACCAGGAGTCGAGGCGGTGGACCTCCTGCTCGGCGACAGACGAAGCGGCAAGGAGGAGGCGCCTGGGAACGGCTCGGGCTCCAGGAGCTCGGGTGCTGGACGAGGAAGGGAGACGCGAGGACGAGGCGGGTCGATGGGGCGGCGCGGTTCACGAGATGGACAACGCGGGGCTGCAGGATCCGGGGTTGGGGCCGGAGGGGCGGATCGAGGGGCTCCTCCCCTAGCTCGATGCGTGTGTGTGTGTGAGTGGCGGCGGTGTGGGAGAACGAGAGGAGATGGAGATCGATGGGAGCAAGGTGGGATCAGGCTAGGGTTATCGATGCGGTTGGGCTTAGGTGGGCCGGTGCTGCGGGCTAGGCCGAGCTGCGGACTGGTGGGCTGGCTGCATCTCTCTCTCTCTCTCTCTAATCTCTTAGCAAAGCAAAAAAAGGAGAAGAAAAGAAAAGCTAGGAGGAGAGTTTGGGCAAGGGGATAATTTTCCCGGACTCATAAAAATGTGCTTGTTCCAAGAAAAATAGAAAGTGAGCATGGGCGTGAAGTAGACTTCAAACTCATTTGAATTATTTTCAAATGAGTGTAGGAAGGAAGTGGGTATTTGGTAGATCCAAAAATGTAGAGAGTTTTGGAAGAGCCTCGATAAATGAGATAAGAATTGTTGGCAAAGTTTGAGGCAAGGAATTGAGGTAGAAAATGCATGGAACTTAAACTGTAAGTGTTTTATGGTTTATTCCTAAAGGATGGAATATTTATCATAGCTCCCTAATAATGGGAGGATATGTTATAAAGATAAATCACCATGTGAATTCCCTCGATTTAAATAGATCAAAAATCTATGCAATTTATTTAGTTGAGTTTTAAAAATTAAATGACATGATGGCATGATGACATGATGCAATGCAAAAATAAAAGAGCAAGCACAAATGAAACACACAGTGATCACAAGAATATGGAAGTCTTCTGAAGCGTCGGTCTCGGGGCGTTACACCTAGACAAGTTGTCTGCAACGGGGTTCTCAGCTCCCTTTCTATCAATAACATGCAAATCAAATTCTTGTAGCAAGAGAACCCATCTAACAAGTCTAGGTTTAGCATCTTTCTTTTCCATAAGATATTTAATAGCAGCATGATCAGTGTGAATAGTTACGTTAGAATCGACAATATAAGATCTGAACTTATCACAAGCAAATACAACTGCTAATAATTCTTTTTCAGTAGTGGCATAATTTCTCTGGGCATTGTCTAGAGTTTTACTAGCATATTGAATAACATTTAATTTCTTATCAACTCTTTGCCCTAGAACAACACCTACAGCATAATCGCTAGCATCACACATAATTTCAAAAGGTAAATTCCAATCGGGTGGCTGAACGATAGGTGCAGAGATCAACGCTTTCTTAAGTATTTCAAATGCTTCTACACAATCATCATCAAAAACGAAAGGTATATATTTTTGTAAGAGATTAGTCAGAGACCGAGAAATTTTTGAGAAGTCCTTAATGAACCTCCTATAAAAACCGGCATGACCAAGGAAACTTCTTATACCTTTGATGTCCTTAGGACACATCATCTTTTCAATAGCATCAACTTTAGCTTTATCAACTTCAATACCTCTTTCAGAAATTTTACGCCCCAAAACAATACCTTCATTAACCATAAAGTGGCACTTCTCCCAATTCAAGACAATATTAGTTTCTTCACATCTCTGCAAAACTTGATCAAGGTTGCTCAAGCAATCATCAAAAGAGGATCCATAAACGGAGAAATCGTCCATGAAAACCTCACATATCTTTTCACAAAAGTCAGAAAATATAGCCATCATGCATCTTTGAAAGGTAGTAGGTGCATTACATAAACCAAAAGGCATACATCTATAAGCAAAAGTACCGAAAGGGCAAGTAAAAGTGGTCTTTGCTTGATCATCAACTGACACATGTATTTGAGAGAAACCAGAGTAACCATCTAGAAAGCAAAAATGTGTATGTTTGGACAATCTTTCTAGCATTTGATCAATAAAGGGTAAGGGGTAATGATCTTTTTTAGTAGCCTTATTTAATTTGCGAAAATCAATTACCATCCTATAACCTCTAATAATTCTTTGCAGAATCAATTCATCTTTATCATTAGGAACGACAGTAATACCTCCCTTCTTAGGGACACAATGGACATGACTTACCCACTGACTATCAGCAACGGGATAAATTATACCTGCCTCAAGGAGCTTTAGTATTTCCTTTCTTACCACTTCTTTCATCTTAGGATTCAACCGTCGTTGATGATCAATAACTGGTTTGGCATCTTTCTCTAAATTTATTTTGTGTTGACATAGAGTGGGACTAATGCCCTTAAGATCATCAAGAGTATATCCAATAGCAGCACGGTGCTTCTTCAGAGTTTTCAATAAATTTTCTTCTTCCTTCTCTGAAAGGTTAGCACTAATAATAACAGGATATATCTTGTTTTCATCTAGATAAGCATATTTAAGAGTATCGGGTAATGGTTTAAGTTCAAACATGGGACCACCCTTGGGTGGAGGAGGATCCCCTAGGATTTCAACAGGCAAATTGTGTTTCAGAATGGGTCCCTGTTTAAAGAATACTTCATCTATTTCCCTTCTTTCATTCATAAACATATCATTTTCATGGTCTAGCAAATATTGTTCTAAAGGATCACTAGGAGGTACGACAATAGAAGCAAGACCAATAATTTCATCTTTACTAGGCAATTCCTCATCACGAGGTTGTCTACGAAATTTAGAGAAATTAAACTCATGAGACATATCATCCAAGCCAATAGTAACAACATCCTTTTCGCAGTCTATCTTAGCATTAACAGTGTTTAAGAAGGGTCTACCAAATATAATGGGACAAAAGCTATCTTGTGGGGAACCAAGAACAAGAAATCAGCAGGATATTTAGCTTTCCCACACAAGACTTCAACATCTCTAACAATCCCAATTGGTGAAATAGTATCTCTATTGGCAAGCTTAATGGTGACATCAATTTCTTCTAACTCAGCAGGTGCAATATCATGCATAATTTATTTGTATAAGGAAATAGGTATTGCACTAGCACTAGCACCCATATCACACAAGCCATGATAACAATGATCTCCTATTTTAACAGAAATAACAGGCATGCCTACCACAGGTCTATGTTTATCTTTAGCACTAGGTTTAGCAATTCTAGCAGTCTCATCACAGAAGTAAATAACATGCCCATCAGTATTATCAGCCAAGAGATCTTTAACAATAGCAATATTAGGTTCAACTTTAACTTGCTCAGGAGGTGTATGAGTTCTAATATTGCTTTTACGAACCACAGTTGAAGCTTTAGCATGATCCTTTATCCTAACAGGGAAAGGTGGTTTCTCAACATAAGCAGTAGGAACAATAGGATCATTATAAGTGATAGTCTTTTCTTCAACTTTAATAGGCTCAACTACTTTTACTTCTATAGGAAGATGATATTTAAACCACTTCTCCTTAGGGATATCAACATGAGTAGCAAAAGATTCACAAAAAGAAGCTACTATCTCAGAGTCAAGTCCATATTTAGTGCTAAATTTACGGAAAACATCGGTATCCATAAAAGATTTAACACAATCAAACTTAGGTGTTATACCTGACTCCTTACCTTCGTCGAGATCCCAATCTTCAGAGTTGCGTTTAATTCTTTCCAATAAATCCCATTTGAATTCAATAGTCTTCATCATAAAAGAACCAGTACAAGAAGTATCGAGCATGGAGCGATTGTTGTCAGAAAGCCGAGCATAAATTTTTTGAATAATCATTTCTCTTGAGAGCTCATGATTGGGGCATGAATATAACATTGACTTAAGCCTCCCCCAAGCTTGAGCGATGCTTTCTCCTTCGCGAGGCCAAAAATTATATATATAATTACGATCACGATGAACAAGATGCATAGGATAAAACTTCTGATGGAATTCCAATTTCAACCGTTTGTAGTCCCATGATCCCATATCATCACATAGCCTATACCATGTCAATGCATCTCCCTTCAAAGATAAAGGGAAGACCTTCTTCTTGATAACATCATCGGGCATACCTGCAAGCTTAAATAATCCACAAACTTCATCCACATAGATTAAGTGTAAATCGGGATGCAATGTTCCATCTCCTGCAAAAGGATTAGCTAGCAGTTTCTCTATCATACCCAAAGGAATTTCAAAGTAAACATTTTCAATAGGTTCAGTAGGTTGAGGAGCAACTATTTGCTCTACTGGTCGGAGTGAAGATACCCCGAACAAGCCCCTCAAAGGATTACTTTCCATAGTAACAAGTGACAGTAAATTTCAGCACACTATATAAATTTTTCCTTACCAAATTCCACCTACCAAAGGCGCTTCACTCCCCGGCAACGGCGCCAGAAAAGAGTCTTGATGACCCACAAGTATAGGGGATCTATCGTAGTCCTTTCGATAAGTAAGAGTGTCGAACCCAACAAGGAGCAGAAGGAAATGATAAACGGTTTTCAGCAAGGTATTCTCTGCAAGCACTGAAATTATAGGTAACAGATAGTTTTGTGATAAGATAAATTGTAAAGGGTAACAAGTAACAAGTGTAAATAAAGTGCAGCAAGATGGACCAATCCTTTTTGTAGCAAAGGACAAGCCTGGACAATTTCTTATATAGAGAAAAGCGCTCCTGAGGACACATGGGAATTATCGTCAAGCTAGTTTTCATCACGTTCATATGATTCGCGTTCGGTACTTTGATAATTTGATATGTGGGTGGACCGGTGCCTGGGTGCTGTCCTTACTTGGACAAGCATCCCACTTATGATTAACTCCTATAGCAAGCATCCGCAACGACAAAAGAAGTATTAAGGTAAACCTAACCATAGCATGAAACATATGGATCCAAATCAACCCCTTACGAAGCAACGCATAAACTAGGGTTTAAGCTTCTGTCACTCTAGCAACCCATCATCTACTTATTACTTCCCAATGCCTTCCTCTAGGCCCAAACAATGGTGAAGTGTCATGTAGTCGACGTTCACATAACACCACTAGAGGAGAGACAACATACATCTCATCAAAATATCGAACGAATACCAAATTCACATGACTACTAATAGCAAGACTTCTCCCATGTCCTCAGGAACAAACGTAACTACTCACAAAGCATATTCATGTTGATAATCAGAGGGGTATTAATATGCATATAGGATCTGAACATATGATCTTCCACCAAATAAACCAACTAGCATCAACTACAAGGAGTAATCAACACTACTAGCAACCTACAGGTACCAATCCCAGGCTATGAGACAAAGATTGGATACAAGAGATAAACTAGGGTTTGAGAGGAGACGGTGCTGGTGAAGATGTTGATGGAGATTGGCCCCCTCTCGATGAGAGGAGCGTTGGTGATGACGATGGCGATGATTTCCCCCTCCCAGAGGGAAGTGTCCCCGGCAGAACAGCTCTGCCGGAGCCCTAGATTGGTTCCGCCAAGGTTCCGCCTCGTGGCGGCGGAGTCTCGTCCCGAAAGCTTGCTTATGATTTTTTCTCGGACGAAAGACTTCATATAGCAGAAGATGGGCACCGGAGGGCCACCGGGGGGCCCACGAGGCAGGGGGCGCGCCCCCCACCCTCGTGGCCAGGGTGTGGGCCCCCTCTGGTATTTTCTTCGCTCAGTATTTTTTATTATTTCCACAAATAACTTCCGTGGAGTTTCAGGACTTTTGGAGTTGTGCAGAATAGGTCTCCAATATTTGCTCCTTTTCCAGCCCAGAATTCCAGCTGCCGGCATTCTCCCTCTTTATGTAAACCTTGTAAAATAAGAGAGAATAGACATAAGTATTGTGACATAATGTGTAATAACAACCCATAATGCAATAAATATCGATATAAAAGCATGATGCAAAATGGACGTATTAGGCCCACCCGGAGGCAAGGACCACCGCAAAACGGAGCGGTATTTTGATGACGTCCTGGAGGGTGCCCGAATAGTAGAGGGCCAATGCTCAAAGGATATAATGTTTGTGTGAATGTGATATATTATCCAGACTTTGTGTTATGAACCAGGGTCTGTAATATATGTATGCTTTTAATTGAAACTGCTTTCCTCCTGTGCGACCGTTTTTAATTCTAATAGTTTGCCAGTCGTCGGCTTCAGCCCGCACGTAGATGCTACGGGGGTGTTTGGAATAGCGCACGATCACACTTGACCCAACGTCTTGGTCCGTAAAGGAGGTGTCTACGCAGCGAACCAGGCAATCAGACTATGCGGCTTTATCACCTTCACTTAGCCATAGGAGTTTGACGGTGGGACTAGGTACTAGCCCCTGGTGCGTATGCGGCTATCCGAACTGGGATGCCTTAGATGCGTGACCAGATGAAGGCCAGTCCTTCGTATAATATGAACGAAATCGCAAGAGATTTATAGCAAGTCGCTGAATCGCCAACCAGCTCTCGCTGTATCATGACAGTCAATTTTCAGCTTTCTCTACTGAGGTGTTTGACCGGACGAACCAGAAGCACAATCGTAGTAGTTCTCCCTTTACTACCCTAGCTGAACAAGCGGTACGTAAGGTAGTAATCACGGGAGCCGGGCAACCCAACTATTGATCAAAGACATGATTCGGAGCTGATGCATATAATGCAATATTTGGGACGCCGTATACTCTAGAAGTATTCGGACTTTTGTCTTTTTAGAATATGTGTGGCCGAATAGAGCCCCTAGCATTTAAGTCGTACCAAAGTATATATGGCAATCTGACGCGAAGAAGGAATACAGATTTATGAAATAAACCAATACCGAACAGGGGTTGGTGAAAAACTGTTTCCATTATCATCTGATTGATACGTCAAAACATGCTATTACACATAATGCCATAAAGATCAAGGCTATTTTACATGCCGAGAATTTGTACACAAGGGGAAGCTGTATACAGGGCCGAAATAAGGAAAGGTATTCTTGAAGATTCCCTTGACTTCCTGCCGCACGTCTGCGCCGCTATCGCCTTGGTGCCGAATCCTTTAAGACGAGAAATCGACGATCGCGTGTATAGAGGGGGGCCTGTGAAGGAGCCCTTGTACAACCGTGAAGTGATTAGGTTTTATCGAACCTGTAATATGAGAAAAAAAAGGAAGGAAGGAAAAAGGTTAAGGTCCAAATAGGTTCGGGCCGCACTATGAACCTCGTCCGCAATGTGCCTCTGTCGTTGCCCAAGGTATTTTAAGTGCGTAATTATGCACGCGCGGTACATATGCCGCGGTTAGATGGGGCAATTGACGGAGGCGGAAATGCTAGTCCAGCTTTGGATTTACCAAGCTGTCATTCTGCAGAGTAGGCCGGACTCGTTTAACAGTGTCCGGGGGCTTGATGCCGATGAAATGTTCGGTTTGATAAGGCCGCTCTGTACCTCGGCTGCGAGGGCCGTGGTATGATCCTCAGTATGGAGGGAGCGCTCCATATTTCCATTAACTGTTATAACGCCACGTGGTCCGGGCATCTTGAACTTTAAGTAAGCATAGTGCGGGACTGCATTGAAGCGGGCGAAGGCGGTTCGTCCAAGCAGTGCGTGATAACCACTGCGAAAGGGGACAATGTCGAAGATCAAGTCTTCGCTTCGAAAGTTATCCGGTGAACCGGAGACTACTTCCAATGTTAATGAACCTGTGCAACGGGCCTCGACGCCGGGTATCACTCCTTTAAAGGTGGTGTTATTAGGCTTGATTCTTGACGGGTCAATACCCATTTTACGAACAGTGTCTTGATAAATCAAGTTAAGACTGCTGCCGCCGTCCATAAGGACTCGAGTGAGATGGAATCCATCGATGATTGGATCGAGGACCAGGGCTGTAGAACCTCCGTGACGGATTCTGGTCGGGTGGTCTCTACGATCGAAGGTGATCGGACAAGCCAACCAAGGGTTGAATTTTGGGGCGACCGGCTCGATGGCGTAGACGTCCCTTAGTGTGCGCTTGTGCTCCCTCTTGGGGATATGAGTGACGTATATCATGTTCACTGTTTTTACCTCAGGGGGAATTTCTTCTGCCCCCCTGTGTTCAGTGGGCGGGGCTCATCGTCGTCCTTGCTTGGCGGCCCTTTCCCCTTATGTTCGATATTTAACTTACCGGCCTGTTTGAAGACCCAACAGTTTCTGTTGGAATGATTTGCAGGCTTGTCGGGGGTACCATGAATCTGGCAAGGCTGATCGAGTATTTTGTCTCAATTGGATGGGCCGTCCCTGTTTCCTTTGAATGGCTTCTTCCGCTGATCGGGTTTAGAGCCGCTGAATCCGGCATTGACCGCTGTATCTTCAGTTTCTTCATTGTTGTTCCGACGCTTGTGCTTGTTATGTCGCGGCTGTCTGTTGCCGTCTCTAGCTTTGGAGGTGCCGGGGTCGCTGGTACTGTTGCTTCTACGAGCTAACCAGTTGTCTTCTCCCACGCACAAGCGGGTCATGAGTGTGGTAAGAGCTACCATAGACTTCGGCTTTTCTTGGCCGAGGTGTCGGGCACACCATTCATCGCGGACGTTATGTTTAAAGGCCGCTAGGGCTTCAGCGTCCGGACAGTCGATGATTTGGTTCTTTTGAATTAAGAACCAAGTCCAGAGTTTGCGGGCTGACTCTCTGGGTTGCTGGACTATGTGACTAAGGTCATCGGCGTCTAGTGGCCGGACATAAGTACCTTGGAAGTTGTCTCGAAATGCATCCTCCAAATCTGCCCAGTTGCCAATAGAGTTCTCTGGGAGGCTGTTTAGCCAGTGTCGTGCTGGTCCCTTTAGTTTTAGTGGGAGGTATTTAATGGCGTGGAGATCGTCACCGCGAGCCATGTGAATATGGAGAAGAAAGTCTTCAATCCATACCGCGGGATTTGTCGTTCCGTCGTATGCTTCAATGTTTATGGGTTTAAACCGTTCTGGGAACTGGTGCTGCATTACCTCATCGGTAAAGCATAAGGGGTGTGCAGCGCCTCTGTATCGGGCAACGTGACGACGGAGTTCGGATCACATCCGTGTTCGGTTTTAAGCCAGGGTGAGGTTATGCTTATCGCGCTAGGCTTGATGGCTGTCATCTCGCGTTGGAGCACACCCCCTTGAACCGTAGATTGATCTGGCCTGATCGGATCTATTGTCCAGGTCCTGGCGTAAGTCGTAGGTGTAGCCCGGAGCCGCTACCTCTTTGCCTCGACGACGAGGTGGTGCGGGCTGGTGTTCGGCATAAGTAGTCGCTTTGTCTCGCCCACGTGGTGGTCGGCCTAGTTCATCAGCATGATTATATCTTGACGGTATTGGCTCAAGGGCCTTGTCATCGTATTGTGGCAGCAGCTGACGCTTCGGATAACTCTTCATTGGGCGCTCGAGGCCATATTCCTTAGCAGCTAGGACCTGGGTTCATCTGTCGTTGAGCGTATCCTGTTTGGCTTGAAGCTGTTGCTGTTTCTTTTTTAGGCTCCTCGCAGTTGCGATGAGCTGTCGCTTAAAGCGCTCTTGCTCGACGGGTTCCCCTGGCACGATGAAGTCTTTGTTGCCGAGGCTGACATCCTCCTCGGAGATCGATATATTGTTACTATCTTCCGAATCCTCATTCCCGACTGGCTCGTCGGGGTTGACTTGTCCCTCCTCCCATTCATCCTGCTCGGACGCAGGCTCGGCGGGGTCTTCGAGATCTTCGGCATCGTCTAGAGTGTTGTTGTCTCCGGTGCCGGTATTGCTTTCCTTTCGCGGCGTGATTGTCGGCGTTCTGGGAAGGGGGTCCCCAGACTTGCCTGCCTGCGGCCCACGGCATGGCTAAGCCAGCAGGCCGTACGGCCCATCTTCATCAACAAGGCATTCAAGACCCACGCGAGGGGCCAAGCCTCGTGAGGCGGACGCCGCAAGACCTCCTCAGGAGTGGCCTAGTCAGGCAGGCTCACAAGGAGCGGAGATATCAAGGCGGGGCAAACCTCACGAGGCTCTCGTGACGTGAGCCATGACGATCAACACCAGGCGGGCACCAGCGCGCGCAGCGTCCTTGTTTCCTCTTTGGTGCTAAGGAAGCAGGCGCAGGCGAGGAGTACCAAGGCATCAGGCAAAGGTTGCCATATCGGTGCAACGAGACCAAGACCAGGAGGACGGCAAGACGGAGGTCGTCATGGAGCCCAAGACGGCGTCACCACCAGAGCTTTTCGCAGGCGAAGACTGCTTTTGTCAGGATAGCTTGTACAGGGTGTCCCCCTTCAAATTTTCCCGCCGTTGTTGGCTCCCTTCCCGCTCAATATTTGGGAAGAGGACCATGGCCTATATAAGTAGAGCTAGCCACCACAGTAGGGGGCATCGAGCAGTCCATCCAGTTCTCACCCGCTATGTCACCAAGCACAAGAACACCTCAACCTCAAGAGGCTACTCTTCCCTCTGTACTGTTCATCATCATCCCAAGAGGCAATCCACCACCGCCACACTGGAGTAGGGTATTACACCACAACGGTGGCCCGAACCAGTATAAATCTCGTGTCTTTCTGTGTTGCGAGTTCGCCGAGTCCGTCCGCGAGATCTTAGCGAGCTAGGGCGTAGATCGGTAGGAGGGAAAGACTTCACGCGCACCCCAGTGTTCGAACCTTAAGGGTTTGCCGGAACCCCACATCCGACATTTGGCGCGCCAGGTAGGGGTGCGCCGGAGCTCCTCTCCACCAACCTGCGGCCCGCGCCGCCGTGCTTCGCCTCCATGGCAGGTGCCCCGCCATCCGCCTCTGCGGCCGACATCGACAGCGGGGCGTCTGGGTACCGAGCCCTGGCCCCCGCCCTAGGTGAGTGCGGTGGCCAACCAAGTTCAAGCCAGAGATGCCGCCACGTTACGAAGGCGCGACAGACCCGTCGCCGTTCCTGCTGGCGTACGAGGAGGCTGTCCTCGAAGCCGGAGGCAACGACAAGATCATGGCCAACTGGTTCCCCATGGCCCTCGCCAGCGAGCCACGCGCTTGGCTGCTCAACCTCCCGGGATCCATGGTGGCCTCCTAGGGGGAACTCCGCGACCTTTTCACCGCTCGCTACGCGGTGCCGGCGCACCACGCAGTCGCGACCCTGCTGGGCGGCTCTCAAGCACCGCCTTCGGACCGCCACGTCAAGCCGTTCCTCCGTCAGATCGGGGCCACCTCCAAGCGCCCGGGGGCTCCGCTGGGTTGGGCCACGCCGGAGGCCGACCTCACCTTCGGCTCAAAATACCACCCCGACTCCACCACCAGCTCCGGCATGCTCCCAATGCTCTGCACGCCCACCATCTGCAACGTGGCCGTTACCAAGACCCTCATCGACGGCGGTGCTGGCCTCAACTTGCTCTCCGTAGAAGCCTTCAGCCTTCTTCACGGGCCGCTCGAGCGGCTCAGCCTCAGCAAGCCCTTCTCGGGAGTGGGTGGTGGAGCTGCCCACTCTCTGGGGCAGATCCGACTCCCTGTCACCTTTGGCACGCGCGACAACTACCGCACCGAGCTGGTGGACTTCGACATCGCCCGCATCGGTCTCCCGTACAATACCATCCTCGGATACCCAGCTCTCGCTCAGTTCATGGCGGCGACTCACCCGGCCTACATCCTCATGAAGATGCCAGGGAGCAAGGGCGTTCTCACCATCAAGGGGGACACTAAGGAGGCCGTGACGGCACTCAGGCTCACCTTCAAGACCGCGGCAGCAGGACAACCCGCCGGCGCGAGTACCCCCGAGGCCGAGGAGGCCACACCTACCAAGAAGAAACAGCTGTTCACCCAAGACAAGGCAGAAACCAAGCAGGTGCCGGTCAATGAGGACAAGCCTTCGGGAGCCACCTTTACCATAGGCGCCGGTCTCGACCCGGGTCAAGAAGAGGCCTTGGTGAGGTTCTTGCGCGCGAACAAGGAGATATTCGTGTGGGAGCCCAATCAGCTGGTAGGGGTCCCGAGAGAGGTGATTCAGCATCATCTGAGGGTATGCCCCAACATACGCCCCATGAAGTAGCGGGCGAGACGGCAGTCCATTGAGAAGCATGCCTTCATCGTCCAGGAGACGCGCAAGCTGGAGGCGGCAGGTGCCATTCACGAAGTTCGATATCCCGAATGGCTGGCGAACCCCGTCGTAGTGCCAAAGAAAGGCGGGAAGGAACGGATGTGCGTCGACTTCACCAACCTTAACAAAGCCTGCCCCCAAGATCCGTTCCCGCTCCCGGACATCGACCAGATAGTCGACTCCACCGCCGAGTGCGACCTGCTGAGCTTCCTGGACGCATTCTCGGGGTATCATCAGATCAAAATGGCGATAGAAGACGTGGAGAAGACAGCCTTCCTGACACCATGTGGGGTGTACTGCTGCACCTACATGCCCTTTGGGCTGCGCAACGCGGGCGCGACTTTTCAGCGACTGATGCACATCGCCCTGGGGCGGCAGCTCGGGAGAAACACAGAGGCCTGCATCGACGACATAGTGGTAAAGTCTCGCGAGGCAAGGACATTGATCCAAGACTTGGAGGAGACCTTCGAGAGCCTGCGCCAAGTGAACTTGAGGCTTAACCCAGAGAAGTGCGTGTTTGGCGTCCCCTCCGGCAAGCTGCTAGGATTCCTCGTATCCCACAGAGGGATCGAGGCGAACCTGGAGAAGATCAAGGCCATCGAGGACATGAGCCCACCACAGACCCTCAAAGAGATGCAGAAGCTAGCAGGGCGGGTGACCGCATTAGGGCGTTTCATCTCCAAACTGGGAGAGCGTGCCTTGCTCTTCTTCAAGCTCATGAAGAAGAAGGGCCCGTTCAAATGGACCCCGGAGGCCGACCAGGCCTTCCAAGACCTCAAGAAATACCTTACCAGCCCTCTGGTGATGGTGGCACCACGGCCTCTCGAGCCCCTGGTACTCTACCTTGCCGCCACCCCGTACTCCACCAGCGCGGCGCTGGTGGCGGTTCGAGAGGAGCGCCAAGCCAAGGGCGCACTGCGCCAAGCCGGAGCTGAAGTGGCGCAGAGTCAGGAAGGCGCAGCAAAGACATCAACGGTTGAAGACCAAGCTCAGCAGGACAACGTCGTAGAAGCTCCTGAGGACAGTCAAGTCTCCGGAACCCCTCCACCTCAGGAGATGCCCCAATCTCCGCAGGACCCGAGCCCCGACAGTGTGCTAGCCCTTGTCGAACAACTGGTGTACTTCGTCAGCACCGTGCTGCGAGACGCGAGGGCACGCTACCCCATGCCTCAGAAGCTCCTGCTCGCACTCTTGGTGGCCTCACGCAAGCTGCAACATTACCGCCAGGGGCACCCCATCAAGGTCATCTCAGCCTACCCATTGGAGAGGGTGCTCAGGAGCCCTAACTCAGCTGGAAGGGTCGCTGAGTGGAACATCAAGCTGCAAGCATTCCAGTTAGAGTTCAGCACTACCAGGGTCATCAAGGGGGCCGCACTCGCTGACTTTGTGGCAGAATGGACGGATGCCCCGACACTTGAGGAAGGCGAAGACCGGTCCACCTCCCCAGGGAGCGAGGCTCCAGACGGCTGGGTCATGTATTTCGATGGTGCCTTCGCGCACCAGGGCGCGGGGGCTGGAGCAGTGCTCATCTCGCCCACCCAGGACAAGCTCTACTACGCCGTGCAACTCTGCTTTCAGCACGGCGAGAAGGTCTCCAACAATATCGCAGAATACGAAGGCCTCATAGCTGGCCTGAAGGCTGCGACGGCCCTAGGTGTGAAGCGCCTTACCGTCAGAGGCGACTCGCAACTCCTCGTCAACTTCTCCAACAAGGTGTACGAGCCGAAGGATGAGCATATGGAGGCCTACCTCGCGGAGGTGCGCAAGATGGAAAAACAGTTCTCGGGCCTGGAGTTGCAGCACGTGCCCCGGGGCACCAACAAGGAAGCCGACGACATCGCCAGGAGATCGTCCAAGCGGCAACCACAAGAGCCCGGTGTCTTTGAGGAGCGGCTCTTCAAGCCATCAGCTACACCACCCCTTTCAAGCATGACTCAGCCTCGAGAGGAGCTCCCACAGCCTCTTGCCACGGGAGCCCCGGCCTGTGGCCTGACCTCAGGAGCTCGACTGCTCTTGGCGCTCGAGCCCCAAGAGGAATGCTGGACCAAGGAATTCAAGGAGTACCTGACGCACAGGATGCTGCCGGAGAAGGAAGAGGATGCGGAGCGCGTGGCCCGGGAAGCCACGACATACTGTATCCAAGACGGTGAGTTGTACAGGAAACGACCGAACGATGTCACGCTGCGCTGCATCTCCAGTGATCAAGGAAGGGAGTTGCTGATTGACATACACGGCAGGGACTGCGGACACCACTCGTCGTCACGAACCCTTGTCGGCAAGGTGTTTCGTAGTGGATTCTACCGGCCAACAACACTCAACGACGCAGCCGAACTGGTGAAGTCCTGCGAAGCTTGCCAATTCCACGCCAAGCAAATCCATCAGCCAGCTCAGGGCCTCCAAACCATCCCGCTCACATGGTCGTTCGCGGTCTGGGGGCTGGACATCTTAGGCCCGTTCCCTCGGGCGCCAGGGGGCTACCGCTATCTCTACGTCGCCATCGACAAGTTCACCAAGTGGGCGGAAGTGGAAGCCGTCCGTACCATCCCGGCCGGCTCTACTGTCAAGTTCATCTGGGGCCTCGTGAGCCGCTTTGGGGTCCCCAACTGCATCATCACAGATAACGGTTCATAATTTACTAGTAACCTCTTCAAAACCTACTGTGCTAACCTTGGAACGCAGATCTGCTATGCTTCGGTGGCCCACCCCAGGAGCAATGGTCAGGCTGAACGCGCCAACACGGAGGTCCTGACGGGCCTCAAGACCAGGACCTTCAAGAAGAAGCTGGAGGCCTGCGGCAGGGGCTGGCACGACGAGCTCCAGTCCGTGTTGTGGTCCATCTGCACCACCGCTACCAAGCCAACGGGCGAGACTCCATTCTTCCTCGTCTACGGAGCTGAAGCAGTCCTTCCTCACGAGGTCAAGCATCGCTCCGCACGGGTCCTGGCGTTCGACGAAACGCAGCAGGACGCCACGCGGGGGATGGATCTTGTGCCGGGGGAGGAACATCGTCGCGAAGCTGCACTGAGGGCGGCAAGGTACCAGCAAGCACTGCGGCGATACCACTGCCACAACATTCGCTCCAGGACGCTCGAGACGGGTGACCTAGTACTGAGGCGGGTCCTCTCCAGGGAAGGGCTGCATAAGCTTTCACCCATGTGGGAGGGCCCGTTCAAGGTTGTCCACATCTCCAGGCCTGGCGCCGTGCGCCTGGAGACACAGGACGGGATACCTATCCAAAACGCCTGGACCATCCAGCACCTCCGGAAGTTCTACCCATGAAGCAAGGCCCAGAGCCTGTGAAGAAAGGCCCAGAGCCTGTGAAGAAGGCCCGGTGCATGTGAAGAATCGCCACCCGTGACACTCTCACGTAATAATGAGTTGGGGTTGTACACGCCCCGGAGTCTCAGGAGCGCCGGCCTCAAGCCCTAGGGCTCCCGCCCACGCCTAGTGGCAGCACTTAGCTCCGCGCTGGTGAGAAGACTTGAAGACTAGATTAGGTGCCGGACGTGGCTTTTCATTTGCTTTCCGTAGTTGGCTCGCTTTTCCTTAAATCAAAGTTTGCTTTCGGCGGTTCCTTGCTGATTTGATTCCCTCGCCTCTTACCGCATTTTCCGGCTCTGGTTTGCTCGTATTCTCTCTCTCGCATACCTCGCGAGGGGACTTGGCAGGTGCCCTCGTGAGCGTTTTTCTCCTCTCTGCCTTCTCGCGAGCCACCCTCGTTCGAGCCCAAAAGCTGGACCATCCCTCCTGGTCCGTGCCCCTCGGGTACCGCGATACAAAGCGTCAGGTCAAGGCTTGGGTGGACGGCAAATCTTTTAACGCACTTCCTAACGAATTTTTGCAGTTCCTAAGCGAATGCAGGCCACCAAGGCAAGATGGACACGAGGAAACAAACACCTCGTGAGGAAGAGGGCATCCTGAATATATCAGGTTAAGTTAACTTTGCGCAAAATAATGACACGACACGGGAGCGACACGCGTAATGCAATAACCAAGGAACCATAGTTTGGTACACGCCCCCTTGGGCCCATACTGGTTTCGTTCTTGATGCAGGAAAAGGAGCAAAACAAAAGCGGTGTTACGGCGATCCACGGAGGCAGGGGCCTAGCGACATCCCGAGCCTAGCCAGACCCCTCCTCGCGCTTCATGGAGGCGTGGCGATGAGACGACCCGCTGCCGCCTTCGAAGCGGGCGCGGCAGTGCGGCGGCTAGTCGTAGCCACCACTGCTGGAGCTGTTGCCGGAGGAAGAGCCGTCGTAGCTGGATGAGGCACGGTCGCCGCCAGGGGCGGGCTCGCCCTCATCCTCGTCACGACCGTCCCCAAGGCCGAGCACCTCCTCATCGTTGTTCGTCTCGGGGCAGCACCCGGTGCGGCGAACATCTTCCCCAAACACCCTCACATAGAGGGTCGATCCACCATCGTACTTGAAGTGGAGGGTGCACTGCCTGCCCAGGCCGCGCGCGCGGGCGAACGTCTGCCAGCCGCGGGCCAAGGCTATTTTGCCCGCGGCGGAAGTCTCGATCGTGACCCAAGAGGCCTTGCTGCAGCAACCATCCGCCTGCAACCAGAGTCCGCCTGGACCAGCGGCCGGAAGTTCGCCGGCAAAGAAGCGCGGAAGTTGGAGCCAGTTGCCGACCGGGTTCTCCGACCAGAAGACAAACTCCGCCGGAACCTCCGCCGTGTGGAAGCGCGGATGTGGGGGCCACACCACCATAGCATGCCTCCCCTCCTTGCGCGGACTGCCGCGTCCGTGCTTGGGCGCCGGGGAGGCGAGTCCCTCGCGAGGGGCCTTTCCCTTCTCGGCGGCGGAGAACTTCCTTCGTGGCACCATTGGTGGCACTGCAAGCAATGGAGTGAGGAGGAAGAAGCAAGCAAGCGAGGAAGAGATGGGCGACGGGGGCTCTGCCCCCTCCCCATTTTTAACGGAAGAAGGCCAACGGGCGCCTCCCACGATCGCAGGTAATGATGGTTTTCCTTGCATGTCGCAGGGACTTGTCAAGTTGTGCAATTGCGGAGGCAGCATGGGGAAGCGGAGACGCCCACGTCCAATCAACCGCCACGCATCAACCGAGGCCGCAGGCTTTTGGGGTCCGCGGTCCTTCATACTTGACCCTTGGCTTCGCCGCGAAGCCAAGCCCGAGGGCACCTTGGGCCCGGGGGCTACTGTCGGCGTTCTGGGAACGGGGGTCCCCAGACTTGCCTGCCTGCGGCCCACGGCGTGGCTAGGCCAGCAGGCCATACGGCCCATCTTCATCAACAAGGCATTCAAGACCCACGCGAGGGGCCAAGCCTCGCGAGGCGGACGACGCAAGACCTCCTCAGGAGTGGCCTTGTCAGACAGGCTCACGAGGAGCGGAGAATCAAGGTGGGGAAAACCTCACGAGGCTCTCGTGACGTGAGCCATGACGATCGACACCAGGCGGGCGCCAGGCGGGCGCCAGCGCGCGCAGCGTCCTTGTTTCCTCTTTGGTGCTAAGGAAGCAGGTGCATGCGAGGAGTACCGAGGCGTCAGGCAAAGGTTGCCATATCGGTGCAACGAGACCAAGACCAGGAGGACGGCAAGACGGAGGTCATCGTGGAGCCCAAGACGGCGTCACCACCAGAGCTTTTCGCAGGCGAAGACCGCTTTTGTCAGGATTGCTTGTACTGGCTGTCCCCCTTCAAATTTGCCCGCCGTTGTTGGCTCCCTTCCCGCTCAATATTTGGGAAGAGGACCAGGGCCTATATAAGTAGAGCTAGCCACCACAGTAGGGGGTATCGAGCAGTCCATCCAGCTCTCACCCGCTAAGTCACCAAGCACAAGAACACCTCAACCTCAGGAGGCTGTTCTTCCCTCTGTACTGTTCATCATCAGGCCAAGAGGCAATCCACCACCGCCACACTGGAGTAGGGTATTACACCACAACGGTGGCCCGAACCAGTATAAATCTCGTGTCTTTCTGTGCTGCGAGTTCATCGAGTCCGTCCGCGAGATCTTAGCGAGCTAGGGCATAGATCGGTAGGAGGGAAAGACTTCGCGCGCACCCCCGTGTTCGAACCTTAAGGGTTTGCCGGAACCCCACATCCGACATCGATTTTGAGCGACGCCCCTGACATCGACGTTTCGATGGTGCCTCAACGGGCTTGTCCTCGATCGGATCCTTGCTGCCGTCGTTCTCATCCTTTTTCGGTGTTTCCACCATATACACGCCATATGTGGAGGTGGCCGTCCAACGCCCGGTGATGGGAGGATTCCGGCCTGGTTCGTCTCTGGCATCATCGTCCATACCATCAATGTCTTCGGAGGCGTAATCTAGCATGTCGGTCAAGTCCTCGACAGTGGCTATTAAGTGGGTGGTGGGTGGGACGTAAAATTCCCCGCTCTCAGCCCCTAATCCGGGCTGGGCTTGGTTCAGAGGTGATACTTCCATAATGGCGAGAGATCGCATTAAGTCCAGGGCCTCGCTTAGGAGCGAAGGCCGGGCGGGGAACCGAGGTCCTTCAGAGCTAAGTATGGCACATGACACCTGGCCGTGCTCAATGGGCGTAGACCTTGATAATTCGTAGCTAGCTTCCAGGGGTGAGTTCGGCTCTCCAATGATAGGGAGAGTCCTGCTTGATTCCAGGCTTGCCGAAGATATAGTCGCCTCTGGGTCTCTGGCAAAGAGCTCCGTAGTATAAGAGAGTCCGGTGGGTTTCAAACTCCCATCTTCAGACAGGTGGTTTGCTCTGGATCTAAGGCCAGGGCAGGGATGATTGCTGACTCTCGCATGAGGCCAGATAGTGGATCCGACGGGTTTCCTTCTTGAGGATGAGGAATAGCGGTCGATGCCGTGAACCCTTCAAAGATCAAGTCTCCTTGGATATCAGCGACGTAGTTTAGATTTTCGAACCTGATCTGATGATCAGGGGCATAGCTATCTATTTGCTCAAGGTGGCCAATTGAATTGGCACGCAGAGCGAAGCCGCCAAACACGAAAAGTTGACCGGGGAGGAAGATTTCCCCAGAAACAACATTGTTGTCGATGATCAAACGAGCCATCGAACCTTCTGGCGACGACACAGTGGAACTCTCGATGAAAGCACCAATGTCGGTGTCAAAACCGGCCGATCTTGGGTAGGGGGTCCCGAACTGTGTGTCTGAGGATCGAAGGTAACAAGGGACACAGGGAACACGATGTTTACCCAGGTTCGGACCCTCTTAATGGAGGTAAAACCCTACTTCCTGCTTGATTGTCTTTGATGAGTATAGAGTTTACAAGAGTTGATCTACCTCAAGATCGTAATGGCTAAACCCTAGAAGTCTAGCCTATATGAATTCGGATAGCCTCTACGGACTAAACCCTCCGGTTTATATAGACACCAGAGGGGCCTAGGGTTGTACAGAGTCGGCTTGCAGAAGAAGGAAATTACATATCCGGACGCCAATCTTGCCATCCACAGATAGGAGAGTCCTATCCGGACACGGGGAAAGGTCTTCTACCTTGTATCTTCATGGCCCATCAGTCCGGCCCATATCAGATAGCCCGGACACCCGAGGACCCCCTAATCGAGGACTCCCTCAGCAAGGCCTCTGCATCATGGCTGCATATCCCCGACAGTTTCTAGGTCGTGTGGGAAGGACCCTCCTATCGCAGTCACTCACTTGGCGACGGTTCAAAATGCCATCGTGTAAAGGGGTTAAAAACCGTGTGTATAACACCTCGTTGTACCAGTGTGTGACAAACACGTATCATCACGGGAGTGTTTTTTCTGTAGTGCTACCAGTGATTCAAGACATACAAAGCTAGTTCCACGCAACTTATGAATTTTCTGGAAGCATGAAAGCTGCAAGGAATGCAAAGATACACTCAAATCTTAACTTGTCCGATTTGACAAGATGAAGGCTATACCACAAGCGTAGCATGGACTAACACCGGATTGCCAATGGTGTAAAAGTAAAATATGCTAACTAGATTATTGACACTAGTGCAGGGGAGTCTGCTAGAAATATGCACAAGAGGCAATAATATTGTATTATTATATTTCCATGTTTATAATTAAGAGTTTATATTCCACTTATAACTGCTATGATCCTAGAATATGCGATTCAGCGAAAAACTCATGCACGTGTGGAATGATGAACGGTAAAATATGATTCCTAGTCTCGCCTCTAAGATGAGATCAAGTGTTGTTGGTGATCATGTTTTCCGAATCTTAGGATATCATTAAGTGTAACGATAGTCCTAAAACAACTTTAAGAATATGATGTTAGAAGAACGATCATATTGAATCGACCCAAACTTGTTTGTTATACTTTGAGATAATATCATCAAAAGTCAATTGTTATAACACAGAGTGTTAATGTTTCATTTAATTGCTTAGACCATGAGAGTATCGTTGTCACTTCTTACCGTAAGTTGAACTTTGGGGTTGCTCAAACATCATCTGTAACACGATGATCCTAACGACAACTTATAGGTTCATCCGAAAGTTTGACAAGGGACTAAATAGCTCAAGAGTGGAATTTGCTCCCCCGATGACGGAGAGATATTCTTAGGGCCCTCTTGGTGTGATAGTATATGTCATCGTCTGGCTAGACACAAGTGACTATGTGACGGGGATGTCGGAAGAAGTCAATGAGAAAGAAGAACAAAACCGGTAACGAGTAGATCGGTATACTGAGCATGTGTATGACTTAAGAGGATACTGGCATATATCACCTCAGGTTTTGTAAAGTATCGCAAAGCAAAGGGAATAACACATGATAACAAAAGGTTCACTCGAATGCGATATGGACGCCCACGGTTCCACTATCAGTCATTGAAGAAAAGGGGTTTTGCATGTCTCTGTTTACCAAACCTATAGGGTCACAAGCTTAAGGTAATCACAATATGCTGAGTATTAGTAGGATAGGGGTAATAAGAAAATATTTATGAAATATTTTCATTAATATTCAAAATAGTTTCAAGAGGAACCGGAAATGTTTCGAGGTCACCGGAAGGGTTTCAGGGTTTACCGGGTAATATCGATAAATTATATATAGGTGGAAGTAGTTTCCAGTGATGTTAAATTAATGGACTCTGATCCAAACGGTATATTTTTAAGCAATAGATACGAATGATCCTTCCTTCACTCTAATTACGTACATATATGCATTAAAATGACTAATTTTCATTTCACGTGCACTTCTCCCTCTAATTACATGCATATATGCATTAGAGGACGAAAAGCTGATGTCATCCTAGATTCTTACTTTTTTCAAACCTCACAATGTTTTGTAGCTCAAACCGTTGGTCAGATTGCAAAACCATTTTCACATAAAAAATCTGCCGCGACGAGACCTTCAAAACTAGATCACATGTTGATATGTTCCGATGACTTTTTTTTCGAATCAAAAGTTACCAGGCCTAAGCTAAGTAAATTATCACACCGCCGATACATAAATTACCACCCCGCTTACACAGAAATTATCGGAGCTTAAAAATGTTCCCTTTAACCTTCTCCCCACATGCAAATGCACTAGAGGACAAGAAAACTGATGTAATCCTAGATTTCTCATATTTTGAAGCTTCAAAATATTTTGTAGCTCAAACCGTTGATCCGATTGAAAACCAGTTTTCACATAAAAAATCATCGCGGCGAGACCTTCGAAACCAGATCCGATGTTGTTATATTTTAACGCTTCTTTATTGGGTCAATAGTTATCATACCTATGATAAGTATGTTATCAGCTCTGCTATGCGTATATTACCTATTTATATTGGAGTTATCGGGGGTATGTTTTTCCTAGCTGAAAAAGTTATTGTGGTGTTTGTAAGTGAGTTATCAGCTATGTGTGCATATATTACCATACTATTTATAGAGAAATTATCGGGGTATGTTTTTCAGCACAAAGAATCATGGGTGAAAAAGTTACCGCGGTGTTTGTATGTGAGTTATCAGATCTACTGTGTGTATATTACTATGGCAATTACACAAAGGTTATCGGAGGTACTTTTTCGACAACTTTTTCCCAAGGTGAAAAAGTTATCGTGGTGTTTATACATGAATTATCAGCTCTGCAGTGTGCAAATTATCATGCCACTTAGACAATAGTTATTGGGTATGTTTGTACATAAGTTATCACATACACAGTGTGAATACTAGATAGTATTTGCATACAAGATATTGAGGGTATGTTTTTTCACAACTTTTTTCCTAGGTCAAAAAGTTACCACGATGTTTGTGCATGAGTTATCACCCCTGTTGTGCGTATATTACCATGCTATTACACAAAAGGTACCAGGGGTATGTTTTCGACAACTCTCTTCGGGGGTGGGGGGGGGGGGGGGGGGGGGGGGGGTGGAGGGTGGGCATGCAACATTACCGTGGTGTTTGTACGTAAGTTATCAGGTCTATGATGTGTATATTACCATGCTATTAGACAAAAATTATCGGGAAATGTTTTCAACAATTTTTTCCCTCTGAATCAAAAGGCACCGTGATGTTTGTACAAATAGTTATCATCTCCATCATGCACAAATTACCATGTTATTTACATAGAAATTATCGTGGATATTTTCAATAACTTTTACTTCAGGTCAAAAAGCGCATAGTTTGTACATAAATTTGTGGGCGAACGTAGCATGCAATTTAAAAAAATTTCCTACGCTCACGCAAGATCTATCTAGAAGATGCATAGCAACGAGGGGGACATTGTGTCTACGTACCCTTGTAGACTGAAAAGTGGAAGTGTTTGACAACACGGTTGATGTAGTCTAAATTCTTCTAGGACCGACCGATCAAGCACCGAACGGACACCTCCGAGTTCTGCACACGTTCAGCGTGATGACGTCCCTCACCTTCTTGATCCAGCAAGGTGTCAAGGAAGTAGATGAGTTCCGCCAACACGACGGCATGGTGACGGTGATGGTGAAGTGATCCACACAGGGCTTCGCCTAAGCACCGTGAGAATATGACCGGGGGTGTAAACTGTGGAGGGGGGGGGCGCCGCAAATGGCTAACAATTGATGTTGTGTGCTTGTGAGGCACTCCCTCCGCACACACACACACACACACACACACACACACACACACATATATATATATATATATATATATATATATAGGTGGGAGGGGAGAGGAGGCAGCCAGGGCGCGCCCTAGGGTTGGCCGCCGCCCTCTAGGGGCCCTGCCTTGCCCTGCCCCCTTTCCATGTATGCATGAAGGGGAAGGAAAGAGGGGAGGGGTGAGGGAAGGAAGTGGGAATTCTAATTCACACTTCCCTTTCCCTTCCCCCTTTATTTCACCTCCTCCTATGGCCTTATAGGGCTCGCCAGCCCATTGCGGGCTCGTGTGTTCCTTCACAAGGACCATATGGCCCATAGGATTGTCGGGGGTACCCGAAACACCTTCCAATGACCTAATAAGTACCCGATACCCTCCAGAACACTTCTGGTGTCCGAATACTATCGTCCTATATATCAATCTTTTCCTCTCGACCATTTAGATATTCCTCGTCATGTTCATGATCTCATCCGGGACTCCGAACAACATTCGGTCACCAAATCACATAACTCATATAATACAATATCGTCATCGAACGTTAAGCGTGCGGACCCTACGAGTTCAAGAACTATGTAGACATGACCGAGACACCTCTCTGTTCAATAACCAATAGCGGAACCTGGATGCTCATATTGGCTCCTACATATTCTACGAAGATCTTTATTGGTCGAACCATTATGACAACATATGTAATTCCCTTTGTCCATTGGTATGTTTACTTGCCTGAGATTCGATCGTCGACATCTTCATACCTAGTTCAATCTCATTACTAGCAAGTCTCTACTCGTTCCATAATACATCATCTTGCAACTAACTCATTAGTCACATTGCTTGCAAGGCTTCTTATGATGTGTATTACCGAGAGGGCCCAGAGATACCTCTCCGAAACTCGGAGTGACAAATCCTAATCTCGATCTATGCCAACACAACAAACACCTTCGAAGATACCTGTAGAGCATCTTTATAATCACCCAGTTATGTTGTGACATTTGATAGCACACAAGGCATTCCTCCGATATCCAGGAGTTGCATAATCTCATAGTCAAAGGAATATGTATTTGACATCAAGAAAGCAATAGCAATAAAACTGAACATTCATTATGCTAAGCTAATGGATGGGTTTTGTCCATCACATCATTCTCCTAATGATGTGATCCCGTTCATCAAATGACAACACATGTCTATGGTTAGGAAACTTAACCATCTTTGATTAACGAGCTAGTCTAGTAGAGGCATATTAGGGACACAATGTTTTCTCTATGTATCCACACATGTATCAAGTTTCCGGTTAATACAATTCTAGCATGAATTATAAACATTTACCATGATATAAGGAAATATAAAATAACAACTTTATTATTGCCTTTAGGGCATATTTCCTTCAGTCTCCCACTTGCACTAGAGCCAATAATCTAGTTCACATCGCCATGTGATTAACACCAATAGTTCACACCGTCATGTGATTAACACCCAAAGTTCACATCGCCATGTGACTAACACCCAAAGAGTTTACTAGAGTCAATAATCTAGTTCACATCGCCATGTGATTAACACCCAAAGAGTACTAAGGTGTGATCATGTTTTGCTTGTGAGAGAGGTTTAGTCAATGGGCCTGCCACATTCAGATCTGTATTTATTTTGCAATTTTCTATGTCTACAATGCTCTGGACGGAGCTACTCTAGCTAATTTCTCCCACTTTCAATATGTATCCAGATTGAGACTCAGAGTCATCTAGATTAGTGTTAAAGCTTGCATCGACGTAACCCTTTACGACAAACCCTTTATTACCTCCATAGCCGAGAAATATTTCCCTAGTCCTCTAAGGATAATTTTGACCACTGTCAGTGATCTACTCCTAGATCACTATTGTACCCCCTTGCCAAACTCATGGCAAGGTACACAATAGATTTGGTACATAGCATGGCAGACTTTATAGAACCTATGGCTGAGGCATGGGGAATGACTTTCATTCTCTCTCTATCTTCTGCTGCGGTCGGGCTTTGAGTCTTACTCAACTTCACACCTTACAATATAGGCTAGAACTCCTTCTTTGACTGGTCCATTTTGAACTCCTTCAAAATCTTGTCAAGGTATTTACTCATTGAAAATCTTATCAAGCATCTTGATCTATCTGTATAAATATTGATGCCCAAATGTAAGCAGCTTCACCAAGGTCTTTCATTGAAAAATTCTTATTCAAGTATCCTTTTATGCTATCTAGAAATTCCATATCATTTCCAATCAATAATATGTCACCCGCATATAATATCAGAAATGCTACAGAGCTCGCACTCACTTTCTTGTAAATACAAGCTTCACCATAAGTCTGTATAAAACCATATCCTTTGATCACCTCATCAAAGCGTATATTCCAACTCCGAGATGCTTGCACCAGTCCATAGATAGATCGCTGGAGCTTGCACACTTTGTTAGCACCTTTAGGATCAACAAAATCTTCTGCTTGCATCATATACAACTCTTCATTAAGAAATCCATTAAGGAATGCAGTTTTGACGTCCATTTGCTAGATTTTATTATCATAAAATGCAGCAGTTGCTAACATGATTCGGGCGGACTTAATCATCGCTACGGGTGAGAAAGTCTCATCGTAGTCAACCCCTTGAACTTGTCAAAAAACTTTTGCGACAACTCGAGCTTTGTAGATGGTAACATTACCAGCAGCGTCAGTCTTCTTCTTGAAGATCCATTTATTTTCTATGGCTTGCCGATCATCGGGCAAATCCACCAAAGTCCACACTTTGTTCTCATACATGGATCCTATCTCAGACTTCATGGCCTCAAGCCATCTGTCAGAATCTGGGCTCATGATAGCTTCTTCATAGTTCGTAGGTTCGCCATGGTCTAGTAACATGACTTCTAGAAAAGGATTACCGTACCACTCTGGTGTGGATCGTGCTTTGGTTGATCTACGAGGTTCAGTAGTAAGTTGATTTAAAGTTTCATGATCATCATCATTAGCTTCTTCTGAAGTTGGTGTAGGAATTATCGGAAAGCTTTTCTGTGATGAGCTACTTTCCAATTCGAGATAAGGTACAGTTACCTCATCAAGTTCCACTTTCCTCCCACTCACTTCTTTCGAGAGAAACTCCTTCTCTAGAAAGTTTCCATTCTTGGCAACAATGATCTTGACTTCGGATCTGTGGTAGAAGGTGTACCCAATTGTTTCCTTAGGGTATCCTATGAAGACACACTTCTCCGATTTGGGTTCGAGCTTTATCAGGCTGAAGCCTTTTGACATAAGTGTCGCAACCCCAAATTTTAAGAAATGACAGCTGAGGTTTCCTGCCAAACCATAGTTCATACAGTGTCGTCTCAACGGATTTAGACGGTGCCCTATTTAACGTGAATGCAGCTGTCTCTAGTGCATAACCCCAAAACAATAGTGGTAAATCGGTAAGAGACATCATAGATCGTACCATATCTAATAAAGTATGGTTACGACGTTCGAACACACCAATACGCTGTGGTGTTCCGGGTGGCGTGAGTTGTGAAACTATTCCACATTTTTTTAAATGAAGGCCAAACTCGTAACTCAAATATTCGCCTCCGCGATTAGATCGTAGAAACTTTATTTTCTTGTTACGATGATTCTCCACTTCACTCTAAATTTTTTGAACTTTTCAAATGTTTCAGACTTGTGTTTCATTAAGTAGATATACCCATATCCGCTCAAATCATCTGTGAAGGTCAGAAAATAATGATACCCGCCGCATGCCTCATTACTCATTGGACCGCATACATTGGTATGTATTATTTCTAGTAAGTCATAGGCTCACTCCATTGTTTCGGAGAATGGAGTTTTAGTTAGCTTGCCCATGATGCATGGTTCACATGTATCAAATGATTCATAATCAAGTGATTCCAAAAGTCCATCTGCATGGAGTTTCTTCATGCGCTTTACACCAATATGACCAAAACGGCAGTGCCACAAGTATGTTGCACTATCATTATCAACTTTGCATATTTTGGCATCAATATTATGAATATGTGTATTACTACAATTGAGATTCAATAAACCATTTACATTGTGTCAGATTCTGGGTTCCGGCAAACCCTTGAGGTTCGAACATAGGGGTGCGCCCGAAGATCTCTCTCTCCCTAGCTCGCTCTCGCAACGATCTCGAGGCCTAGCTCGACGAACCCGAAGAACAAGAGACACGAGGGTTTATACTGGTTCGGGCCACCGTTGTGGTGTAATACCCTACTCCAGTGTGGTGTAGTGGATTGCCTTGTTGGCTGGGGATGAACAAGTACAAGGGATGAACAGCCTCCTAAGGAAAGGTATTCTTGAGCTCGGTGAGCTTGTGTGTTGAGGATGATCTGAATGATCCATCTCCAGATCAGTTCCCAGATCAGTTGCCTCCTATGGTGGTGGCTAGTACTATCTATAGAGGCCCTGGTCCTCTTCCCAAATATTAGGCGGGAAGGGATCCCACAACGGCCAGTTTGAAGGGGGACAACTAGTACAAGTTATCCTGACAAAAGGTGGTCTTCACCTGCCAAAGGTGTCACATCCCTAGCTTCTGGCAATGCACTAGGCTAGCTTCATGTGTGCATCATGTTTAATATTTGAAAGAAACTTGAAATGGGGATGTTCAAACCCTAGCATTAAATCAACTCAACTAGGATGGATTAAAATCTTTTCAATAAACCCAAAATATCCCTAAGAAAAGTTCATGATTTCTGGTTAAGGTGGGAACCTTTGCCAAAAATGATGAATATATTCTTAGATCATTTTTGGATTTTTGAATTAAATCATATTTTATTTGACTTTGGGCATTTAAATACTATAAATATTTAAGTGCTCAAATGATTCTGAAACTAAATGTGGGTGACTGGAATAATCCAAAGAGAGTCCACAAATTATTTCAGGAGTTTCCAAAATGGGTTGGTATTGTTACTAATTCAAAACAGAGGAAAGAAATAGAAAACAGAAGAAATGAAAGAGAGAGAGGAACCTCACCTGGGCTTACCTGGCGGCCCAGCAGAGGCCCAGCCCACACAGCCATCTGCCAGTCGTCCTCCTCCTCTTGACAGAAGGACGCGAGGGCGTGTGCCCACCGCGCGCCGGCACGCGCCGGCCACCTCCTGCTTACCTGCTCGCCGCTAGAGGCGCCCGAGGGTGCCACGCACTCCCCTCGACACGCCTGCTTCTTCCCCCCTCTCTGGTTCCTCCCTCTCCCCCCCAGCGCTCGCGCCCGCAGCCACCCGAGCGCGTCCGTCACCACCGTCCAAAGCCACCGCGGCCACAGCCACCTCCTCGCCTCACCGAGCTGTCCACGAGGTCCGCCGCGACGCCCTCTTCCTCATCGCCGACTCACGCGACGCCGGAAGCCCCGCATCGTTGCCCTCAACCTCGCCTTGGAGCTTCGGCCGCCGGAGATCGTCGTTGTCGATTCGCCGCCCCGAGCGCGTCCCCGAGCCCACTGACCACACTACCGACATCACCGTGAGCCCCTGAGCTTTTCCCCTCACCTTCCCCTCTCGCTAGCTCCCTCTACCCGCCGCCCCACGAGCTCCCGAGGCCGTCGTCCGCCATGGCCGACCTCCTGCTCACCTCTGAGCTTACCACGCCCATCTGTGCTGCGCACCGTGCTCCTAGGGCCCCCTAGATGCGGCCTAGCTACCTGGTTCCCTCGAGGGCGAGCCGTGCCCTGCGCTCGTGCACCACCGAGCTCCGGCCACCGCACTTGTCGCCATTGCCATTGCTACGGGCCGCCCTAGCCACTGCTGCTTGCACTGCTCGATGCGGACGAGCACGAGCAATGCGTAGATGCCCTCCGCCGCGCTTTAGGCCGCCGGAGGAGGAATTCCGGTGAGCCTCCGCCGTGCGTGCTGTCGCCGCCGGCTAAACTCCGGCCTAACCACAAGTTGATTAGACTAATGACCTTGCTAATCTAATCCTAGCCACTGCCATGTGGGGCCAGCCCCTGTTAAAAGTTAGTTTAGTTTAAACCTAAACTTAATTAGGCACTGAGAGACTGACACGCGGGACCCACTGGTCAGGTTTGACCTGGACGGCGCCTGTTGACCTGCTGAGGTCAGCATGACGCAACGCTGACGCAGTAATTTAATTACTGGAATTATTCTTATACAGGAAATTCCAGAAAATGCCCTAAACTTCTAAAATTCATATAAATTCAATCGTAACTCAGAATGAAATAATTTATATATGAAAAATGATCAGAAAAATCCAATCTATACATCTGTACTATTTCCATGCATGTTAGAGCAACTTAGAGCTACTGTTTAGGACAAATCATGTAAATGGCATTTGAATTTCCACATATGAAGTTTGAATTTGAACCTAAGGTTCAAACCAACTCCATTTAATATGTTGCTAGTTGCATTAGCTCAAAACACATTCATATTGCCATGTCATAGCATGCATCATATTGTGCATTGCATTGATCGTGTTTCTTCTCTGTTGCCGGTATTTGTTCCCTCTCGGTAGACGATGTTCCGGCGTTGTGATCGTTGACACTAATGAAGACTCAATGCTATCTTCAGAAGTGTCAGGCAAGCAAAACCCCCTTGTTCATTCCGATACAATCCCACTTTCTCGCTCCTGCTCTCTTTTACTACATTAGGACAACAACGATTCAACTGTTACATGCTGCGGTAGTTGAACCCCTTTCCTCTGCATGACCTGTCATTGCCACAGTAAATAGATGAAACCCACTAGCATGAGTAGGAGTTGTTTGAGCCCTGATGTGCCTACTCATTCATGCTTGTTTGTCATGCCTGCTGCTGCTTAGAGTTGAGTCAGGTCTGATTCATCGGGGATGAATTGGAATGTGGTGAACATGTCTTACTGTTGAGAGCTAAGTGTGTGAACACGATTTGGTAAAGGTAGCGGTGAGAGGCCATGTAGGAGTACATGGTGGGTTGTCTCATTGAAACCGTCCTCAGGAACTGAGTTCTGTGTTTGTGATCCATGAACAGTTACTACCACACATTGGGCTCCGGGCGCTCCAAGCTCTCTCGACTTATTAATCAACCTGATCTCTGTCCAGGAGTTGCAACTAGTTTCTGGTGTTTGTAGGTAGTGTTAGTAGTCTACCAAGTGGCACCCGGTACAGGTGGGCTTGGGACAGACTAGGCACACGTGGCATGGTGTACCGAGTGGCACCCGGATGGTGGGCTCAGGAACCCTGCACACATCGTTTGGGGCCGTGAGCGACACCCCGGCCGGATCTCCTTGCGGATGGAACCCGAATAGGCGATAAACCTGGACTAGAGACTTGTGTGGTTAGTCAGGTCGTGGCCGACTCCCTCGCCAGGCTTCCAATTGAAGGTTGCCGAGGTACATGACGTGTACATGGTGGTAAGTGGCGAGAGCGTGGGTGACGAAGTACACCCCTGCAGGGTTAATATGATCTATTCGAATAGCCGTGTCCGTGGTAAAGGACTTCCGGGTTGCCTATAACAGTTCATAGACAAGTGAAAGTGGATACTCTAAAATGCACAAGATAAGCGTGAGTGCTATGGATGGCGTTCTCGTAGGGAGACGGGAGCGGATCCATAGTGGTGTATTGATATGGTGAATATGTGGACTCGTGTGCGCCACCTCAAAAGAGTTGCTTGCAGTCGTAGTTCAGGATAGCCACTGAGTCAAAGCTGGCTTGCTGCAGTTAAACTCCACCACCCCTTTTGTTGATACCGATGCATATGTAGATAGTTCTGATGTAAGTCTTGCTGGGTACATTTGTACTCACGTTTGCCTATTTTATGTTTTGCAGAGAGACGTCAGTCTCGCTAGTAGTGCTGTGTGGACTTCGACGTTTAGCTTGTTACCTCAGCTACGATCTTGTGCCCTCGGCAGGATCTGGCAGATAGTCAGGCTTCTCAGCCTTTTTCATTTGTAGATGTCTGTACTCAGACATGTTAAGCTTCCGCATGTCTTCGACTTGTATGCTCTGAATGTTGGGTCATGAGACCTATGTTTGTTTATCTGGCTCTTCGGAGCCTAATGAATAAATACTCTGAGTCGTAGAGTCTTGTTGTGATGCCATGTTGTATTTGCACATATCGAGCATATTGTGTGTATGATTGAAATGCTTGGTATGTGTGGGATCCGACAACCTAGTTGTTTATCCTTGGTAGCCTCTCTTATGGGGAAATGTAGTCTTGTGCTTCCGTGAGCCATAGTAGTCCGCTACAACCCGGTTCACCGGAGTCCTGCTAGCCCAGCACTACTGCTCCGGAACACTTGACTGGCCGGCATGTGATTCACTTCGTTCCTGTGTGTGTCCCTTCGGGGAAATGTCACGCGGTGACATCCGGAGTCCTGCCTAGCCTGCTACAGCCCGAGTTCCCGGAGTCCTGTTAGCCCAGAGCTACAGCCCGGATACGCATGCTGCTGACCGACATGCTCGATGTTGATTCATGTATGCCTGTCCCCGTAAGTTAGTGCCACTTTGGGTTCATGACTAGTCATGTCGGCCCGGGTTCTCCGTCATATGGATGCTAGCGACACTATCATATACGTGAGCCAAAAGGCGCAAACGGTCCCGGGCCATGGTAAGGCGACACCCGTGGGAATACCGTGCGTGAGGCCACAAAGTGATATGAGGTGTTACCGGCTAGATCGATGTGACTTGGAATCGGGGTCCTGACAAAAGGCTCTGGTGGTGACGCCGTCGTGGGCTCCGCGGTGACCTCCGTCCTGCCGTCCTGTTGGTCTTGGTCTCGTTGCACCGATATGGAACCTTTTCTTGATGCCTCGGGACTCCTCGCCTACGCTTTCCTTTAGCACCAAAGAGGCAACTGGCACTCAGCACCCGCTGGCGCCCGCCTGGCCTTGGTCGTCATGGCTCACGTCATACAAACCTCGCGAGGTGCCCCTTTGCATAGATATATCCGCTCCTCGGGAGCCGACCTAGCGAGGCTGCCCTTGAGAGGTCTTGCGTCGTCCGCGTCGTGAGGCTTGGCCCCTCGCGAGGGTCTTGAGCTGTTGTTGATGAAGATGGGCCGTACCAGGCCGTTGGTGGAGCCACGCCCTAGGCTGCAGGCAGGCAAGTCTGGGTACCCCCTTTCCCAGGACGGCGACAGTAGCCCCCGGGCCCAAGGCGTGCTCGTACTTGGCTTCGAGGCGAAGCCAAGGGTCAAGTGCGGAGCGCCGTGGGCCCCAAAGCCTGCAGCATCGATTGACGCGTGGCGATTGACACGACATGGGCATCTCCGCTTCCACACGCTGCCTCGGCAACTGTCCCCGACTGACAAAAGGCCGGTGCGCACCGTGGTGCCTTCATTGCCTGCCCTCGTCTTGCTCCAGATCCCCTTTCTTGCTTCTTTCTCCCAAAGACTCTGGATCTGCGCCAACTTCCCCTCGAGCCTGCAATCGATGGCGTCTAGCAAGGCAAAGGCCGCTTCTCCGCCCGCCTGGTACGAGCTGGCTCTGAGCGCGCCCAGCGTTTCGGAGAAGAACCTCGCTGCCATGCTCCTGATGGCGGCAGAGGGCAGCAATGAGAAGGGGAAGACCGCGCTCCGGGCTGGCTCCACCGAGCCAGAGGCCTCAGGCAGCACCTTCTATCACTTTTTCATGAGTAGTGTTGTCGCAGGGCTGGTCCCCCCCTTCTCCGATTTCATCTACGCCGTCCTTAGCCACTATAAGCTGCATGCCCTTCATCTCCACCCCAACTCTGTCCTCCTCCTGCTGATCTTCGCCTTCTATTGTGAGGCGTTCTTGGGGGTGATGCCATCTGTGGCTTTGCTTCGCCACTTCTTCTTCCTCCGGAACAAGGGCAACCATTGCTCGGGGTGCGCCAACTTCGTCGCGGCCAACGGGACCAACGCGACCTCGAAGGCCGGGAAGAAGGCCGAGAAATTCAGGAGCAAGTGGGTCCTCGTGGACGCCAAGTGCTCTCACCCTCGGTTGGTGCTGCCGACCGAGATGCCCGCGCCTCACGACGGGTGGTTCAGCGCGAAGCTCACCGACCCCCGGGCGGTGCAGGTGCTGGAGAAGATGACTGCCGACCTGAAGCCTAACGATCCGAAGGCGTCGAAGTTGATGGGGGCCATGATCGTCAAGGAATTCCTGGTGTAGCATGTAGCTCCACTCCAGGCGCTCGCGCCCCTTGTGGAAGCTTGGAGATGAGGAGGACGACCTCCGCCTGCATCCTGACGCCTTGTCGGAGGAGGATCTGACCGTGGCTATCCGCCTCTTGGTCGGGGACGATCTGGGGTATCCGCCTGACACCCACGTACCCATGTACTGCCGTCTCGATGGGGCGAAGGTTGCTGCCGCCATGTCCGCCTTTGACAGGTGCGGGCTCATTCCGCCGGCGCCTTCTGAGGCCCCGGTGGTGACGGCTCCGGTGATGGTGTCCTCCGATGACTCTTACGAGGAGGAGGAGCAGGACTCGGAGGCGACCCCGGAGGGGACCGGGGAGACCTCCCCTCCGCGCAAGGCCGATCTCCTCCGCGCCCTACCTGATGACGACGACGCCGGCGACCACCCGGTGAGGGAGGTCCTGCTCCCTGCTGGGGTCACCACGAGGTCCAAGGTCACCCCCTTGAAGAAGTCGCCGGCTGAGGTCCCGATGAAGAGCAGATCAGCGCTGATCTCCCGAGGCGAAGCTCCTGCTCTGACGCTGCCTGGTGCTGCCGTCGGGCCAGCTGCCGCTGCCTCATCTGCCCCGGGAGCTCGTGCGCCGGCGCCCCATGCTGCGAGGCCCCGGGGCTCCGTGCTTCTGAAGATGCCGCGGAACTACGCCGCCGTGGACCAGTAAGCACCTAGCCCAGACTTTGTCCTTACTCCTTCTTCTGTCGCTGCTTCCTGATGCTCTCCTCTTGCACCGTCAGGCCGGCGCCAGCGGCGAAGAAGAAGAAAGAGGAGACAGCCGCATCCTCAAGGGCCCAGTAGCCTGGCCTGGCTGCACCCCCTCCGGCGCAGAAGGGCGGCAATGGTGCCCATACTTCTCCCGCTTGGTCTTCGGCCAAACCGGCTCCGGAGGGGCCTATCCCCAGCTTGCCCGTCGATGTTGCCAAGGTTTAGGAGCCCCCAACTTCTCTTCCTGCCGTCATTAGCTCGCAAGTCTTGGCGACGATGCAGCCTCCTCCTCCGGTCGCACCGCTGGCTCGCGATTCTTCCGCTTCGCCCGACACCCTGGAGGGGGCTCTTTCCGCGCCGACGCGGCTTCGGGGTGACCTTCAAGGTGCGGAACGTCGCCTGGTGGCAGGGCTGTCGGCGTTCTGGGAACGGGGGTCCCCAGACTTGCCTGCCTACGGCCCACGGCGTGGCTAAGTCAGCGGGCCGTACGACCCATCTTCATCAATAAGGCATCCAAGACCCTCGCGAGGGGCCAAGCCTCGCGAGGCGGACGACGCAAGACCTCCTCAGGAGCGGCCCCTCTAGGCAGGCTCACGAGGAGTGGAGATATCAAGGCGGGGCAAACCTCACGAGGCTCTCGTGATGTGAGCCATGACGATCGGCACCAGGCGGGCGCCAGCGCGCGCAGCGTCCTTGTTTCCTCTTTGGTGCTAAGGAAGCAAGCGCAGGCGAGGAGTACTGGGGCATCAGGCAAAGGTTGCCATATCGGTGCAACAAGACCAAGACTAGAAGGACGGTAGGACGGAGGTCATCGTGGAGCCCAAGACGGCGTCACCACCAGAGCCTTTCGCAGGCGAAGACCACTTTTATCAGGATAGCTTGTACTAGTTGTCCCCCTTCAAATTTGCCCGCCGTTGTTGGCTCCCTTCCCGCTCAATATTTGGGGAGAGGACCAGGATCTATATAAGTAGAGCTAGCCACCATAGTAGGGGAGGGTTCTGATCCACAGAGAATTCTGATCCACAGAGGGTTCTGATCCACGGAGAGTTTTGATCCACAGAGAGTTCTGAGACATAGAGGCATCTCACCCACGCAAGTTCGTCTAGCCACAAGAACACCTCAACCTCAGGAGGCTGTTCTTCCCCTTGTATTGTTCATCATCAGCCCAAGAGGCAATCCACCACCACCACACTAGAGTAGGGTATTACACCACAACGGTGGCCCGAACCAGTATAAATCTCGTGGCTTTCTGTGTTGCGAGTTCGTCGGGTTCGTCCGCGAGATCTTAGCGACCTAGGGCGTGGATCAGTGGGAGGAAAAGACTTCGCGCGCACCCCAGAGTTCGAACGTTAAGGGTTTGCCGGAACCCCACATCCGACATTTGGCGCGCCAGGTAGGGGTGCGCCGTAGCTTCCCTTCCATCGATCTGTCGCTCCGTCGTCTCCATGGCGGACACTCGCCGCGCTCAAGCTGAGCGCCGGGCTGCCCTCATCGCCCGCGTTGCTCAGACGGCTCCCGTCGGCGGGCCACCTCGTTGTTCTCTGTCTCCCGCCGCTAACGCTGCCACCGGCTCGGCGGGGAACGCGCAGCAGGCGTCCTCGCTGCATTTGTCGGTGCGGCATGACGGCCGCACCACCACTCCGTCGCTGACCCCGGCCGGTTCCTCATCCCACGCACGCCGCGCTCCCATGGAGGCACGGGCCGCGCTCCTCGCGGCAAACGAGCTCCTGCGCTACCGCCCAGTCGACGACCTCTACGAGGAGTGGCTCGACCGCGTCGCCGAGCTCGTCCGCGCCGCAGGGGCTCCCCGGTGCCGTCCCTCTCTTTGCCTCACCCTCCCCCAGCCACAGGCGACGTGGCTCATGGCGTGCCCCCACCACCTTTGCCCCAAGACTGTGCCTTGGTGCCAAGGCGCGCGGCCCCACGGCATGATCCGCCACGTCCGGTGCCCGCGCGCGAAGAGAGGAGCTGCCAAGAAATCCCTCGACCGCGAGAAGCTGCACCTGCGCTCCCCGCGCCGCCTCGCCAAGACCGCGCGCCGCCCGCGGTGGCACCGCGCGAACCTCATCAAGACCAAGCTCCACCTCCAAGGCGGGCCCCGGCAACCACGGCCGGCTGCCACGCCTTCGCCCCCGAGCTGCGTAGCGTCGCCTGTCCAGGCAAGTTCAAGCCGGATCTGCCTCCTCGCTACGACGGCACCGCCGATCCTGCGGAGTTCCTGCAGCTCTACGAGCTGAGCATCGAAGCGGCCAACAGCGACGAGAAAATCATGGCGAACTGGTTCCCTATGGCTCTCAAGGATGGTGCCCGCTCCTGGCTCCTAAACCTGCAGCATGGCTTGATCTCCTCCTGGGATGAGATGCGCGACCGCTTCGTCGCGAACTTCCAGGGCACCCGCAACTGCCCGCTGGCCGCGGGTGACCTGCGCCGCATCAAGAGACCTGGCAGGGCGGCGTATGCTAGGCGTGACCTGAGCGTAGCCCCCGTGCCCAGTCCCCTCGCGCGACTCTCCTGAGGGGAGGTGTTGCGACGAGGCTGGACACTGAGCCCAGAGGCTCCCTGAGGTTGGTACGGCCATGGGGCCGCCCTCAGTTGTTTATCACCAGCGCGGAGCGTAGCGCTTCCGCACTTGCACGGGCATAGCCGCTCCTCGACCATGTCGACTGCCAGCGCGGAGCATGGTGCTTCCACTGGTGCATGAGTGAGGGCTCCCTCTGAGTGGAGCCCCCGGGGCGTGTACAGCCCCGCCCTGACATGTGGTTTGCACGGCAGGGCTAGACGAGGTGTGTCTGGGCACTCGTGAGCCAGCGCGGGACTCACGAGGCCCTACCTCAAGGCGGGTTGCGCCTGGTCTTGATTCTTGATAGCTTCAGCGGTCCTGCGAGATGGTTAGGCAACCTGCGCCGGATGAATCTCCTGAGGCGATCACATGAGAAGGCCGAACACCAACGACCCCAGGAGGTGACATGAACGGGGCCGGCCCGCCAGACAGAGCTCAGTCATTGGATTTATCGATGCTGCACGAACGGACCCGAGCACAGACACCGTGCCTAGCCTACTCATGCGAAGAATCCTAAAGAAAGACAACCGGCGCGCGGCTCCCATGGTAACGAGGGCGGTCGCGGGTGGGGTATCGAAGTACCGGCAGGTAGGTGACAATCATGGAACGACTCAAGCAAAGAGGCAAGTTAGCTCAGATAGATGCAAGAACGATACACGCCACTGTGACGGACCCGAGGGGCCTGGGGATGATGCAGCCCGAGGGGTGCTCCCAACAGAGTAAGCTAAAGATGCAAAAGGATACACATCGCAGGGACAGACCCGTGCGACTTGGGGATAATACTGCCCGAGGGGCACCCCAACTGAATGAACTGGAAAGAGCCGCCTGATACCATAGCTAGGGCGATGTTGGAGTAGCCGAAGATGCGTGCCGAAGGGTTGTTCCTCATGAGCTGCCAGGGTCCTGAGCCTCGGGAGGCTCCGTGGGCCCCAGGTGGCTCCTGGAGAACCATCGCGATCTCCTCCAGGATGGCGTGATGCCTGGCCTCCTGAGCCGCCGGGATGATCTGCAGATGGCGCTGGAAGGTGACAGCCGCGTTCGGCAAGCCGAATGGCATGCGAACGTAGCTGTGAGGTGGACCCTCGCACCGTCCAACGCGCGAAGGCCAGAAACGTCCCTGAGATGCGGCCCTATTGAGCCCTGGAATGTTGATGCAGACGCGCAGCCCGCCGTCCTCACCAGGATGGGGGGCTGCGCCAGGCGGTGGGCGGCAGTCACCGAGTATGGTCCTTGCCTCTTGAAGCTCCTGAATTGCCTTGGTGATGAACTCCTGAGCACTAGGCGTTCCACGCCTGGTGCCCTCTTGAGGGAAACGTGCAGCGAAGCACGCCTCCACGTGGTGCCCGAGCGCCTCCCTTGTGACATTAGCTAGGTCTGAGGCCCTCCAGAAGAGAGCCCCCGAGCCCAGCCTGAGGAGGGCGCCGGGCGCACCTTCCTATGCGAGGGAGGGAGGCGCCCCAGCTGTGGGCGTAGGTCATGAGGTTGTGCCGCTGGAGACGCCGCTGTCCCGAGGCGCTGGGTGGAGTAGCCACTTCTTCTTCTTGGGGATTGCCTCAGGAGGGTACATGGTGCCTTCGTTGTCGGGGTCTTCGGCCGCTGCAGCTTGGTAGGCGCGCTCGAGGGAGCACACCACATCTCTTTCTTCGCACGGTACCGTGATGATGCCGCCGCTCCCTGGCATCTTGAGGACGTTGTAGCCGGGGTGGGTCACTGCAATAAACTTGACCAAGGCTGGATACCCGAGGATGGCGTTGTACGGCAGGCGGATGTGGGCGATGTCGAAGTCGATGAGCTCAGTGCGGTAGTTGTTACACTGGCCGAAGGTGACAGGGCGGCGGACCTGCCCTATTGGGGTGGTGGAGCCGTCGGTCACCCCTGAGAAGGGCTTGGTAGGCTGTAGCTGATCGTATGGCACTTGGAGGCTGTCAAACGTCTCGACGGACAGGACATTGAGCCCTGCGCCGCCATTGATGAGGGTCTTGGTGACTTGAACGTTGCTGATGACGGGTGAGCAGAGCATCGGGAGGGCGCCGGCAGTTGCCGCGCATTTGAGCTGGTCTGATGAGCTGAAGGTGATGGCGCAATTGGACCACCTGAGTGGGCACGTGGCCTCGAGCCTGGGAAGGGCCACGTTCACCTCACGAGCAAACCTCTTGAAGATACGTTGAGAGGATGGAGCTTGAGCGTCACCCAAGATGCAGGCGATGGCATGAGGCTCTTGGAAGCCCCCAGCCCCCTCGTCTTGATGATGGTCGTTGTTCCTCCTTGGTGGTGGCGGCAGCGGAGGGAGGCCGGCGTTGCCCCGAGGATGGTCCTCACGAGGCTGGTCCCTCCAGGCGCCTTCGCGAGGCTGGTCCTGCCAGTGGTCCTCACGAGACCGGTCGTGCCACTCCTGGCGGGGGCCGCGGTCGTCCCAGCGTCCCCCACTTTGTCCTCATCCTCGGCCGTAGCCCCGGTCGTTGCGCTCGGGGCGTCGACTGAAGCGGCCATTGCAGATGGTGCTGAGCTCCTGACAGTCGCTGGTGTTGTGGCTGTGAATGTTGTGGAAGGCGCAGAATGGGCGGTTGGCCTTGGACAACTCGGGGTGGTCCCGGCCGCATTTCGTATCCGGCTCAGCCGCGAGCACGACTACTCCCTTGCGCTTCACGTCCTTGATCTTGGCCTTCTTGTCCTCCTGTCGACAGCTGGTAGCTCGAGGAGGGAAAGGCGCCCTTCCTCAGCTCTTGCACACTTGGTTGCCATGTTGAACATCTCTAGGGTCGTGCATAGTTCCTCATGGATGGCGAGCTCTTCCTTTATCTTGACATCATGGACACCATCGGAGAATGCGGAGATAATGGCCTCGTCCATCACCTTGGTAATCTTGAGGCGAACGCTGTTGAAGCGCTGGATGTACTTCTGCAGAGTTTCTCCTAGCTGCTGCTTGATGCGCCGCAGGTCACCCGCGGCAGGCGGGCGGTCGCGAGTGCGCTGGAAGTTGGCGACGAAGCGCTCGCGCATCTCGCCCCAGGAGGAGATCGATCCCATGGGCAGGTTCAAGGGCCATGAGCGCGCGCCATCCTTGACGGCCATGGGGAACCAATTCGCCATGACCTTCTCGTCGCCATTGGCTGCCTCAATGCTCAGCTCGTCGAGCTGCAGGAACACCGCGGGGTCGGGGGTGCCATCATAGCGCGGAGGCAGGTCTGGCTTGAAATTGCCAGGCCAGACGACGCTGCGCAGTTTGGGAGTGAAGGCACAGCAGCCTGCTGTGGTCACCGGAGCCTGCCGCGGAGGCGGAGCCTGGTCTTGATATCCTTGCGCCGCTGCGGCAGGCGGCATGCGGTCTCGACTTAGTGGTGCTGGGAGCGCAGGAGCGTTTTCTTGCGGCTGAGGGACTTCTTGGCAGCTCCCTTCTTCGCGCGCGGGCGCCAGGCATGGCGGGTCATGCCGCGGGGCCGCGCGTCTTGGTGCGAGGGCAGTGGCTTGATGCGGAGGTGGTGGAGGCGCTCCGTGGGCGACGTCGCCCGCTGCTGGAGGTGGTCGAGGTAGCGAAAGGGACGGTGCAGGAGAGCCCCCAGCGGCTCTGACGAGCTCGGCGATGCGGTCGAGCTAGTCGTCGTAGAGGTCGTCGACTGGACGGTAACGCAGGAGCTCGCGTGCCATGAGCAACGCAGCCTGCGCGTCCGAGGGCGCGCGACGAGCGTGGGACGATGAGCCAGCCGGAGTCAGCGATGGGGTGGTGGTGTGTCCGTCTTGCCGCACGGAGGGGTGCAGCGATGAAGCATGCTGCTCGTTCTCTACATTGCCGGTGGCGGCATTGGCAGCGGGTGATGGAGAACGGCAGGGAGATCCGTCGATGGGCGCCGTCTGAGCGACGCGAGCGGCGAGGGCGGCGCGACGCTCAGCATGGGCTTGGCGACCGTCAACCATGGATCCGGTGGAGCAGCGGAGCGCGGATCGACGGAAGAAAGGCTTCAGCGCACCCCTACATGGCGCGCCAAATGTCGGATTCTGGGTTCCGGCAAACCCTCGAGGTTCGAACACTGGGGTGCGCACAAAGATCTCTCTCTCTCCCTAGCTCGCTCTCGCAACAATCTCAAGGCCTAGCTCGACGAACCCGAAGAACAAGAGACACGAGGGTTTATACTGGTTCGGGCCACCGTTGTGGTGTAATACCCTACTCCAGTGTGGTGTGGTGGATTGCCTTGTTGGCTGGGGATGAACAAGTACAAGGGATGAACAGCCTCCTGAGGAGAGGTGTTCTTGAGCTCGGTGAGCTTGTGTGTTGAGGATGATCTGAATGATCCGTCTCCAGATGAGTTCCCAGATCAGTTGCCTCCTATGATGGTGGCTAGTCCTATCTATAGAGGCCTTGGTCCTCTTCCCAAATATTAGACGGGAAGGGATCCCATAATGGCCAATTTGAAGGGGAACAACTAGTACAAGTTATCCTGACAAAAGGTGGTCTTCGCCTGCCAAAGGCTCTGGTGGTGACGCCGTCATGGGCTCCGTGGTGACCACCGTCCTGCCGTCCTATTGGTCTTGGTCTCGTTACACCTATATGGAAACCTTTGCTTGATGCCTCGGGACTCCTCGCCTGCCCTTGCCCCTTTAGCACCAAAGAGGCAACTGGCACTCAGCACCCACTGGCGCCCGCCTGGCCTTGGTCGTCATGGCTCACGTCATACGAACCTCGCGAGGTCCCCTTTGCATAGATATCTCCGCTCCTGGTGAGCCGACCTAGCGAGGCTGCCCCTGAGGAGGTCTTGCATCGTCCGCCTCGCGAGGGTCTTGAGCGGTTGTTGATGAAGATGGGCCGTACCAGGCCGTTGGTGGAGCCACGCCCTGGGCCACAGGCAGGAAGTCTGGGTACCCCCGTTCCCAAGACGCCTACACATTGGGTGTGTGACCATAGAAGATTTTATTCATGTAAACAGAACAACAATTATTCTCTGACTTAAATGAATAACCGTATTGCAATAAACATGATTCAATCATATTCATGCTCAACGCAAACACCAAATAACATTTATTTAGGTTCAACACTAATCCCGAAGGTAGAGGGAGTATGTGATGGTGATCTTATCAACCTTGGAATCACTTCCAACACACATCGTTACCTCGCCCTTAACCAGTCTCTATTCATTTTGCAACTTCGGTTTCGAATTACTAATCTTAGCAGCTGAACCGGTATCAAATACCCATGGGCTACTTTGAACACTAGTAAAGCACACATCAATAACACGTATATCAAATATACCTTTGTTCACTTTGCCATCCTTCTTATCCGCCAAGTATTTGGGGCAGTTCCGCTTCCAGTGACCATTCCCTTTGCAGTAGAAGCACTCAGTTTCAGGCTTAGGTCTAGCTGTGGGCTTCTTCACGGGAGTGGAAACTTGCTTGCCATTCTTCTTGAAGTTCCCTTTCTTTCCCTTGCCCTTTTTTTGAAAGTAGTGGTCTTGTTAACCATCAATACTTGATGCTCTTTCTCGATTTCTACCTTCGCTGATTTCAGCATCGTGAAGAGCTTGGGAATCATTTTCGTCATCCCTTGCATATTATAGTTCATCACGAAGTTCTAGTAATTTGGTGATAGTGACTAGAGAACTCTGTCAATCACTATTTTATCTGGAAGATTAACTCCCACTTGATTCAAGCGATTGTAGTACCCATACATTCTGAGCACATGCTCACTAGCTGAGCTATTCTCCTCCATCTTGTAGGCAAAGTATTTGTCAGAGGTCTCATACCTCTTGACACATGCATGAGTCTGAAATACTAATTTCAGCTCCTGGAACATCTCATATGCTCCACCGCATTCAAAACGTTTTGCAGCTCCGGTTCTAAGCCGTAAAACATTGCACACTAAACTATCAAGTAGTCATCATACCGAGCTTGCCAAACATTCATAACGTTTGCATCCTCTCCTGCAATAGGTTTGTCACCTAGCGGTGCATCAAGGACATAATTCTTCTTTGCAGCAATGAGGATAATCCTCAGATCACGGACCCAGTCCGCATTATTGCTACTATCTTCTTTGAACTTAGTTTTCTCTAGGAACATATAAAACACATAGGGGAGCTACAATGCGAGCTATTGATCTACAATTTAATTTGCAAATACTATCAGGACTAAGTTCATGATAAATTAAGTTCAATTAATCAAATTACTTAAGAAATCCCACTTAGATAGACATCCCTCAAGCCATCTAAATGATACGTGATCCAAATCAACTAAACCATGTCCGATCATCATGTGAGATGGAGTAGTCATCAATGGTGAACATCTCTATGTTGATCATATCTACTGTATGATTCACGTTCGATCTTTCGGTCTCCAGTGTTCCGAGGCCATGTCTGTACATGCCAGGCTCATCAAGTTTAACCCGAGTATTCCGCATGTGCAAAACTGTCTTGCACCCGTTGTATGTGAACGTAGAGTCTATCACACCCGATCAGCACGTGGTGTCTCAACACGACGAACTGTAACAATGGTGCATACTCAGGGAGAACACTTTTACCTTGAAATTTAGTGAAGGGATCATCTTATAATGCCACTTCCATACTAAGAAAAATAAGATGCATAAAAGGTAAACATCACATGCAATCAAAATACATGACATGATAAGGCCATCATCATCTTGTGCTTTTGAGCTCCATCTCCAAAGCATCGTCATGATCTCCATCGTCACCGGCTCGACACCTTGATCTCCATCGTAGCATCGTGGTCGTCTCGCCAACTATTGATTCTACAACTATTGCTAACTCATAGCAATAAAGTAAAAGCAATTACTTGGCGTATGCATTTCATTCAATAAAGAGTCAACTATAGGCTCCTGCTGGTTGCCAGATATCTTACAAAACATGATCATCTCACAAAATAATGTATATCACATCATGCCTTGACCATATCACATTACAACATACCCAGCAAAAACAAGTTAGACGTCCTCTACTTTGTTGTTGCAAGTTTTACGTGGCTGCTATGGGTTTCTAGCAAGAACTGTTCTTACCTACGGAAAAAACCACAATGGTGTTTCGTCAAATTTTCTGTTTTAACCTTCTTCGAGGACCAGCCATAGTCAAATTCCATTCAACTAAAGTAGGAGAAACAGACACCCGCCAGCCACCTTTATGCAAAACTAGTTGCATGTCAGTAACCGGTCTCATGTGCGTGGACATGTAAGGTTGGTCCGAGCCGCTTCATCCCAGTATTCTGCCAAATCAAAATAGGACGTTGGTGGTAAGCAGTATGACTATCACTGCCCACAACTCTTTGTGTTGTACTTGTGCATATCATCTATGCATAGACCTAGCTCTGATACCACTATTGGTAAATGTAGCATGCAATTTCAGAAAAATTCCTATGCTCATGTAAGATCTATCAAGGAGATGCATAGCAACGAGGGGAAGAGTGTGTCTTCGTACCCTCGTAGACCGAAAAGCGGAAGCGTTTGATAATGCGGTTGATGTAGTCGAACTTCTTCTAGCTCTGACCGATCAAGCACCGAACATACGGCACCTCCGAGTTCTGCACACGTTCAGCGCGATGACGTCCTTCGCTGTCGGAGAAAACAAACAGGGGCATATATTTTCCCCTGACTCGTGCATGGATAATGGAGATACAAGCGCATGTATAAGGTTATAAGCCAAAGTACAAGAGACCAAGATCTTCAAAGGATCAACATGCAGATCAAGAGCAGGAAAACCAAGCCAAGGAAGCAAGGAGCCATCGGGAGTAAAGCCTCCCTTGCCGGGTGGACGAGCCTGGCGAGGACGGGGTTACCGCCGGAAGAAAACCCCCAAGACGCCCCGGCAAGGCCTGCCGGGACTCACGGAGCAAAAACCACCTCACCACGACGCACGTCATCAATCAGTGTGGTGCCAAGCTGCAAAGTGACTAAGTGGCAGCCATTTGCCACTTGGCGGCCTCTTTCTACAGAAGATACCTACAGATGACACCCGTCCTGCGGCGTGTCGAGCGAGCAGGCGAGAAGCTGGCGAGATAGCCCGGCAAGGCTTGCCGGGCGAGCGGCGATGTGACATCGAGCGGAGCATTTAATGCGCTCTGTCAGCCTGCAAAGGTAGGTATGATAGCACTATTTGCTATCTTATCAGTGCATAATGACTGATTTGCCACTCTGGTGACCCCTTAGCCTATAAAAGGAGGCCCATGGCAACCTTAGAAAGGGTTGGACCCCGGATTGGCTAGTCCACACCCTCATATTTCATACGCACATAGCCATTTCGTCCTCAAGCGACCCTGTGGGGCAAACGCGCTACGGCCACCACCATTTTGCCAACATCAATCCACCAAAGCAGGAGTAGGGTTTTAGGCTCGCGGCGGCCCGAACCTGGGTAAAATTGCTTGTGTGATCTTTGTCGTGCTGCCCCGCGCTCTTCTGCTCTTTGTGCAATGTGACATCCCCCTGCCGAACCAGCAAGGGACCTTTGGTCCATAGGTGGCCGTGGTTTCCCACGACATCTTTGGCGCGCCAGGTAGGGGGATCACTTGCGCTAACCCAAAGGCGTTAGCAGCGCGCCATATCTATGATAGTCCACCCGAAGTTTTTGGGCGTCGGTGGCGCCTGCAAAGGCACGAAGACCAAGCGGGGCCTCCCCCACGCCCACCTCATCCATGACCACGTCCCGCCGTGGCCGCAACTACGACGGAGATCATACCGGCGGTGATTTGCTCCTCCCAGTGACCCATGCAGTGTGACGCGTGACCGCCGCTCGGACGCCGTCTGGAGAAAAGGGACAAGGCGCGCGGGTGGGAGGTTCCTCTTTTCCGCCCCTCCCCTTCGTCAGTAACCAACCCGCTTTGACCCTGGCATCACCAATGTCGATGACTACCGTGCGGTACTCGGTTCATCATTTACCCTATTTTGGGAAATCCTGAGTGGAGCACTGCTACCTCTTGAGCACTGCCTTGGTTTTCCCTTGAAGAGGAAAGGGTGATGCAACAAAGTAGCGTATGTATTTCCCTCAGTTTTTGAGAACCAAGGTATCAATCCAGTAGGAGGCCATGCTCAAGTCCCTTGCACCTACACAAAAATATGAGAACCTTGCAACCAACGCGATAGAAGGGTTGTCAATCCCTTCACGGCCACTTGAAAAAGTGAGATCTGATAGAGATGATAAGATAATATTTTTGGTATTTTTATGATAAAGATTAAAAGTAAAGATTGCAAAGTAAACAAAGATAGAAATAGCTTGTTGACGGGAGATTAATATGATGGAAAATAGACCCGGGGGCCATAGGTTTCACCAGTGGCTTCTCTCAGGATAGCATAAGTATTACGGTGGGTAAACAAATTACTGTCGAGCAATTGATAGAAAAGTGCATAATTATGAGAATATCTAGGCATGATCATGTATATAGGCATCACGTCTGCGACAAGTAGACCGACTTCTGCCTGCATCTACTACTATTACTCCACACATTGACCGCTATCCAGCATGCATCTAGAGTATTAAGTTCATAAGAACAGAGTAACGCATTAGGTAAGATGACATGATGTAGAGGAATAAACTCATGCAATATGATAGAAACCCCATCTTTTTATCCTCGATGGCAACAATACAATACGTGTCGTTTCCCCTACTGTCACTGGGATCGAGCACCGCAAGATTGAACCCAAAGCTAAGCACTTCTCCCATTGCAAGAAAGATCAATCTAGTAGGCCAAACCAAACTGATAATTCGAAGAGACTTGCAAAGATAACCAATCATACATAAAAGAATTCAGAGAAGATTCAAATATTGTTCATAGATAATCTTGATCATAAACCCACAATTCATCGGATCTCGACAAACACACCGCAAAAGAAGATTACATCGAATAGATCTCCAAGAGAATCGAGGAGAACTTTGTATTGAGATCCAAAGAGAGAGAAGAAGCCATCTAGCTAATAACTATGGACCCGAAGGTTTGAGGTAAACTACTCACACATCATCGGAGAGGCTATGGTGTTGATGTAGAAGCCCTCTGTGATCAATGCCCCGTCCAGCGGAGTGCCGGAAAAGGCCCCAAGATGGGATCTCATGGGTACAGAAGGTTGCGGCAGTGGAATTATGTTTTCGTGGTGCTCTTCGATGGTTTGGGGGCACGTAGGTATATATAGGAGGAAGAAGTAGGTCGGTGGAGCCACAAGGGGCCCACAAGGGTGGAGGGCGCGCCCAGGGTGGGTAGGTGCGCCCCTTGCCTCGTGGCCTCCTCGTTGGTTGCTTGACGTCCACTCCAAGTCCTCTGGATCACGTTTGTTCCAAAAATCACGCTCCCGAAGGTTTCATTCCGTTTGGACTCCATTTGATATTCTTTTTCCGCGAAACACTAAAATAGGCAAAAAAACAGCAATTTGGGCTGGGCCTCCGGTTAATAGGTTAGTCCCAAAAATAATATAAAAGTGTATAAATAAGCCCCTTAAACATCCAAAACAGAATATATAATAGCATGGAACAATAAAAAATTATAGATACGTTGGAGACGTATCAAGCGCTGGTATGAATCAATTGGTCGATGCCCCGGCAAGCGCGCTCCGGCAAGGCCGTCTGCATTGGCTTGATCCATGCGGCAGCTGTCGTCAAGCTACTCGAAAGGAGTGGGGGGGAGGGAAAGGGACCGGAAGAAGCCCGACACCATACCCCATTGCCGCGAGACACACATCACGTGTATTGGCCGCTGCCGAGAACCAGAGAGTTGTTCGCACTACAGGAATCAGGCACTTTGCCATCTGCCATGGCCGACAGCAAAGGCATGCCTGGCTGATGGCAAGGGCCTTTGCCGTCAGCCAGCAGACGACAACATGTCCTGCTGAATAAGCTACGGCAAAGGCCTCTTTTCCGTCTGCTAGTGGACGGCAAAGATGAAATGGTGTTTGCCGTCCACCAACAGACGACAAAGACCCTGGACGGCACACATGGCAGGTTAGGTCCGTTAGGGGGTTAACGGCGTGCCAGCAAACGGCAAAGACCTTTGCATCTTTGCCGTCCACCAGCAGACGGCAAAGTGCCCATATAGGCCAGCCCAGGTAGCTGCCACGTGGCACGCTATGCAGTCTGCTGGCAGACGGCAAAGATGCAAAGGTCTTTGCCATCTGCGAGCAGACGGCAAAGCAACCATATCGGCCAGCCCAGTGCCCCCAGGTTGCACAGGTAGCAGCCACGTGGCAGCTTTGCCGTCTGCTGGCTGATGGCAAAGAGCCTGTACAACCCCTATTTTTCTGCTTTTTTCTTAAATTCATTCAATTTGACAAAATTTCACAGATATATATATAACAAGTTTCCAACAACATATATATAACAAGTTTCCAAGAACATATAACAAGTTATCCAACAACATATCCAACATAAAATGGTTTCGTCCATACATACATATCCAACAACAAGTTTGCAACAAGTTTCCAAAAACATAAAAGAAGCACAAGGAGAATAGTAGACTCAATGATCGCAAGCTCCTCATCTAAAGCAAATCTGCAAATTAGGAAAGATGAAAGTTAGAAGAAGAAGAAGACTAGCTAGAAGAAAAAGAAGAAGTAAAAGAAGAAGAAAAAGAAGAAGAATTTATCTTCTCTTTCTTTTTCTCCTCTCCTCTTCTTATCTTCTTCTTCTAACTAAGGTAGGTAAAAATGCCATTTTTTAGCTAAGCTAGGTAAAAATGCTAAGTGTGTAGGTCATTTTAGAGCTATGCTAGGTAAATAGGTCATTTTAGAGCTAACCTAGGTAAAATGGATCATATTGGAGCTAACCTAGGTAAACTTGGTCATTTTGGAGCTAACCTAGCTAATTATGCCATTTTTGAGTTAACTAAGCATATTATGCCATTTTTGACATAAGTAAGCTAATTGTAGGTCTTTATTGAGCTTACCCACATAACTAAGCATATTAGAACTAATTTAGCATTTTAGAGCTAACTTAGGTCATTTTGGAGCCAACTTAGGTAAATTGATCATTTTGGAGCTAATTAGGCTTATTATGTCATTTTCGAGGAAAATAAGCTAACTATATGACATATATGAGGTTACCAAGATTGTTATGCCATTTCAAACCTAAGTAAGCTAATTATGCCATTTTTTACATAAGTAGGCTAAGTGTATGTCATTATTGAGCAAACCTAGGTAACTAAGCATATTAGAGATAACTTAGCATATTAGAGCTAACTTAGGTCATTTCGGAGGAAACAAAGCTAAGTATAGATTTTTTGGAGCTAAGTAAGCTAATTATGTCATTTTGGAGGAAGCTAAGCTAAGTCTAGGTCATTATGGTAAGCATTTAGGAGGAAATAAAGCTAAGTCTAGGTATTTATGCATTTCGTAAGAAAAACACTAGAGAAAACTTACCGTCAACATGGAGGTGTAGGACCTGTCGGTTTGTGCCAGTGCTAGACGGAGAAGGACCGGTCGGGTTCGGTGTTGCGCTAGTGCGAGACGGAGAAGGATCGGTCGATGCTTGTCAGGAGGCATGCTGCACCAAAGATCATTTGCAATGTCTCATTAGCATGATGCAATTGAAATGTGAATACTAGTAACTAATGACCATTCAAATGAAACTCACTATGTCCGCTATACCAATCTGGGGCAACGACGGAGGGGTCTGACCGTTTTTGTCGGACACAGACTGCACATTTTGTTTTCACGAGTCAGTCATATTAGTTAGTAATGAAACGAACATTGTGTGCATGATTTGGCTAATATGCAGGAGAAACTTACCACGAGGAGCTCGTATAGGGCCCGGTGAGACGCGTCGTTCTGGTTCCTCTCCGCCTCCAATAGACTAGTCGTCCTCTCCTCCAAATCCCTCTCCCTATGATGAGCCTGCCTGTTTGCCTCCGCCAAAAGCTCCTGGGCCCTAGCCTCGATGGTGAGCTCCATTGGCCGTGGTCGAGGCCCTATCTCAGGAAGAGAGCTCGTCCGACGCTTCTTGATCTCCGAGAGAGTCATAGGACAACGTATCAGTCCATTCCCAATGGCTACCGAGCCATGCTTCCTCCCGTCACCAGAGAGCATCACGAGCTCTGGATCAAAAGCACTCCGGCTCGGGTTGAAGTCCTCCCCTTTCGTCACCTTCCCAAAGTCTTTGTACCTCACAAGCTTGTTGTGGGAGGAGATGTTGGTGAAGCTCTCTGGATGATCGAGGTCAGACTCAGAGAATGCCTTGGCCTTCTTGAACGGGGCAGTATGGGCCATGACATAGAGGTCGTACAGCGGTGGCACGTCCTTCTTGTTGTGTCACGCCTAAAAGAGAGGAACAACACATTAGTTAGGCTCAAGCTAGCATGAAGAATGAAATTGCATGAATCGTTAAGGGCTCAAACCACATACCCAGTGATCCCCGTACTCAAACAGGTTGGAGCTCCCTTGATGGTGTGGCACACCTTGCATTTGGGCACGCTTATCCCTGGGCTTGTAGTGGTCGGCTAGCCATTGGGGAGAGCACCACTCATCCACCAACGCCTCTCAACAGTCCATCCTATCTTTACACCATCTCGGGGGCACCTAAGTTAAGCAAAGAGAAATTTCAGCGCTACGCCTATGAATGAAATCAAGGAAACTAAGTACAAGGCCTTAAGAATAGGTAATTACCTTTATGTACTTCTCCTTACTCAAATACTTGGCGAGGCACTTCTTCTTGGCCCTCCTAATGTTAGTTGAGGCATAGTAGTCTCGTATAGCCTGCACCCTAGCCTCGTGCCGTAAGTTCTGAAGTAGGCGCTTGCACTCTGCTTCAAGAACCCTAGCTGCCTCCGCCTCGTGTTCCTCAGTACACCTGTAGAAGGTCTGCAATCGAACAAGACAACACTGATTAGTACAATCACTAGGTACGGTTGATTTTTAATTCTATGAAGGAGAAATTAGCCAAAACCGGCGCCTTGCAATGTCGGCCACCGTTTCGCACAAGACACCGTCGACCCTCTCCTCCAGTGGGGTCGGGGCAGCCACGTACAGCTCCCAGCTCATTGCTAGCTGTGGAACCTGACCCTGACCGGGCAACGTGACCCACCCCGGGAAGTGGTGCCGGCAAAGCACACCAAGGACCCGGTTGGGCTTGTGGACACCACTGCCGAATTTCCAACCCCTGCAGTATGACAAGGCCAACACATCAGATATTAATTTGAAGAAACATGAAGGACAAAGGTTAAAAAGAGTACATGCACTTACTTCTCCCCGTTAGGCTCAATCAACCACCTCTGATCCCGGGTCGCCGGCACGGCCGGGAGCTTCCTACCACCACGCTGGTAGACCTTCTTGCCCCCCTCAACCAGCTCGCCCTCGCTATAACTATCGTCAGACCAGATCTGCTCGCCATCAACATGGCCACTAGTCTCCGGAGTCACGTGGGACAAAGACTCTGGGACCGGAGTCTCGTGGGACGAAGACTCTGGGGCCCGAGTCTCGTGGGCGAAGGCTCGGCGACCCGAGGCTCGTCGGCCTGAGGCTCGTGGACTGGAGTCTGAGATGGTTCCAAGTCTGACGGGTCCACCTGAGAGGGAGCACTCCGGTGGTCCAGAGAATCAGCTGGGGGTGGCGGCGAGGAAGGCCCAGCAGCCTTCCTACCTCTCCCGCCGCCACGTCCACCTCTAGCAGCCCTCTTGGGCTTCCCCCGAACTCTCCCGGCCGAAGAAGAAGCGCTCGCCGGTGTCATCATGCTATCTACCAGCGCTCTCTGAAGGTGCTGGGGTGGAATAATAGCAGCCCTCCCAGCACGCCCCGAGGAAGGAGGCTCGGAGCGCTCTCGACCCGCGCCCACCATCTGTCAACACCTGCAATGACAAAGAGTAGATGAAACTAGTACAACATAAACATAATAAAATATTTAACTGTGTACCATCATCATGAACATAATAAAATATTTAAGTGTGTTGGGGTCGGGGGTGCCATGTCGGGGTCGGGGTGCTGTGTCGGGGTCGCGGTGTCGGGGTGTCGAGGCGGGATTGGGTTGTCGTGTCGGGGTCGGGGTGTCGGGGTTAGGGGGTTGGGCGACCCTCGACCCCTCGATCCTCGACCCCTAGACCCTCGACTCCTTTTTCCCTCGATCCTCGATCCCTCGACCCCTTTTCCCCTCGACCCCTCGACACCTCGATCCTCGACCCCTAGACCCTCGACTCCTTTCCCCCTCGATCTTTCTTGTTTATTCTTAAAAAACAGAATAAAACCTAAACTAAACTATAAACTAAATGTAACCTAAACTAAACTAAATGTAACCTAAACTAAACTAAATTAACCTAACCTAACCTAAAATAAACTCGACGACCCCTCGACCCCTCGGCGACCCTCGCTCCTGTTCTTCTTCTCCTTCTTTATTTTCCTTTCCCCCCTCCTCCTTTTTCTTCTTCTCCTTCCTTCTTTTCCTTCTTCCTCTTGTCTTCTGTTTCTTCTTCATCTTCCTTATTTTTCTTTTTCCTCTCCACTTCTACTTTTTCTTCTTTTCTTCTTAATATAAAAACTAACCTAAAATCTAACCTAAAATCTACTAACCAAAAATATACTAACCTAAAAAATGCAACTAAGGCTGTGTTTGATAGCAAAGTATCACTTAAACTGAAGTATTGAAAAACTACAATATTTTTGTCTATAGGTACTAGATACTCTATTTTTTGATATATCAAAGTATTTTGAAGTATTGTCAATACGTAGACCTATTTGGTCAGTGCTGTATGGAGCAAAGTAAATTAGCTAGCCATTTGATAGCAGTTGGAAACATGCGTGTTCCTAGCAAGCTACCCGTTGCAAACTGAAAGGCCATGCACAAAGACCACCAGCATGCATAAACAGGTTGATTTATTGATCATCATCATCACTTATCAATGGTTTGGTTGATTAGTTGGGTATGGACCCTCGTGTGTTGTGGCTGGCACCAATGGGAAAATATCGCACCAGGAAGAGGAGCAGTAGGTTAGCTCTGCAGCCAGAAGACAATGTACCGTGGCAGAGCAACAGATGTTATGACTGGCACCGCGCTCGGCTAGCAGGTTGCAACTGTACGAGAAGATAACATGAGGCATTTCTTTCGCTAGCTCGGTTCTAAAAAAAGAGGTCCAGGGTTCTTTCTTAAATACAGAGAAAAAATTATGGTTTTGCCAATACTACAGTATTAAAAACACAATTTTTAGTGATACACAAACGGCTCACGGTAAATAAAACCATGGTAATCTCAAAAACTACAGTATTCTACAAATATTTAGAAAAAACTGAGCTATCAAACGGGGCCTAAATCAACTAACCTAATTAAAGCAATTAAATCTACTAACCTAAAGCAACTAAATTAACTAACCTAAATCAACTATCCTAAAGCAACTAAATCAACTAACCTAAATCAACTAACCTAAATCAACTAACCTAAAGCAACTAAATGTACTAACCTAAAGCAACTAAATGAACTAACCTAAATCAACTAACCTAAAGCAACTAAATCGACTAACCTAAATCAACTAACCTAAAGCAACTAAATGTACTAACCTAAAGCAACTAAATCAACTAACCTAAAGCAACTAAATCAACTAAAACAACAAGAAAAAAGGGCAGAACCTCACCAGGAGGCGGAGCGGCGACGGGCGCCGGGGCGCCGGGGCGCCGAGGCGCCCGGCGGCCTTGGGGGTCGGGGCGGTGGGGGTCAGCGGCGGCGGGGGCAGTGGGGGTCGGCGGCGGGGGTGGCTCGGCACGGGGGACGGCGCGGTGAGGGGAGAGAGACAGAGGGGAGAGAAAGAGGATGGCGCGGGCGCTGAACTTTTTTGTTAGGTCAAATCTCTTTGCCGTCTGCTAGCAGACGGCAAAGAGCCTAGGTAGTGGGGTGGGGCCGAGGGGAACGGCCGTTAGGTGGGCCACTTTCTTTGCCGTCCGCTAGCGGACAACAAAAAGGCTTTGCCATCTGCTAGCAGACGGCAAAGAAAGTGGCCGTTAAGTTCTTCTCATTAGTGGGCCACCCACCCTCTTTGACGTTTGCTAGCTGACGGCAAAGCTTCTATGCCGACAGCTAGCAGACGGCAAAGAGCAGGCTGACGACAAACATGATCTTTGCCGTCAACGCTTTCTTTGTCGTCAGCTTTCCTTTAGCTTATGGCAAAGAGCTTCTTTGCCGTCAACTAGCAGACGGCGAAGAGCAGGTTGACGGCAAAGATCATGATTCCAGTTGTGTTGTTTGGTTTCCATCCCTCCGGACATCATGAGCACACTAGGTGCACGTGGCCCGGCAAAAGGAAAAGGAACAAAAAAACAAAAGCTAAGTCTATACCTTTGCTCCTTGTTGATGCATCTTAGATTTGTTGCGATCATTTATCCCTTAGCTTTAGTAGGCGTTCGTATTGTGAAAACCCTCATGTGATGGAACCTTGGCTAGTTTCTTCATTCACACAATCATCCCGTCTTGAGCCATGCTCATGTGACGAGAGGCTGCGTCAAGATCTACCAGGGAAAAACCTGCCGGGACGCATCCACGCCAAGATGAGTGTTAAGGGCCAGACCCTTACGACAATCGCGGCAATATGATACTGGCAGGCATCCATAACAGATATAGGGATTGATCGTACGAACACAAACACATAAGCTCAAAGGAATAAACGCACATTTAGAATTCCACATAGGGTATCAGTTTCACGCAAACACAAATAATACAGTGCCTAAACACCAAGCATATGTCATGTCTTGTTACAGGATAACACGAGAGAAATAATGTCTCGCCACTTGGTCCAACAAACTTCGCTAAGCTTTTGGGTTGCGGAGGACCTTGGCGGCCCGAGAGGCAGCTTTCTCCTTGGCGGCTGCGACGTAGGTGCCCGCTGGCGGCTTCCTGAACTCATCGTCAAGGTCGAGATCCGGATGGCGGCAAGCGATGTTGCTCAAGACCATGAGGAGGGCATCGTGAGCAAGCTTCCAAGACTCAACCTCGAAGTGCTTGGCTCTCCCCTCCTCGTGCACCTTCAGCTTGTCGATCAGCTCGTTGAAGAAGACTCCTAGCTTGGCACTAGGAGCCTCATGCCTGCTGACCGAGAAAGCTGGCCCATCCACGCCCATCACTACAGTTTGGGCAGCAAGGTGCATGGCGATGTCGATCAGGCTCCTAATCCAAAGATCAACCTGCTCGGATTGATTCTTCAGTTTGTCTTCCGCAACTTTCCGGAGAAGATGGGTAGTTTCCAGATCCTTGGACAACAGTTGTTGACGGGATTCGCTGGACTCTGCCGCACTCTCCAAGGAGCCGATCCTGGCTTTCAGATCTGTGATGGTGCCATGGGCGGTCTCAAGGCTTTGGACCTTTGAGGAGAGCTATGACTGCACGTTGGTCAGGAGAACCTACGCCTTCCGTGTTTCTTCTTTGAGTGCCTCCACCTCCTTGGTGCTCCCGGTAAGGTCCTCGGTCAGCTTAGCCACCTGCTAGTCGAAGTCAGTCTTGGCGGCAGACGCGGCAACCAGATCTTCTGTGAGCTTCTTCATCTGAGAGGCAGAGTCAGTGGCAAGGGCGTCCAGTGCAGCTCCGTGCTTGTCTTCCAGCTCTTTGGCACACTGCTGCATAAGAGCCTCCAGCTCGTCATCCTTGGCGCGAAGGGTGGCCTCGAGCTTCTCCTCCCGGCGGGAGATCTCCTACTCTCTGGCGTCTAGGAGTGCCTTGCAGTCCGCCAGACGGGTCTAACGGGCCATGACGTCTTCCCTTGTCATCAGGAGCGTCTCTTGCTGCCTCAGGAGCACCTTGAACTGCTTATCGTGCCATTCACGCAGCTCCAAGCATTTGTCCTTCAGCTTCTGGTCCACTTTGCTGGCGGACTCACGCTGCTCCTTGAGCGTCTGCCACTTCTGGTCATGCCGCACCTGCATCTCCTTTACACCCGCCACCACGGACTCCAGGAAAGACATGTCCAGTGCGACGGCGGTTGAATCATCTGCCTCCCCAACTCCTTGACACAACTCCCGTGCCCATCGTCATAGACGGGCCGGGGGCTCCAGTCCCAGACTGCGCCAGCACCATTCACTACAAAAAAAGACACTTCCATGATGATACATGTTTGTCACAGTAGGTCACGTTTTCTGTCATGCATGTACATCCATGATAAATTTATGACAGAATCAAGATAGTCATACCTGTGATGTTGTAGAAGTGTTCCATGACATTACCAAAATTATCATCACGGAAGTGTCCACTTCCATGATGATAAATCGCGCGTCATAGAAGTGCTTTCATCAAGGGTGACCGACACGTGGCATCAACCGTAACGGGACGCCATTAAGCTATCGGGTCCGGTTTTGGATCCGATAACCTGTTAACAGCCCGGACCAATGGGAATTTTCCACGTGTAAAATTCTCATTGGCTGGAGGAAACACGTGTTGGCTCAACGTTCGGACAGATGTCATCCACTCATTGGACATGAGGCGCCTATGATACGTTGACACGTGGCACGGCCCAATAGAGGCCCATTCCGGTGAAAAGGCCGGCCCGTTTGACTTGGTCAAAAGGTAACGGGCCGGCCCACGGAAAGCCTGTTAATGGCTTGTTCGTATATAGCCCATTTACGGCCCGCTTACTACCGGCCCGTTACGGCCTATCGGAATTAAGCCCAGTAGCTTCATCTGGGCCGTGTAATACGATTCCAGCTCATTGTAACTTCCGGCCCATGTATGGCCCATGATGTCTTTCGGCCCATATGAGGCCCTTTGTAACTCTCCGCCCATTAAAGGCCCGGGATGAAACTGGCCCATAATGAACAGTGTATAACTTTATACCCATTAACGGCCCATTATTCCATCGGCCGTTTCCAGCCCGTGTTAACTTTCGGCCTTCTAAGGGCCCATTTATTCTTGGGCTCATTTCTAGAATTCGGTTAGATACGGTCCGTTACTGGCGTGTTCCGTTTGTGGGCCAAATACAACCCGTGGTTACATTCGGCCCGTTTATGGCCCGTTAACCCGTTGGGCTGTTTTCACAGCATTATCAAATACAGCCTTTTAACGACGCGTTATGGTCCACGAATAGTACGACCCATGTTTCGCGAAATGATTATACGGCCCGTAGAAGGCCAATAGATCCTACGGCCCGTAGAAGGCCCATGGATCATACGGCCCGTAGAATGCCCATGGATCATACGGCCCGTAAAAGGCCCATGGATACTACGACCCGTAGAAGGCCCACGGATCGTACGGCCCGCAGGAGGCCCATGGTTACAACAGTCCGTGTGTTGCCATGATTATTGTGGCCTAGTTACCAAAACTAGGTTATTATGGCCACTAAAAAATGTGGAAAAGGAACTGCATTGACTACAAGCAAACAACTAAACAAGACAATAAGGAAATAAATAAGCAAGCAACTAATGCTAGCCTATTATAGCTATTGCACATATTACATCCGCTGGGCATGGAAGTTCGCCACCAGTGCAAATATAGGGAACAAAGCAGCATATTACATACACTGGCCGTCAAAATTGACCACCAGTGCAAATAATCGTAGCAGCAAAACAAGTCCATAACTGAAACAACTTCAGAAGAGCTCAAGAAACGTTATCCTGGGTATCCACCATGCTGGCAATAAGCTTAGCAAGCTTATTAGCTTTGTCCTGTTTGGCGCTAAAATCCTCCAACGCTTGCTGTTGCACCAGAAAGTATGCATCTGAATGCTCCAGGGACTTTCGCAGTCCTTCCGCTTCTTGTCGCAGCACAGTTGATGGATGTCTTTCAGCATGTAGTTGAGACTCAAGAAACCAAACTGATTCAGACAGTGAGTTTGAATAGCTTGTGCAAGCGATAGTGGCTAGTAACTCGAACGGTAAACCAAGACAAGACTTTGGGGTTGCCTAACTGTCTTCAAGATAGTTTTCCTTAGCTATTTTATCAGCTTTGTTGGAAACCAACAAGGATGTCTCACGATCCTGAACCTTATCTTCATTACTTCCTTTATCATTTCTTAACAAGGCACTCTTCCCCAATATTCTGTCAGCATTCTAAAAGAAGAAACAAGCAGACACATAACAGGTTTAGCATGTACTAGTATATGAAACTCATTTCGGTGAACCAGTTCATTAGTAAGGTGGACAAGATTAAACTACCAAGTCTTCTATTGCCAAGTAGTACACTATAAAAGCATAAAACAAACATATATCTATGTCCTATGGTCACTGCATTGTCTTGCCAAATCAAAATAGAGACACGGTTCAAATCATATCAGTTCAAGAGAAAGCAGCACTGAAAGAATACAAAGCGTGGGAAACTAAATGCACAACAAGATTTCAGATGGGTACCACGGGTCTACATGTACAACAACACTATTGGCCCTGTTATGATGCTAGTAATGTGCATGATATGAGTAGTCAACTGTATACACAATTGAAATTGAAATCAATAGAGCTATTTATAAGAACAAACCTGTTAAAGAAACATGCGTAAACATACCTGTTGTGCCATTGGAGTTTCCATTGGATAGTTCAATTTAAAAATAAGTTTGTATGAGTAAATACAGTGATACAAGAGCAAAGCAGTATGCACGCTAACAATGGAATCTTAAATGAGAACAGTTGTTCTTCAGGTTTAAGCACTTGTTCTACATGAACAGAGTACAGTAAGACGCAAGCATATAGTACTTAAAATAAAATGAGCTCATAGACCTTACCACATTCTTGGTTCGGGACCAGTAAAGAACAAGGCATTCCCAGTCATCGTCCAGTAAATGTGTCTCAGGAGAACGTAAGGGAATTTGATGAGTTTCTTTGTCAGTGAAGTACGTTTTCTTCAGGTAATTCCGATACTGCCACCAAGCATTCTTGAAGATAGCAGAGGTATTAGCACAGGTTACCTCATCCTGAGTTTCCAAATAAGTCCTTCTCTATAGAGAAAAATGGGAAAATTTGCTGTATTATAACCATCATGGAGGTAGAATGTATGGGACAAAGCAATGTAATTGCCATGAATAACATTGCTTACACATAACTCCTGCACAAACACCTGCAACTGGCATTTTCCTTCATCTTCAGTATAATATTTCCATGATGGGAAGATACGCACATAGGATTTAACAACATCAAATGCGATAGATGCTAAACTATGAATGGCTGGTTGTGCTTCCTCCACAGGAATAGGTGTACTAACTGGTGGAGTTGGGGTTCGCCGTGGTAGTACTAGCGCTTTGGGCACCGGAGCTGCCTTACTAACTGCTCTCTTTTGGGAGCTCTGTGGTGGAGATGGTGCTGTGTCAACAGGAACTGGGTTACTATCTGCTGGGGTTGGGGTTAGACTGGGTGAAGCTGGTTCTCTGCCCATCCCAGTAGGGGTAAAATCTGCGAGAGTCTGGGTTATGTGTGGTAGGGCTGGTTCTCGTGCATGTACAACCAGGGTGCTATCTCCACCAAGAGGTAGCACTATTTTATTTGAAGACCGTGTTTTTACTCCGCTAGATACTGCCATCACCCGCTCCAATTCAAATGGCTGATAAATAGGAAACATAGTTGAATGTACAAACATTGTATGAGAGACAGATGCAATAGATAGTGTGGAAAAAGAGGGCATTAAATCATTGACATGTATATTGTTTAACTAAAACGGATAGCATGACATAATTTCACATATATGATACCTATCTAAACTGGATGGCATAGCATAACATAATTCAAAGATATGATGACTAACTAAACAAGATCGCATGACATAATTCACATACATGTTATCTAAGTAACCAGGATCGCATGATCTAATTCACATATGTGATTTATATGCTAAGCGGAGGGCATTCACATATATGATGTCTGAACTAAGAACATGGTGTTGAATATTGTGTATATGATGTCTAAACTATGCAATGCAAGACACCATATGCATGATATGAGCAGTAGGACCGTGCCAAGTTAGAGCATACACCTCGGTGGGGAATAGGACTGGTCATCTGTCTCTGAATCCATCTCCGAGGAGCTATCAGGACCCAGCAAGAGATCTTCTTCAACAGGTAGCACTGTCTGCTCTAAAGGCCTTGTTTTCACTCCAGATTTTTCCATCACCCACTCAAATGGCTGATTCATAGGAAGAGTAGTTTAATGTACAAACATTGTCGACAAATGGAAATTTAATGAAGAAAAGAATGGGCTAGATATCATTCAAATATATGATGTCTGGTTAAACAGGATGGCATTGCATAATTCCCATATATGATATTGAAACTAAACAGGTGGCATTACAGAACATGTCTAAACTAAGCAGATGACATGTATGATGTTGAAAGTAGGCACTGCAAGGCAACATATGCATGATATGACTAACATCATCATGCCAAGTTAGAGCAAACACCTTGGGGGGTAAATAGGAGTGGTCAGCTGCGTCTGAATCTGCCTCAGAACAGATATCTTCCTCTGGATTACAATCTGGAGAGGGGGGGGAGGGTTTGCCATTGAACCTACCATGGAGCAATGTCTACATGCCATTGTATTGCCGTGCAAAACTCTTCTCTTTTTCTGTACATGTTCAGCATGATTGTGTACAATATCTGACATGCATATAAAAAATATAGTGAGATTATGTAAGGAGAGCATGTAGAAATCTAGAGTAATGGTAACAATCTAGAGTAATGGTAACAACCAGTGGATGGATCCAAAAATAATGATAGCAGGCTGATGATTGCTTTAATTTAATAAAAAAACAGACGATGATTGCTTTACTATTTTTTTGCCACCCAAGATGAACAACATAGGCATACCCTAGGTGAACCAGATATTAGACAGAGATACTATTCATTGCTGCCTCGATATGTGCCCCACAACTAATTTAGAACTCAAGTTTTGAACATCAATTTGGACCTGACTTGGAGTCCAAGAGGTGAGCAGGACAATAAAGTAGCAGGTAATATTAAGCAATGCATAACATAAGCAGAAACAAAAGAGTGCGACCTCTCTTGTGGACCCGTGTACTCCTCAGGTTCATCTGCTGAGTCGATGATGGTGATGCCGTTGCGGTGGGTGCCGGCGGCAGGGAAGGAGATCTGAGGCGGCAAAAGATGGTCAGGAGTCGTGATGTCTAGTTTGGTGGATGCTTCTGTCGATGGAGCAGCTCAAGTGAGGTGGACGACGTCGCGGCAGGAGCAGGACAAACCACACAAAGTTTTCTTCGACACCTACCTGTAACTGACGTAATTCTGTAAGTGCTCATTTGGCTTGCATGATTCTAAAAACGCAGGGATAGGAGGAAAAACACCGGAATAGGATAGGAATGCACATGGGAAACAGAGCATTTGTGAACACAGGATTTCTGTCAACTTGGGTGTTTGGTTCACAGGAAAAGGAGGAGCAGAGGAATGCAAAGAAACATGGACAAAATAAAGTGAAACCATATGAAAGTGTGTACAATTAGAATGTTACTCTGCCACTAATACACTTGGTCTTGTTTTCATGCATAGGATTTTGAAAAGTAGGTCCAGGTGGATGTTTTGCTCCATTCCTTTCAACAAAATGCATGAATAATTGAATAGTAGAGTGCCATAGGAAAATTTCCTATTGCTATGTTTTTCCGTTGAACCACAATAGCCTTAATGGATCGACATGAATGTAGAGTAATAAGTGATGGGACAAGTGTACAACCTCTTTGTCGTAGCTGTGTCGACCTCAGCATCATTGGGTTGGTCGCTGAAGAAGTTGAGGCAGAGGTGGCTGTCGGAGGTGTGGAGGAAGATCTGAGGAATCTGTAGACGGCGTCCAGGTCACTGCTCTGTTGTGATGGATCGTTCCGTCCTTGGAGCAGCTCCGGTGAGCCGTAAGACGTCAAGGCTGAAGCAGCACAAGACAGACATTGTTAATCTCAAGTGGGATTCTAATAGCATCTCTAATAGATGATGTAAAATGCATTACCAAAAAGTGATAGATGTAAAATTTACATAACCAAAAACCACCTGACTACAACAGATGAGGTAAAAACTGTTGACTCTGAACTTAATTGTCGAAACTGAAATTTACTGTGGAATCTGAATGTTACTGTCGAAACTAGACGCAATGGTAGCAAAGAGGCACTTCACATGGGATAGTTTAGGGAGGGCCTGCAGTTCATCTTCAACCTGCACTCCCCTGAGCCTCCAGCCACCACCGGCCGAACCCCGCGCCGCCTCGCCGCCCCGAAACAACTACCCACCGCCAGTCCGCCGCCGCCTCGCCGCCCCGAAACAACTCCCCACCGCCGGTCCGCGGCCACCTCGCCGCCCCGAAACAACTCCCCACCGTCGGTCCGCCACCGCCCCGGCCAGCCCTCTAGCCCTCCCCCCCCCCGCGCCAAGGTTTTTCTCCGGCGATCCCCACGCCACCTCCCCACCACCGCGCCCCCACCGCCGGCGAGTAGCACCCCACCCAGAACCCTAAGATAGATAGTGGGGTACCTCTCCGGCGAGCCCCCCTCCCCACTGCGGGTGGTTCTTCCTTAACTCTGGCGAGACCCACCACCCCCTGAAAATCGACTGACCCAAATGTCGATTCAGTCGACTGAAGTGTAGCTAAATCGGAGTAGAGCAGCAGCACGAGCGAGGGGGATAGCAGCAGCGCGAGAGAGAGCCGGAGCAGTAGCATCAGCGTGAGTGAGCGAGCAAGAGCCGGAGCAGCAGCAGCAGCGCGAGTTAGCGAGCGAGAGCCCGGGCAGTAGCAGTAGCAGCGCGAGCGAGCGAGAGCCGGAGCAGCAGCAGCAGCTGGGCGAGCGAGCGAGCGAGAGCCGGAGCAGCAACAGCAACGTGAGCGACAGCCGGAGCAGCAGCAGCAGACCCGGCTGGTATTGATGCCGCCGCCGAAGGGGCCTCGCACTGGGGAGAGCAGCCGTGGAGATGTCGTCCGCGGCGCCGGCTTCGAGGTAGCCGCTCCATGGGGGTGCGGGATGGAGCACCATCGGCACCGGGAGGTTGAGTTAAGGAGAAGGTGCGATGCGATGAGTGTACAACCTCTTTGGTGGTGCCGAGTAGGCCATGGCTTCGTCCGAGGAGTCGGTGAGGATGCTGCGGTTCCGGTGGAGCAGGTTAAGGCGGTGCCATGGGGATGGAGCAGCCGCGATAGACGAGGCGATCGTCAGAGCAGCTCCTTGGAGGTGGAGGACGGGGCGGCTGAACCGGCGGGACGACGTGATGGACGACGGATCCTCATCCGGGGAGGCGGATGAGGGATGTCGAGCTGTTGCGGTGGACGACGTCGTCGGGGAAGAGGCTCCGGCTGGGCAGTGGTGAGGTGGTGGACAGAGGAGGGTGGGGTTTCGCGGCTGGAGCGAAGAGGTTATGGCGGCCAGATTTTGAATGGCGAAAAGGAGGCGATGGGAGGGGGGAACCATGACTTAGGGACGCGCTTGTCCAAAATGTAGGGTGTGTTACAAAAGTACACCCACCGATTTGAACTAGCGGCCCTTTCTGCTCAGGGTTAGAAGGGGTATTTCACATGTCGGGATTTGGCAGCTGGAGGGAGTTTTCCCGCGCGTTGTAATTTCGGGATAGCAAGGCGCGGGTTGTGAAGGCGCCAGTTTTGGGAGCACGATATCAGAATTTTCGGGATATAACAAGGTGCGGGTTGAATTTTAGGGACAAGCCTAACCTATAAGATTGTACTTGTACGTACCAAATCAATTCGCGCTTCCCTCAACGAAAAAAAACAAAAAAATAAAAACTATTCACACCACACAAAGAGATAGTCTTGTCCCGTTTTACTATTCAAATGCTATTCAAAGCTACACAAAGAGAGAGTATAAATCCATGTTATGTCCAATAAATTTTTTTCGCTGGTTGTATAATGCATGTAACCTACTCCAAATGTTTATACTACTGCTGCAATTCGAACTGAATTTGAATTCGTTTCTCTATTTCAATAAGAATCTACTATCATGATTGTTGTATAATGCCTGTAACCTACTCCAAATGTTTATACTACTGCTGCAATTCGAACTGAATTTGAATTCGTTTCTCTATTTCAATAAGAATCTACTATCATGATTGTTGCCAACTTCAACCATCATTCGTGTATTACCTTAACAACACACCACATGATTACTATAGAGATTGATATGAACTATGTGTACTATATGAACTCGAATTCAATCTTTTGAATACACTTGATGTTCATTCCAAATAATAGTACATTTGATGTACTAACTATATATTCATAATCTAAACCAGGTTCATACGTACACCGTGTTTATCACACAAAGTATAGTGCCTCACCCCCTACATTATGACAAATATTTAGCCCTGAGCTGCAAAAGCCACACATTAGCCCAAATTATAATCAATGTTCTATATATTATATGTAGTACCAGCAAGATGCCCATGCGTTCCACGGAACATCAACGTGATAAGGGGAGGCCTTATTTGCAAATACTGATAGGGGTGTGGGTATCTTTTTTCAAAATTGCCATAGTTTCCTTCCTATCCGTCAGATATAAATCGGACGGCCTATATTGCAGGATGGCAGGCACACCATCATCAACAACTCTGTTTTTTTATAAGAGTAGAGATAAAATATATTATATGTAGTATAACATGTTCATAACCACACCATGTGTATCACCGTTATATATATTCACGCATGCGTCGGTTTAAAACACTATGATAAATTCTTCAAATATCCGAATTCGCTTTTTATAATGAATTATGATCTCTATTCGTCTTTTACACCCACACAATCCTCTTATCTTTGTAGCTAGCGCTAACTTTCTCTCGTGCATGCACACGCCCGCATCCCTGTCACCCTCCCTCAGCATTCTCTAGCTTCATCGTGCAAATTCGTCTTTTCACTTTAGGTCGTTCACCCACGGTGTGTGTAGGCCCCCAGCTCCTTTACGGCACACATCGATCGATATGGCTCTCTAGCTAGGTGTGCCTACCACAATCACAAGCTTCCCCTCTTCTCTTATCACCGTCCATGCCTCACTCCCAGCACTCTTTTCATCGATCTCGTACTCGCACACTCCTTCCCCCTCGATATAGTATGCCTCTTGCACCACCTCTTAGATGCATCCCTCTCTCTCTATCCTTCTCCCCTCGCCTTATTTGCTTCTAACTCATACATGCATGTATACCGATCGATCTCCCTACATATACCTAGGTCGACTTTAACTATTTTACCCCCACCCATCGATCGACGTACCTCACAAGTTATGTCTCTCCTTTCTCTGACAGAGGACGATTGATCTTCCTATGTAGTTATGTCTGCTTACCACAGCCATATCGTACCCCCTCATCATTCGTGCATGCCTCCGACCCGTCTCTCACACGCACGCGCACAGACAGGCAGCCATCCCCTCTCTTATTGATATTGCAGGCGAGCCCTCCGTTTGTCTAGCAAACCTCTCCCACCATTTGTTAGAAGCAACTCCACTACCACCCCCTCCAACACTATAGCTCTGTCTCTCTCCCAACCTTATTCCTCTCCCACACATATGCATGGATGCCGATCGATCTCCCTTAATACATAAGGTAGGCCTCTCTCCTCCTCCACACATATACCAGCCATTGTACCTATATAGTTAATAAGGCCTCCCCCCACCACCACACACCGATAGTCGAGTGTTGTAGGTAGGTATCCATGCCACATAGACAAACTGCACATGTCCCCTCTCACATTCCAGTAGGCCAGCCACCCTATATCTTTGACGTGGGCACACAAAAATTTGACAGCACTCTTTATCGACCGCGAGCGCACAAACACACATCATCCCTCTCTTCGATTCTATGGATACCTCAAGCCGATAATACCTCCACTCTCTTCTCGTGATCGCCCCCTCTATAAATATGATATATCCAGGTCTCTATTTTCACACACATTGCATATGTTACATTTTTTGATTGACCCCCCCCCCAAAACACTCACGAACCCACACACTATATCTCTCTACGTTTGTATCTCTCTCACACAACCCCACGTAGGTGGTGTACGTACACGAAGAGAATAGGTGCACGTACTCACGCTTCGTGCCCAGCCACACCCGCGCGAGTACACGGTGGAGCTCATTTCTGTACGAAATGGCAGCCCACGTGCTAATTTCAACGCGTGTAGCGGTTGTCTACCTACGGAGGTCGTGTACCACGCGTGCACGAAACAAAGTTTGACTTGATGCGTTGGCGCGTTATTGTTAAATAAAGTTATATCGCTCAATGGCACATACACAGAATATAAAACGATTTTTTATGGAGAAAAAGGTAGTCCGCTCCACTATATACAATGGAGCCTGCCTGCCTGGGTTTGTCTCTCTTCAGAGTATCTCACACAAGGTGGCGGTGGGCTCTCTCTCTCTCTCATCGTTGGTCACTGATCCGGCCGCGTCCCGTCCGCCGGCGGAAAGGGAGGATGTGCGTCGTTTCTCCATCTGACGGCGCTGAGGCAGCACGTCCCGATCTGCTGTACCCGCCGTTCTCTCTGACCAAGCTCCGGCACAGTAGGGCCTACGCCACCTGCTCACTGCCGCAGTATGGGCAGATCCCGCCCACTGCCGCTCACCTAGTTACATCCCGATGACCCCCAGGTATCCCCTCCGGGCTTGCTCCACTGCCCGTCTTCCCACGTCGCTGCATGTGGATCTAACATAGTTCTTTGCCCAAAACGTAGCTCGTCCGGCGTACTTTCCATATTGCAATCTCGTCCTCACACCGTTTTAGACAAACACAACTGGGTTGTTATCTTCCCTTAGGACATGGAATATGCTTCTTTTTGTCGTTGCATGTGTCATCAACTGTTATTGGCCATTAATTGCTTCCTTTCTACCTCTCTTTTGCAAACAGGGCTATCCATTTCACCTCCTTGCTATTGTGACCTTTTGGTGAACTGCACAAATCACTTTTTTTATTAAGAGTGTTTTGTGTAGTTGTACTAAAATGTCACACGGGCAACGTCTACATTTCAGTGCGACTGCACAAAGGGAGATTGGTTTTGCTCTATCCTCCTCATCCAACTCTGAACCTAATCTTCTCCAACTATTTGCTTAATCTTCTCCAACAAGTTAGTCTTAGGAGAGACTGCAAAGGTGACTGGCTTCTATTTGTGTGTTTATTGTTTCATCAGTAGTCCTCTATTATCGTGATCACACTTAATATCTTTGGAACAGGGACGCTCAGATCTATTTTAGTGGAACTGCACAAAATGATCAGAATGTTGCATGCTCCAGATAGCTACTTTTTTCCCAACATGCCTTGTTGATCTAGACAGAGCTGGGGGGACGTTCCTGCCAATGAAAGCATGGATCAATTTTAATTTAATACCTTCTCACAACTTTGTCTTCAGTTGTGATCTAAATATTAGCTCTGATCTGCTAATTATTGAGATGCATTAGCAAGGAAGTTAGTTTTTTATTGTTTCCAAAAGAGCATCGATGGCAAGACACACGAAACAAAAGCTGAAGGCTCATAGCATTGTACAATTTCATGTCGCTGGAAAATTATTTGTATAGTACGTCAATTATGTAAACAAATTCAGCATCCGGGTCCATGTGCCATGCACAAAATTATACTTCCTCCGTTCCTAAATATTTATCTTTTTACAAATTTCAAATGGACATATTTTAGAGTGTAGATTCACTCAGTTTGCTTCATATGTAGTCACTCGTTGAAATCTCAAGAAACACAAATACTCCGTAGTATATTTAAGAACGAAGGGAGTAGTGCACAACCGCATGGGAGACTCAGCACGGTTGTTGCGCCGCACTAATAGTGAGTAGTAATGAGCAGTCAAATCATAAGCCCCACCTTTCCCACTGTAAGTTGCTCGGAAGAAGCAACCATCAATACGCTCTAAAGTCTCTCTGCTGGTGGAAATGCATGGAGAGAAATGCATCAGAATGAAGCGCGCCCTGTAAACTGTGACAGAGGGAGGAGTAGTATGAGGCCCTGTTTGGATCACCGTTTCTCTTTTGAATACACTTGTAAAAAATAAACACCTGCCCCCGTGTTTTCAGTTCCGGCTGGAATTTGCACATCGGCCAGTAACTTACAGGTGTAAGTTATACGCTGTCGGATGTGGGGTTCCGGCAAACCCTTAAGGTTCGAACACTGGGGTGCGCGCGAAGTCTCTCCCTCCTACCGATTTACGCTCTAGCTCGCTAAGATCTCGCGGATGAACTCGACGAACTTGCAACACAGAAAGACACGGGGTTTATACTGGTTCGGGCCACCGTTGTGGTGTAATACCCTACTCCTGTGTGGTGGTGGTGGATTGCCTCTTGGGCTGATGATGAACAGTACAAGGGAAGAACAACCTCCTGAGGTTGAGGTGTTCTTGTGCTTGTGTAGTTGAGGATGATCTGAACTAGTTCGGGATCAGTCTCCTCCTACTGTGGTGGCTAGTCCTATTTATAGAGGCCCTGGTCCTCTTCCCAAATATCGAGCGGGAAGGGAGCCAACAACGGTGGGCAAATTTGAAGGGGGACATCTAGTAAAAGCTATCCGGACAAAAGCGGTCTACGCCTGTGAAAAGCTCTGGGGTGACGCCGTCTTGGGCTCCATGATGACCTCCGCCTTGCCGTCCTCCCGGTCTTGGTCTCGTTGCACCAATATGGCAACCTTTGCCTGATGCGTCGGTACTCTTCGCCTGCGCTGGCCTCCTTAGCACCAAAGAGGAAATAAGGACACTGCGTGCACCGGCGCCCGCCTGGCACGCGCCTGGTACCGTTCATCATGGCTCACGTCACGAGAGCCTCGTGAGGTTTGCCTTGCCTTGATATCTCCACTCCTCGTGAGCCTGCCTGGCTAGGCCACTCCAGAGGAGGTCTTGCATCGTCCGCCTCGCGAGGCTTGGACCCTCGCGAGGGTCTTGGGTGCCTTGTTGACGTAGATGGGCCGTACGACCTGTTGCTTGGCCATGCTGTGGGCCGCAGGCAGGCAAGTCTGGGGACCCCCGCTCCCAGAACGCCAACAGTAGCCCCCGGGCTCAAGCTGCGCTCGGGCTTGGCTTCACTGCGAAGCCAAGGGTCAAGTTCGGAGCACCATGGGCCCCAAAAGCCTGCGGCCTCAGTCGACGCGTGGCGGTTGATTGGACGTGGGCGGCTCCGCTTCCCCACGCTGCCTCGGCAACTGCACGACTTGACAAGTCCATGCGACATGCAAGGAAAACCATCATTACCTGCGATCGTGGGAGACGACGGTTGGCCTTCTCTTGCCTTAAATGGGGAGGGGGGCGGAGCCCCCGTTGCCCATTTCTTCCTCGCTTGCTTGCTTCTCTGCTCCATTGCTTGTAGTGCCATCGATGGCACCAGAAAAGAAGTTCTCTGCCGCCGAGAAAGGAAAGGCCCCTCGCGAGGGCCTCGGTTCCCCGGCGCCCAAGCGCGGCCGCGGCCGTCCACGCAAGCATGCCGCGACCCCCGCTGTGGCCCACCGTCGAGGTGGCACCGCGGCACGCGGAGGGGATCGTCCCGTCCATGGTGTTTCAGCCGATGAGGGGAGGCGCGCGATGGTGGCGCGGACTCCCCGTCCGTGCTTCCATTCGGCTGAGGTGTCGCCGGAGTTCGTTGTCTGGTCGGAGAGCCAGGCCGGTAACTGGCTCCAACTTCCGCGCTTCTTCGCCGGCGAACTGCCAGCCTCTGGTCCGGGTGGGCTTTGGCTGCAGGCGGACGGCTGCTGCAGCAGGGCCTCTTGGGTTGCGATCGAGACTTCCGCCACGGGCAACATAGCCCTGGCCCGCGGCTGGTAGACGTTTGCTCGCGCGCGCGGCCTGGGCAGGCGGTGCACCCTCCACTTCAGGTACGATGGTGAATCGACCCTCTATGTGAGGGTGTTCGGGGAAGATGGTCGCCGCGCCGGGTGCTGCCCCGAGACGAATGACGGTGAGGAGGTGCTCGGCCTTGGTGATGGTCGCGATGAGGACGAGGGCGAGCCTGCCCTTGGCGGCGACCGCGTCTCCTCCAGCTACGGCGGCTCTTCCTCCGGTGATAGCTCCAGCAGTGGTGGCTACGACTAGCCGCCGCGCCCGCTTCGAAGGAGGCAGCGGGTCATCTCATCGTCGCGCCTCCATGAAGCGCGAGGAGGGGTCTGGCTAGGCTCGGGCGTCGCCAAGGGCCTGCCTCTGCGGATTGCTACAACGCTGCTTTGTTTAGTTTATCTTTCTTTCCTGCATCGGAAAACGAAACCAGTATGGGCCCAGAGGGGCGTGTATCGAACTGTGGTTCTTTGGTTAATGCACTGTGCGTGTCGTTCCCATGCCGTGTTGTTGTTTTGTGCGAAAGATAACTTAACCTGGTGCATTTAGGACGCCCTTTCCCTCACGTGGTGTCTGCGTTGCTCGGAAACTGCAAAAAAATCGTTAGGAGGTGCACTAAAGGATTTGCCGTCCACCCAAGCCTTGACTTGGCGCCTTGTATCGCGGTACCCGAGGGGCACGGATTTAGGAGAGATGTGCCAGCTTCCAGGCTCGAACGAGGGTGGCTCGCGAGAAGGCAAAGAGAAGAGAAATGCTCGCGAGGGCGCCTGCCTAGCCCCCTCGCGAGGTATGCGAGAGAGAGAACACAGCAAACTAGAGCCAAAAAAGTAGTAAAAGGCTAGGGAACCAAATCAGCAACGAACACCAAGAGCAACTCTGATTAAGGAAAAGCGAGCCAACTACGGAAAGCAAATGAAAAGCCGCGTCCGGCACCTAATCTAGTCTTCAAGTCTTCTCACTAGCGCGTAGCCAAGTGATGACCACTAGGCGTGGGAGGGAGCCCCAGGGCCTAAGGCCGGTGCTCCTGAGACTCCGGGGCGTGTACAACCCCACTCACCCCACTCATTATTACGTGAGTGTGTCACGGGCGGCGATTCTTCACAGGCACCGGGCCTTCTTCACAGGCTCTGGGCCTTTCTTCTCAGGTTCTGGGCCTTGCTTCATGGATAGAACTTCCGGAGGTGCTGGATGTTCCAGGCGTTCTGGATGGATATCCCGTCCCTCGTCTCCAGGCGCGCCGCACCCGGCCTGGATACATGGACGACCTTGAACGGGCCCTCCCACATGGGCGAAAGCTTGTGCAACCCTTCACTGGAGAGGACCCGCCTCAGGACGAGGTCACCCACCTCGAGCGTCCTGGAGCGGATGTTGCGGCAGTGGTACCGCCGTAGCGCTTGTTGGTACCTTGCCGCCCTCAATGGGGCTTCACGACGGCGTTCCTCCCCCAGCACGAGATCCATCCCCCGCATGGCGTCCTGCTGTGTTTCGTTGAACGCCAGGACCCGCGCGGAGCGATGCTTGACCTCGTGAGGGAGGACTGCTTCGGCTCCGTAGACGAGGAAGAACGAAGTCTCGCCTGTTGCCTTGGTAGCGGTGGTACGGATGGACCACAGCACGGACTGGAGTTCATCGTGCCAGCCCCTGTCGCAGGCCTCCAGCTTCTTCTTGAAGGTCCTAGTCTTGAGACCCCTCAGGACCTCAACTTTGGCGCGTTCGGCCTGACCATTGCTCCCGGGGTGGGCCACCGAAGCGTAGCAGATCTGTGTTCCAAGGTTAGCACAGTAGGTTTTGAAGAGGTTACTAGTAAACTGCGAGCCGTTATCTGTGATGATGCGGTTGGGGACCCCGAAGCGGCTCACGAGACCCTTGATGAACTTGACAGCAGAGCCAGCTGGAATGGTACGGACGGCTTCCACTTCCGCCCACTTGGTGAACTTGTCGATGGCGACGTAGAGATAACGGTAGCCCCCTGGCGCTCGTGGGAACGGGCCTAAGATGTCTAGCCCCCAGACCACAAACGGCCACGTGAGTGGAATGGTTTGGAGGCCCTGAGCGGGCTGATGGATTTGCTTGGCGTGGAATTGGCAAGCTTCGCAGGACTTCACCAACTCGGCTGCATCGTTGAGTGTTGTAGGCCAATAGAATCCGCTGCGGAAGGCTTTGCCGACGAGGGTCCTTGACGATGAGTGATGTCCACAGTCCCCGCCGTGTATGTCAATCAGCAGCTCCCTTCCTTGATCGCTGGAGATGCAGCGCAGCGTGACGTCGTTCGGCCGTTTCCTGTAAAACTCGCCGTCTTGAATGCAGTATGCCGTGGCCTGTCGGGCCACACGCTCCGCGTCTTCTTCCTTCTCCGGCAGCTTCCCGTGCATCAGGTACTCCTTGAATTCCTTGGTCCAGCACTCCTCCTGGGGCTCGAGCGCCAAGAGCAGCCGAGCTCCTGAGGTTGGGTCGCAAGCTGGGGCTCCCATGGCCGGGGGCTGTGGGAGCTCCTCCCGAGGCTGAGTCGTGCTTGAAAGAGGTGGCGTAGCTGACGGCTTGAAGAGCCGCTCTTTGAAGACGCCGGGCTCTTGCGGTTGCCGCTTGGATGCTCTTTTGGCGATGTGGTCGGCTTCCTTGTTGGTGCCTCGGGGCACGTGCTGCAGCTCCAGGCCCGAGAACTGCTTTTCCATCTTGCGCACCTTCGCAAGGTAGGCCTCCATGTGCTCGTCCTTCAGCTCGTACACTTTGTTGGAGAAGTTGACGAGGAGCTGCAAGTCGCCCTTGACGGTAAGGCGCCTCACCCCCAGAGCCGCCGCAGCCTTCAGGCCTGCTATGAGGCTTCGTATTCTGCAATATTGTTGGAGACCTTCTCGCCGTGCTGGAAGCAGAGTTGCACGGCGTAGTAAAGCTTGTCCTGAGTGGGCGAGATGAGCACTGCTCCAGCCCCCGCGCCCTGGTGCGCGAAGGCACCATCGAAATGCATGACCCAGCCTTCTGGTGCCTCACTTCCTGGGGAGGTGGACCGGTCTTCTCCTTCCTCAAGAGCCGGGGCATCTGTCCATTCTGCCACGAAATCGGCGAGCGCGGCTCCCTTGATGACCCTGGTGGTGCTGAACTCCAGCTGGAATGCTTGCAGCTCGATGTTCCATTCAGCGACCCTTCCGGCTGAGTTTGGGCTGCTGAGTACCCTCTCCAATGGGTAAGATGAGACGACCTTGATGGGGTGGCCCTGGAAGTAGTGTCGCAGCTTGCGTGAGGCCACCAAGAGTGCGAGTAGGAGCTTTTGCGGCATGGGGTAGCGTGCCCTTGCGTCCCGCAGTACGGTGCTGACGAAGTACACCTGGTGCTCGACGAGGGCTGGAACACTGTTGAGGCTCGGGTCCTGCGAAGATTGTGGCATACCCTAAGGTGGAGGGTTTCCTGAGACTTGGCCGTCCTCAGGAGCTTCTGCGACGTTCCCTGCTGAGCTTGGTCTTCCGCCGCTGATGGCTCTGCTGCGCCTTCTTGACCCTGCGCTGCATCGGCTCTGGCTTGGCGTGGCACACCCTTGTCTTGGCGCTCCTACCGAACCGCCAGCAGCGCCGCGCTGGCGGAGTACGGGGTGGCGGCAAGGTACAGTACCAGAGGTTTGAGAGGCCGCGGTGCCACCATCACCGGGGGGCTGGTGAGGTATTTCTTGAGGTCTTGGAAGGCCCGGTCGGCCTCCGGGGTCCACTCAAGGGGCCCTTCTTCTTCATGAGCTTAAAGAAGGGTAAGGCGCGCTCGCCTAGCTTAGAGATGAAACGCCCTAACGCAGTCACCCGTCCTGCCAGCTTTTGCATCTCCTTGAGGGTCTGTGGTGGGCTCATGTCTTCGATGGCCTTGATCTTCTTCGGGTTCGCCTCGATCCCTCTGTGGGATACGAGGAACCCTAGTAGCTTGCTGGAGGGGACGCCAAACACGCACTTCTCCAGGTTAAGCCTCAAGTTCACCCGGCGCAAGCTCTCAAAGGTCTCCTCCAAGTCTTGAATCAACATCCTTGCCTCGCGAGATTTGACCACTATGTCATCAACGTAGGCCTCTATGTTCCAGCCGAGCTGCCTTCCCAAGGCGATGTGCATCAGCCGCTGAAAGGTTGCACCCACGTTGCAAAGGCCGAAGGGCATGTAGGTGTAGCAGTACACCCCACATGGTGTCAGGAAGGCCGTCTTCTCCACATCCTCCGCCATCTTGATCTGATGGTATCCAGAGAACGCATCCAGGAAACATAGCAAGTCACACTCAGCGGTGGAGTCGATGATTTGATCGATGCGCGAGAGGGGGAACGGATCTTGGGGGCAAGCTTTGTTAAGGTTGGTGAAGTCGATGCACATCCGTTCCTTCCCACCTTTCTTCGGTACTACGACGGGGTTCGCCAGCCAATCAGGGTATCGAACTTCTCGAATGGTACCAGCCACCTCCAGCTTGCGTGTCTCTTGGACGATGAAGGCCTGCTTCTCAGTGGACTGCCGTCTCGCCCGCTGCTTCACGGGGCGCATGTTGTGGCACACCCTTAGATGATGCTGGATCACCTCTCTCGGGACCCCTACCAGCTGATTGGGCTCCCACGCGAATATCTCCTTGTTCGCACGCAAAAACCTCATGAAAGCTTCTTCTTGTCCCCGGTCTAGGCTAGTTCCTATGGTAAAGGTGGCTCCTGAAGACCCGTCCTCATTAACCGGCACCTGCTTGGTCTCCGCCTTGTCTTGGGTGAACAACTGCTTCTTCTTGGCGGGCGCGGTCTCCTTGGTCTCGGGCGTACTGGCGCCGGCTGGCTGCGCTGCTGCCGCGGTCTTGAAGGCGAGCCTGAGCACCGTCACCGCCTCCTTAGTGTCCCCTTTGATGGTGAGGACGCCCTTGCTCCCTGGCATCTTCATGAGGTTGTAGGCCGGGTGAGTCGCCGCCATGAACTGAGCAAGAGCTGGGTACCTGAGTATGGCATTGTACGGGAGACCGATGCGGGCGATGTCGAAGTCCACCAGCTCAGTGCGGTAGTTGTCGCGCGTGCCGAAGGTGACGGGGAGGCGGATCTGCCCCAGAGAGTGGGCTGCTGTTGAACCGCTCGGGCGGCACGTGGAGGAGGCTGAAGGCTTCTACGAAGAGCAAGTTGAGGCCGGCACCGTCGTCGATGAGGGTCTTGGTGACGACCACGTTGCAGATGGTAGGCGTGCAGAGCATTGGGAGCATGCCAGAGCCGGCGGTGGAGCCGGGGTGGTCTTTTGAATCGAAGGTGAGGTCGGCTTCCGGCGCAGCCCAACCCGGCGGAGCCCCCGGGCAGTTGGTGGCTGCCCCAATCTGACGGAAGAAAGGCTTGACGTGGCGATCTAAAGGCGGTGCTTGAGAGCCACCCAACAGCGCCGCGACCGCGTGGTGCGCCGGCACCGCGTAGCACGCGGTGAAGAGGTCACTGAGTTCCTCGCAGGACGCCACCGTGGACCCTGGGAGGTTGAGCAGCCACGCGCGTGGCTCGCTGGCGAGGGCCATGGGGAACCAGTTGGCCATGATCTTGCCGTCGCCTCCGGCATCGAGGACGGCCTCCTCGTACGCTTGCAGGAACGACGCCGGGTCTGCCGCATCGTCGTAACACGGCGGCATCTCCGGCTTGAACTTGGCTGGCCACTGCACTCGCCGCAGGGCGGGGGCCAGGGCTCGGTACCCAGACTCCCTGCTGCTGGTGTCGGTCGCAGAGGCGGATGGCGGCACACCTGCCATGGGAGCGAAGCGCGGCGGCACGGGGCGCAGGTTGGTGGAGAGGAGCTCCGGTGCACCCCTACCTGGCGCGCCAAATGTCGGATGTGGGGTTCCGGCAAACCCTTAAGGTTCGAACACTGGGGTGCGCGCGAAGTCTCTCCCTCCTACCGATCTACGCTCTAGCTCGCTAAGATCTCGCGGATGAACTCGACGAACTTGCAACACAGAAAGACACGGGGTTTATACTGGTTCGGTCCACCGTTGTGGTGTAATACCCTACTCCAGTGTGCTGGTGGTGGATTGCCTCTTGGGCTGATGATGAACAGTACAAGGGAAGAACAACCTCCTGAGGTTGAGGTGTTCTTGTGCTTGTGTAGTTGAGGATGATCTGAACTAGTTCGGGATCAGTCTCCTCCTACTGTGGTGGCTAGTCCTATTTATAGAGGCCCTGGTCCTCTTCCCAAATATCGAGCGGGAAGGGAGCCAACAATGGCGGGCAAATTTGAAGGGGGACAGCTAGTACAAGCTATCCTGACAAAAGCGGACTTCGCCTGCGAAAAGCTCTGGGGTGACGCTGTCTTGGGCTCCAGGATGACCTCCGCCTTGCCGTCCTCCTGGTCTTGGTCTCGTTGCACCAATATGGCAACCTTTTCTTGATGCATCGGCACTCTTCGCCTGCGCTGGCCTCCTTAGCACCAAAGAGGAAATAAGGACACTGCGCGCACCTGCGCCCGCCTGGCACCCGCCCGGTACCGTTCGTCATGGCTCACGTCACGAGAGCCTCGTTAGGTTTGCCTTGCCTTGATATCTCCGCGCCTCCTGAGCCTGCCTGGCTAGGCCACTCTAGAGGAGGTCTTGCGTCGTCCGCCTCGCGAGGCTTGGACCCTCGCAAGGGTCTTGGGTGCCTTGTTGACGAAGATGGGCCGTACGGCCTATTGCTTGGCCACGCTGTGGGCCGCAGGCAGGCAAGTCTGGGGACCCCCGTTCCCAGAACGCCGACATACGCCTCCGTATTGAAATACAACCATTCAAAGCATGTCCTGAAGGTGCAAAACCAAGTACGTGTATGGCCAGTCGGTCAATGCACTTCCTCTTGGCATATCACTGACATGTGGGACTGGAGTGTGAGCAAACCGATCTCAATTGACGGCAAAATTGCCAACCCGCCATTCCTTGAGAGAGACGAGGAGCGAGAACACACAGACGGGCTCGCACGGAGGCCAAGAAATATTCGAGCATGGTTGATCGATATCATCATTACATGTTCAATGTTTTTTGACACTACCATTGGGCTGCCGTTTTCCGCCCTTCTCCTGAATAAATGTGTACTTTATCAGAGATTAAAATAAAATAAGAGTACAGACGCTCCACCATGCAGTTCTAGTAGTAGTACTACTCGTACAACTATAAACCTTGCACTTGGCTCTTCGCCTCTTCGTGAAGTCGAACAATGATGGTACTCCGCATGTTGGGTACTACAGTGTATGCCTGTGGCAATCTGACACCGAATGAACTACTCCATGTCCACCGCCTGGGCGAGGGTAGGTTGCATTAGTCAAAAGGCGTAAGCGAGCTTCACCTTGTCCTGCAAGCTTCTCCTCGTTCTGTGAGTTGATGGGACACACCAAAAAGTAGTGCTAGTCCATACTCCCTCCTTTCCGGTTAATATAACTTAATCTTTTTTGCGGGTAAATCAGAGAGCTTTATTCATATATAAGCATTCTTAGGACGATCAACCAAGGGACTGGTCACTAGGAAGCGAGGTACCCCGCAAAAAAGAAGAAGGAAGCGAGGTGTTTCATCAAGCCAGCTCTCGGCCACATTCAAACTGCAGCAAGCACGGTTCGCATAAAGATGCGCCGCAAGGTTTGCTGACCTGTTTACATGCTGAATAACAAAAAAAAGAGGAAATATTACCGAGTGCTCCTATTTGTAAAAGGATCTGAGCCAGAATTAAGCGAGAATTGTGGCGAGTGTTCCATGCAATCAACTTCCATTATCACATGCGAGAACCCTCGAAGAGAACCAAATGTGTTGAAGATTGCTTTATCACATTTTTAAAATATAATAAGAGTGCAGACGCTCCTCCATCCAGTTCCTAGTATAGTATAGTACATAAATATAGTAGTGTTACTAGTACTAGTAAACTTTGCGCTTGGCTGTTCGCCTCTTCGGGAAGTTGAACAATAATACTAGTACTAGTATAGTGTATGCTTCTGGCAATCTGACACCAAATTAACTGTTGCACGTCCACCGCCTGAGCGAGGGAGGGCTTGCATTAGTCTAAAGTTTCTCCATGTCCCGCGAGCCACCGCGTGCAAGCTTCTCCTGTCATGCAAGTTTCTCCTCGTTCGGCAAGTTGACGGGACACAGCAAAGTAATGCTAGTCCATACTGCCTCCTTTCCGGTTAATATGGCTTAATTTCAAATGAGATAAATACACTGTCTTTCACTGTATATTTGTAAAAATACGGCCAGTGGACTTCATAATATGCTCATTGTGCTGAATATATACATTTTCCGGTGTTTATACGGTCACTAGCTCACTCTGGCTGAGTATGTGTGTGCATGCACGTGTAGGTTGAGCACTTGAGCGTGACCATGTGTGTTCCGTCGTGTGCTCGGACATGCATGCATTAGAGCGTCGCACGCGTTTTTGCGTCCATGTGTACGTGTGAGTGTTGCATGCATGCACGAGGTTGTAGTCCCTTACATTCACATGTTCATAAGTCAATGCTTTGTCAAAACGTTGCATGCAATGTTTAATCATTCGTTGTTCACGCATGCATTCCCGATATTAATACGTTGGTAAAGACAATTTCTTGAGGAAAACGAGCCCATGAATTGAGTACAAAGAGGACCAATAAGCCAGGATGGAGGGAGTACCGGTAGTGAACCGGATGAGGGAGTAGGTACTAGTAGTACAGTACTACGTAACAACGTGCAGTAACAAAATTCCTCTATGCGCATCCTGTCTACTCACGTGTCATGCAAGAAAATAGAGATACGTACAAGTGAGACTCAGGAACGGTCATACACGTAGGGGGAGTACGTGTAGGGGCCACTAAGGAGCAGTCAAATCACACAGTAAGTTAGTCAGAAGAAGCAACCATCATTTCACTCTTCAATGACACGTACGCAATATAAAATGGTTGATATGGAGAGAAAAAGATAACCACTATATATACACTAGCAGGAGCCTAAGCTACAAGCCTGCTTGCTTGGGTCGATCTCTTCACAAGCATAGAACGATGGTGGCCACACCGCTGGTCACATATCCGGCCTGATCCCGCCGCTGGGGGAAGGGAACAATGTTCTGCGTAGACGCGGTCGACATCGGCGAGGGAGAAAACCCACAGTCAGTGCGTCCCAACCACCCTTCTAGCTACAGCCCGACGTTCCAGGTAGTAGTACATCTTCATTTTGGAGCCGGTTTGCTCCACTGCCGCAACTCCCCACGTAGCTCCATCTCCATGTCGATCTTTCTCTACTTCTACAGGCTTCTATTTGTGATGAGTTTATGTCTCATCAACTAGTGCCAGTACTATTATTCTAATCACACTTCCTCAATATCTTTGCAATCAGGGATGCTCAGCTCGATTTTAGTGGAACTGCACAAAAGCATCGTATGACCCAAGGGTGACAGCCGTCTTTCCTTCGACAGGTTCTACCTAGCCAGGAAATTAAATCCTGTACAGGGTTTAGGGTTTAAGTCGTAGTGACCCCATTAGTAGTTTTTCTTGTGTACACACTCTCACAACTTTTGTCTTTACTTGTGAAGTAAAAATTGGTTCTGATCTGTGAATCATTGAGATGCATCAGCATGCGTGTTAGTTTTCCTTTGTATTTGATGGAATGTTGTAACGGGGCAACCTTGGAGTAGGAATGAAAATGGAGTGGAAAGTTTCCGTTTTTTCGGAGAAAAAACGGAAACGGAGAGAAACCAACGTTTCGTTGGATCGCGCCATCGAGCAAAACCAACGTTTAAATCACGTCTGTCGCATTCGTGTCTCACCCTCCTCCACGGCTCCAGCCCACACTGTCGCTCGGCATGCCACTCACCGCAAACCGAGTATATGATAACTTTCCCGCCTACTTGTCGATGGATCGCGCCATGGAGTACTAGCACTACTGGAAGAGATTGACGAGTTGAGCGAGGACAACTAGCTGTAGCATGGACTCCCAAGAACTTTTTACATGCATGTTGTGGCCAGCTATTGCGACTTTTGAACGCGGAGCAGTCGCGTGCACCGGGAAGCGGTGCGGGCGACGCTCTCTCGGCCGGCGCGCCGCTTCAATGCCGGTGCCAGTGAGAGGTCGCGCCAGCTCTGGCCGTGCACGAATGCGGCACTGACAGTTTCGGGCGGGAAGCACGGGCGGGTGATGAAGAGGGTTCAGGTTGGTCAGGAGCGTGCGTGGCAGCGGTCCGGACGCCCGCAAACAAGAGATGATGTACGTTGTCGGCGTTCTGGGAACGGGGGTCCCCAGACTTACCTGCCTGCGGCCCATGGCGTGGCTAAGTCAGCGGGCCGTATAGCCCATCTTCATCAGCAAGGCACCCAAGACCCTCGCGTGGGGCCAAGCCTCGCGAGGCGGACGACGCACGACCTCCTCAGGAGTGGCCTAGCCAGGCAGGCTCACGAGGAGCAGAGATATCAAGGCGGGGCAAACCTCACGAGGCTCTCGTGACGTGAGCCAGGACGATCGACACCAGGCGGGCGCCAGCGCGCGCAGCGTCCTTGTTTCCTCTTTGGTGCTAAGGAAGCGAGCGCAGGCGAGAAGTACTGAGGCATCATGCAAAGGTTGCCATATCGGTGCAACAAGACCAAGACCAGAAGGACGGCAGGACGGAGGTCATCATGGAGCCCAAGACGGCATCACCACCAGAGCCTTTCGCAGGCGAAGTCCACTTTTGTCAGGATAGCTTGTACTAGCTGTCCCCCTTCAAATTTGCCCGCCGTTGTTGGCTCCCTTCCCGCTCAATATTTGGGGAGAGGACCAGGGCCTATATAAGTAGAGCTAGCCACCACAGTAGAGGAGGAGAGTTCGGATCCACAGAGTTCTCATCCACCAGTTCACCGAGCACAAGAACACCTCAACCTCAGGAGGCTGTTATTCCCCTTGTACAGTTTATCATCAGCCCAAGAGGCAATCCACCACCACCACCACACTGGAGTAGGGTATTACACCACAACGGTGGCCCGAACTAGTATAAATCTTGTGTCTTTCCGTGTTGCAAGTTCGTCGAGTTCGTCCGCGAGATCTTAGTGAGCTAGGGCGTGGATCGGTAGGAGGGAAAGACTTTGCGCGCACCCCAGAGTTCGAACCTTAAGGGTTGGCCGGAACATTTGGCGCGCCAGGTAGGGGTGCGCCGGAGCTTCTTCTCCGCCAATCGACTTGCCGATGCTCCACGGCCACGATGTCCGCCGACCCAAGGGCTGACTCCGACCTCTGGGCAGCCTGGCCGGCCCGGGCGGCGCCACCTGCCCATGAAGCCCTCGACCCCGCGCTCCAGGCGGCGCGAGCGCCGTCCAACGCTGTGGGGCGCGGGCGGCACGGCCAAGCGTCGTCCACCCTCACCCCGCGGCAAGTGCGAGCCTCCGCAAGGGCAGCAAGCCACGCCGCAGGGACGGCGCCGCATTCACGACGGGAGCAGGCAAACATGCGAGCAGCGCTCAGAGTGGCGCGAGAGCTGCTGCGGTGCCAGCTGATGGAGAGCGGCCGGGATGCACTGCTGGAACGCGTTGCCGAGCTGCTGGATGCAGCGGCATTGGGAGCACTGCCCTTCTATCATCATCTTCCTCCTCAGGCCACTACAGGGTCTCACGGCGGGCCCCGCCGCAACCACGCGCCATCAGGTGTGCCAGGGGGCTTCGTCAACACCAGCACGGCCAGCGGCGCCGGGGGCTCTGCCGCCCCCGTGCCACCCGCGGCAAGCATGAGCACAAGCGTCGCCTCCCATGGCCCAAGTGGGATGCCGCGCTATCATCCTCAAAGACGCCACGCTGGGCCGGGGCAACATGGAGTGTGGGGCACTATGGCGAGGTGTTCGGGGTGACGGCCCCGGAAGCCTAAGTGCCCCGCATGATGGACCAGGATTACGTACAGGAGGACGATCCTGGCTCGTTCACTGGAGAATGTTGGGAAGAAGAGGCGCTGGGAGTCGAGGCCTTCCAAGAGCCGCCGGGGAACCACCACGACCGCGTGTGCAACGACAACTACAGGGTACCCCTAATCCCTCAGGAGCAAGCTTACGCTAACCATGAGTCGCAGCAGGAACATATCACCACGACCGGCTGGCGGCCCCAGCTCGACGGCCTCCCTGCCAGTAGGGGGATCGCATTGGGGGCTGCAGGAGAGGGGTCGGGAGCCAGGCCCCTCCCCACGGCGTGCGAAGCCAGAGGACACCCGGAGGTAGGCCCTTTGCCGGGGAGGTGCCGGCGAGCCTTCCCCCGGCAAAGGACCCGTGGTCGCCGAGGGCACCGTTGGCGTCCCCTTTTCCCCCTTTGTGTCATCCTGGTAGCCGGTCGGCTCAAAGGTGGTCGAGGGTGGAGCAAGGCGGGGCCCTCGTCTGGCGATATGAAGCAAGGCTGGTACCTGTGAAGCTCGCCGCCTGTGACACTCTCACGTAATAATGAGTTGGGGCTGTACACGCCGCGGAGTCTCAGGGGTGCCGGCCTCAGGCCCTGGGGCTCCCTCCCACGCCTAGTGGCAGCACTTAGCTCCGCGCTGGTGAGAAGACTTGAAGACCAGAAGACTAGACTAGGTGCCGGACGCGGCCATTTGCTTTGGATCTCTCTTTCTGTAGCTTTGCTTTCTAGATCTGGATTTAAGTTGAAGCCGAGTTTTTGTCGATGCGCGCGGGGGGTGCCTCTTCTCGTTCAAGCAGTTTCTTGCTTTCTGGATTTCGTTTTGTCTGGGACTCATGTCTGTCGCCTTCCCCTCACGAGCCCCTCGCGAGCGGGACTGCGCGAAGCACAAGCGTGCCGAGCGCACGCTAGCGCTGCAACTGGCGCTTGCCTCTTGCGGGGCACCTTCTGACAGGTCGACAAGCTCCGCGGGATTCTCAGAAACTTGTAGCCACGTGACCCAGCTCGAGGCTGGCGCTGACTAAGGTAAACCACGACGGGGAACTCGCCCCTGGACTCATGAGTCCACGAGGGCACAGATTCAATACCGCATAGAAAAGTAAAGGCTGCAACCTGCTTACATGAGGGGATCCCCCTCTCAAAATGCTCTTACAAGTTTTCCAAGGGCCACGCCAGAGTTTTTGCGTACAGGGTGAAACGACAGGGGAACATGGGATCAACCAGATATGTCACTCGTTACATCACAATCGGACGCGTCACTCGCGTCGTCGTCGTCTTCGCCGGCACCATCGTCGCCTTTGCGACGCCTCCGTCGCCGTCGTCGACCACGTCGCCTTCGTCTGTGGCGACCACGTCGCCTTCGTCTGTGGCGACCACCACCGCGTCGTCGTCAGAGGCAAAGGCTCTAACCAGCGCATCCACGTCGTCCTCCACCCACCACGCTAGATCGCCCCGGATGGCCTGCGGTACGGGGGCAATGGCGGCATCGAAGTCGAAGTCGGGGAAGGTGTTCGTGAGGTGGCTGAAGACACAGGAGAACGCGCGCCCGAGCAGGCCCCGACTTCTCTCCTCCATGAGCCGGCGAGGCCTGTCAGACCGGGTTTCCAGGCGCGTCAGCACATCGTTGAAGAAGGTCAGGTGGCTGGCACAGTCATTCAAGTGGGTGGCAGGAGCATTCTCGTCGCAGATGTAGCCTAGGGCGGTATTGGCCCTGTTCCGGAGATCCTAAAGCATAGGAGCATGCTAGCGCTCTAGTGTCCGGCGTTGGAGCACTTCCTCCCTGTTTTGCCGTGTGACGGCCTCGGCGTCATCGACCCGCTCCCGAAGAGAAAGCAGGTCGGCGTGGGCGGAGGCCAAGTCCGCCTATGACGTGACCAGGGCGGCAGCCGTGGCCTCCGCACACCCCTCAGCCTCGTCCAACCTGGGCCTAAGGGCAGCGGCCCTGCCCGCACCCTCCGTACCTGCGAGCTTCAACTTCAAGTCATACCTTCCCTCCAGGTCTGCGCGAACCTCGGCCACCCGGCGGTCCACCTCCTCCTGGACCCTGGCCTCGCGAACCCCGACGGCATCTTCTGCTTGGGTAACTTGATGCTCCCTCGTCTCCAATTGCTCAAGCTCGAGGCTGCGCTCCACGGCCTCCAGCGCCAACGCCTCCTCGCGCTTCCGGACCTCTTCCTCCTTGGTAGGCGTCCCCCTCAGCGACGCAAGGGCGGCTCTCCGCGCCTCCACCTGCTGCTCTAGGGACGCGCTCCAGGCGTGGAGCTCCCACGCGCACTTCTCCACGGCCTCGCGACGGCGGTCGGCCTCGTAAGCCTCCTCCAAGGCTCGGGAGCAAGCCTCGCGGGAAACCTTGAGGGACGCCTCAGCCTTCGCATTGTCAAGATCACGCTGGTAGCGGCCGAGGTTGATAGTCACCCTCAGCTTGCGCCATTCCTCCGCCAACCGGAGACCTTCAGCCTCAAAGCATGGGTCGACACCTGCGAGTTCTTCACCAAGCCGGCTCATCGCGCCCATCGCCTCCTGGAAAAGGTCATGACGAATGACGCTCCGCCCGTGCTCGAGCTCGAATGCACGGCCTGCCTCGTCCATCGCCTCGGGGGCTGCAGGTGGGGTATCAAGCGGCGCACCACCACTCGGCAGGGGGCTGGGGGCTAGCGCTGCACCTGATGTCAACGAGTCCTCGCGAGGAGCCCAAGCAAATCGGGGCTCGCTGCTTGAAGAGGAACCGAAGATCAAAGCCAACCAGCTACTGTCCAAGACCAAATGAGGGGTCTTGGGCATGCCCGCCAAGCTCCACGCCAAACCGTGGGGGAGGGGCGACAAAGCCGCGGGTTCAGCGCGCCATGAGGGCAAGAGTGCTCCTTTAACCAACCCTGCTCCAGGGGCAGCAAGCGGACTCGAAGCGCTCAAGGCCGACGGGGGAGTCGAGAAAGGAGGAGGCCGTTTCTCAGAAGGCGCAGCCGCCTTGACGGAAGGAGCCCTGAAGAACTGTCGTCAGGAGAAGAAAACAACGCGCAAGAAACCATAACAGTACGGTACTTACACGTCAACGGCGATGTACTTCCTACGCTTCAGCGCCCAAAGATGTTGTTGCCGCTCGGGAATCCTTTCCTCTTGCAGAGCTCCTTGAAGTCCACACAGAGCCGACCGAAGCGCTGGACGTGGCGGCCTGCGCGTGGTGAGGCCGAGGAGGAGCTCGGAGGGCCTACTTCAGGGGTGCCCGGCTGCGGTGAACAGTCGGGCGCCGCCTCACCACAACCTCCCGAGGCTCCTGGAGCCTTGTCCTCGGGAGCCGCATGCCGCGTCTCCTCAGTGACCAACGCCTCAGGAGAGGGGTCGCAAGCTCCCGAGGACGACGCCCCAGGACCACCACTCAGCATGTGCTCCTCAGCACTCGACGCCCTAGGATTTGTCGAACTTCATAGGTTCCTCACCCAAACTTGATGCCAAATGGATGATGCATCACCACGATGACCTATCGATGCTCATGGTTGCGCCTCATGGTTGCGTCGGCTGGTGAAGCTGGTCGATTTTCCACGAAAAACAAGCTGTCTTCCATCAATGCTCTTTGCTTGTTACCCACAAAGATGATATCTTTCTTCAGTTCACCTTGGTTGCGTTGGAGATGCATTCGTCTTTCACGTTGGTGCAATTTTATCACACAATTGGCTATGAACCAAATGTTTCCTCGAAGAAGGATCGATGTTCGTACTACGAGCATAAGTTTTGTATTGATTTCTAAGCCTTCTCACAACTTCATCTTCAGCTCCCCTGTAATTTTATTTGTCCAGCTATTAACTTTTACTTAAAAAATGGTTTGGAGTAAAAACCCGGATGGACGTAGTAGCCCTCCATTTTTATTTACTCTGCATATTAGATTTGACTGAAGTCAAACTTTGTAAAGTTTGACCAAGTTTAGGTCAAACACAACAAACCATAATTATTGAGAGAGGGCAAACTGTACGTACTCTCAAACCTTTCCGATAAATGAAATTAAAATTCTTTATTTGTACACACTCTCACACGTTTCCAATAATTTGGCGCATGTGTGGTTGTTCACTTAAGGGAGGGTAGTGTACCGCACATGAAGGACAGGAAGTGCGACTAGGACGCGTGGATCATTAGTTCATCGAAAATAGTAGTTTTCTTCACTGGTGCGTTAAATAAAGAGTTTCATTTCGTACTTACACAATTTAAAACGATTGTTATGGAGAGAATAAGAAAACCACTCCCCTATATATTAGTAGTATACACGAGTACTATATGGACGCAGCTTCATTGACTTAGTGCACCTGCCTTTGGGTGTATGAAAAGTGGGCCCAAAATGTGGCTGGCCCACCTGTAATACAACCAAAGGATAGTGCAGTTAAGGCACCGGAGCTCAGTCCGTAATACAGTATGTATGTAGTACACTATATAAGCTGGAGCCTCAGCGCTTGTTTGCTAGGGTTTGCAGTCGCCACACTCTCGCCGCACTACATATATATACACGCTGGAGGCTCAACGTTCCTTTGCTAGGGTTTGCTATATTCACAGTCTCTCACCCTCTTCACCAGATCTAAACAAGACTGCGTTGTGGTATCTGTCTCTCTCACCCCCTCACAGCTGGCGAAGGAGGCATCCGGATCCCGTCGCACCGGGAAGGGGAGGAGGTGCAGCGTTCACTCTATCGCCTTCGGCTAGGGAGGCAATCCACTGCCGGCTGCGCTTTTCTCTTTCACCCAGCGCCTGTGCGGGAGGGCCACCGACCCCTTCTTCCTCGCTGCCGTATGTAGTGTGGGCAGATCCGGCCTCCCGCCACACGCCTTGCCACATCCCGACGACCCCAAGGTATAAGTTTCTTTGAAACCATCATTGCTCTAGCTGCATGCGGATCTTTTTCGATTCTGTAGTCGAATCTAGGTCTTGGTTCAAAGAGGAAAGAAGGGTGCGGTGGGGTGGAGCATGAAGCTAGGACGTGGTTCAATGAGGAAAGGAGGGAGGGAAAGTAGTATAGACTAGCTATCCTGCCGCTTTGTTGGTCGAAAAGGGAAAAAGGGGGTAACCCAGTACACACATCTGTAAGGAACCAGACTCTTTGTTGAAAAGGGAAAGAAACTGGGGGGTCGGGTAGTTTGTGCAGGACTAGATTTGCTGCCCTCACATAGGAAAAAGTTTCAAAGAGAACCAAACGGGACCAACGCAGATATGCTGCTTGGCTACATATTCTGCATCACCCATTTATACGTGTGGACGCACATGGTGCTGGCATGTCCCATGTCCCATGTCATGTCCCATACAACTATTTTGCTGTTGTTAATCTAAGAATGCTGCTAGAAAATTGAAGCAATGCCATTGTTAAAAGTAAATTACATTCTTAACGAATGTTGTTTTAAGAGAATGTCTCTTTTAATATGAATCAATGCAACCGTTTTAGAAATGCTACTGTCCTACTTTGTTTTCCATCAAGATAAGTTAGATGCATCTTTTTGTCGCCGTTTGTTTCATCCTCCTTTATTGGCCAGTAATTGTTTCCTTTTTTGCCTCTGTTAAAACAGGGATATCTATTCAACTTGTTGCCTAGCAAACTTAAACGTCACACCGGCGACTTTGCTTGATTTCAGTGCAACTGCACAAAACGAGATTGGATGTCCTATTCGTGTTGGCAGATTCGTAGGTGATCTTGTGTGCGTCATGATAGGTTGGTACTTGCCTTCATCCACATGATCGTGCAGTGTGTTTTGAGATGTTGTGCTACTTGTATTGGTACTGTTTTAAATGAATGTTGAATTGAAGCTATTGTATTGCTCTCTTTTCCCATTAAGTAGTGAACAAAAATGGTACCAACCCAGACATGATGCTTGTTGCTTTGTTACAACAAACTCTGTATCACCCCCTTTATAAGTAGATGGAAGCACATGGTGTTGTTGCGCCGACTCGCCCCTGGAACTTTTTATGCTTTATCTTAATCTAATGCTGATGGTAAAATTAAGCAATGACACTCTCAGAATTAACTACTGAACTGTTTTAAGAGATTTTTTCTGTTAATATGAATCAATGCAACCGTTTTAGAAATGCCACTGTCCTATAATTTGTTTTCCATCAAGATAAGGTAGATGCTTCTTTTTGTGGCTGCATGTTTCATCCTCCTTTATTGGCAGCAATTGTTTCCTTTTTTGCCTCTGTTAAATCAGGGATATCTAGTCAACTTGTTGCTATAGCAAACTTAAATGTCACACCGGCGACTTTACCTGATTTCAGTGCAACTGCACAAAACGAGATTGGATTTCCTATTCGTGTTGGTAGATTCGTACATGATCTTGTGTGCGTCATGATAGGTTGGTACTTGCCTTCATCCACATGATCATGCAGTGTGTTTTGAGATGCTGTGCTACTTGTATTGGTACTGTTTTAAATAAATGTTGAATTGAAGCTATTGTATTGCTGTCTTTTCCCATTAAGTAGTGAACACAAATGGGACCAACCCAGACATTATGCTTGTGTAACGCCCACGATGCGGCTATATCTCCCACGTGTCGAGGCACGACTTAGAGGCATAACCGCATAGTGGTTTTGTCGCAAGAAGGGTCATCTTCACACAATCCCATGTAATGAACAAGAATGGGATAAAGAGTTGGCTTACAATCGCCACTTCACACAATACATAAATATAATCCATACATCATCCAAAATACAAACATATAGACCGACTACGGTGAAGATCCAAATGAAAATAAGACAACCCCAAATGCTAGATCCCCGATCGTCCCAATTGGGCTCCACTACTGATCATCAGGAAAAGACACATAGTAACGACCACGTTCCTCGTCGAACTCCCACTTGAGATCGACGCCATCATCTGCACTGGCATCATCGGCACCTGCAACTGTTTTGGTTGAATCTGTGAGTCACGGGGACTCAGCAATCTCACTCCCGCGAGATCAAGACTATTTAAGCTTATAGGAAAGGAAGGTGTAATGAGGTGGAGCTGCAGCGGCAATAAGCATATATGGTGGCTAACTTGCGCAAATGAGAGCGAGAAGAGAAGCAACGGAACGGTCGTCATCTAGCAATGACCAAGAAGTGATCCTGAACTCCTACTTACGTCATACATAACTCAGACCGTGTTCACTTCCCGGACTCCGCCGAGAAGAGACCATCACGGCTACACAGGCAGTTGATGTATTTTACTTGGGTCAAGTGACAAGTTCTCTACAACCGGACATTAACAAAGTCCCATCTGCCTCATAACCGCGGGCACGGCATTCGAAAGATAATACCCTGCAGGGGTGTCCCAACTTAGCCCATCATAAGCTCTCACGGTCAACGAAGGATAAACCTTCTCCCGGAAAGACCCGATCAGTCTCGGAATCCCGGTTTACAAGACATTTCGACAATGGTAAAACAAGACCAGCAAAGCCCCCGAATGTGCCGACAAATCCCGATAGGAGCTGCACATGTCTCGTTCTCAGGGCACAACAGATGAGCCAGACGTCGGGTTGGCATAGACCCTGGTTGCCCAGGGGGTGCCGGACATCGCTCGGTTTGGGCCAGCACTCGAAGGAGCACTGGTCCGGGGGTTTAAAATAAAGATGACCCTCGGGCTCGCGAAAACCCGGGGGAAAAGGCTTAGGTGGCAAATGGTAAAACCAAGGTTGGGCCTTGCTGGAGGAGTTTTATTCAAGGCGAACTGTCAAGGGGGTCCCATAAATCACCCGACCATGTAAGGAACGCAAACTCAAGGAATATAATCCCGGTATATCAGTAACTAGGGCGGCAAGAGTGGAACAAAACACCAGGCATAAGGCCGAGCCTTCCACCCTTTACCAAATATATAGATGCATTAATTAAATAAGATATATTGTGATATCCCAACATATCCATGTTCCGACATGGAACAAACTTCAACTTCACCTGCAACTAGCAACGCTATAAGAAGGGCTGAGCAAAAGCGGTAACTTAGCCAAACAACGGTTTGCTAGGAAAGGATGGTTAGGGCTGACATGGAAAAATGGGAGACATGATATAGCAAGTGATAGGTAGCGGAGCATGGCAATAGAGCGAACAACTAGCAAAGCAAAGATAGAAGTGATTTCGAGGGGTGGTCATCTTGCCTGCAAGGTTCTCAGAGTTGTCGAAAGCTTGATCCTCGTAAGCGTACTCAACAGGTTCCTCGTTCACGAACTCGTCTCCCGGCTCTACCCAAGACAAGAACACAAACAAACGGAACCACAATCAACAACGAGAAATGCACAAGCAACATGATGCAAAACATGTATGATATGCAAGATATGATATGCGATGCATATGCGTGCTCCGGAAGGAAAATGGTGAACAAGGCAGTAACTTGGCAAACCAAGCATGCCACCGGAAAGATGACATGATCTCGGTCGAAATCGATATAAGGATCACCGGAAACGGATGCACGGTTTGCAAATGGCAAGCAAAACAAGAATGACACGAATCTGCGATTAACAGCAAGATAGCACTTAAAATGCAACAAGTAACAGTGCTACAGCACCCCAACATAGCAACAAAGCATATGACAGTAATCTACAGGAGATGCTTGACAAAAGATGAACACTGAGATACTACTAGTTCACAACATAACAAGCTCAAACAAGCATGGCAAAAGTGCAAAAGATAACAGGTTCACAGACTGGTGAAAAACTGGACATGGCAGAAAATAGCATCGGGTAGCAATGTTCAGAGCACGAGATCAACATGCTACAGGAACTTAACATAGCAAAACAAGCCATGGCAGTGTTATAATAAATGCATATGACAAAAGTCCCTTACTGACCATAAGCCAAAAAGGACTAGAAGATATGATGGCAAGCATGTAAACATAGCAAGTTTCGTTATCAGGTTTCAGACAGCAGAAAAGAGCATGGCAGAAATAATAATATGTAGGCCTCTTTGAGAGCTTGAAGCACTCACTAGAGAGCAATTCATGACAAACCAAGCACATATACAGCAAGATAGCATGTTTATGAAGCTAACCATGGCAAGAACAATAGCATAGCATGTATGGTTCAACTACAATAAGCTTGGCAAAAATGAATATCACGTTAAGAATCTGCCAGAAATATTTTATAGCAAAAGTAGAGCAAGATTGAGTCATGCTATAGCACTCCATAATTGCAAACAATTGCAGAAATGGATCAATTACAACTATAGCTACAAAACATCCTTAATGAACATCTCCAAAATATGCATGGATCTCTCTGTAGCATCAAGTTTACTTGGCAACAAAATAACAGCAGACAGACTTGGAGAAATCAGTAAGTCCCTGAAATCAGAAACATTACGGAGCCCACTTTGCATGCTTGTGCTAGTCACCACAGAGATGACAAAAATACATGGCCCACACCGTTGGAAATATGGCATAACATACAACAAAACACATGTAGAGCTCATGCCCATAAGATGCACAGAATTTAAGATACAAAAATGACAAATCTCCAACTTCTGTTAAGAACCAGCAGATAACAGCAACTAGCCCTTTTCCAACAGAGATTTGGGCATCAAGATGACCTCTAATGAACATAGTGCAATTGAACAAAATGAAGAGCATCACGAGATGAACAATTTGACATATTACACGCACGAATCAGAGCTATATGCAAAGAGTTGTGCAACGATGAAAATGGGTACTTATCATCAAAAACTAAAGACTTAGGGAAAATTAGAAGGTCGGGGGAAAAGTCAACCGTACGGGCTTCGGATCTGGATCGAGGCCGAGGTCGCTCGAAGGAGCTCGCCGGTGGCGGTTGCCGACGGCGGCACGGAGCAGAAGGAGGCGCCAGGGAGGTGCGGTGGCCGGCGGGGAAGAAGGGGCGGCGCCGGAGGGAGGCCACGTCGGGCGCGGGCGGCGCCGGCGGGGCGACGCGGGCACCGGCGGCCACGGGCGCCGGCGAGGACGGCGGGGCCGGCAGGCGGGCGAGGCAAGGCGGCTGGCGGCGGCGAGCGCGGCGGAGGGCTGCGGCGGCGCGGGATGCGGAGGGCGCGGGCGGCGAGCGGGCTCGCGGGGGCCGGCGTTGGGCCCGCGGGCTCCGGCGGCGGCGGCGTACGGGCTTGCCACGTGGCAGCCGCGGATTGGGCGGTGGCGGAGGTGGACGCGTCCAGCTCCGCCCGGACGTGTCCGGCGGCGGAGAGGGACGAGGGTTAGGGTTGGACTGTGTTTGTATTTCGGGAGAGATGCATTTAAATAGGTAGAGGGAGTTAGGAGGCTCCAAATGAGGTGCGGTTTTCGCCCACACGATCGTGATCGAACGACCTAGAGCATGGAAGAGAGTTTGTTGGGTTTTGGGCTGGTTTTTGAGGGGGTTTTTCTGCACACACAAATGGACTTTGCGGATGCCCGGTTAACCGTTGGAGTACCAAACGACCTCCAAATGGAACGAAACTTGACCGGTGGTCTCCGGGTGGTATAATAAGGCCACTTGACAAGCCTCGGTCCATTCCGAGAAAGTTTGACACCCGCACATGACAGAAAACAAGAGGGGTGCACCGGAGGAGATAGGAGCGCCGGATTGCAAAACGGACAACGGGGAAAATGCTCGGATGCATGAGACGAACACGTATGCAAATGCAATGCGCATGATGACATGATATGAAAATGCATGACATGACAAAATGCAAAACGAAAGACAAAACCCGACCACGGAGGGAATATCATAATACATAGCCAGAAATGGCAAGAGTCGGAGTTACAAATATGGCAAGTTTTTTTTTTTTGAGAAAGAGCGACAGTGGGAGAGGCTCCCACTGACTTTGTATTACTCACAAAGGAACAATTACATATGTGTTACAAAGGGTTTTGGTGGCCCCCCGGCCATGCTAGCTATCCACGGTCCTAGTGACCCAAATTTACAATGTAATTAGACAGGAAGGGATGAAGTTCCTCTCGGCAGTTGTGTGTAAGCAGCTCCAAGACATGCTTGAATCTAGCTAGCCATGCTCCATAGGAGTGCTGAATCCCTCTAAAGTGTTGATTGTTTCTCTCCATCCAAAGACTCCAAGCAGCCAAGAGAAAGATATCCATGAAGAGAGGTTGTCTCCAATTATCCCTACCTCCATGCAGAAGAGCCAGTCTGTTGTCATCTATCGGCCATGTCATTCCAACCACATCCCAGCATCGTTGACTAAAGGGGCAATTGAAGAACAGATGTTCCACCGTTTCCTCTGGAGGGGTTTGACAGAGCATGCATGCATAGTTGCCCCCCATGACAACAAAATGTCTGCGTTTGAGCATATTCCTGGTATTCAGATGATCAACTAGGAGTAGCCACCCAAACATCTTGAATTTGATCGGGCTTTTAGCTTTTGAGAGCCATCCAAACGCCTCATCTGCCACAACCTGTTTGTAGCAGTGGTTATAGAACTTCTTGGAAGAAAAACGCCCGAGCATGCATTCCCAGACATCACAGCTATCAGCGGCCAGCCGATTTTGCGGCAACCCCTCCTGGATCTCTTTGATTTCCTCTCTCGCCTGGGTCGAGAGAGGTAAACTAAAAATTGTGGCTGGGTCAGTTGCAGTAAGAACCTTAGCAATGGAGTCGTCCTCATTCAAGCAAAATGAAAAGGCTCTTGGGTATATATCCATTATTGGGGAATCCTGAGAAGTATCAAACCAAACGTCTTTCCAGAACAGAGCACTAGAGCCATCCCTGGGGGTTACTTTAGTGATCCCTCGGAAGATCCCACTGAGTTGCATCACATCTTTCCACCAGAAAGAACCCACCACCTCAGATGCATGCGGTATGTTGTTTCTGTAGTAGGCATCCCAAACAAGCTCCACCCAGGGAACATCTTCATGATTATAGAATTTGAATAGATATTTTAGGAGGAGGGCTGCATTCTGTGTTTTAATATCAATAACACCAAGGCCTCCGCAGCGTTTTGGGCGGCAGACAAGTTCCCAGGCCGCGAGGGAGTTATTTTTGACCCCATCGTCAGATTTTTTAGCCCAGAGGCAATATCTACGCAGCTTGTCCAGATGTTCAATCACCTTTGGGTGTATTTTGATTGTGCACATTGCATATATCAGCATCGAAGTCACAACTGAATTGACCAAGGTCAGTTTAGCCCCGGATGACATCAGTGACAGCGCAGTGGATGTCTTCCGCTCAACTGCATGAACCAGCGGCATAAGATCAAGGACACTGGGCCTCGTCGTGCCCATTGGCAGGCCGAGGTATGTGAAGGGCATGGAACCAATAGAGCAACCAAAAACCCCAGCCAGTTCACAAGCACGTCGGTGATCAATGTTAATGGGTATGAGAGTTGATTTCTGAAAATTGATCTTCAACCCAATGGAAGTAGCATAATCTTCTAGGATAGCTTTCATACGGGCAGCCTGCACGGGACATGCTTGCATAACTAAAATCGTGTCATCAGCGTATTGAACAACCGGGAAATCACCCGCCCTATCGCGAGGGAGAGGAAGATCAAGCAGTCCTCGAGCAAAAGCATCGTTAACTGCTGCTTGGAGGAGATCAGCCGCAAGGACAAAGATCAACGGTGAGAGAGGGTCCCCCTGGCGCACTCCACACTTACAGTTGAATTTTCGACCAGGGACTCCATTAAGGAGTACAGAAGAAACCCCCGAGCCAAAGATCGTATTCATCCATCCAAGCCATTTGTCATCAAAACCCATGTGTTTCATAATTGCCATCATGGGGGCGTGCTCAATAGTGTCAAACGCCTTGGCAAAGTCTAGTTTGAGGAGGATGTTTTCCCTCGCTGAGGTATGGCATTGATGGATGTATTCAATGACCACGCTAGGCAGTCTTGGATTGTCCTCCCTTTGAGGAAACCGTACTGATTTCTGTGAATGATCTTGAGGATGACTTTCTGTAGCCGATTTGCCAAGATCTTAGTGATGATTTTCAGACAACAATTCAGTACAGTAATTGGTCTATAATCATTTGCAGTTTCTGGAGAAGAGTTTTTTGGGATCAGGGTGATATACCCCTCACTAATACTGGTTATATCTAGCCCTCCGGCATGAAATGCATGGCACAGCTCATAGAAGTCCGACTTGATGATCTGCCAGCAGCTCTTAAGGAAGCAACCATTAAAACCATCAGGACCCGGAGCCCGATCACTCGGCATTTCCTTAATAACAGTGTCAATCTCTTCATTAGAAAAAGGTGCCGACAAGTGCTCCAGTCCCTCAATCCGACGGGTGATTCTGGAAAGATCAAAACTCATGTGAGTGGGTTTAGAAGAACCCAAACGTTCCTTATAGGTTTTGAACAACACCCCTTCCTTGCCAACATGGTCATGTATTTCCACATCGCCATCACGAAGCATGGCGATAGAGTTATGTCTGTATCTCTCCGTGGCCAGGGATTGAAAGAGTTTGGTATTTTCATCCGCAAATCTGAAGTATCTGATCGTGCATCTTTTCCTCCAGTATTCATTCTGAAACTGTAACAGTGTCTGCAAGTGAGATTTCAAAATTTTCCGGAAGTTTGATTCCTGGATAAATAGAGGTCTTTTGTCCTCGAGATTATCCATCGTAGCTAAAGATTCATTACTGTTTTGAATTATGATTTTCAGCTTTGAGATATCCCTGCTCCATCTCTTGAGATCATACCTCAGAGTTTTCAGTTTTTTACAAATGCGGGCGGCAGCGTTCGGGGCATGGCATGCCTTGGACCAGGAGGCGGCAACCACCTCCATAAACCCAGAATGGTTAATCCAAAAATTCTCAAAACGGAAGAGTTTGGACTTGGGGATAGAGGACTCAATTGTAACCACACAGGGAATATGATCAGACACCGGTTTTCCTAATGGCAAGACCATTGTGTTTGGGAACGAGGTGGTCCAGCAAGAGGACGAAAAGAACCAGTCAAGCTGTTCAAGTAAGGGGTCGTCTTGCATATTACTCCAGGTATATGTTCGGCCCTTCACAGGTAACTCCATCAGAGACTGCGCTCTAATGATTTCATTAAAAAGCAACATGTCCGCAGCGTCACCCCCAGGTTTGTTTCTGTTATTCGTGGAACGAATAAAATTGAAATCACCGAGGATCAACCAGTTCTCATCATCAGGTATATGTAGGTCAAATAACCAATTAGTAAAATCCACCCGACGCTGACCAGAACATGGACCGTAGACATTGATCAATTTCCACGAGTCACTGGATTGTGTAGCAACAAAAGAGACACCCACAGCAAACGAATCAACATACCAAGGTGTGCCCACAAACACGGAGCTATTCCAGATAATAATAAGACCACCAGAGGCACCCACAGATGGGGCAAACACAAATTTATCAAACCGCTTAGGGCAGAAAGTTTTAATAAACGCCAGATCAAAAGAGTCACGCTTTGTTTCCTGGATACATATCACAGAGCAACCACTAGTATCGATAGCATTCCTGAGAGCCAAAGTTTTAGCATCGGAGTTGATGCCCCTGATGTTCCACGACAAAACATTCCACGACTTATTCATGAACAAGCTAAAGTTCAGTCTCCAGCTCCCGTGGACGAGCGCTGATCATCCAGCAGCTTCTCGGGAGAAAGAGCATCCTGCGCAATCCCGCAGCGTTTGCCCATCTGTTGAAGATCTTCAATCGTCATAGGAGGGGGACAATCATCAGACCGAACCTGCACGGGGGCAGCAGCCAAAGAAACAGCTGTGATAAAAGAAGTTTCGCGTGGTTTCACCCGTGACTTAGAGCGTTTGATGTCAGAGACATGGTTGATCTTGAAACCATCATACTTAGTAGAACGAGTACTTCTTCTGACAGTGGTTGTGTCCAAGAGGCACAAGCACATTGCGGGACTGGGAAGCATTATAAAGAGAAGTAGAAGCAATCACCTGAAGAGCCGTCTCTTGAACAGACAAGGTCACTGGATGTAACTCTGCATCTTGGGGGGCAAGTCGTGAAAGCTCCTTAAGACCAGGAGAGCGAGCCGCCCTCCCCCAAGCAGTGTCAAACGCTGAAAACCTGCATTCAGCGGCCTCCTGCAGCCAAGATGACGGGATGATGGCAGCCCCCATCTGAAAGATTGAACTGAACACCTCTGTCAGAACATCACGCTCTGGGACTATGCTTTCCAGCCAGGTAGACACAGCAACATTCAACTGGTTCTGTATAAACTTGAAAGGATTAAGGGGAAACATAACAGCCTCAGATGTCTGAAAGGTTAGGGCTGGCGTATATATGCGTTGGAGCATCCCTCCCATCCAGAGCAACAAAGCATGATCGACAGCCACAAAAAAACTAGCTGAATTTCCTCCAGCTCTGACGAACGCAAGTCGTGCAGTAGGATTCCCAATCACAAAACCATCCGCCAATGCTTCCACCGCTTGAAACTCTAAGTCAGAAGACCAAACATCCGACAAGTTGTCCTGGACATTGTTTTCAGGATCCACACCATCCATCAGAGACGGTCCATCGTACTGGAAGAATGTTCTGAAACTGAACCCTGTGTATGGCGGAGGGACCACAGGCCACATAGGCCAACCATTATCCTGAAATTGCACCTGGGCCGGTTCTGGGGCGTTCCATGCCGCTTCATTCAGAGCCGCTTGGGCAGCCATCTCATCAATTCTTGCTTGCTGCATGAGGGTGTAGTAGGGAAGCTCATAAGGGTGGGGTGATGCATTCAGAAGTGGAGGAGCATCTTCATTGCCAACTAAACTGGGAATAGTATTCCTGCCATTCAGAACATACACTAGTACGGACCAGGATCGAGCAAGCCCTGGCAGCAAACCAACCCTGGTGACCAACAGACTGTGTGGCACTTCAGCCACATCTTTGATATGACACTTAACCAGAACTCTAGCTTTGTTAAAGCCCGGACGTGGCCACACAAGGAGCTTTCCAAAATTAGAAACGGCCTTATGAATATAGTGCTCAGTCTGGTAATCCATAGGGAAAGCTAGAAACATAACCCAAACCTCATATTCAAAAGCAGGCATGCGCATATTGAGACCTTCATCATGAGGTACTAAAGAAAAAATAGAATCCTCAGACAGAGCGTGAGGTCCCTCCCTAATTGCAGTATCCCGACTCTCCATATCCGCAAAGACCACACAACCAATTCCTAACGGGTAAATAAAATCATCCACCAAATCATACTCTAGATCCCAAGTAATGATGCGACAGACCTCGGCCAACCAAAGCTCCTTTTGATGATCAGGGACTGGAGGATGGACTGTAACAATGGCATACCTGTCATGGTTGAGGGGCGGATCATCGACCACCATGACATGGCGCTGAACGCGATGAGCAGGGCCACGGTCAAAGGTCGATCCAACCGGAGCGAAGGCGAACGGGCGCACTGGAAAGTTCGCCATAGCTAGAGTAGTCGGAGGTGTGGAATCCGCCGAAAGAGGAATCGCCGATGACGGGCAGCAAGAAATCGGTGGGAGCGGGGGCAATGAAGGTTGGGGTGGTGAGCTCGAGGACGCCGGCTGACTCGATTGGGGTTTTTGGCAGGCTGAAGTGACTACACCCTGACCAGGGAGGCGTATCGTCAAGCGTTGAGCGGTGGCCACTTCCGAGGAGCGTGGGATTTTCTGTTTCTGTTTCCAAATCCAACGGGCCCGCGTATCCCTCACAGCACGGGCCATACCAACAACCATAGAATTACCAAACACAGACGCCCCCAGCTCACCCCGAGGCAGGATCCTCTCAGATTTTGTTACTGGTAAAGATTTTGGTGTCCAAACCAAATGAGGGAAAGTTTTGCAATAACTGGGCTTACGGGCCGCATGACCCAGACGGTGGCATAACGTGCAACGACGAAGCCCAGGACAAAGGCTAGTCATGTGATCAACTGCAGAGCATGCATTGCATGGATGGCCTAGAGGGTCCGGGCCCACCTTGCATGGCATATGGTAAATGGGATTATTACGTGTAGAAACACAGGAGCCATGCACAGAAACATCCCCACAAGGCTGATAAAAATACCCATTGCAGCATTCAGCAACATGACCAAGCCGATCACATATAGAGCAATGCTTAAGCCGCCTGTATATATAATCCTTGGTGGGAACTGAAGAGATTTGTACCATTTGCTTGACACTGTCATTATCATAACCAGCCTGCCGTCCATCCAAAACAGAATAAAGAGTATCATCCGGAATGGATTCCCATAAACCCCGATCAAACAACTCACCTCGAAAAGAGGGCAACTTGGCCGGAATATCGGAGGAAATAGGTACGCAAATGGATCCAATCCGAAAAATATCCGGAGAAACCTGAGCCCGAAAACTACCAAAAGAGAGCACAGTCGGGGGCTCACCGGAATGCAAATCCGTCAGCGGCGGGATCAAACCCAAGTTCTGAAACACTGGAATAGATGCAGGCTCCATAGGCATATTCTGTTGAGATGATAACCATTTAGATTTGATTGCCGGGCCAGTGAAGAAGCCAAACCAGTCAACTCAGAATCCGTATGCCATGATTGAATCCTGGGGCGCTTGTCCATGCCACGATGCAAATGAAAATGACAAATGAAGTCCGGCCAAATACGGTCTCGTAGCCCAAAAATAAAATGTCCCACTCGATTTGATGCCACAGAGAACCGGAAATGACGATCACCCAAGCGAACGACATTGAAACCCGCACCAAGCCCTCCAATACAAGACTGAAGAGCCAAGCCAACCGAATCCACCGAAAGGGGAAAAGAGGCCGAGGAGAAGGAAACTTCAAGGAAGAATTCCTTGGAGCCGGAGTTGGGGACGAAGTGGACCGTAGATCCAAACCGTGCACGCACCTGTGCCTCGACCTTAAGGTCGGGGGAAAAGTCCCAATGGAGAAGGCCATCCATTGGGTTCGCCAGGAGGAGATCGTAGGGTTAAACCCTAGAATCGCCATCGTAGTCGCCAGAGGTGGAGAGGAGAGAGGTGGGAGCCATGTCTTCTCAACTCTCATGCAATACTTTTTCCACAAATATGGCAAGTTACATGCGGGGTGTTACAGCTTGTTGCTTTGTTACAACAAACTTTGCATCACCCCCTTTATAAGTAGATGGAAGCACATGTTGTTGTTGCGCCCACTCTCCCCTAGAACTGTTTATGCTTTTTGTTAATCTAATGCTGCTGGTAAAATTAAGCAATGTCACTCTCAGAATTAACTACTGAATCTTAGTTCAAAACTGCAACACTTGTTAGGGATTGGCGGGATTACCATTTTTGTGGCCGTATGTTTCATCCTCCTTTATTGGCCAGTAATTGATTCCTTTTTTGCCTCTGTTAAAACAGGGATATCTATTCAAATTGTTGCTATTGCGACATGTTGCTTCGCTTAATTTTGGTGGAACTGCACAAAATGAAACCGGATTTCCACATATGTGTTGAGATCTCTTTTAGATCTTCCTCAGGAGTTGTTTCAAATCTTGGCCTTGAAAGGTCAGTACCTACTTTCCTCAAAATTAACTACTGAATCTTAGTTCAAAACTGCAACACTTGTTAGGGATCGGCGGGAGTACCATTTCTGCTAGGGATCGGCCGGAGTACATGTTTAAGAAATGTATTGTTCAGATAATGTCTCTGTTATTATATATCAGTTACAGTGTTTTACAAATGGTACTATCCTGCTTTGTAGTTCTTTCTACATGTTTAACCAAGGTATTGTTAAGATAATGTCTTTGTTAAAATGAATCAGTCACATTGTTTTAGGAATGATACTTTTCTGCTTTGTCGTTCTTTATACATGTTGAAACAAGGCATTGTTAAGATAATGTCTCAGTTAATATGAATGAATCACACTGATTGAGAATTGCTACTCTCCTGCTTTGTTTCCCATTAAGATAAGGTAGATCAGTAGATGTTTTCTTCTTCGAGTACAAGTCGTCAACCGTCATTTCTCAGTAATTGTTTCCCTTATACCTATTGTTGCTTACAGGGATATCAAAATTAAAGCTCGGTTTTATTCCGACTTTGATTTTAGTTGAACTGCACAAAAGGAGCCAATGTGTCTAAGGCAAACTGCTGCATTAGTGGGTCCAGTTTGTCTTACCACTTTGCAGAAAGAAGCAGTCACTATTTGCGCTACATTACACAAGGAATGATCGAGAAGCTTTACAGAGTATTAGTAGACGCTGGTGACATGACTAGTCTAGAGAGAGCATAGGAAACTCTACAACACGTGGAGTGCACTGGGCAAAAAGTTCCCAAACGAGTACAAGAAGCCAGGATAGGACACCAAATCTGTCAATGTCATTCTAAGCAACAATGATGGGGCATCTGGGTATGGTAATCTGTTTACTGTACTTTCAGTTTGTTTGTCCACCGATTGGTGGGTTGACACTGGGGCCAATATTCATGTGTGTGCTGCTATGTCTTTGTTTTCTTGCACCATATAAATACGATATCCAAAGGGATGCTCAGCTTGATTTTAGTGGAACTGCACAAAATGTCCAGATGGTTTGTTTCCTCCATAATACTTCATCATGCACAATACATCAAATCGTTCTCTAATAATTCGTCGTCACCTTGAGCCACCGGACTATATGTTTGAACGGTGCTGCCAGCATCGGCCATTAAGAAGGGTAAGAAGAAAGACAAAAAGAGAGATGGCTGCTTTACTTGTGGTTCGGAGGAACACTGGGCAAACAAGTGCCCAAACAAGTACCAAGAAGCCAGGACAGGACTCCAAGTCCGTCAATGTCAATCTAAGCAACAATGATGGGGCATCTGGGTATGGTAATCTGTTTACCGTACTTTCAGTTTGTTAGTCCACCGATTGGTGGGTTGGCACTGGGGCCAATATTCATGTGTGTGCTGATGTGTCTTTGTTTTCTCGCAGCATATAAATATGAAATCCACAGGGATGCTCAGCTTGATTTTAGTGGAACTGCACAAAATGTTCAGATGGTTCGTGTCCTCCATAATGCTTCATCATGCACAATACATCGAATGGTTCTCTAATCATTCGTCGTCACCTTGAGCCACCGGACTATCAGATGACAAACCCTGCCCGTTCCACAATCATAGGCATTACATATTTTGAATGGGAAAAGCTAGTCAAAGTTGACATTAGTTTAATATATTGGAATTGGAAAATCTAGTCAATTTTTGCTCATTGATGTTAGCCAGAAGACATGCATTTGATATTTTTGAGTGCGACGCCCTTTGCTGTGAGCAACGTCGATCATTTTCTCCTATTCCTGTCTTCAGTTCAGAAGTAAATATTTACTCTGCTGAGATGCATAGTCACATGAATGTCGACTTATGTAAGATATTTTAAGAGTTTGTTCTGAATGTTTTCTATGTAATTCCAGGCCTTGTGATTTTGATTGCAAAGTTGAGCTTGGAATGTTGTGGCATGCGGCATCACGAGCTGCTCACCGTGCCTCCTGAGAATAGTGCTTCATATTGTTTTGCATGTTGATCTAATGCCTGTGATTTGCATGTTAAGAATATCATCCTCTTCTGTTGTTTCTGTGCTTAAGAAGTTCATTGTCTTATGTTTCATTCATAGCGTATACGACAACTCGGGTAGGTTAGAGGTGAAACCATATGATTTTCCGACAAACTCATCATCTTAGGCCGTCATTGGATCGTCGTTTTCCAACCAAAACCGCTTGTAAAACTGACGCTTGTAAATAAAAGCAGATGGTCTCGGGCGAAGCGCTTGGTTGGTCGATTTCGACTAGTAAAATATATACTGGTCTCTCAAATTACACGCGTAACCCGCCGGTTTTACTTACAGACCTCGGGCCCTCGGTTTCATTATGCCTGTATTGTACACGTTGTTTCTGATGACGAGTAAATTACACTTGTATCTTAATACAGGTGTGAAATAAACCAGAGCTCCCAAGCGCGGCCTTACCGTTTCATGTCGTCTCAGTCTCTCGAAGGTGCTCATAGGTGTCCGATGATCCTGGCTTCCTGAATGAGCACCGGAACCTGTATCAGACCATCCATAGGGCCCGCAAGGCCCTCTCCGTCGTCCTTCGAGTTGTTGCGCTCGCCGTGGCGCTGAGCATCGTCAACATGGTCAACGAACATGAGGAGAGATGACTTTATTTTGACTGGATGACAGTAGGGACCCACTAGGGCCATAACCGTACGTACGCAAGTGCCTCTATATTTTTTTGCTTCCTCCTGGTTTCCTGACATCACTGTCCCACACCATTGTCAACCTATGTAATCAATAAACGAGAGAATTGCACAAGGAACGGCCCATAGCTGGTACTAAGCATCTCGAGTAGTATTTGTGTTTTTGAGGTGTGAGCACTGTAGAGTTTTTCTTGAGCGATGTTTTCGTTGTTATTCAGAGGAAAGCATGGTATTAACTGGGCGGGCTGTGGCCCGTCTAGCCCAGGCCAGATATCCAGCCCAGATATTAATTTTTTTCAAGCTGAAAATGGCTAGCCCAGCTATACTTGTTTTTTAGGAATACCCAGGCAAGGTCAACTTGTTATTCTCCGCCCCGCTGGGCAGCAAATCTTTCCTAGGAGGGATGCATTAGGCTTAACAGGAAAATGGGCTTTAATAAATATTAAATGGGATGTAATTATAAAACCTAGGCAGTAACTATAAAAAATGCACCAAACACGTAATTAGTTTATAAAATATTATTTTTGGAATTTGAAAATTTTAATTTCATTAATAGTTGCGTGTGCAATGTTTCGTTGGATTTTACGTAATCCAAATTTATATTGAAATTGTATTTAATCTGACTAGAAATTTCGGGATAAAAATATTTTGTATCCCATCAAAATGTGGGAATTTTTTTAATTCTGTTTTGAACGGTTGGTTGAAATTATTAATCGTTGTCCTTGCTAGAAAATGGGCTGTACTTTTAACAAACTGTAAATGGGCTGTAGTAAATTCCATTAGAATTCAAACATCGGTTGTACATTCTTACAAATCGCAAATGGGATATAAGTTCTCTCCCACACACTTGTGGGCCTACTAAGTTGACGCGTCCCCTAAAAAAAGTAAGTTGATGCTTATGCAAGGGTTTGTGAACTTATAGTCAACACACGGTTCTAGCAGCAGTGGCCGTTGGATGTCCATCCAACGGATGTCGTGCTTCTTCTTCAGTCTCGGATATTCTAGCTTCAGCCGCCCAAAAAATGATTCCCCCCTGACATCTGGGGCGCACCATTTTGGAGGCTGACCTGTGGGCCTACTAAGTTGACGCGTACCAAGGGCTTTGTCAACTTAGTCATTATGAACGATTCTAGCTGCATTGACCGTACGATGTCCATCCAACGGCCGTCGTGCTTCTTCCACCTCTGGTCTTCTTGCTCCAGCCGCCCAAAGCAGCACCGGTCGTGCTGCCTGCTCCTGCCGCCTGTGGCCGGCTGTCCTGTCGCAGAGGCCTCACCACCCCCTACTACTCCCACCGCTGGCCAGGCCATTCCTCTACTCACCCACACCCCCTGTTATTCTGCGGTGATGACAGCCTTACACCGTAGCTGAACCAGTGAACCCTCGTACTCCTCTCCGCGTGGGCATCCACTGCCGCGTCTTCCCCGGCTCCGCGTCGTCCCCTTCCTAGGCCTTACCGTCATCCACCGCCCTGGTGCTCTCGGCGCGGCGTGGTCAACGAACGACATCCATTGGACGTGGACTGTACGTGGGGAGGCTGACAGCTGGGTCCACAGCCGCACACAAGGAAATGCCTCCTTATTACGCGCAAAGTAATTATTCCACCACCTGACATCTGGGACCAACCGAAAGGGCCTCTGTATTTCGCGAAAAAATGTTCCCGCCGCTGACAGCTCGGAACCCACCAGCTATATCTTCGCACGCAAGGAAGTGCTTCCTTATTACGCACAAAAATATGAATACCCCCTGCTAGCTGGGACCCACAATATGGGAGGCTGACTTGTGGGCCTGCTAAGATGACGGGGACAGAGGGCTTTGTCAACTTAGTAAATATGAACGATTCTAGCTCCTGTGACCGTACGATGTCCATCCAACAGTCGTAGTGCTTCTTCAACCTCTGGTCTTCTTGCTCCAGCCGCCCTAACAAGCGTCGGCCGTGCCGCCTGCTCCTGCCTCCCATGTACGGCTGTGCTGCCACCGCTGGCGATGCCATCCCTTTATACTCACCCACACCTCCTGTTATTCTCCGGCGACGGCAGCCTCACACCGCAGACGAAGCAATCAACCCACGTACTCCCCTCTGCGTGGGCATCCACTGCCGCGTCTTCCCCGGCTCCGTGTTGTCCCCTTCCTAGGCCTCGCCATTGTCCACCGCCCTGGTGCTCTCGGCGCGGCATGGTCAATGTGCTCAATTAACGACTTCCATCGGAAGAGTACTGTACATGGAGAGGCTGACAGCTGGGTCCACGGCCGCAGCAAGGAAATGCCTCCTTATTATGCGCAAAATAATGATTCCTCCACCTGACAGCAGGGACCCACCGGACGAGCCACCGTATTTTGTGAAAAAAAAAGTTTCCCCTCTGACTGCTGGGACCCAATAGCTACATCTTCGCACACAAGGAAGTGCGTCCATATTACGGGCAAAAAAAATGATTCCCCCCCTGACTGCTTGGACCCACTAGCTACATCTTCGCACGCAAGGAAGTGCCTGATAGTCGGGACCCACCCGGTCGAAGCGTACGTAGCATTGTCATTCTGGTCGTGAACGTGTACATACATACTGGTCGATCGGTCTGTCTGCAGGCTGCAGCGATGAACCATGGCCGTGTAAGGAAGGGCACGTGTGGTAGTAGAGGCGCGCACGTGTGGTAGTAGAGGCGCGCATGTAGCATGTACACGTACGTACAGCGGCCAGGGTGCAAGATACTAAATATGGCCACGTACGTACATACGGGCGGGGTCTCGAACGCCTACTCACGCATACGTACGGCCAGGGCTAGTGTACATAGCTGCGGCTGGGTCCGAACGGAGAAACTGCATCGTTGTCATGTTCATGGGGAGGCAACGGAATGCATCATGTTCATCGGGAAGCAACGGAACGCGTGCTGTTCATCGGGAGCCAACCAGCTTGGACGGAACAGCCAATGGAAACGAGGCCTCGCGTACCGCAGAACGGAGGAAACGGCCTTGTGTTCGACCGGCCACGGTGGAAACGGGATCCTGTTCATCGGGAGGGGTCTGGCGTACCGCAAAACGGAGGAAACGGACCTCCTATGGTCGAAACGGGGTCCTGTTGATCGGGAGGGGTGTGGCGTACCGCAAAACGGAGGAAATAGACTTTTGTTCGAGCGCTACGGTCAAAACGGGGGTCATGTTTTCGGGAGGGGTGTGGCGTACGGCAAAACGGGACTCCACGGGATACTGTTCATCTCCACCGTCGACTGCCTCCACGGGCTATGTTCATCCACCATCGACCTCCTCCAGCCTCCACCTGCGACTGTTCATCCACGGGCTCCTGTTCATCGAGCCTCCACCGCGCGCTCCTCCACCGGCTACTGTTCAACCAGCCCTCTCCACGGGGGGTCCTGTTCAACCACCCCTCCACGGGCTACTGTTCATCTAGCCCTCCACCGGCTACTGTTCAACCAGCCCTACACCGGCTACTGTTCAACCAGCCCTCCACGGGGTCCTATTCATCCAGCCCTCCACGGGGGCCTGTTCATCCACCGGCTCGATTGATCGGGGTACTGTTCATCCAGTGGCAACGGCCTCTACTACCACGGGGTCCTGTTCATCCAACCCCCCACTGGGAACTGTTCATCCAAACGCCCTCAACAACGCTCACTGTTCATCCAGGGAAGGAGGCCGCAGTGTTCGATCGGCTTCAGTTAGCAGCAGTAGCGAAGGAATCACACTCGGGTTCAGTTAACAGTAAGGGATCGATCGATCGCTCGGGTTCAGTAACGCGTAGCCTGCAGTGCAGTCGCTCGGGTTCAGTTAGAGCCCAACGCCTCGCACACACGCGCGTATGTATGAGAGAAACGCGCATCGCTCGGCCCCGACCAGCCACCGTAACCAGGAACTCCCCGATATTTTCCTCGCCCTTGCTTACCATAGTTTTTTCCGTCATGGACGGCCCAAAGAATGTCATGCACCTGCGTCTCCGGCCCGCCCAGGATGAAAAGCCCATTTTCTGTCATGATTTTTTGTCATAGAAGTAGGACCCCGCCACATCTATGATGATACCGGGTTTTGTCACAATTATCGTCATAGAAGTGTCATAAGTATGACAGAAAAAAATTCGTTCGGCCCAAAATGTCACGAATGTGTGTTATTTTTGTAGTGATTGCCAGCTAGTTCGAGAAGGGTGGCGGGGTCTCCATAACAATCCTAGAGGAGGAAAGGGAATCCATAGTCTGGAGAGGAATTTTCCCCTCGATCACCGCTTCCTCCTCCGGGGCGTTCTCCAAAGAATGCTCCACCACTGCTAAGGCATCTTGAACACGATCAGCGACAAGGCCCAGCTCCTCCGTTGTGGCGATCTTGGCGGCGTCATCTGCAGCAGCCCTCCTTATGCTGGACACCTCTTCCAGCAGCTCTGGTTCTTCGGCCTGGGGGGCTGCCGAGAAGCAAAAGACAAAAAACGAAGAGACTGAAGTTTCAGGTAATTGGGAAACAAGGAGAAGTGATCAGGGCAACAAAGGGAAAAGGGCGTGAGTTGAGTACCTGGAGAAGTTTGCCGGGCAGGGACCTCAGTTTCCCCGGCAGCGTCTGTTGCTGGGCCATGAACTTCACCCCCTGCCGCGGCAGTCGCGACAACTCTCTACCCGATTTCATCCGCGAAACACTCTGTCGGGGATTCTTCGGCTCGGTCGGAGGAGGAGACATGCCCCTCCGGGAGGGGCTCGCCCTGCGTCGTCTCACCGTCCCCTTCGGTCGAGGGAGCGGAAAGGCCGTCCCCATCACCTCCAGCTGAAGAGTTTGGTCCTCCACCTCCGGCCGAGAGCTGGACTGGGGGTTCGGCACGGGATCCTCCATGTTGCTCCCCGCCAAGGCCGGGCTCTCCGCGGTCTTCGGCAACCCAACGCGCCAGAGCCTTTTCCACGGGCGGTGGATAAGGGTCTCCGTGTCCTCCTCCACCTTCCTGCCAGCGACAGCAAGATGAAAGGTCAGTCGGCAAAGATAATCAAGTATACCGAAGCTATTTATGAAGGGGGGGGAGATCTTCCTTACTCTTCCTCGATAAGCATGGAGTTCAAGTTGAACTCCATGGGAGGGGAGGGCTCCCGTCCTCTCTTCGGAGGTGGAGGGGTAGAACTATCCGGCAACTCTGACGTGAGGCAAGGCGCAGGGGGCTCCAGCAGGGGCGAGCTCTGAGAAGAGCTCGAGCCGGAGTGGGGGATGGAATCAACTTCCACATCCGCCAATTGCTTGGTAGGGGAAGTCTTGATCCCGGCTAGGCGAGTAGATTGGCAGCACACCACGTCAGTCTTGGTGACATTGGTGGTGGTCTTTTTCACCCTCTTGGCGGCAGGCGCTAGATTAGGAGCCACCGCCCCCCGGTTAGCAGTACGCCTACGAGGGCGCTTATCCAAGACCTGGTCAGGGGCTTGGGACCCATCCGCGAGCCATTCGACCTCGAGCTCCGCCACCTCACTGATCTCCTCCTCCCCCTCTTGGAGCTCCGTTGCCGTGGTGGCCAAGGCATAGAGCCCGGCAAACTTGTTCCCGGCAGGAACATCCCGGGCAAGTTCTTCCCCGGCAGCCCCCTCCATGGCCTGCGCCTCGCTGCCGCCGTGGGAAGAACTCTCATCTTCTTTCCCCTTGCCCTTCCCGGCCTTCGCGGCCCTTGCCATCTCCGCAAGACGGGCAGCTTTGTCCTCCTCAATCTTCCTCAGGATATACGCCACCTCCATGGAGGAGGTGCGCTTGTACATCCGGGTTTCAACCCTGGTGGCCCTCTCCACCAGAGCACCAGGCCACTCAAGCTCTTCATCAAGAGTGGGCAGCTGTCAATCGCTGTCCACTCCATGGGCGTTGCAGTTTGGCATCCACTTCAGTATCTGGTCCTGGGCTGAATTAATGTTCAGTGGGATAACTGTCGCCGGGAGTTTGAACATCTCAAAGCGGCCAAACAAATGTTCACACAACCAGGCGTGGCCGTAAACTCACAAGTTGTTGGCCAATCCCGGGAGCAACCTCATCCTGTCCCCAGCATCTCCATACAACCAAGCAGGCATGTCCCTCTTCTACAGCGGCGAAATGCGTCAGAGGAGAAAATCTGCCCCACATGCTCAATGGTCAGCCCAGCAGTCTTCAAATGGGTGATCCTATTTATTGTCGGGTGCAACCTATCATTGGTGAGGCCATAAGCGCTCCATTCCTTGCCGCGCTTGACTCATTCCGTCTGTGCCTCGCAGAAATCAGGGGCTTCCTCATCCTGAATCCAGCACCAATCGCCTCTCCACTCATCCCACCTCTCATGCTGCTTACCAGGGATGTAATCCCAAAGCTTCCTCGCCACCAGCAACATCCATCTGATGTTCCCGGAGCGATGACCCTTGTTCTCCACTCGCGAAACGAAATAGTGCCTGAACAGATCCACATTGGGGGCGACTCTGACAAAGTTCTCGCACAAGTGGGCAAAAATGGCCATGGTCGCCATTGCATTTGGTGTGAAGTCAAGGAGGTGGGATCCATAGATGGTCATGATCGCCTCAAAGAACTCCGAGAAAGGGGGACAGAGGCCGCAGATGAAATAAGCGCAGAAGAATCGGTACGAGTCTGGCGGATCTTCTTTCCCCTCCTCCAGAACGTTGGGCGCCCCGTGCCCTTTCGGGACGGGCCTCCCCCACAGATACCCGTAGCTTGCTTGAAGAACTAGGCCATCCAGATTTGACATAAGGAAGACAACGTTTCCCCTCTGCTTCTTGTTCAACTCCGCCGCCCACTTGCTCCCCTCGACGGCCACCTCCTTCGCCGCGGCCGTCTGCTTCCCTTTTTCCGCAGGCTTCTTCCCCATTCCCGCGAATGGTGATGCGAATGGGAGAAGGGGTCCGGTGAGAGGGTCAGCGGTGGGCAAGATAAAGTGGGAGAAGGGGCGGTGATTTGGCTTGCAGAGGAAGATGATGGAAGGGCGAAACAGGTAACAAGTGAACCGTGCCGCTCCATGTTTTCCTGTCTTTAAGGGAAGGGGCGTGGAGCGGAGGCGCGACGCTTCAGAAAGTTACCATTTTACCTTAACTGCAACCGTCCCATGACCCCACGACTCGCAGTAATTACGCGAAGTGGACATTGGATTGACTAGTCATCATGGCAAACCCGACATAGGCAGCCTTCTCCTGCCACGTGTCCGTACACTCTTTGGGGCCCTAACCCAACGTGCCGCGCTACACATATGGCTCAATCCCGGGGGCTTATGTCAGGGAAAACAAATAGGGGCATATATTTTCCCCTGACTTGTGCACGGACAGTGGAGATACAGGCGCAGGTATAAGGTTATAAGCCAAAGTACAAGAGACCAAGATCATCAAAGGATCAACATGCAGATCAAGAGCACCAAGACCAAGCCAAGGAAGCAAGAAGCCACCAGGAGTAAAGCCTCCCTTGCCGGGTAGATGAGCCTGGCGAGGATGGGGTTACCCCTAGAAGTAAACCCCCAAGACGCCCCGGCAAGGCCTGCCGGGACTCGCGGAGGCAAAACCACCTCACCACGACGCACGTCGTCAATCAGTGCGGTGTCAAGCCGCAAAGTGACTAAGTGGCAGCCATTTGCCACGTGGGAACCTCTTTCTATAGAAGATACCTACATATGACACCCGTCCTGTGACGTGTCGAGCGAGTAGGCGCGAAGCTGGCAAGATAGCCCTGCAAGGCTTGCCGGGCAAGCGCAACGTGACATCGAGTGGCGCATTTAATGCACTCTGTCAGCCTGTAGAGTTAGGTATGATAGCACTATTTGCTATCTTATCAGTGCATACTGACTGATTTGCCACTCTGGTGACCCCTTAGCCTTTAAAAGGAGGCCCATGGCAACCTTAGAAAGGTTGGACCCCGGATTAGCTAGTCCATGCCCTCATATTTCATACGCACGTAGCTGTTTGATCCTCAGGCGACCCTGCCGGGCAAACGCGCTACGGCCACCACCATTTTTCCACCATCAATCCACCAAAGCAGGAGTAAGGTTTTACGCCTCGCGGTGGCCCGAACCTGGGTATAATTGCTTGTTAATACAATTCTAGCATGAATAATAAAAATTTATCATGATACAAGGAAATATAAAATAACAACTTTATTACTGCCTCTATGGCATATTTCCTTCAAAATTGTCATGGCCACAGTGCGTATGTTACCATGCTATTCACACTGAAGTTACCGATGGGATGTTTTTCCACGACTTCTTCTCGGGTCAAAAAGTTAGCACAATGTTTGTGCATGAGTTATCGGCCCTGCTATGCATATATTATCATTCTATTTACATGGAATTTATAGAGGGAATATTTTCAACAATGTAACACCCCGAGAATCATGCTAGAGTAATCTCCCCCTAATGGTGGCCATGCCATCATTATTACCTTGCTAATTGCCACTTGCCAAAAAAATCAAATTCAAAATCCAATTTGAAATGCAAGTCAAAAATTTCCATCCTCTAACATGTAAACAAAATAGTTCATAATATGAAAAATATTCACTAAGTATTTGTCATGATGAAATCAACCTGATTTGAATTCCGAAAATGCCCCTGGAAATTAATTAAGTGGACCAGTAGCAAAATAATTGACCTTTTCAATTTCTAAAAATATATAAACAATTCCAAGTGCCCTGAAACTTTTTTTGCAGGTTGAGTATATTGCCCTATATTTTTGTGGAAACCTTCACATTTAACAAATATCATTTGATGCTCCAAATAAATACAAAACATCAGCGAGTATATAAAAACAGAAAACAATAAAAGAAATGAGCAAAATCTACTGTACATATGGGCTTTAATCCCCTACAATGCCCGTTGCCCAGTTCACTAGGGCCTTTTTCTCTATCTCTGGGCAGAGGCAGAGAGGCCATGGCGCTGTGCACACACGCATGCCATCCATGAACTCGATTCTGTTCGTGTCGATCATCCGCGGTGCTCTAGAGAAGGATATGATCACCCCGAATCCCCCGACAAACCCTAGCCTCCCCTTTCCCTCACTCGCCTCTCTCTCTCTCTCTCTCTTTCTCTCGTTTTCGACGTCACCGAACACTGCTGCCGCCGCGCCTTCATGTTGCCGCAGCCACCGTGCGTCTTGAGCCACCGGAGGATGTCTCGGATCACCCCCGTCCTCTTCTACACCGACGACAAGTACCGGTTCAAGCGGAAGCTCCTCTGAGCCGTCGCAATCGCTGTCTCGGCCGACTGCATCAACCAAGGTCGCCATCTCGATCCACTCAACCCCGAGCCTCTCCAAACTCCCCAAGTCCTCCACGAGCTCTATTGTGAGCTCCCGGTCCTCCGTGACCTTCCCCCTCTCCTTACCGCACCCTCTAATGTTGTCTCCTGCTAGCTCCGCCCGTTGTCGCCGTCGGCCATCACCGCATCCGTCGTTTCCGACCGCCCCCATGCGTTGTTGCTGCACTGCTGTTGGTGTTGCCGCTTCCCTGCCGCTGCTCGGTCCTCCACCCACGCGTGCCCCACCTCGCCTGCACACGCCAGTGCCCCACCGCACTGGCCACGCCTGTCGCTGCCCGCCAAGCTCCCCTGCGTGCTTCGCCCGCGCCCTCTAGACGCGCCCGCCTGCGCATGACCATGCACCATGCATGCCTTGGTCGCCCGCAGCCGCCCGTTGCCGCTGCTGATGGGGGCTCGCCCAGCCCACTCTTCACGCGTCGCCCTCGCATGACTGCACAGCCGCCCATGTCGTTGCCGCCCAACTCGACACCAGCGCCCCTATGCCCCATCTCCGGCAACCCCTGCCACCGCTAGCACCAACCATTGACATAGTGAGAGCGGTGGACGCCGCCGCATCGGGTGCTTGCCGGCATGCACCACCGCGCGCACATGCGTTTAGACTAGCTTGGTGCCAGTGACACATGGGCCAGCCGGATTAGGATTAGGGAGTTAATTATAATAACCCTGTGACATTGACCTGTGGGCCCGCCAGTTAGCTAATTTAATTAAAACCAATAAAAACCTTGTTAAGTCATTGTTCCACTGACAGCTGCGTCCCTTTGGGCCCGTTGACCCAGTCAAATGCTGACTGGGCTAGCCCCAGTCAATGACATATGGGTCCCCCTGGACCCTTCAACCATTCAACTGTTGACTGTGCAGTTGACTAGGCCCGCCATGTCAGCCTCTGGTGCCCCTCTGGGTGCATTGCACCGGCTCCACTTAGTATTTCACTGTAATTGTTTTTCGAATTAAAATTAATCCAGTAGTTCCAGAAATTCAAATAAATTTTGAAAAATCATAGATAATAAACTGTAAGTCAGATGAAACTAATTTATATATGAAAAATGATCAGAAAAATAGGACGAATCCGAATATGCCACCTACATACTTGTCACATGCCTCTAACACTGCAAACATGGAACCTTCCCCTCTGGATCGTTTGACCGTAAATGTGCGGAGCTGGGAAAATATTCCCAGATATTTTCCTGCTCCATCTATAATGTGTAGCATTGCAATAGGTCATCCCTAGCATAGCATATTGCCATGTCATGCATCGTGATGCATTTCTTTGCTTTATATTTATTGTTTCTTCCTCCTCTTCTCTACGGTAGACCTCGAGGCCGACGCTGCTCCCGAGTTTGACCACACTCCTGACGACGAGTCCCTTTCAGCAGAGCTTCCAAGCAATCAAACCCCCTTGATCATTCCTATATCGCCCATTCTTTCTCTCTCATGCTTGCATTAGATTTTGCTACTGTTGTTCGATAGCTCCTATTCTGATGCATAGCCTACTTTTGTAACCTGCTATTGTTACTTTATCTGATATCTATATACTTAGTATAGGTTGGTTAGTGATCCATCAGTGACCCCTCATCCTTGTCCTTGTTGCCCCGCTTTGTTACCAAGGACTCGATCAACGTGACCGACATTTAGAGACCGGCACATCACCGCACACCTCCTTAGTTGTACGACTCTGTAGTGCTACTATCGAGCGTCGGGGGTGATACCTCCTACCTCACTCCAGATGATACCTATGTAGCATAGCTAGTCGGTTGTGGGTTACCGAGGGTGATTCCTCTTTCACCACCTCCGATGATGCCTCTGTCGTGCAACCCCTCAAGTGTGAACCTATCGAGGGTGATTCCTCCAAGTTCACCTTGATGGATACTTCGAGTGGGAATCCATCGAGGGTGATTCCTCGGATTTCCCCCTTGATGACACAGACACAATGTTACCTTTACCTGTTGCCCCTTTTACTGGTGTTGTGGAACTGAAGGGATAAGCGGTACCACCCCGATAGAGGTGGACCTGAGTTCCCGACAGTCTCTTGTAAGTCGGTTTGACCTGGAGGGGACCCGCGAGATAATTATGAGGCAAGGCCGGGCAGGCATACCACCCTAGAGAGGGATGGGCCTGACCCTTGTCGTAAATCCTCGAGACGGGGCGACAAGATCACGGATCTTCTCCGCGCTCTCCCAAGACACTCACAGTTTGGATGTGATCTGAGTAGGCCTCTGGCATTTTTGCACTAATCACCACACGGGAGTCAGTATGGGGACTCGGCATCATACAATTCTCCAAAAGTTGTTCGTATGTCAGCGACTGAGTGGCGCGCGCCCGGTTGGACGGTAACCACATGCGCTTGTATAAGGAGGTGGGTCTGCTCTAGGCCGCGTACGCAACACGCATGAGTGCAAAGGGCGATGGGCCCAAGACTCGGAGCGCTTAGGATGTAGACCAGCGTGCTGGCCTCCCTGTTGAGCCTAGGTAGGACTATGGTGTGTCGATCAGCGGAGGCCGGGCATAACCCGGAAAAGAGTGTCTGGCCAAAGTTAATCGAGCGTGTTGGGTAAGTTGGTGCACCCTTGCAGGGAGGTATATCTATTGAATAGCCGTGTCCACGGTAACGGACGAGCGGAGTTGTATGCCGATCTATTACAACTAGAACTGGATACTTGAGACACTAAATGGATATGATGGCTCCGAGATCGCTTTCTCGCAGGGAGTTGAGGAAGGATCTCTGGGCATTACTAAAATGTAATTGTTGCTTATGTTATGCTAATCTGCACTCTTTTAATGCTGCAAGACGCTAGTCTTTGATAGGCTAGGCCTTCCCCTCTATTCTGGCATTTCTGCAGTATAGTCCAAAGATATAGCCCCATTCCTTTGATACCTATGCATACTTAGCATATATCTGATGTAAGTCTTGTGAGTACTTTGGATGAGTACTCACGGCTGCTTTGCTACCTTTTTCCTCTTTACCCAATTGCTGCAAACAGATGATGGAGCCCAGGAGCCAGCTGATCCCGCTGTTTACTACTACTACCCCGACGGAGCTGATACGTCTCCGTCGTATCTACTTTTCCTAACGCTTTTTCTCTTGTTTTGGACTCTAATTTGCATGATTTGAATGAAACTAACCCGGACTGACGTTGTTTTCAGCAGAACTACCATGATGTTGTTTTTGTGCAGAAATAAAAGTTCTCGGATTGGAACGAAACTTTGCGAGGAATTTTTATACAATAAAAGATAATTTCTAGAGCTAAGAACCACCGGAGGGGGGCACCTGTGTGGGCACAACCCACCAGGGCACGCCCCCCTCCATGCGCGCCCAGGTGGGTTATCCCCACCTGGTGGCCCCGTAGACCTCAACCCTGATACTACAAAATCACATTTTCGGAGTAAAAAATCAGGGAGGAAGAATTATCGCGTTTCACGAGATGGAGCCGCCGCCACCTCCTATTCTTCATCGGGAGGCCAGATCTGGAGTCCGTTTGGGGCTCCGGAGAGGGGGATCCCCGATCTTCGTCATCACCAACCCTTCTCCATCGCCAATTCCATGATGCTCCCCATTGGGAGTGAGTAATTCCTTCGTAGGCTCGCTGGTCGGTGAGGAGTTGGATGAGATTCATCATGTAATCGAGTTAGTTTTGTTAGGGCTTGATCCCTATTATCCATTATGTTCTGAGATTGATGTTGCTATGACTTTGCCATGCTTAATGCTTGTCACTTTGGGCCCGGGTGCCATGATTTCAGATCTGAACCGTTACCATTATATCTTTGTTCTAGATCCGATCTTGCAAGTTATAATCACCTACTACGTGTTATGATCCGGCAACCCCGGAGTGACAGAAGTTGGTGCACTTCCCGGTGATGACCGTAGTTTGAGGAGTTCATGTATTCAGTATGTGTTAATGCTTTGTTCCGGCTCTCTATTAAAAGGCGGCCTTAATATCCCTTAGTTTCCAATAGGACACCGCTTCCACGGGAGGGTAGAACAAAAGATGTCATGCAAGTTCTTTCCATAAGCACGTATGACTATTTACGGAATACATGCCTACATGATATTTATGAACTGGAGCTAGTGCCGTATCGCCATAGGTTATGACTGTTATATGATGAATATCATCCAACGAATTCACCGATCCAATGCATACGAATTTTTGTGATATTGTTTCTACTAAGTTACTACTGCTACTGTTACTATTGCAATTGCTGCAAAATCATTGCTATCACTATTACCATTACTATTGCTGTTGCTACTACTATCGAAACTATCATACTACTTTGCTACTGATCACTTTGCTGCAGATAATTAATCTCTAGGTGTGGTTGAATTGACAACTCAGATGCTAATACTTGCAATTATTCTTTGGATCCCCTTGTGTTGAATCAATAAATTTGGGTTGAATACTCTACCCTCGAAAACTGTTGTGATCCCCTATACTTGTGGGTTATGAAGACCTTTTTCTGGCGCCGTTGCCGGGGAGCATAGCTATATTTGTTGAGTCACTTGGGATTATTATCAAATTATCACTATGAAGAATATGATGGACGCTAAGACTAAGATTTTTCCCTCCAAGACAAGGGGAGGTAAGGACTTGCCATCTAGCTCTGCACTTGATTCACCTTCTGTTATAAGTAAACTTGCAACACCACCACATTCTATTAATCCTGATATGTCGCAAGTTATTGATGATGCTACTTCTGCTATGAATGATATTTGTGATGATTCTAGTACCTTGCTTGATAATAATGTGCCACTAGGTGAATTTCTTGATGAACAACTTGCTAGAACTAAAGCTTTTCAGAATGCTGAAACCGATGAAGAGCTTGAAACTGAAAATTTTGAAACACCTATTAGACCTAGTTCTCCTATATATGAATTGCCTAAGGTACCGGAAGGTTATGTTATGGATGAGGAGACAACTAGGGACTTTCTTGCTTGCAATGATAGGGATGATCTTAAGAAATTATTACGCAAACTGAAAGAAAATTCTGTAAATGCTAGAATGAAATGTGATCCTAAGTTTGCTATTTCACCTATCTTTTTTGATGACAAGGATTATGAATTCTCTGTCGATCTAGAGTTAATTACTTTGGTTGAATCTGATTCTTTCCATGGTTATGAAACTGAAACTGTTGTGGCACATCTTACTAAGTTGAATGACATAGCCACCCTTTTTGCTCATGATGAGAAGATTCGCTATTATTATATTCTCAAATTATTTCCATTCTCACTAAAGGGTGATGCTAAGACTTGGTATAATACTCTTGCTCCTGGTTGTGTGCGTAGTCCCCAGGATATGATTTATTACTTCTGTGGAAAAATATTTTCCTGCTCATAAGAAACATACTGCCTTACAGGAAATATTTAACTTTGTGCAAATTGAAGAAGAGAGACTCCCACAAGCTTGGGGGGAGGCTTCTCCAATTTCTTAATGCTTTACTTGATCACCCTCTTGAGAAAAATGAAATACTTGATATCTTCTATAATGGACTAACATGTGCTTCTAGTGATTTCATATATAGTTGTGCTGGTTGTATTTTCAGGGAATGAACTGTTGAACAAGCTGAAGAATTATTGAATAACATATTGAAAACTTATGATGATTGGACTCTTCCTAAATCACCGCCCAAACCTACTCCGAAGAAGAGGGGTATCTTATATCTCAGTCCTGAAGATATGCAAGAGGTTAAGAAATCTGTGAAGGAAAAAGGTATTAAAGCTGAGGATGTCAAAAATTTACCTCCTATTGAAGAAATACATGGGCTTGATACACCACCACCATCTAAGGTGGTAGAGGTAAATTCTTTAATGAAATTCAATGACAATGACTGTTGGTGCAACAAACCCTAGGTCTATTGCCCAGACTGTGCACAGGCACGGGAACAATATTGAAGCAGCAACCCAAGTCAGAGCACAAGGGACTGAGAGATTCGAAGGACCAACATGCGGATCAGAGGGACCAAGATCAAGCTAGAGAAGCAAGATACCCTCAGAGGAAAGGCCTCCTTTGCCGGGCAGGCGAGCTCGGCAAAGGGCGAGGCCACACCCAGAAGCAGACAACCAAGGTGTCCCGGCAGGGCCTGCCAGGACTCACGGAGATGAGACCACCTCACCAACCACTCCACCATGACCCATGTCGTCGATCAGTGCAGTGTCAAGCTGCAAAGTGGCTGAGTGGCAGCCATTCGCCACATGGCAGCCTCTCCCGACAGGAAACACCCACATATGACACATGTCCTGCGACGTGTCAAGCGAGCAGGCATGGAGCTGGCGAGATGGCCCGGCAAGCCTTGCCGGGAAACCAACAATGTGACGTTGAGCGGTGCATCTAATGCGCCCTGTCAGCTCGCAGAGTTAGGTATGATAGCACTGTTTGCTATCTTATCAGTGCATAATGACTACTTTGCCATTGTAGTAACCCCTTGATCTATGAAAGGAGGCCCATGGCAACCATAGGAAGGGTTAGAAGGTTGGATAACTCACACCCCCATACGCGTGTAGCCGCTGCCGCCCTGAGGCAACCCCTGCCGGGCAAGTGTACTTCGCTCCACCAACACCTTTCCACCATCAATCCACCAAAGCAGGAGTAGGGTTTTACGCCTCACGGCGGCCCGAACCTGGGTAAAAATGCCCGCGTGATCTCTGTCGTGCTGCCCCACACTCCTCTGCTCTTTGTGCAACGCGGCGCCCCCCTGCCGAACCAGCAAGGGGCCTTCTCATCCCATAGGTGGCCGTGGTTTCCCGAGCATCTTTGGCGCGCCAGTTAGGGGACTCGCTTGCGCGAAGTTGAAGGCGTGTGTAGCGCGTCATCTTCATCGCCATCTTCATCTTTGACGGCACCATCGGCCATGGCGCCCAAGAAGAAACCCGGTCCTTTGGCTCCACTACAAGAAATATGTCAACTTGCGACCCTCACTATTGGTCACTGAAAGGTCATTGTTTTTCATTTGCGACCTTTTTTTGACCAAAAATAGAAGGTCAAAAGCTGGCGGTCGTAAACTGAAATTAACGACCTTCTCTGTGAGAAGGTCGTGGAATTCCATGACCAAAACAAAAGGTCATTGATTCTATGACATTATGTTTTGGTTGCTAGCTCTCTGCCCAGGCCACGTCGGATCCGACGTGGCAATTTGATGTGGCAAAATTGCGACCAATTGAAAAGGTCGTTCATAAGATTCAGCCCGGTCCGATTAGGTGTCTATATGGGCTGAGCCCAACAATTCAGCCCATTTATATATTTATTTTCCTGTCAATTTACGCTAGCTATATGGGCCTAGCCGAGCAATTCAGCCTTTTTATTTCTGTGTGCAGCCTTTTACAGCGTATGATCTTTTATTTTTCGCCATTTTATTTTTCACCATTTTATATTGGTCCCAAGTATCATAATATCATACACTGGTCCCACACGTCAGAAATTTCAAATGTGCTCAAATTATTTTGATAAGTGGGTCGCATGAGTCATGTTTCCATTGCACACATTTTCAAATCACGTACATAATTACTATTTCATATGAAATAGAAATTGTAATTCTGAAACATACAACATTTAATTCAGAAACAGAGAGAAGATACATGAAATTCTAGAGTTCTCAATGCCCAGATAACCCAGCTATTATTACATAACTTGCTATATAAGAATGTGTTGGAGCTTCTTTGAACATCTTTCGTCTTGAATTTACGCAAAATATCTGCCAACAAGAAAACAGAACAGCAAGGATATGGTGAATAACAACAACAACAACAACAACAACAACAACAACAACAACAACAACAGGTGATGGGGTGCTATTTAGTAGTAAGATCATGTCTGGAAAGAAACATGCATGAAAATTAAGAAGAGCTAGAGCAAGTCTACATGAAAATTAAGAAGTGCTATTTAGTGTGGATGCCCTCAAGTTTTCGTGCACGTCATGCCAAGTCTGCCAACACGTAGCATGCATATAGGCCATAAAAATGATCAAATGAGGAAGGGCTGAAGCCAAATAGTGGTTCCTCCATGCAATGATCACAGTTAGATAGCATCGACCTACTACAGTTCATATTACAACAACACTAGTTCATGTGAGAAACACATAGGGTCCAAAGTACAAACCAAAAACAATCTGACTTGGGTAAACCAGGACAGGATGAAACAAAATTATTCATTTTGGATATAAAGAGGAATACGGTGTCCACCTTATACTACAACATCATCATCAGGATTAAAACAACACATTTATAGTTAGAGTGTTGGATGAGAAAAATATCAATTGAAACCAACTAGAGCAGGTGAGCCAGGGATAAGTAGCACCAGGAAAATAATGGTACATTCACAACTTCAGTTCACGTAAATATCACCACATGTATCAGTATACAGGCAGCAATAGTATCATCGAGCACAGCAAAGTAGCAGCTTGACCCAAACTATACAGTCAGCCTCCTATACACCCAACCTACAGCAGTTGTGGCTACACACAAACTACAGCAGCAGTTCTACCAATAGCAACAGATCGAGTCAATTGTCTCACCTACAGCAGCTCACCAGGAGCGAAGTTGAGGAGGGCCGGGGCAGGAGCAGCTGGATGCAGGTCACGGGCGTGGTCGGGGAAGGACGCAGGTCATCCGAGGATCCCGTCGACAATGTCGCCGTCTTGGTTGCCGGAGAGCTGTGGCCGTGGCTGTGTCCACATGCCTGTATCCAGCCTGCAACCATCATGCGTACATTCAGTTTATTCAGCATAATCCTACTGTCATTTCCGAGTGAACTAGCCAGTTAGTGTAAATATGTATCTGAATAACAAAGCGAGGGCATGGCCATATATATACCTGAGTGATGGCCTCAGCCTAACCAAGTCTTATCATGAATTTACAGTATATTCCAAAGTTTTTACAAGTGAAAAATAGTGCCAAATGGGAAAATGGAATTATTTGTATCAAGGACAGTACTATGAACTAATTTCTCTGCAAGGGGTTAGTGTGAATATGTTATGATGTTATCCCCAAGCAAACTGGATTCAGATTGCCTTCTAGCATCTTTACAGCAGGCATAATGCAAATACCAACTATTTCCATTCAACTCCTTCTACTTATGTCTAATACTACAAGAGTCTAGACAGCTCCCAATTTCTAACTGAAGATTAGCAACAGTTCAGTTTCAGTAAACTGTTCTTCAGACAGTTTCATTACACTGTCTTCCAGCACAAGCTGGTCATGTCAATGTAGCAAAGAGTATCGACCAGTAGGAAGTAGGAAGCTGGCAATGGTGCGTCTCACCTGGCGTCCCGGCCATGACGACAATGATGTCGAGGGTCTGCCTGCTGCGGGGCAGGTCGACGACCAGTGGTGTAGTCGCGCGGGTTTTGCATCAACTTAAGCCTGAGGCACAGGCCAGTCACCGTAGCCATACTGCAGTGCTGCATAGTCGGGGTGAATGTTATCCTGAAAAGCAATTGTAAGGTGTGAACAGTGATCCCCAAAAGTTCAAGCTGGATGATAGTTCTTGACTTCTTGCATGAAACAAAACACTCGTGCGAGAAGACTGTGTACAGTGCAATGAGAATAATATAGGATGCTTCGCCTGCAATAAGTAAATGCATCCTGAAGGTCGTAGTGAATCAGAGATTGGGACTACAATTTCATCCCTAGCAAATATATGTTTCCTGGTTATTATTCATTTCCAAATGCAGGAAACCATCCCGGTGACCCAGCTTGTCCGAGAGACTGCTGATGCTATGCAGGAGTTCACGCAATCTGGGTATGCTACTATACTTGGCACTTTCTATTTATTATACTACTAATGAGGTTACAAAATTGTTTAAATCAGTCACTTGTTATTCCTGAATTACTATTAGAACAATAAGTTGCTTGACAGTTTTACCAAAAGCTTTACAATGCCATTTGATGTAACTTGTTTTTGTTAACAAGAATTCAAATATGAAATATAACTTCAATGTCTGTTGATTTTGTCACTTAATTGTGAAACACAACAATCATTTAGGTAATTGCAGAGAATCAGTGAATCAAAAATCAAGAAAACAATAATATACGAGTGTCACAGCAACATTAATATACAAGTGTTATAATGTTCACACAATCAAGAATCAACAATCATCTAACTTGTTTCTGTTAACTCTGTAGCAACATTAATATACAAGTGCCACAGCAACATCCTCCATCCAACTTGCAGTGAATCAAGAAAACAATCAGTCGTGGACACATCCGATTCACTGCAGATGGACGAACATTGCTATACCATATATTAACCCAAAAAAAACTTTGTACGAGGAACATTGCTATACCATATCTGGTGCCCCTTGTACTCCACCAGCTTTGTATGAGGAACATCCAATTCACCCGGAGACATTAACCCAGTTCTGGTGCCCCTTGTACTCCACCAGATTTGTATGAGGAACATTGCTATACCATATCTGAACCAAAAAAACTATGTCAGCCAGGTACACAAACCATGTCCGAAGATAACTGAAATCATGCACCAAAGACAGAGAATTCAGTTCAATGTCCAACTAAAAAAGGACCTGCTCTCTGCTCTCATATCTGAACCAGTTCTACTACACGTGCAGGTGTACCAAATCCTTCAATCGGCATATGTGCTATATGACAGGAGAGAGTTCATCCAAACACAGTTAAAGAATTTGGACCATTCTAGCTAATAAGAAGGAAAGACCGTATGCTTCTTCTACATACGATGGAGCTGCACCAGCATTTGTTTAAGGATCGGCATGTCTAAATTTAGTGTGTGTTGCGTCTGTGTTGGTAACTGAAATTAGTAGTACCTAAGGGCAGATAGCTGACGACCTTGGGACAGAACCACTGCTGCGCGAGGACGGTGGCACGGTGCTCGGCCTCCCCGCCGTCGGCCATGGCGACCTGCGCGAGCTCCTCCTGCAAGGCATGCGCGATGACCTCGTCGTTCTCCACCGCGTCGACCTTGACCTCGGGGGCGGGGGCGGCTGCGGCCAGTAGGAGCGAAGGACGACAGCAGTCAGCGTCTCTTGTAGGGCCCCGGACGCGGACGAGAGGCGTCGGAGGGCACGGCCGCGTCGTCGCCGGAGAAGAAGCAGGGTGGCTCCTCCACCGGCGCGAGCGCGCGACCGTGGAGAAGCAGACTACCTCCCAGCTCGGAGAGTGATACGTCTCCAACGTATCTATAACTTATGAAGTATTCATGCTATTATATTATCCATCTTAGATGTTTTATATGCATTTATATGATATTTTATATGATTTTTGGGACTAACCTATTAACCTAGAGCCCTGTGCCAGTTTATGTTTTTTCCTTGTTTTTGAGTTTTACAGAAAAGGAATACCAAACGGAGCCCAATTGACGTGCCAATTTTTGATGATTTTTTATGGACCAAAAGAAGCCCCTGGAGTAAAAGAGTTGGGCCAGAAGACTCCCGGGCTGTCCACGAGGGTGGGGGTGCGCCCACCCCCCCTAGGCGTGGGCCCCTGCCTCGTGGATGACTCGGAGACCCCCCTGACGTGAAACCAATGCCAAAAAATCCTATAAATACAGAAACCCCCAGAAATTAACCTAGATCGGAAGTTCCGCCGCTGCAAGCCTCTGTAGCCATGAGAAATCAATCTAGACCCTCTCTGTCACCCTGCCGGAGGGGGCCATCATCACCGGAGGCCATGGAGGAGGATCCCGGAGGGGCCATCATTGCCAAGAAGGCCAAGGACCAGAGGGAGAACCTCTCCCCATCTATGGGGGAGGCCATGGAGGAGGAAGCACAAGGGGGAGAACCTCTCATCCTCTCTCTCGGTGGCGCCGGAGTGCCATTGGGAGGGGAATCATCGCCGCAGTGATCGTCTTCATCAACATCACCATCCTCATCTCTTTTACGTGGTCCACTCTCCCGCACCCTGTTGTAATCCCTACTTGAACATGGTGCTTTATGACACATATTATGATCCAATGATGTGTTGCCATCCTATGATGTTTTGAGTAGATATCCTTTGTCTTTGGGTTGATTGATGATCTAGATTGGTACGAGTTGTATGTTTTATTTTGGTGCTGTCCTATTGTGCCCTCCGTGTCGCGCAAGCGTGAGGGATTCCCGCTGTAGGGTGTTGCAATACGTTCATGATTCACTTATAGTGGGTTGGTGAGTGACTGAAACACAAACCCGAGTAAGGGGGTTGTTGCGTATGGGAATAAAGAGGACTTGATGCTTTAATGCTATGGTTGGGTTTTACCTTAATGATCTTTAGTAGTTGCGGATGCTTGCTAGAGTTCCAATCATAAGTGCATATGATCCAAGAAGAGAAAGTATGTTAGCTTATGCCTCTCCCTCATATAAAATTGCAATGACGACTACCGGTCTTGTTAACAATTGCCTAGGATAATTCCGCACACCGACCCATCATTATTCCACACTCACTATTTATAATATTTAGTAATATATTCTAACTTTATGATAACAGCACCTACTTTTATGTTTTAGCTCTCCGACAAAGTTATCCTCTTCATACCCACAACGTAGTTTTATTTCTCGTTTCTAGTTGGAAGCAAACCTTCGGTGTACGTAGAGTCCTATCAGTGGCAGATAGGACTTGAGAGAATATTGATCTTACCTTTAGCTCCTTGTGGGTTCGACACTCCATACTTATCACTTCCACCTTTGGGAATTGCTATGATGATTCCCTACACTTGGGGACTATCAGAGAGCGGGGGGAGCCCGCCGGTGCTGGGCCGCGGCGGCTCCCTTGCCCTGCAGCCGCCACGTGCTCTGGTACATCTCCTATAGTGTCGCGCCACCACCGGCCCTGCCGGAGAGATCCATCGCTGCCGCGGCCGGTCGAGATCGATCGATCGAGGGGGGAGAGGAGGATTGTTTCCGTATCTTCGATCGATTGGGGAGGGAGCGTGAGAAGGTGGAGAAGGAAGCGAGGGGCTGGCGGTGAGGGTGCGACGTCGCGAGAGAGAAGACGGCGGGGAGGAAGGGGAGGGGTCGGGGTGGCGATGCGGTGAGGAAGGGCGCGATGGAGAGGAGCTCCGCCGGATCTGGAAGTGGAGAGGAGGAGAGGGAAAGAAAGGAGGCGGGGGGGTGGATGGAAAATGACCACGAGGACATAGCTAGAGTTTCGGGGTTGGTGTGGAAGGGTTGATGACTGTCGTTGGATCCACGAGTATCCGACGGTGTTTGATGCATGATCCGCGTGAGACGTCCGCGGACCAATCAGAATGCAGTACGACATTATTACCATCTAAATTGGTCGCAATTGACTAAAAATAGGCAGTTACTACAAATCATCCGGATGATTTTAGCCAAAAATAAGCCGCATGGAGAGCCGTTCGATCAGACGCACCATAGCCACTAAATCCGGCAACTCCCATGGCAGCAGCACGCAGCAGCTCCATGGCAGCACCGCGCAACGGAACCTCAATGACCCCGGCGGCGCTTCGCTGCAGCTCCGCCCTCGTCGGAGCTTCAATGAACCCGGTGGCGCTTCACTGCAGCTCCCGCGATGCTTCACTGCACCTGCGGTGGTGCTTCACTGCAGCTCCATGGGCTCTTCATTGAAACTTCGGTAGCACTCCCGCCGGCCGCTGGTGAAGCTTCACTGCAGCGCCACCGCTGCACAACGGTGCTCCATAGCAGCATCGGCTGCCCTGTCAAACCTCCACTGCAGCATCCAATGGTTGCCGGTGAAATTTCACTATAGCGCAACGTGAGGGCGACGGGTGTTGCGATGAAGCACGCAGCGGTGACAACGGATCCTGTGATGCAACACAGCGGCGATGACGGATCCCGCGAAGATTCGTGGCTTTCAAGCCAAATGATCAATCTTATGGCCACATTCATGGCATAGTTTGTTCAGATGATGTCATATTTTGCACAAGTTTACATCGTAGATTGGCAAAGAACATTGACAAAGGGAGTTTTTATTTCTTTTGCATGAAAAAACAATTTTGCATTTTTTGAGTGCCCAAAATAAGTTTTTTTGTGAAGGACTTACCATCTATTTGTTGCAAAATTGTACCAAATCAATTTTCTAAAATACTAGGCCATATATAATGCACAATTGACCAAATGGTTAGGTGTCAAAAGTTTCGATGCACCTCTCATGAAAAAGACAAATTTCCGCCGATTCAGCAGAAAGCGGGTAAAATTTGTACTGTAGCTGCCTCATAGTTTGCTCTTTATTTTTTCCAAAAATCATTTCTAGGTGCATAACTATCTATTTAATCAGAGAAACATCAAAAGATTTCCAAGATTCAACAACTAGCTAGGAACGGTCATTCCCGCCGTTTTGACCGCATTTTGAAACGGGCATAAAAAATTCAAAAAAAAATTAAAAATTTGGAAAACCTTCGCATTTTGTCATCATATGTGACTAAGTTTCCAGGAAAAATAATAAACTTGTAATACGGCAATTATTTTTAAAAAGTGTTCTCAGAAACGAGCTATCATGCGTGAAGATTCATGGCTTTCAAGCCAAATGATCAATCTTATGGCCGCATTCATGGCATAGTTTGTTCAAATGATCTCATATTGTGCACAAGGGTGCATCTTGGAATTCCAAACAATGTTGCCTAAGGGAGTTTCCATTTTCTTTGCACGGAAAATTCATTTTCCATTTTTTGAGTGCCCGAAATGAGGTTTTTTTGTGAAGGAACTACCAAATAAATTTTGTAAAAATGGACCAAATCAATTTTATAAAATACTAGGCCATGGTTAATGCACAATTGACACAATGGTTGGGTGTCAAAAGCCTTGATCCACCTCTGGTGAAAAAGACAAATTTCCGCCGATTCAGTAGGAAGCGGGTCAAATTTGAACTGCAGCTTCCTCATAGTTTGCTCTTTATTTTTTCCAAAAATCATTTCTAGGTACATAACTATCTATTTAATCAGAGAAACACAAAAAAAATTCCAAGATTCAACCACTATGTAGGAACGGTCATGCCCGCCGTTTTGACCGCATTTTGAAACGGGCATAAAAATTCAAAAAAAAATTCAAAAAATTGGAAAACCTTCACATTGTGTCATCATATGTGACCAAGTTTCCAAGAAAAATAATAAACTTGTAATACAGCAATTATTTAAAAAAAAGTGTTCTCCGAAATGAGCTATCATGCGTGAAGATTCATGGCTTTAGAGCCAAATGATCAATCTTATGGCCACATTCATGGAATAGTTTGTTCAAATGATCTCATATTGTGCACAAGGGTGCATCTTGGAATTCCAAACAATGGTGCCTAAGGGAGTTTTCATTTTCTTTGCATGGAAAATTCATTTTCCATTTTTCGAGTGGCCGAAATGAGGTTTTTTTGTGAAGGAAGTACCAAATAATTGTTGAAAAATGGACCAAATCAATTTTATAAAATACTAGGCCATGTTTAATGCACAATTGACAAAATGGTTGGGTGTAATTTTTTTTATCCACCTCTGGTGAAAAAGAAAAATTTCGGTTAGTAGGAAGCGGGTCAAATTTGAACTGCAGCTGCCTCATAGTTTGCTCTTTATTTTTTCGAAAAATCATTTCTAGGTACATAAGTATCTATTTAAGCATAAATAAATGGTTTGGTGGTGATACGTTGAGGTTTGGACGGTGGCCCAGGGCCCCAACTCCAAAGCGCGTAGACTCGCATGCCCGCCGCGTGGTCACTGCGTGACCGTGGCGTTGCCATGCGTTCTGGGAATCCTAGGCATGTCTAGTAGGTTTTGCACTCCCCAAGTAGATGCTTGGAAGAAAATAACAATAGAAGAATCTCACGAGGAGGCCGAACAATGCGCACACGTGAATTAGCACCCAAGTGTTTGATTAGTGGTACGGGAAATGCACATGGCCAATGGGCATGAGTTTTGGCCGAGGATGATCATCTAATAAGGACACTATCTTGGAAAATTTGCAGCTCAAATGGAGGAGCCAAGGTGTCACTTGCTTTGCAACGTACCACATTGGACAGAAATATGAATGTTCAAGCCACACTCACATGTATTGTTAGATGGGGCTCAAATTTTGTGGAGAGCAATTATTTGGGAATATAGAAGATGTGGCAAAAATTCAGCTCATTAGGATATGCCTAGCTAGTACTTCCTTCACAACAGTTCGAGTTGAACAAAAACTTTGGAAATTTGGCGAGGAAGATTTACCACGCAAATGGAGTTGAATATTGTCATGAGGCAATGATTTGGATAGTAAAGAATGCCCAATTTTTTTGGGAATTTATGGGAATGACAGAAATATAGGTTGCTTCACAACCTAGGGCAAAAATTGATACATGGACATGACACATAGGCAAAACTGATGAGGTGGCGCCTAGTCATAGCAATCCGCCACAACTTACAAGGTTATGACCATCTATATTGGTCGTGATCAGCTAGAAATAAGGCAGCGGATCAGTGTTGTCTGCTTTATGACCATTTCGTGTAAGGAAATTACGACCTTTATGGCCAAAATGGTCGATATAGTTGAGGGTTTGGAGCCCCCTGAGCAGCTTTTGACCAATTGGTCTCAAATGGTCATAGATCTATGACCAATTCTTCCAGATCACTGACAGAAGGTCACTAGTTGAGATATTTCTTGTAGTGCTCAGCCATCCACCTCGAAGGCTCCGCCGCCCGCGGCCTCTAACATTGCGGGAGGGGGGGAGACACGCAAGGACGCGGGCGCTGCTGGGGTGTGGTCAGAGCAGGCGGCACCGTCACCAGTTCCCCCGCGGCCGACGCAGGAGCAGGAGGCATTGGAGAAGAGCAGCATCAGCAACACCCCGACGGCTATGCTCCACAAGGTACGAGCGATGGAGTTACTCCATCTATGCCCCTCTCTCCCACCGACGGGCACATCCGCAGCAAAGGCACACAGACCGGGGCGAATCGCCGCTCTCCGGCTGCTCCCAACACGGGTGCGGCCACAGCGCGTGCACCTCCCCCGGGACGGGTCGACCAAGCCGCTGCGCCCGACAGAGCCGCTGGCCCTCGAGCACCTTCTTCGCACCACATCCAGGTGGTCACCCTGCAGCAGTAGCAGGGGCGCAATGCTGCCGCTGCTGGCACCGTCAGGAGCAGAGCGACAGTGGGATCAACTTCATCATCACCCATGCCAAATACAGCTTCGAAGGCCATGGCGCGGGCTCAACAGCTGCTGAGGTTTCTGTCAGCGGCCGAGAAGATGGACGAATGGCGTGCCACCATCCAAAGTCTACTCGGTTTCGTTGAAGTTGGGGGCTCATGGCGAGCTGGCCCACCACGGCCTCCCCAAGTGAGGGTGACGGCTCATGCTGCTGACCGTACGGAAGGGGCCATCCCTACGATGCAGTCCCCACCATGGTAGCCAGTGCGAGCGCAACAGAATCAAGACCCCGACGACGTCTCGATGGCCTCTTCTGACCCTCGAGCGTGTCCGGGCCAACGACCCCCAGAGGATAGGCGGAGGGGAGACACGCGAGTTGTTGTCGAGCAACGCTGTGACGACCTCCGCCGGACAGATGGGTGCGACGGGCCGTTGTCTACGAGCCCGCGCTCTGTATTGGCGGGTGCCTACCTTTCGAGGTTGGCAGCCCTGCCTTTACTCGTGAGCTGTGGAAAGTCTGTTGGCCGTCCATTCGCACGTTCAAGCCAGAGATACCTGGGAAGTATGATGGGAGGCTGAACCCGACAGAGTTCCTGAGCATCTACATCATCGTTGTTCAGGCTGCCACTAGAAGAGATGAGAAGGTGTTTGCCAACTACTTCCCTTTGGCCTCAAGTCCAATGTGAGGTCTTGGTTGATGCACCTGCCGGAGAACTCCATTTCGTCATGGGCTGACCTGTGCCATGAATTCATTGGCGCCTGCACCGGTGTCATCAAGAACCCAGCAGGCCCAGTGAATTGCAGCTTCTCCAACAGAAGGAAGGAGAAACCCTCCATAAGTATTTACAGAGATTCATCAAAGTTCATAGAAACACCCAAATATCCATCCGACAACCGTGATAGCTGCCTTCCAGTCCAATGTGCGCAACCGCCGGATCCGTTCCAAGATGACCATACGGTTGCCCAAGACTGTGAAGGAGCTCTAGACATTGGTGGATAAGTGTGCTCGGTTGGAGGAGGTAAGAAAGTTGCTCGGAGAGGAAGATTGCACCCATGTTGGTTCAGAGGATGATGATGAATCGATGATAGAGGCAAAGGTGTCCCGTCTTTCGATGAGATGGTGATTTTCGTTTTGGAGGAGTAGACTTTCACGATCCGACTACGAACGTGCGAGGATGTCGCGCCTTATGAATCGCTAAACCAACTCCGAGAGGTTATTGACCATGCCGGAGCATGATCAACCTGACCACGAAGGTCTATTTCCTACAAGCAAACGAAGAACAAGCAAGAAACTAAGATTGCAGTCTGGATATTGCGAATATAAGATGAAAGCTTTATTCATCAAGGTGGGGTTCTGTGACGCCTTGGTCTGGTCATTGAACACAAACAAAGTACGCGAAGTTGCAGCTATGGCTAACTTTTAATCTAAAAAAACCCAAAGTCTAAACGACGCCCTAAGGGCTGTATATATGGAGGAAGATGGGGGAATTCCATGGCCCTTGGAGGAGGGGTCCGAAACCAACCCTAACTCTTGTTTCCCCACACATAAGGGCTCTAAAAGCAGCCTATACTTAAGTATTTCGAAATTACATGGGCCTGGCCCAATAATAAGGTGACGCGGCACCTAGAATAGCCTATGGACGAAATTGATGAAGTGGCATCTTATATATTTCGTCCAAGACTTCATGCACTCATTACGGTGGCTTCAAAGTCCTGAAATCATCACTTGAAACTCCGTTCTTGTTTCCCTTGCGCATGCCATCATCTCCATGCTTGTTCTTGCTCCAATGTTCATCCTTCTTCAAGCTAGGCCCTTCATTTGTAAGCAAAACAAATGTATCCAATTTAGGCAGCATCATATTCTCATGAACTTTAGAATCACTACCAAGAAATGAAAGTACTTGGTAATTTAATTGGCGTGCACGAGCTCTAGTAATTGGTCCAGTATGTATAGTAGCAGGGGCTGTGGGTGTAACAATGGTATTGATGTCCTCATCATCCTCCCCTTCTTGAAATGAAGTCGTCCTCGATGGAAGCTCATCTTCCTCATCCAAATAAGGCTTCAAATCTGCAATGTTAAAAGTGGTACTAACCCCAAAATGTGTAGGCAGCTCAAGTTTATATGCATTATCATTTATTTTCTCTAACACCTTAAAAGGACCATCAACACGTGGCATTAGCTTTGTTTTGCGCAAATCAGGAAATCTATCCTTATGCAAATGTAACCAAACAAGATCTCCAGGTGCAAACGCAACATGTTTTCTACCCTTATCTCCAGCAAGTTTATATTTAGCATTCATACGCTCAATGTTTTCCTTAGTTAACTCATGCATTTTGAATATCAATTCAGCATGTTGTTTAGCATCAAAATTAACCTTCTCTGAAGATGGAAGAGGCAACAAATCAATAGGTGCACGAGGTAGGAAACCATACAGAATTTCAAAAGGGCACATCTTATTAGTAGAATGCAACGAACGATTATAAGCAAATTCAATATGAGGCAAGCATTCTTCCTACATTTTCTTAGCATTCTTCAAAACAGCCCTAAGCATAGTAGACAATGTACTATTGACTACTTCAGTTTGTCCATCAGTTTGGGGGTGACAAGTACTGCTAAAAACCAGTTTAGTCCCCAACTTAGCCCAAAAACATCTCCAAAAGTGGCTAAGAAATTTAGTATCACGATATGAAACAATAGTATTTGGCACACCATGCAAGCGAATAATTTCACGAAAGAACAAATTAGCAACATTAACAACATCATCGCTTTTACGACATGGTATAAAGTGTGCCATTTTCGAGAATCTATCCCTGACAACAAATATGCTATCCCTCCCCTTCTTTGTTCGAGGTAAACCTAAAACAAAGTCCATAGATATATCCTCCCAAGGAACACTAGGTACAGGCAAAGGCATATATAAACCATGAGGATTGAGTCATGCTTTAGCTTTTTGACATGTAGTGCAGCGAGCAACAAAACGCTCAACATCCCGTCTCATCTTTGGCCAAAACAAATGTGTAGCAAGTACGTCCTCCGTACTCTTCACGCCAAAGTGTCCCATTAATCCTCCTCCATGCGCCTCATGCAACAACAAAAGATGAACGGAGCTAGCTGGAATGCATAACTTGTTAGCACGGAACACAAATCCATCGTTAACGACGAACTTGTTCCACGTTCTTCCTTCTTTACAACTCTACATTACATCTTTAAAATCAGCATCATGCACATATTGATCTTTGATGGTCTCCAAACCAAATATTTTAAAGTCATGTTGTGAAAGCATAGTATAGCGACGAGACAATGCATCAGCAATAACATTTTGTTTACCCTTCTTGTGTTTAAAAACATAAGGAAAAGTCTCAATGACTTCAACCCATTTAGCATGTCTACGGTTCAGTTTTGCTTGACTTTTAATGCGTTTCGAAGATTCATGATCAGAATGTATAACCAATTCTTTGGGCCATAAATAATGTTGCCATGTTTCGAACAAGAGCATATAATTCTTTATCATAAGTAGAATAGTTCAAACTAGGCCCACTCAATTTTTCAGAAAAGAATGCAACAGGTTTGCCATCTTGTAATAACACACCTCCTAATCCAATTCCACTAGCATCACATTCAAGCTCAAATGTCTTATTAAAATCAGGAAGTTGAAGTAAAGGAGCATGTGTCAACTTATCTTTCAATACCGTGAAGGCTTCTTCCTGTGCGGTACCCCAAACAAAAGGCATATCCCTCTTTGTAAGCTCATTGAGAGGTGCAGCAATGGTGCTGAAATCTCTCACAAAATTCCTATAGAAACCAGCGAGTCCAAGAAAACTCCTCACTTGTGTGACCATTTTGGGCTGCGGCCAACTCTCAATAGCTTCAATCTTGGCTTTATCAACTTCAATTCCTTGTGGAGTAACAACATAGCCAAGAAAAGATACTCGGTCGGTGCAAAAGATGCACTTCCCAAGGTTACCAAACAAACTTGTATCACGTAAAGCAATAAAAACAACACGTAAATGTTCCAAATATTCCTCCAAAGATCTGTTGTAAATCAGTATATCATCAAAATAGACTACCACAAATCGTCCAATGAAAGCACGTAAAACTTCGTTCATTAATCTCATGAAAGTACTAGGTGCATTAGTTAACCCAAAAGGCATGACTAACCACTCATATAATCCAAACTTAGTTTTAAATAACATTTTCCATTCATCCCCCAATTTCATACGAATTTGATGGTATCCACTACGCAAATCAACTTTGGAGAATATTGTAGATCCACTCAATTCATCAAGCATATCATCTAGCCTAGGAATGGGATGGCGATAATGAATAGTAATATTATTAATGCCTCTACAATCAACACACATACGTGATGTACCATCCTTTTTCGGCACTAGAATAATAGGAACAACACAAGGACTAAGGGATTCACGTATATAACCTTTGTCGAGCAGCTCCTGGACTTGACGCATAATCTCCTTCGTCTCCTCTGGACTGGTACGGTATGGTGCACAGTTGGGTAGCGATGCACCAGGAATAAAGTCAATCTGATGCTCAATCCCTCGAATAGGTGGTAATCTCGGTGGCACGTCTTGTGGAAAGACGTCAGGGAACTCCTGCAAAATGTTAGTAACAGCAGGAGGCAAAGAGGAAGGCACGTCCTCAAATGAAAATAATGCCTCTTTGCACACAAAAGCATAGCAAATAGATTTGCTAAAATCTAGCTCATCAATATCAAATGTGGTAGCAAGTAAACATGCACTTTTCAATTTAATTTTAGAAGCAACACTAGATGGTTTATTATTAGGCTTCATTTATTGCTCAACTTCTTTTGCCACAATCTGATTTTCACTCTTATTTTTCTCCTGTTTTGCTTTATTAGCTCTACTAGCAAAAATGCCCGTGCGTTGCAACGGGAGAAAAAACATATCACAACTTATCCCTCCTCATCCATACATACTTGTCTTCGTCCCTTTATTTCAACACAATACCCCAACATGTATTTCCGCTTATATTCCTTTCTGCCCTCATCGACGGTGTCGGTGATGTCCACTTTGCGTCATAGTCTAAATCCTGCAAAAAAACTGGTGCAAGAACATAGGAGGTCAACTATAGTGGGGAAACTCACTAATCTGGTGTACATTTGATGTTTATTTTCTTGATGCAATGAAATCTTCGTCGGCATAGATATGACAACTTCTGATTTGTAGTCATACGTGTACCCAATAGACATGTGTACGATATTGCATTTTACTTGAACACTAAATTCATGCTTTACAATAGTATATAATGGAGAAAACAACTAAGAGAATAAGATGAACCTAAGTGAAACCTTCTGCTTGTGCATGAGCTCTAACAACTAAAGGATTGTTTACATGTACGAAAAGCAATCATCAAAGCAACAAAACAATGTGTTTATGTTCAAAAAATCTGCTTCACAGACATAAACACATGTAGGAAAAAAATACTGGCATCTTATACCTAGTATTGTAAGAAATAAATACATAATCTTATAGTACGTTCTCACTAACTCCTCAGAAGTGAAACAACTAATTGGTTGGAGTGTTATCCATTCCTTCACCCGCTCTTCTAATCTAATATAGACATAAAAATAGATCCGCTTTCTCTTCTCTATCTCCTTCAGCTACATTGGGGATCCAGAGACAGATATATGTTGCATAGATGACAAAGCTCTACCTAAAGTAGACCTCACAAACTTAGAGTTTATACATCTATATGTCGTGGCCGCATCAAAGCCGACCAGTCAGCCGTGTGTGATTCGTCCGAAGCCCCCAAGTCGCGTCCCTATGCATTCTTAACAACCGTGTTTGGTCATGTCACTACACACAGAAACCACCAGTGACTGCAATTAACTCTAATTAGGAACGCACAGAGTAAAAACAACTTTGCATAGAAAATATACCTTACACGCGTATAGCGGCATACGTGCAACCGAGCATCAACAACACCTGGTTTGTCTCCTCCTCGTGATATGTAGCTGCTACCCCCGACCTCCTCCCCTTGATGTTGTGACAACCCAAACCTATTACTTGCCTTAAAGGATCTATTTTAAATTTTTAATAAATTTATGTATGTTTGTGTGAATTGGTTTTTGAATTAAGGGTTTGAGCTTTTCATAATCTACCTCAAATCTTGGCGTCAAACCCTTAATTCGTTCGTCACATAACCAAGCTCCACTAAACATTTTCCCGAATTTTGGACATTTCTAGTTCAAATAGGTTTGAATTCCAAGCTTCCAAATATTTGTGGAACCAAGAAAATTGCTCCCATGAAGAAACTCCATCTTTTTTTGAGGATTTTTTTGGAGTATGTTTGAAGGCCCAGCAGGCCCAGCTAGCCCCCACTGTAAACTTAGCCCGATCCGCACTCTCTTCACCCCTCCATCGTACCGTCATGCGCCGCCACACAGCCAGCAGCGCATGAGAGACCGTGCGCCTCACGGCACTCTGGCTGGCGAGCTCTTGGCCCCGCGAGCGACTCCCCGGCCTCCGGCTGGCCGTCCTAAGCGCGGATCCTCAGCCTCGCGGCCACTCTGGCCGGCGGGCTCTTCCCTCACAAACGTCTTCCTGACAACTGGCAGCCTTCCCGAGCGCCGTCTTCGCATCCTATGCCTGTGGCGTCGCGCTCTAGCCGGCAGTTTCTTCGTCCCGCTAGCACCTCCCCGACGACCTCTGGCCGGACGTCCCGAGCGTCGGTGTCTCTCTTGCCGGTCTGGGGGCGGTGTGCTCTTCCCCCGCCAGTGCCTCCCCGACAACTAGCCGGCCGTCCTGAGCGGCGGCTTTGCCTCCTATCCTTGCGGCATCGCTCTGGCGGGCGGCTTCTTCGCGCCGCCAGCACCTCCCCGCCCTCTGGCCGGCCGTCTCGAGCGCCAGCCTCAGCCTTCTGGCTCGCTGCCGACTATTTCCTCTTGTCCACATCCAGCACTGAGCAAGCCCATCCCCACCGGCCTCCTTGCTCCCTCGCCTTCCTCTTGCCCTTCTGCCAGCTAGCTCTCCTCCACGCCGCCGCATTCGACCACTGTCCCGCCTTTACAGGCTCTTCTTATCAGCCTCTTGACCGTTCCCAGGTGCTTTTGTTGATTATATTGAGTAGGCTGATTGATACTATAGATAATCCCTGATGTATATGAATTGGTGATAGTTGGTTCATTGGAGCGAGGTGGAATTATTTGCTCGATTGGCTGCAACCTAGGAAGCACACAGTTTTTAGCACCGATGCAGGCTAGCCATAGGCCCAACTCAGCAAAGCAGCAATGCGGAGGCCTAGTCGAGCCACACACGGGAAATTTAAACGCAGTGTTGAAGACACAAATAGTACCACCTCAGATAGTAAAAAAGTGAAGAAAAATAATATGGGTGAACGGATTAAAAAATCAGCAAAACGCACCTTGCTTATTAGGAGGTATAGATTAATATCATCCTTCAAAATGGAATCAAGAGACATAGGAAGCAAAGTAATATTTTTATCCTTATGAACAAGAGTATACTGATTGTTTCTACCATGGTGTACAGAGTTTTTATCAAATTGCTATGGTCTGCCAAGTAATAAGGAACATGCTTGCATAGGTACCACATCACAATCAACATAATCAACATATGTAGAGATACTAAAATGCACACGAACAGTACGTGTTACCTTAACCTTGCCGCTGTTTTGAACCATTGGATGTAGTAAGGATGTGGATGTGGTCTTGTGGTGAGAGATAGCTTCTCCACCATCTCCATGCTAGTCAAGTTGTTGCAGCTCCCTCCATCTATGATGACGCAAACAGAACATTTCTTCACAAGTCCCTTTGTATGGAACAAATTATGCCTCTGATTTTGCTCAGCTTGTGTGACTTGCACACTCAAAACACGTTGAGCAACTAAACATTCATACCTGTCAGCATCTTCAGGAGCCATATATTGCGTCTCATGATCAGAATCATCTCCACCGGGTTCTTCACTTGTAATAAGATCCAAAGTCTCCTCATCATAGTCACTAGCGGACTCATACCCACCATCCTCAGTAGCAATCATCACACGCTTAGATGGGCATTCTCTCGCATAATGACCTCCACCCTTGCAACGACGACAAATAATATCATGTGTTTTCCCTATTGATGCCATGGATGAAGAAGAGCTCTGTGCGGAACTGGAAGGTGTACTCCTGGCAAATGGTGGTGGTGGTGCCTGTTTTCTTGTATCTCGGTTGGAATTGGCGGCTGAAGTCAGTGGTTCTGCAGTAGGACATGTGGGAGTAGAGGTTGCACGCGGTGTCCATGATGAATGTCGACCTGCAAAAAAGTTAGTTCGTGCCAATGCCTGTCAATCCTGCACTTCACGTTTAGCTTTGCAAGCAAGATGGAATAAACGAGTGATATTATTATATTCCTTATACTCTAGAATGGTCTGAATCTCTTTATTTAATCCACCCATAAAACGTGCAAGCATAGCTTCATTATCCTCAACATACCACATCTAATCATACCAGTTTGTAATTCCTGATAATACTCTTCTACAGAATTTTTTCCTTGTCTCAAACGCTGCAATTTTTGAAGCAATTCACGTTGATAACATGGTGGAACCCAGCGAGTACGCATAGCAGTTTTCAAAGCAGCCCAAGTAGCTAGAATAGGATATAATCTACAATGTTCAGACCACCAAACACATGCAAAACTAGTGAAAGCACAAACAGTAGCAGGAACACGTCTCTCCTCGGGATATTATAAACATGTAAAACGTTGTTCAGTTTCTAACTCGCAAGTAAGATATATATCAGGAACATATCTACCCTCAAATAGTGGAATATTCAATTTTAGTATAGGAATATGGCCATGATCTCGTACCTCAGGTGTTGGTGCAATCCTACCGTTGCGATGATATGCATGAGGACGACCTGGTGGTGGTGGTTGCACGTGCTGATTTTGATCAACCTCATCCGCGTAAAGGTCCTCCACCTCCGCAGTAGCAGCAGGAGCTACAGAAGCATCAACAGTAGGTACCGCGGCACCAGAATATTGACCAAGCTCAAGGGGAACGCGCAATGCTCGTCCCACTTGATTTGGAAGGCGATGTTGTTGTTGTTGTTGTTGATGATGTTGTTGTTGATGTAGAGGTGCGACAAGTGCAGCGGGAGGTGGTTGTGGAAGATGCGCAAGTACTTCATCGAACTTGGCGTCCAACTTGGTGTCAATTGTCTTCTCAACGTCATCAATCCTCTCCAGTGCCTTTCTGAAGGTGGCCATGACGTCTTCCACCTGTTGACTCAACATTTGCTGAAATTTATCATGAAGCTCCTTCTTCGTCATGTTCTCCCAGTCAATCTCGTCGGCTTGTGGTCCTGCCATGGTTAGCAGCAAAAGAAACACACAAGAATATGATCCTACAGACTACTAGAAAGTGGCAGTGTGTCACAAATCCGTCAAGCAAATCTCAAATTATTACTAGTTCTTACCAAGCGGCAGGTGGTGATTGGCAACCGTTGTAGTCAAAACTCTCAAAGCTTGGATAGAGCGATTACCAGGGAGAATCAAACGCATGACGTAGATGTATGTGGAGCTGGGAAGGCTTATAATATGGTAGCAAAAAGGGTCAGCATAATCAATTCAGAGATGCAAAGTTGAATAAACGCTCGACGACGGTATTGTGCTTGTCCTAGGCTAGACCGTACTAGAGACGCGAGCCTAGAACACTAACAAAATCACATCGCGGCACAGAAACAAGGGAAAAGCTCACTCTGGAATATTTTTGTTTGCTCATTTTTTTGCACTCTGTTTTTTGCGAAAAAACACTATAATGTCGAGTGTCTGAAAACTCTTCCCATGTCAAATTGACAAGATAGGCACGAAAACTTTTTGACTATTTTTTTCAAAAATCAGGGCAGCGATGACGAAAAAGTGCGACAAAAAATCACTATGATGGCAAGTGCCTCAAAAGACTCAGAAAAGCCTAAAAACAGGATAGGGAAAAAATATCCTGCCAAAATTTTGGCCTAAAAACTGCCCGGGGGTCTCCAGACTTTTTTTTCAAAACCTACTCAGGCAAAGGAAACACGAATCGGAAAATAGATGGATCTCGAAAACAAACATAATATGAAAATAACTCGGATTGGTGGTGGATATATGGTGGTAGGATATGGTAGCGGTGGTGGTATATGGCAGCGTTGGTGGGATATGGCAGCGGTGTTGGTATATGGCAGCGGTGGTATGATATGGCAGCGGTGGTGGTATATGGCAGCGTTGGTGGGATATGGTAGCAGTGGTGGTATATGGTAGCGGTGGTGGGATATGGCAGCGGTGGTGGTATGTGGCAGCAGCAATGAAGATGGTGTGGCGGCGGCGTGACAAACTGTGACAGAACTCGAAACTCTAAAGGACTAGATGCTAAGACCAGCAACTAGACACGACGATGCAACCGCAAATTCAATAAAGCAAAACCCTAAAAAGATTATGCAAAGGCTCAGATTGGTTCGGATATGATGAACTAACCCTAATTTTTTTTGGCTTTTTCGTGGATTGTAGGTATGAAGAACATACTCGATCTAAAATAGGAAAAACTGTAAAATCTCACCGAGCAACCTGTAAATATGATACCACTTGATAGAGGCAACGGTGTCCCGTCTTTCGATGAGATGGTGATTTTCATTTCGGAGGAGTCGACTTTCACGATCCGACTACGAACGTGCGAGGACGTCGCGCCTTAGCAATCGCTAAACCAACTCAAAGAGGTTATTGACCATGCCGGAGCACGATCAACCTGACCACGAAGGTCTCTTTCCTGCAAGCAAACAAAGAACAAGCAAGAAACTAAGATTGCAATCTGGATATTGCGAATATAAGATGAAAGCTTTATTGATCAAGGTGGGGTTCTATGACGCCTTGGTCTGGTCGTTGAACACAAATGAAGTACTCGAAGTTGCAGCTATGGCGAACTTTTAATCTAAACAAAACCCAAAGTCTAAACGACGCCCTAAGGGCTGTATATATGGAGGAAGAGGGGGGAATTTCGTGACCCTTGGAGGAGGGGTCTGAAACCAACCCTAAGTCTTGTTTCCCCACACATACGGACTCTAAAAACAGCCTATACTTAAGTATTTTGAAATTACATGGGCCTGGCCCAATAATAAGGTGACACAACACCTAGAATAGCCTCTGGACGAAATTTACGAAGTGGCATCTTGTATATTTCATCCAAGACTTCATGCACTCATTACGGTGGCTTCAACGTCCTGAAATCATCACTTGAAACTTCATTCTTGTTTCCCTTGCGCATGCCATTATCTCCATGCTTGTTCTTGCTCCAATGTTCATCCTTCTACAAGCTAGGCCCTTCATTTGTAAGCAAAACAAATGTATCCAATTTAGGCAGCATCATATTCCCATGAACATTAGAATCATTACCAAGAAACGGAAGTACCTGGTAATTTAATTGGCATGCACGAGCTCTAGTAATTGGTCCAGTATGTATTAGTAACAGGGGTTGTGGGTGTAACAATGGTATTGATGCCTGGGCCACTGGGAGTCATCACCATCCCATCAGATGAGAAGGATGCAATCATTTGTGTGAACAAGATGTACCGGGATGCGGTCGCGGCAGAGGCAGCGGCAGCAGCGGTTCCCGCTAAGGAAAGCAAAGGAAAAAAGAGAGATTGTAGGAACTCTGGCAAAGAGTCCGGGAAGCGTGCGCCCACCGAGTGCACGGCACCCATTGACGACGTGCTAGAGTTTTCCAACAGCAAGTGATCCAAGGTCGCTGCACCCCAAGTGAAGAAGGTCCCGACAGGGCTGGCTGGCGTTGATGGTACCTTCACTATCAGCGCCACCCTCGATGACAAATAGGAAAGCATGCTTGTTGCCTTCCTACGGATGAATATCGATGTATTTGCCTGGCAACCATCTGATATCCCCGGTGTTCCCAGGGAGGTAATTGAGCACCACCTTGCTACCTGCCTACATGCCTGACCTGTCAAGCAGAATGTCCGGAAGCAGGCCTTGGAGAGGCAGCAGTTCATCACGGAAAAGATCAAGAAACTTGAGGCAGCTGGTTTGGTCAGAGGAGTGGTGCATCCCACGTGGTTGGCAAATCCAGTGGTAGTCCGGAAGGCTAACGAGAAGTGCAGGCTTTGCATAGATTTCACAGATCTCGACAAGGCTTGTCTGAAGGACCCGTTTCCCTTGCCGCGCATCGATCAGATTGTGGATTCTACTTCGGTTGTGATTTGCTCTCCTTTCTGGATGCATATTCTGGGTATCACCAAATCTTCATGTCCAAGGAAGATGAAGAGAAGACGTCGTTCATTACTCCATGTGGTACATACTGTTTTGTCCGCATGCCATTTGGACCGGGTCCACTTTTGCAAGGGCAGTCCAGATCGGTTTTGAGCCATAGCTGCACAGAAACATAGAAGCTTATATGGATGACATTGTGGTCAAGACCAAGGATAGAGCCACCCTTATTCAGGATCTAGAGGAGATGTTTGCTAACCTGCGCAAGATCAATTTGAAGCTCAACCCGGAGAAGTGTGTATTTGGTGTTCCCTCTGGCAAGTTGCTTGGGTTCTTCGTATCCCATCGCGGGATCAAAGCCAACCCTGACAAGATCAATGCTATCGAGCAGATCCAAGCGCCAATGACAGTTAAGGATTTGAGGCGTCTGACAGGATGCGTTGCCGTGCTAAGCAGATTCATCTCCAAGTCTGTCGAGCGTGCCCTGCCGTTCTTCAAAATTTTGAAGAAGGCAGGGCCTATGGAGTGGACCCCAGAAGCAGATGCAGCTTTGCAAGAGTTGAAGGCCCACTTGTCCTCCGTGCCTACCTTGGTTGCTCCCAAACCCCAGGAGCCGTTGCTGCTGTACTTAGAGGCAACCAACCAAGTGGTCACTGCCGCCTTGGTAGCGCAGCGAGAAGTGGATGAGGCAGAGAGTGAGCAGGGACCAGCAGAGTCAGAGAAGGATCAGGACAGCAATGAGCATGGCAACAAGAGCAACCCCAAGGACGCGGCAAGAAAGAAAGTGGTGCAGTGCCCAGTGTACTTCGCCAGCTCCTTGTTACATGGGGCGAGATCGAGGTACTCTGGCGTGCAAAAGTTGATCTTTGGTCTCATCATGGCCTCAAGGAAACTGCACCACTACTTCCAAGGCCATGAGATCACAGTTGTCACTTGTTTCCTATTGCAAAGGATACTTCGAAACCCTGAGGCTACCAGTAGAATAGTGGAGTGAGCTTTGGAGTTATCCAATTTTGGTTTGAAGTTTGAGAGCACGTCAACTATTCAGAGTAGGGCATTGGCATAGGTTATTGAATAATGACGCCAACCCCTAATGAGGAAGTGACAGAAACAGTTATTCCCGGCAAGGAATCGCCCCAAGAATGGATTATGTATTTTGATGGTGCTTTTTCCTACAAGGTGCAGGACCTGGCGTGCTTCTTGTTGCCCCCTCCAGGGAGCACTTGAAGTACGTCGTCCAAATGCATTTTCTCGGGAAGAAGCAACCAACAATATAGTTGAGTATGAAAGGCTCCTTGCCGGGCTCAGGATTGCAACTGAATTGGGAATTAAGAAGCTGATCATTCGAGGACATTCACAGCTTGTGGTGAAACAAGTCAACAAGGATTACCAAAGTCCGTTGATGGAGGCATACATCAAGGAAGTGAGGAGATTCGACGAGCGCTTTGACGGATTGCTAACAGAGCACGTACCCCGTGCGGAAAATAGCATAGCTGATCATCTGTCAAAGTGTGATGGGCAAAAGCTTCCTGTGGAACCAGGGACTTTTGTCCTCCATCTCACTCAACCCTCCGTATCCCCGGCAACAATGGCCCAGAAAAGGAGAAAGTTGGACTCCGGTAAGCCTCTCCCGGTAGAGTTGTCCGCTCCTGGCAGAGACCCTGCCGGAAACAACTCCTCACCGCCTGCTGGACCACACCCTCCAGCCGGGCCCATGGACCCCGCGAACAAGGCATGTGCTCCCGCAGCATAGGAGGTGCCGCTAGTCCTTGTTGCCGAGCCCCAGGCTCCAACTTGGACAAGGCACATTGTTCACTTCCTCCAAACCGGAGAGCTTCCCGGCAACCAAGATGAAGCTAAAAAAGTAGCCTGGAGGGCCAATATGTATCAGTTTGTCGATGACACTCTGTACAGAAGGAGACCCAACGGTGTGAAATTGAAGTGTGTCTGCCGAGAAGAAGGAAAGGAACAGCTGGCTGAGATACACAAGGGCATGTGCGGCGCCCACATTGGATCAAGGGCATTAGTTGGGAAAGCATTCCGGCAAGGATTCTATTGGCCCACAGCCCTCCAAGATGCGGTCGAGCTAGTCACCAAATGTGAACCCTGCCAGTTCCATTCCAAGGAAACCCACCTGCCTGCCCAACTTCTTCAATCAATCCCTCTATCATGGCCATTTTCGGTCTGGGGCTCAATATCCTCAGCCCCTTCCCCAGAGCAATCGGGGGCTTTGAATTCTTGTTTGTTGCTATCGACAAGTTTACAAAGTGGCCAGAAGTGACTGTCGTGAGAAAGGTGATTGCTTAGTCAGCTATCAAGTTCTTGAAAGAACTGGTGTGTCGTTTTGCTGTTCCGGCAAGGATCATTACCGACAACGGCACCCAGTTCACGAGCCGCGCCTTCATGCAATATGTTCATACCCTCGGATGTAAGATATCATTTGCCTCTGTGGCACACCCCCGGAGCAATGGACAAGCTGAGAGGGCAAATGCTGAAGTGCTGCGCGGACTCAAGACGAGAACCTTTGATACGCGGAAGCAAGGCAGGCGGTGGATGGAGGAGCTACTGGTAGTTCTCTGGTCCCTCAGAATATCACCAAACCGAGCTACCGGGCAGACTCCCTTCTCGCTGGTCTATGGGGCAGAAGCAGTTATCCCCACAAAACTCATTTACGGGTTGCCTCGAGTGCTTGCCTACGATGAAGTAGCGCAAGATCAGCACCAGCATGATGACGTTGTGCTACTCGAGGAGAATCAGCTCCAGGCTGCTACACGTGCTGCACGCTATAAGCAAGCCCTGCGTCACTATCATAGCCGTAGGGTTCACGCCCGGTGTCTTGAGGAAGCTGACCTTGTCCTTAGGCGCGTTCAGTATGCCAAAGGTGCAAACAAGTTGTCAGCAAAGTGGGAAGGCCCTTACCGGGTAGTACGAGTGAGGGAGACCTGGATTCAGGGGTCCTCAGGTGTTCGGCCTATTGGATATGGGCCGGGCTGGTGGGCCATGAAGATAAACTGGAAGATTATTCCCCGTGTTCGGGTGGGACTCTTGGATGTGTGGACGGCATGATTGGAGTCCGGATGTACTGTTTCCTTCACTTGTAACCCAACTCTGTACCCCTCCGGTGTATATATAAACCGGAGGGTGATACGTCTCCAACGTATCTATAATTTATGAAGTATTCATGCTATTATATTCCATGCTAGGTGGGTTATTCTCACGATGAGTGGACTCCGCTCATCATTCACGAGAAAATGGTTGGTAACTGGGATGCCCAGTCCTATGATCAAAAGATCAAAAAAAATTCGCAATTAATTTAAACAAACTCCCCCAGGAATGTTGATAATTGGATGGCACCCATTGTTTCGGACAAGCCGTGGAGTGTGAATGTTGGTGGAGGGGGAGTAAAAACTTTACCTTTCTTCGTGGGAACCGCCTATAATGTATCTAGTATGGAAGATATTGGAAATTCTTGGTCGTTATGTTGACAATGAAAGCATACCTCTCAAAATTATTTTCATCTCTGTTTCAGCTTTGAGCTCTGGCACCTCTACAAATCCCTGCTTCCCTCTGCGAAGGGCCTATCTTTTACTTTTATGCAAGAGTCAGTAGTATTCCTTCTCATTCCAACCTACTTTTTAGTTGGCAAGCATCATGTGGTGGAGAAAGATATAAGCATATATGGCCATTCAAATATATTTGATCATGAATAATTATTGTTGACATTACCCTTGAGGTAAAAGGTTGGGAGGCGAAACATTAAGCCCCTATCTTTCTCTGTGTTCGATGAATGCTATTTGTTCTAAAAATATGCTTTGAGTGGTAGCAATCATGGAAGACTATATGATAGTTGAGTATGTGGGATTTGCTAAATCAAAGCTCTTACATAGACCCTTCCTGAAAATAAGATGAATTGCAATTGTTTGATGATTGAGAACATAGTTTGTTAGTTTTCAAGGAAGTATATGGTGTATGCTTTAACATGTGAATAGCTTGTTACTTGATCATGAAAAGTTTTATGAGTTGAGCTACTGTTATGAAATATAATGATGCTAGAAAAGGTGATTGAAATTATGATTGATCAAACTTGTGCACCTGCTAGCATTCACACTTCATAAATTATTTCTTTTATCATTTACCTACTCGAGGACGAGTAGGAATTAAGCTTGGGGATGCTGATACGTCTCCAACGTATCTATAATTTATGAAGTATTCATGCTATTATATTATCCATCTAGGATGTTTTATATGCATTTATATGGTATTTTATATGATTTTTGGGACTAACCTATTAACCTAGAGCCCAGTGCCAGTTTCTGTTTTTTCCTTGTTTTTGAGTTTTACCGAAAAGGAATACCAAACGGAGTCCAATTGACGTGCCAATTGTTGATGATTTTTTCTGGACCAAAAGAAGCCCCCGGAGTAAAAGAGTTGGGCCAGGAGAGTCCCGGGCTGCCCACGAGGGTGGGGGGCGCGCCCACCCCCCTGGGCGTGGGCCCCTGCCTCGTGGACAACCCGGAGACCCCCCTGAAGTGAGACCTACGCCAAAAAATCCTATAAATACTGAAACTTCCAGAAAACAGAATAGATCGGGAGTTCCGCCGCCGCAAGCCTCTGTAGCCACCAAAAACCAATCGGGACCCTGTTCCGGCACCCTCCCGGAGGGGGGAACCCTCACGGGTGGCCATCTTCATCATCCCGGCGCTCTCCATTACGAGGAGGGAGTAGTTCACCCTCGGGGCTGAGGGTATGTACCAGTAGCTATGTGTTTGATCTCTCTATCTCTCGTGTTCTTGAGGTGGTACGATCTTGACGTATTGCGAGCTTTGCTATTATAGTTGGATCTTATGATGTTTCTCCCCCTCTACTCTCTTGTAATGGATTGAGTTTTCCCTTTGAAGTCATCTTATCGAATTGAGTCTTTAAGGATTTGAGAACACTTGATGTATGTCTTGTGTGGGATACCCGTGGTGACAATGGGGTGTTCTATTGATTCACTCGATGTATGTTTTGGTGATCAACTTGCGGGTTCCGCCCATGAACCTATGCATAGGGGTTGGCACACGTTTTCGTCTTGACTCTCCGGTAGAAACTTTGGGGCACTCTTTGAAGTACTTTTGTGTTGGTTGAATAGATGAATCTGAGATTGTGTGATGCTTATCGTATAATCATACCCACGGATACTTGAGGTGACATTGGAGTATCTAGGTGACATTAGGGTTTTGGTTGATTTGTGTCTTAAGGTGTTATTCTAGTACGAACTCTATGATAGATTGAACGGAAAGAATAGCTACGTGTTATTTTACTACGGACTCTTGAATAGATCGACCAGAAAGAATAACTTTGAGGTGGTTTCGTACCCTACCATAATCTCTTCGTTTGTTCTCTGCTATTAGTGACTTTGGAGTGACTCTTTGTTGCATGTTGAGGGATAGTTATATGATTCAATTATGTTATTATTGTTGAGAGAACTTGCACTAGTGAAAGTATGAACCCTAGGCCTTGTTTCCTAGCATTGCAATACCGTTTACGCTCACTTTTATTATTAGTTACCTTGCTGTTTTTATATTTTCAGATTACAAAAACCTTTATCTACCATCCATATTGCACTTGTATCACCATCTCTTCGCCGAACTAGTGCACCTATACAGTTTACCATTGTATTGGGTGTGTTGGGGACACAAGAGACTCTTTGTTATTTGGTTGCAGGGTTGCTTGAGAGAGACCATCTTCATCCTACACCTCCCACGGATTGATAAACCTTAGGTCATCCACTTGAGGGAAATTTGCTACTGTCCAATAAACCTCTGCACTTGGAGGCCCAACAACGTCTACAAGGAGAAGGTTGCGTAGTATACATCAAGCAGTTTCTGGCGCCGTTGCCGGGGAGGTCAGCGGTTGAAGGTATATCTTTAGATCTTGCAATCGAATCTTTTTGTTTCTTGTTTTATCACTAGTTTAGTCTATAAAAGAAAACAACAACAAAATGGAATTGAGTTTACCTCATACGCTTCATCTTTTTAATATCTTTCGTAAGTATGATGGAAAAGAAAATTGTGCCAAAGTGTTAGAAGAAGAATGCATTAAATTGTTTGGCACTAAATCTTTGAACGATGAGCATGATTGCAATGTTGTTAGTATGAACTCCTTGAATATCCATAGTACTAATGATGATTGCACTAGTTATGATGAAAATGTCTCCTATAAACATGTCAATTTTTGTGGAGTGCATTGGGTTTGCAAGTACACACCAAATAGGGAAGATAGATATTGCAAGAGGCATAAGCATTTAGAAACTAAATTGTTGCAAGAAAGCCTAGATGTTTGTGCTGAAAATTTAAATTTTCTTGGTCATACTTGTGAACTTTGCAATGAACGGGGTCATTTAACTATCCGATGCAAATTGTTTCATGATCTAATCGTGTCCAAAAATTGTGATGACTTGATTTCCCTTGCACATTATAATGAACTTAGTTTGCTTATGGGTTACGAAGAAATGAAACGTATAACTAAGGTTATTCCAGAATTTGCCCTTGATAGAGTTCTTCATTTTGATCTAGAAGAAATTTATATGTATTGTGCGGTGAATTGCATTGAAAATCCTTATATTGCCAATTACATAAAGAAAAGAAAACAAATAGAAGATGAAGAGAATACTAATGAAAGGGAAGAGACTTCCCAATATCCTCCTATTATTTCTTATGATGAATCAGGTAACAAGGAGGAGCCTTCTATTCAACCAATCTCATCAATAAGGAGCTCAGAAAAGAGGATTGAAACCACACATGATGTGGTGAACAAGAATAAAAGAAAAAGGAAGAGAGGTAAAAAGATATCTCTCCCAAATAATGTTGCTCCTATTATTGTCGTGCCTCATGAAAATGAATCAAAAATAATTGTGGAAGATGATGCACTTGATGATGATCTCATTATGCCTATTGCTTGTTGTGATGATTATGATTGGGAAGATAATGATACTTCTTATGATCTTGAAAATCTTTTTGGGACTTGCTTGGAAGAATATGATAATAATGTTTGCTATATTATTGGTGCTATCCACACTATTAATGATGAGAGTGATTATGCTTATGATATGAAAAGGCCCAAGCTTGGGGATGCTATGTTTGATGAAGATGATGTTTTTGAGAATATATTTGCTGCAATTAATGTTTGTCCCAAGCTTGGGGATGCTATGTTTAATGAAGATGATATTTTTAGTCTCCCAAGTTTTGATATGCAAATTTGTTATGATGATAGCATGCCTCCTACTTATGATGATTATTGTGATGAAAATTATGCTATAAAAAGTAGTGATGATTATATTTATAAAACTTGTCATGATTATGGTTACCCTTTTTCTGAACATTACTCTTTTAATGTGGAAACAATTTATAGTATTCAAGTCTCTTATGATACTCCCACTATCCCGAATGAGAAGAATTTTGCTTATGTGGAGAGTAGTAAATTTTCTATGCTTGTAGATCATGAAAAGAATGCTTTAGGTGCTGGTTATATTGTTGAATTCATTCATGATTCTACTGAAAATTATTATGAGGGAGGAACATATGCTTGTAGGAATTGCAATAATATCAAGTTTCCTCTCTATGTGCTTAAAGTTTTGAAGTTATGCTTGTTTTGCCTTCCTATGCTAGTTGATTATTGTTCCCATAAGTTGTTTTATCAAAAAATCCCTATGCATAGGAAGTGGGTTAGACTTAAATGTGCTAGTCATATTCTTCATGATGCTCTCTTTATGTTTCAATTCTTATCTTTTATGCGAGCATCATTGAAATCATCATGCCTAGCTAGGGGCGTTAAACGTTCGCTTGTTGGGAGGCAACCCAATTTTTATTTTTGTTCCTTGCTTTTGCTCCTGTTTAGTAATAAATAATCTATCTAGCCTCTGGTTAGATGTGGTTTTATGTTTTAATTAGTGTTTTTTCCAAGTAAGACCTATAGGATCTTCTTGGATGATAATTATTTGATCTTGCTGAAAAAGACAGAAACTTTCTGCTCGCGAAAACAATTATTAAAAGTCACCAGAAAGTGATAAAACACTGATTCCAATTGAAGTAGATCAATAATCAAATTATCTAGGTCTTCCTATTTTGGCAGATTTTTCTGAGTTCCAGAAGTTTGCGTTTGATACAGATTACTACAGACTGTTCTGTTTTTGACAGATTCTGTTTTCATTGTGTTGTTTGCTTATTTTGATGAATCTATGAGTAGTATCGGAGGGTATGAACCATAGATAAGTTGAAATACAGTAGATATTACACCAATATGAATTTATAATGAGTTCACAACAGTACCTAAGTGGTGATTTATTTTCTTATACTAACGGAGCTTACGAGTTTTCTGTTAAGTTTTGTGTTGTGAAGTTTTCAAGTTTTGGGTAAAGATTCGATGGACTATGGAATAAGGTGTGGCAAGTGCCTAAGCTTGGGGATGCCCAAGGCACCCCAAGGTAATATTCAAGGATAACCAAGCGTCTAAGCTTGGGGATGCCCCGGAAGGCATCCCCTCTTTCATCTCCGTTCATCGGTAACTTTACTTGGAGCTATATTTTTATTCACCACATGATATGTGTTTTGCTTGGAGCGTCATTTTATTTTCTTTAGCTTTGCTTGTTGTTTGAATAAAATACCAAGATCTGAAATTCTTAAATGAGAGAGAGTCTTCACATAGCTACATAATTATTTAACTACTCATTGATCTTCACTTTTATCTTTTTGGAGTAGTTTGTCATTTACTCATGTGCTTCACTTATATCCTATGAGTAAATGGTTGAATGATTTGAATGTCATAAATCTGAAATTATATATGTTTCATATGCTTATCCCATGGGGAGTAATGACTTCACATATAAGAAGTAGAGGTGGTAAATTTATTGAAGGTTAGCAAACATTGTATTGGTCACTTGAACAATTCATGAAAGAATATTGAACGAAGAGAGATTTCACATATAAATATACTATCTTGGACATCTTCTATGATTGTGAGCCCCATTATTTATTTTCAAACCTGAGAAATTAGTTGAAGTTGGACAAGGAAGACAACATAATGAGTTATGCTTGGGTATATTTGTATAGAAGTTATATTGTTATGGATCCTCTAACATGTGGTGCTTGCTATTTAGAATCCTTTGCAAGCCAAAATGTCTGTACTAAGCGGGAATACTGCTTGTGCATCCAAATTCCTTGAACCAAGTTTCTTCCATGAGTGTCCACCATATCTACCTATATGCGGTATTTACGTGCCGTTCCAAGTAAATTTTCATGTGCCAAACTCTAAACCTTCAAATAATAATCTGTTTTGTATGCCCGAATCGCTCATGTAGCGATTAGGGGCTGTCAGTATCTTCCATGCTAGGTGGGTTATTCTCACGATGAGTGGACTCCGCTCATCATTCACGAGATAATGGCTGGTAACTGGGATGCCCGGTCCTATGATCAAAAGATCAAAAACAAATTCGCAGTTAATATAAACAAACTCCCCTAGGAATGTTGATAGTTGGACGGCACCCGTTGTTTCGGACAAGCCGTGGAGTGTGAATGTTGGTGGAGGGGGAGTAAAAACTTTACCTTTCTGCGTGGGAACCGCCTATAATGTATCTAGTATGGAAGATATTGGAAATTCTTGGTCGTTATGTTGACAATGAAAGCATACCTCTCAAAATTATTTTCATCTCCATTTTATCTTCGAGCTCTGGCACCTCTACAAATCCCTGCTTCCCTCTGCACAGGGCCTATCTTTTACTTTTATGCAAGAGTCAGTAGTATTCCTTCTCATTCCAACCTACTTTTTAGTTGGAAAGCATCATGTGGTGGAGAATGATCTAAGCATATATGGCCATTCAAATATATTTGATGATGAATTATTATTGTTGACATTATCCTTGAGGTAAAAGGTTGGGAGGCGAAACATTAAGCCCCTATCTTTCTCTGTGTTCGATGAATGCTATTTGTTCTAAAAATATGCTTTGAGTGGTAGCAATCATGGAAGACTATATGATAGTTGAGTATGTGGGATTTGCTAAATCAAAGCTCTTACATAGACCCTTCCTGAAAATAAGAAGAATTGCAATTGTTTGATGGCTGAGAACATAGTTTGTTAGTTTTCAAGAAAGTATATGGTCTATGCTTTAACATGTGAATAGCTTGTTACTTGATCATGAAAAGTTTTATGAGTTGAGCTACTGTTATGAAATATAATGATGCTATAAAAGGTGATTGAAATTATCATTGATCAAACTTGTGCACCTGCTAGCATTCACACTTCATAAATTATTTCTTTTATCATTTACCTACTCGAGGACGAGCAGGAATTAAGCTTGGGGATGCTGATACGTCTCCAACGTATCTATAATTTATGAAGTATTCATGCTATTATATTATCCATCTAGGATGTTTTATATGCATTTATATGGTATTTTATATGATTTTTGGGACTAACCTATTAACCTAGAGCCCAGTGCCAGTTTCTATTTTTTTTTCCTTGTTTTTGAGTTTTACAGAAAAGGAATACCAAAGGGAGTCCAATTGACGTGCCAATTTTTGATGATTTTTTTCTGGACCAAAAGAAGCCCCCGGAGTAAAAGAGTTGGGCCAGGAGAGTCCCGGGCTGCCCACGAGGGTGGGGGCGCGCCCACCCCCCTAGGCGTGGGCCCTTGCCTCGTGGACAACCCGGAGACCCCCCTGACGTGAGACCTACACCAAAAAATCCTATAAATACTGAAACTTCCAGTAAACAGAATAGATCGGGAGTTCCGCCGCCGCAAGCCTCTGTAGCCACCAAAAACCAATCGGGACCCTATTCCGGCACCCTGCCGGAGGGGGGAACCCTCACCGGTGGCCATCTTCATCATCCCGGCGCTCTCCATGACGAGGAGGCAGTAGTTCACCCTCGAGGCTAAGGGTATGTACCAGTAGCTATGTGTTTGATCTCTCTCTCTCTCTCATGTTCTTGAGGTGGTACGATCTTGATGTATCGCGAGCTTTGCTATTATAGTTGGATCTTATGATGTTTCTCCCCCTCTACTCTCTTGTAATGGACTGAGTTTTCCCTTTGAGGTCATCTTATCGGATTGAGTCTTTAAGGATTTGAGAACACTTGATGTATGTCTTGCGTGGGATACCCATGGTGACAAAGGGGCGTTCTATTGATTCATTCGATGTATGTTTTGGTGATCAACTTGCGGGTTCCGCCCATGAACCTATGCATAGGGGTTGGCACACGTTTTCGTCTTGACTCTCCGGTAGAAACTTTGGGGCACTCTTTGAAGTACTTTTTTGTTGGTTGAATAGATGAATCTGAGATTGTGTGATGCATATCGTATAATCATACCCACGGATACTTGAGGTGACATTGGAGTATCTAGGTGACATTAGGGTTTTGTTTGATTTTTGTCTTAAGGTGTTATTATAGTACGAACTCTATGATAGATTGAACGGAAAGAATAGCTACGTGTTATTTTACTACAGACTCTTGAATAGATCGATCAGAAAGAATAACTTTGAGGTGGTTTCGTACCCTACCATAATCTCTTCGTTTGTTCTGTGCTATTAGTGACTTTGGAGTGACTCTTTGTTGCATGTTGAGGGATAGTTATATGATCCAATTATGTTATTATTGTTGAGAGAACTTGCACTAGTGAAAGTATGAACCCTAGGCCTTGTTTCCTAGCATTGCAATACCGTTTACGCTCACTTTTATTATTAGTTACCTTGCTGTTTTTATATTTTCAGATTACAAAAACCTTTATCTACCATCCATATTGCACTTGTATCACCATCTCTTCGCCGAACTAGTGCACCTATACAATTTACCATTGTATTGGGTGTGTTGGGGACACAAGAGACTCTTTGTTATTTGGTTGCAGGGTTTCTTGAGAGAGACCATCTTCATCCTACACCTCCCACGTGTTGATAAACCTTAGGTCATCCACTTGAGGGAAATTTGCTACTGTCCTACAAACCTCTGCACTTGGAGGCCCAACAACGTCTACAAGGAGAATGTTGCGTAGTAGACATCAGAGGGTTTAGTCCGTAGGGTTCATCAGAATTCACATAGGCTAGACAGTTATGGTTTAGCCATTACGATCTCGAGGTAGATCTATTCTTGTAACCCCTATACCCATCAAAGACAATCAAGTAGGAAGTAGGATTTTACCTCTATCAAGAGGGCCCGAACCTGGGTAAACATCATGTCCCCTTTGTCTCCTATTACCTTCAATCCTCAGACGCACAGTTCGGGACCCCCTACCCGAGATCGGCTGGTTTTGACACCGACATTGATGCTTTCATTGAGAGTTCCTTTGTGTTGTCGATAGAAGGATCGATGGCTTGCCTTGTCATTAATGACGATATTACTTCTGGAAGGGCCCTGACTCCTGGACAGGTCCTCTGGCTCGGCGTTTTACCATGGGCGCTCGCACAGCCGTCAAGCCAACGGCGGCCCCCACAATCGCCAAACATCATCTCCACATCAGCCTTGAACACTCCGAAAAGATGGATCCGGCAGATGTCTCGTCCTTGAACGAGCTACTAGATCGCATCGCCACCCTGGGGGTCACAACAGACTATGATCGGATTGGGCTTAAACCCGATTAGAGGGAAATCAAGTTCCCGCCGATCACCCATCTGGTAGCGGTCGTTGAGGAACGAGCTGTGAATGCTTCTCCCCCTAAGTTAAGCACCAGCTATGTTTGGATTTCCGAGCCCTGCGAGCTGGATACCCATCCTCGAGAAGAGACCTCATGCCCCCCGAACATAGGATCAGGTATTAAGCCCGGAATTCTTCAGGACCTTACTGATCCTGAACTTGTGACCTCGGAGATTCTTCAAACTCTAGATCCAATCGTGGGTCATGGTTCAGATTCTAGCCTTCCCACCCACCACAAGAAATATTCCCCAAGCAATTCACGGCCTCCAGATATATGTGACCTAATGTATGTATGGAAGCAAACTCAGGAAACGGTCCATCACTTTTGGGTCTGGTTCCTCCTTGTTAAAAACAAGATTAAAGATTGCTGCGACGATGAGGCGGTTTCAGTTTTTTGCCGCAACTGTACGGACGAGGGAATCCTCAATGCCCTCAACCGTCGCCGCATACTGCACTTTGCGGATTTTGTACACATAGTACAGAAGTACTGTGCGATGGAAAGTGCCTGGAAAACCCAGACAACCCGGTGGGAACCTCCTGCCTTTAAGCAGCCCACCGAACGGGCAAAACGGATGCAGGCATCCGATCATAAGCTTATTGACAAGAAAAACAAGCCCATCATGGCATATAAAACCGTCCTTGATGAACTGCTCGACAACCCATGTCAGATACATACGACGCCGAGCACCGAACCAACGCATAGCCTTCGGGCATGTTGGGTACTCCGGCAGGTGGCTAAGAGCGGCGAGGCTATCCTCACCAATGCTACCCCAGAGAAGTACTCTTCAGAGGTCGACGATCTCAGCGCCTTTACGGTCTTCGAGACCTTTTCTTCAAATAATCGGCACAAAAGGGCGCTCCATGACCTCGCCGAAGTCAACCAAGTAACCGCAATAAACCCTTGGAACGATACGGCAATAACTTTCACCGCCGACGATGAACCGTGGGCCCGATCAGTCCGAGCACCAGCCGCCTTGGTCTTAAACCCAATTGTGGATGGCTTTCGACTCTCCAAAGTGCTCATGGACGGCGGCAGCGGACTTAACCTCATCTATGAAGATATGCTCGACAAAATGCAAATGGACAAGAGTCGCATCGAGCAAAGTAGTACAACCTTTCGAGGTATTATCCCTAGTCAAGAAGGGCGATGCTCGGGAAAAATTAAACTCGATGTAGTATTAGGCACACCTGATAACTACAGGTCTGAAGATTTTCTCTTCCATGTGGCCCCTTTCAATAGTGGATATCACGCCCTTTTGGGGCGAGACGCCTTCGCACCCTTCCAAGCCATCCCCCATTTTTTGACAGAAAGACTGTAAGGGAACCCCTTACAGTATAATTGGTGCAACAAACCCAAATTGCAAGTACCATGCCTTGAACCTGGGTGGGTGGGAAGGCATCAGCCCCTTCCCACCACTAGGCTATGCCTTAGTCTGCCAAGCCATCCCCCATTACGGGTACAGGAAGCTTAAAATGCCAGGGCCCAACGGAGTAATCACTGTCACCAGTGACCCGGATATAGCACTCCGTGCCAAAAACAAAACCGCATCCTTGGCCCTCGAGGCACTATCCGAGGCCCTCGTGATCGGAGAACTAACCACTCTGTGTTCCATAGTGGACAAAGATGATGTAATCCTCGACAAGAGGCCCAAATCCACATCTTTCAAACCAGCAGATGAAATAGTCAAATTTCAAGTGCACCCGACAGATCCAAACAAAACAGCATCCATTGGAGCACAGCTGGATTCGACGGTCGATGCCGCCCTACGAGCATTCCTGCACGACAATTGGGACATTTTTTCCTGGCATCCTTCGGACATGCCCGGAATCCCACGCAGACTGGCCGAACACAACCTCAACATAATAAAGGGGTTCAAACCAGTCAAGCAAACAATGCGGCGATTTTCTGAACCCAAACGACAAGCTATATGGGGGAGGAACTAGCCAAACTACTTGAGGACGGGTTCATTAGAGAAATCAAGCACCCGGATTGGCTAGCAAACCTGGTCATGGTGCCGAAGAAGGACAAATCCTGGCGCTTTTGCATCAATTTCAAAGACCTCAATAAGGCTTGCCATAAGAACCCCTTCCCACTGCCCCGCATTGACCAAATCATTGACGCAACCGCAGGACACGACTCATTGTGTTTCCTCGATGCATACTCCGGATACCATCAAATCAAGATGAAGGAGTCCGACCAGGCCGCAGCGGCATTCATTACCCCATACGGGCCTTTCTGCCTCAACACTATGCCTTTCGGGCTCAAAAACGTTGGCGCCACTTACCAATGCATGATTCAAACATGTCTGGAAAAACAAATTGGCAAGACAGTGGAGGTATACGTTGATGATGTAGTCATCAAGACTAAACATGTCGAATCATTGGTGGACCATCTGCGCCTCACATTCGACAACCTTCAAACATATGACATATGGCTCAATCCGGACAAATGTGTCTTTGGCATTCCAGCCGGAAAACTACTCTGGTTCATTGTTTCCAATAGAGGAATTGAAGCAAACCAAGCCAAAATCTGAGCCCTGTCAGAATTGACAACGCCAATAGACTTAAAGCAGGTCCAAAAACTAGCTGGGTGCGTGGCAGCCTTGAGTCGCTTTATCTCCAGATTGAGAGAAAAGGCGCTGCCACTTTATCGACTGCTCCGACGCACCGACCACTTTGAATGGATGGATGCGGCTACAGCCAGATTGGAAGTAATAAAATCTCTGTTAGCAAGCAACCCAATCCTTGCCGCACCAAGTGTTGGCGAGCGTATGTTGCTCTACATATCAACGACTCACCAGGTGGTGAGCGCCGTACTCATCGCCGAACGAGAGGAAGAGGGACACAAATTCCCACTCCAGAAACCAGTATACTATGTATTGACGGTCCTTACACCATGCAAATCTCGATACCCACACTATCAGAAGACAGCGTATGCGGTCTTCATGGCATCCCGGAAGCTGCGGCACTACTTTCAAGAGCGTTCGATTATGGTGGCATCCGAAGTACCACTCAATGACATCATAAATAATCGGGACGCCACTAGCCGCATAGCCAAATGGGCCATCGAGCTCCTACCATTTGAAATAACATACAAGCCACGCCGAGCTATTAAATATTAGGTGTTGGCTGACTTTGCCGCCGAGTGGACGGAAGCCGAACTCCCTAAAGAGTACAACACATACTCCATCTGGATAATGTACTTCGACAACTCTAAAATGTTAGCCGGATTGGGGGCTGGTGTCATCTTAACATCCCCTATAGGGGACACAGTCTGCTACATGTTATAAATCATGTATACGGACTCCAACAATGCGGCCGAATATGAGGCACTACTACATGGTCTCCGAATGGCTGTCTCTATGGGCATACAACGCCTAGAGGTGCGTGGGGATTCGAACCTTGCAATATCCCAAATAAATGGAGAATTCAATGCAAAAGATCCAAAGATGGCGGCATACCAAAACGCCATACTCAAAATATCAGCTCGGTTTGAGGGGCTCGAATTCCATCACGTTGCTCGAGACAGTAATCAGGCAGCAGACATCCTTGCTCGAATGGGCGCTAAATGTGATCCCGTCCCGCCTAACACCTTTGTGGAAAGGCTCTTCAAGCCATCCATGGTATGGCAGGAAAAGAGCGGAAATACTAGTCCGGAGCCGATCATACCCCCAGATGCCGAACACAATTCCGATATTATCAGGGGTTCGGGCTCTGAGATGACACCTTTCACCCATGTAATCATGACTGTCATTGCTCCATGGACCGAACCCTTCCTGGCCTACCTTAATAGGCAGGAGCTAACTGATGACCAGAATGAGGCCCGTCGCATAGTTCGACGATCTAAAGCCTACAAAGTTCACCAAGGTGAACTCTACAAGAAAAGTACCACTGGAGTTCTTCAAAGATGCATCTTCGAAGAGGAGGGATGGTAGCTCTTGGCCGAAATACATGCTGGTCTTAGTGGCCATCACGCCGCAGCTCGGGCCCTCATAAGCAAGGCCTTCCGTACAGGTTTCTTTTGGCCAACGGCCGATCAGATTCACAAGCCCTTGTACAGTGCTGTGTAGGATGTCAGCTTTTCGCCAATCAAAGTCATATGCCGCCCACTGCCTTAAGAGAAATCCCCATTACTGGGCCTTTTGCGGTATGGGGGCTAGATATGGTCTGACCCCTTAAAGGGGGAAGAAACAAGAAGAAATATTTACTAGTTATGGTGGATAAATTCACTAAGTGGATATAGGCCAAACCAGTAAAAACAGCTGAAGCTGGTCTGGTGATCGACTTTATATCTGGCGTGGTACACCGTTATGGTATCCCGCACAGCATCATCACTAACAATGGCTCTAACTTCACAGTCGATGAGGTGAAAACTTGGTGTGCTAATCTGGGCATTAAGCTCGATTATGCCTCCGTATATCACCCTCAAACAAACGGTCAGTTCGAACAGGCTAATGGCCTGATAATGAGCGACATCAAACCCAGACAAGTGCGCTCCCTACGGGAGTCAAATAAACACTAGGTTGAGGAACTTAATTCCGTAATCTGGGGACTACGGACTACGCCCAATCGCACGACCAGATACACCCCCTTTTTATGGTGTACGACGTAGAGGCTGTCTTGCCCTGCGACATTATTCATGACTCACCTCGAGTGCGCATGTATGAAGAGAGAGAGGCCAAGCTCGATCGGCAGGACGACCTAGATGACCTGGAGGAGGAGCGCGACATTGCGAAAGCCCGTTCTGCATTTTATCAACAATGGGCTCGGCGATACCAAAGCAGAGAAGTGCGGGCCCAGAGAAGAAGAAGGACAAGCTCAAACCAAAATGGGAGGGCCCCTTCATTATTGATGAAGTTCTCACAGGAGGGGCCTGCCACCTTTGTAAAGCATCGGATAATCGCCTAGAACCGAATCCATGGAATGCTGCTTGGCTCCAAAGATTCTACGCATAAGTTTGGCCATGTTTCTTTTTCGTTTTTTCTCCTCTTCATTTCTTTTTGTTTCCCTATTTTTGTACGATTCCCGGGGTATGTTCGGATAGGCCGAACACTTAAGGGGTACACATCCTCAAATGTATACACCCCATGACACCTAGGGGCTTCTTTAACCGGAGCTTATTATTATTCAGAGCCTGGAGCTCACAATTTATACGTCGTTTGTTCATATACAATATTTTTGCCATTATATGCACCTCTATGACTTAAGTTTTTGCCAAGCTGGGTTGCCTTGCTCCTGTGTTTATGCCCTACGTTCCCGATTGTTTGGGTAGGGCGTAAAGGGAGCACCTCTGCGATTGTTACAACCGGGTAATCCGGACATGTACCTCAGACGGGTGAAGCCGAAAGCTAGCGTTCTTACGAGAATAATTGGTCAACAATCAAATGACATATTGTTACATTCTACTCTTCAAACATATAGGACAACTTTTTCCGTATTGCGGACCAAATCCCAGGCGAGCATGCAAACCTAAGGAAAGGAATCCTTAACGGAACTATTCTCCTTGGAAGATGTTTCTTACATATGTAATATAACATACACCCCGAACTCATATTTTTGTCTGTTCAAGCACAATGACTGGGTTGCCTGGTTTCCGGACATAGTGAATGCTTCTGTTCATTCCAAAATAGTATCCGAAAACACTCCACCATTTTGGTTCAAAGGTTAAAGCCGAAAGCCTGCGATGACGAAACTTTCCACATGTTCAGATAAAGGTATAGGTTGATCATAAAGTACATTAATACATTGAATCAAATGCCTATTCCTTATCTATTCCATCTATAGGACTGTCCAACCTACAGTCTTCCTGCGAATGCTTCGCAGCTATCATTACTTGGTCAAACACCAAATTCACTGGAATTTCTTTCCCGTCTGGTCCCTGCGGTCCCACTCGGGCCATATGATTCGGATCTAGCTTGGTGAAGCGAGTTTTCACCATAGCCCAGGCTTCTCGTGCGCCTTCATGGCAGGCAGATGTCTTCCATAGCTCAAAGCAGCGCCAGGCACCTTTGAACAGATTTGCCAAGCCCTCCATACTTTCTGGAGGGGTATCGGATGGCCACAACGCCTTGACCATACTCCTCATGGCTTTCTGGGCCCGAGCATGTACCATGGACAGTTCCTTCAGCATGTCGCTTTGGAATCCGGATACTTCCTCTTCCGGCCAACCAGTTAACAGACCTGCAGAAACAGAGTTATGAAATTCCACACTATGGACTAAACGTGATCCCCTATGGTGGTTTTAAATGTACCGAACATGCCGCCCTTCAACTTCTCATTTTCTTTCTGAGCGGCCGATAACTGAGCCATTAAGCTCACTATCCCTTTAGATTGTTTGTCCTCTTCCCCCTCGTGTGTTTTCTTCTCGGACGTACTCATTGCGGCCTTTTTAATTTCCGCTAGTTCGGCGGTGACGGCATTCAGTTGCGTGTGGTTTATCTTCAGCTCCTGGGATAGCGCAGTATTCTTCTCTTTGAGAACCTGCGGGTCATATCGATCCTTAAATTGGTTTACCTCATCGCTACAAGTCTCGGGGGCTACTGGCATGCGACTATCAAAACTGCATAAACTCTTACCTGTATATCCTTTGAGAATAGCTGAGTGATTCCGGCAAGTCCGTCTTGAGCGGCTCGGATATATGCATCCACCGAGCTGAGTGCGGTAAATTCTTGCTCAGAAAAGGCTGGAGCACGCATGGCCTCTTTCAATCGACAGTGATTCATCGTGCTCTCTGCCTCGGAATTGGTGACAAATATGTCATCCGAATCCTCAAGAGGTGGCGGAACTGGCATTGCATCAGACCTCATCCTAGTAGGCGAGTCCGCCACCGGATTGGCTGATATTCGGCTAACAGGGCGTTTTCCCACCGTCTGCCGCTTGTTTCTCCTGAAATCAAGGATAAAAAGAGACCTTAAACAATCCAAACTCATGCCCAGGCATGTATTAAGCAGACATACCTCTTAGAAGACTATGAGCTTCCTACAGCGCTCCCGGTCTCCTTTCGTTTTGAACGATTACCCTGCGTAGGGGCCGCCCTCAAGGAAGTACGGTCCCCCGAGCACCGATCCTATTAAGTACAGATTAGTAAAATGGATAAAAGTGCAAGCAGGGACTTATTTTTGAAAGCTCTTCGAATGCTTACGATGGAGAAGGGATAGGGGCGGTGGTAGTCGGCGGTGATAGCCACTTCTGAGCCGTCAAAGCCTGCTTGATAAAATACCCCATCGTCGAACTCTATGTATATATCCGGATCCTCGCAGAAGCCAGGGTCTTTGTCGCGATTGTGATCCTCTGGCTGTGGGGCAGGACAGTGAACGTCTTCGATCATTTTCCTCCATGACTGTTTTGTGACCGCAAAGAACAAATTTGACTAGTATGTTGTGGCAGCGATGAAGCAACACAGGTAATCGAAATCTTACCCATTCGATGGGGTTGTACATGGAGTAACCTTCCCTGCAGTTCAAGCGGAGGAAGTCTTCCTTTTCGCCCTTGTACAGATCGGTCAAGATCACGGCCAGTTCGGCCGGGGTATCCGGACCATTGCGTCTGTAACGAGACGCGTCGTCTTCTCCGTTGTAGCACCATAAAGGAGTTACTCTGGACTGGAGAGGCTGGACGCACCTTTTAATTGCAATGGCCATAACCTCGATTTTTGAGAGCTTGGTATTGGCCCACAATCTGACCTTGCTTACTAATCTTTTTATTTCTGCACTGTCCTCATCCTTGGGGCTTCGGGGGCGCTAGTTGAGGCGCTTCCTTAGAGGAGCGCTGGAAAATTCAGGAAGGCCGCGCCGAACTGGGTCCGGCAGTGGGACGTCGTCCATATAAAACCACTCCGAAGACCACTGTGGGTATATCTCTTTGGGAGTTCCAACGAGGTATCCCGATCCGGCTATACGCCATACTTCGGCACCGCGCACTTCAAATATAGAGCCTCCTCGATGGTGGGGAATGAGGCAAAAGAACTTCCTCCATAGTTCAAAATGGGCCTCGATGCCTAAGAACAGTTCGCAGAGAGCAACGAAACCTGAGATGTGCAGAATCGAACCTGGGGTAAGGTTGTGCAGTTGGATGCCATAAAATTCCAATAGTCCCCTGAGGAAGGGGTGGATTGGAAATCTTAGGCCCCGCAACAGGAATGGGATGAAGCACGCCCTCTCCTCCTTATTGGGGTTGGGGAAATTTTCAGCCATCACGTTGTTGCCGATTGAGGCCAATCCAGCTTGAACGGAGACTAGATCTGCGAGGGGAATGTCGGATTGTGGGTTCCGGCAAAACCCTTAAGGTTCGAACTCTGGGGTGCGCACGAAGATCTCTCTCTCCCCCTAGCTCACTCACTCACCACGATCTCAAAGCTCAGCTCGTCGAACTCGAAGAACAAGGGACAGAAGAGTTTATACTGGTTCGGGCCACCGATGTGGTGTAATACCTTACTCCAGTGTGGTGTGGTGGATTGCCTTCTAAGCTGAGGATGAACAAGTACAAGGGAAGAACAGCCTCCTGAGGAGAGGTGTTCTTGAGCTTGGTGACATTGTGCGTGTGAGGGTGGAATGGATCTGATCCAAGGTTCGTCCCCCCTCCTATGGTGGTGGCTAGTCCTGTTTATAGAGGCCCCGGTCCTCTTCCAAAATATTAGGCGGGAAGGGATCCCACAACGGCCAATTTGAAGGGGATAACTAGTACAAGCTATCCTGACAAAAGGTGGTCTTCGCCTGCCAAAGGCTCTGGTGGTGACGACGTCGTGGGCTCCGTGGTAACCTCCGTCCTACCGTCCTGCTAGTCTTGGTCTTGTTGCACCAATATGGAAACCTTTGCCTGATGCCTCGGGACTCCTCGCATGTGCTTGTCCTTTAGCACCAGAGAGGAAACGGGTACTCTGCGCCCGCAGGCTCCCGCCTGGCCTTGGTCGTCATGGCTCACGTCACGGGAACCTCGCGAGGTGCCCCTTGCCTTGATCTCTCCACTCCTCGCGAGCCAACCTAGTGAGGCTGCCCCTGAGGAGGTCTTGTGTCGTCCGCCTCGCGAGGCTTGGCCCCTCGTGAGGGTCTTGAGTGTTTGCTGGTGAAGATGGGCCATACCAGGCCGTTGGAGGAGCCACGCCGTGGGCCGTAGGCAGGCAAGTCTGGGGACCCCCGTTCCCAGAACGCCAACAGTAGCCCCGGGGCCCAAGGCACGCTCGGGCTTGGCTTCGAGGCGAGGCCAAGGGGCAAGTGCGGAGCACCGCGGGCCCCAACCGCCTGCGGCCTTGATCGACACGTGGAGACTGACGGGATGTGGGAGTGTCCGCTTCCCCACGCTACCTCAGCAACTGCTTGACTGGCAAAAGGCTAACGCGGGTTGTGCCGACTTCATTGCTTTTCTTCGTCTTGCTCCAGATCCCCTTTCTTGCTCCTTGCTCCTGCTTCCGCTGCGGCTTCCTGACGCTTCCTCCTTGTGCTGCTAGGCCGACGTCTTCATCGAAGAAGAAGAAGAGCGAGGGGGCGGCCACATCTTCTTGGACCTAGCAGCCTGGCACGGCTGCACCTCCTCTATTGCAGAAAAGCAATGACAGCACCCGCACCCCTCCGGCTCGGTCGTCCTCGCAAGGCCAAGAGGAGCGTCTCCAGGAGAGGTCGCCCCCCAAGGCCTCGTCAGCTCCTGAGGCGCTCGTCCCCAGCTCACCGGCCGAGGCCCCGCAGGCTCTGGAGCTCCTGGCCTCTTCTTCTACCGCCGTCAACCTGCAGGTCTTGGCGACGATGCTGCCTCCTTCCTCCGCCTCACCATTAGTTCGTGATCCTTCTGCCTCGCCTAACATCCTGGAGCACGCTCTTTCTTTGCTGACCCTTCTGCGGGAGGATCTTCAAGGCACCGACCGTCGCCTGCTGGTCGGGAGCCTGGAGCTGATCTCTGGCTGGCTCCACTCCGATGCGTCCGTCCGGGCGGCGCTAAGCCAGGCTGCGGCGGCTTCCGAGAAGGACAAGCAGGTCGTCGCCCAAGCCGCGGCTGCCCGCGAGGTGGCGATGAAGGACACTGGGGCTGCCCAGGATCGCTGTCGGGCGCTGGAGGCCGAGCTGGAGACCATGCGCAACGAGTGTGCGGCCGAGGCTCGAGACCACAAGGCGAAGGAGGAGAAGATGAAGGCCCGAGAGGACGCCGTCAGGGGTCACGAAGCCGAGCTGGAGCAGTTGGCGAGGGCACAGGCCACGGAACGCAGCCGACTGGAGAAGCTGGAGCAGGAGATGAAGGCAGAGAAGGCCGAGCTGGAAGCCAAAGTGAAGGTCCTGGCTGAGGACCGCGTGGCCTTCAAGTCCCTTGAGGAGAAGTCCCGCGTGGCGCTGCGGGCACTCTACGAGAAGGGCTTGGACAACAAGGGCCCCACCCAGCTGCTTCCTCATCTGGTCACGGCGCTTGAGGATGTCGTGGATGGGATCGGCCCCTTGGTGGAGGGGGAGGCCCGTGCGCTCTCCTCAGCTGCACTGACACGCGTCTTCAGCCACCTCCATCTTCGTGATCCTGACGCCGACCTTGATGAGCTGCTCGAGCCCGTGGATGACGAGCGTTGCGCAGCCGCTGCCGAAGCCGTGAAGAGCCAGGTGGAGGCCTTGCTGAAGAAGTTCCGTGCCTTCGACCCTGCGCCCTCGACTGGTGATGCTGCTGAACCTGCAACTCCGGCAGACGGCACAGGTGAGGGCAACATCACCGTCGAAGGGGCACCCCTTGCAAGTGACGGCGCGTCCAGGTATGACGAGATGGCTTGCTGGCGGCTCCTTTTCCTGCTTTGCTTCTGCAACATGCACCATGCCTCGTGGAGGCGTTTAAACTTGTGTTTGGTATTCGAAGAACAGTATGTCTTGTAATATTTATTTGAGATTCCGCGATTTCCTTCCCGTTTGCTTGGTGTTCTGTGTCGGCAGGGCCCGACCCCGCGCATACCTCAGCCGCCGTTGGATTGTCCGAATCGCCCGGACGAAACCAAGGGATGAGGGGCTACGTGGCCAGTTAGGCTCCTGAGTCGCGATGCTCAGGAGTCCCCCTTGACGCGCAAACAGGTTACGGAAAGGAGATGCGGGAGTAGGCCTAGCATTCTACGTCGGCGGGGCCCGACCCCGCGCATACCTCAACCGCCATTGGATCGTCCGGATCGCCAGGACGAGACCAAGGGGTGAGGGGCTACGTGGCCAGTTAGGCTCCTGAGTCGCTATGCTCAGGAGTCCCCCTTGACGCCCAAATGACCTTCATACCTTGGCTCCGCTCGGGAGGGTGCGTGACTGAAGGAAATATGCCCTTGAGGCAATAATAAAGTTGTTATTTATATTTCCTTATATCATGATAAATGTTTATTATTCATGCTAGAATTGTATTAACCAAAAAATTAGTACATGTGTGAATACATAGACAAACAGAGTGTCACTAGTATGCCTCTACTTGACTAGCTCGTTGAATCAAAGATGGTTAAGTTTCCTAGCCATAGACATGTGTTGTCATTTGATTAACAGGATCACATCATAATGATGTGATTGACTTGACCCATTCCGTTAGCCTAGCACTTGATCGTTTAATTTATTTGCTATTGCTTTCTTCATGACGTATACATGTTCCTATGACTATGAGATTATGCAACTCCCAAATACCGAAGGATCACTTAGTGTGCTACCAAACGTCACAACGTAACTGGGTGATTATAAAGGTGCTCTACAGGTGTTTCCGATGGTGTTTGTTGAGTTTGCATAGATCAAGATCAGGATTTGTCACTCCGATTGTCGGAGAGGTATCTCTGGGCCCTCTCGGTAATGCACATCACTATAAGCCTTGCAAGCAATGTGACTAATGAGTTAGTTGCAGGATGATACATTACGGAACGAGTAAAGAGACTTGCCGGTAACGAGATTGAACTAGGTATTGAGATACCGACGATCGAATCTCGGGCAAGTAACATACCGAGACAAAGGGAACAATGTATGTTGTTATGCGGTTTGATCGAAAAAGATCTTCGTAGAATATGTGGGAGGCAATATGAACATCCAGGTTCCGCTATTGGTTATTGATCGGAGACATGTTTCTGTCATGTCTACATAGTTCTCGAACCCGTAGGGTCCGCACGCTTAACGTTCGGTGACGATCAGTATTATGAGTTGATGTGTTTTGATGTACCGAAGGTAGTTTGGAGTCCCGGATGTGATCACGGACATGACGAGGAGTCTCGAAATGGTCGAGGCATAAAGATTGATATATTGGACGGCTATGTTCGGACATCGGAAGTGTTCCAGGAGGTTTTGGATAAAACCGGAGTGTCAGAGGGTTATCGGAACCCCCCCCCCCAGAAGTTATTGGGCCCTTAGTAGGCTTTAGGGGAGAGAGAGGGTAGCAGCCAGGAGGTGCCCCCCCCAGGGAGTCCGAGGGACTAGGGGAGGGGGCGCGGCCCCTCTTTCCCTCTCCCTTCCCTCTCCTTCCTTCCCCCTTGCCCCTCCTAGTAGGACTAGGAAAGGGGGAGTCCTACTCCTACTAGGAGGAGGACTCCTCCCCTCCTTGGCACGCCCTAGGGCCGGCCGGCCTCCCCCCTTGCTCCTTTATATACGGGGGCAGGGGGCACCCTAGAATACAACAACAGACATTGTCTTAGCCGTGTTAGGTGCCCCCCTCCACCATAATCCACCTCGGTCATATCATTGCAGTGCTTAGGCGAAGCCCTGCGCCGGTAGCTTCATCATCACCGTCATCAGGCCATCGTGCTGATGAAGCTCTCCCCCGACACTCAACTGGATCAGGAGTTCGTGGGACGTCACCGAGCCGAATGTGTGCAGATCACAGAGGTGTCGTACTTTCGGTACTAGGATCGGTCGGATCATGAAGACGTACGACTACATCAACCGTGTTGTCATAATGCTTCCGCTTTCGGTCTACGAGGGTACGTAAACAACACTATCCCCTCTCGTTGCTATGCATCACCATGATGTTGTGTGTGCGTAGGAATTTTTTGATTTTACTGCGTTCCCCAACAGTGGCATCCGAGCCAGGTCTATGCGTAGATGTTATATGCACGAGTAGAACACAAATGAGTTGTGGGCGATAATATTCATACTGCTTACCAGCATGTCATACTTTGATTCGGCGGTATTGTTGGATGAAGCGGCCCGGACCGACATTACGCGTACGCTTACGCGAGACTGGTTCTACCGACGTGCTTCGCACACAGGTGGCTGGCGGGTGTCAGTTTCTCCAACTTTAGTTGAATCGAGTGTGGCTACGCCCGGTCCTTGTTGAAGGTTAAAACAGCACACTTGACGAAAAATCGTTGTGGTTTTGATGCGTAGGTAAGAACGGTTCTTGCTCAGCCCGTAGCAGCCACGTAAAACTGGCAACAACAAAGTAGAGGACGTCTAACTTGTTTTTGCATGGAATGTTGTGATGTGATATGGTCAAGACATGATGCTAAATTTTATTGTATGAGATGATCATGTTTTGTAACAGAGTTATCGGCAACTGGCAGGAGCCATATGGTTGTCGCTTTATTGTATGAAATGCAATCGCCATGTAATTGCTTTACTTTATCACTAAGCGGTAGCGATAGTCTTAGAAGCAATAGTTGGCAAGACGACAATGATCCTTCGATGGAGATCAAGGTGTCAAGCCAGTGATGATGGTGATCATGACGGTGCTTTGGAGATGGAGATCAAAGGCACAAGATGATGATGGCCATATCATATCACTTATATTGATTGCATGTGATGTTTATCCTTTATGCATCTTATTTTGCTTAGTTGGCGGTAGCATTATAAGATGATCTCTCACTAAATTTCAAGGTACAAGTGTTCTCCCTGAGTATGCACCGTTGCGAAAGTTCGTCGTGCCGAGACACCACGTGATGATCGGGTGTGATAAGCTCTACGTTCACATACAACGGGTGCAAGCCAGTTTTGCACACGCAGAATACTCGGGTTAAACTTGACGAGCCTAGCATATGCAGATATGGCCTCGGAACACTGAGACCGAAAGGTCGAGCGTGAATCATATAGTAGATATGATCAACATAGTGATGTTCACCATTGAAAACTACTCCATCTCACGTGATGATCGGACATGGTTTAGTTGATTTGGATCACGTGATCACTTAGATTATTAGAGGGATGTCTATCTAAGTGGGAGTTCTTAAGTAATTTGATTAATTGAACTTTAATTTATCATGAACTTAGTACCTGATAGTATTTTGCATGTCTATGTTGTTGTAGATAGATGGTCCGTGCTGTTGTTCCATTGAATTTTAATGCGTTCCTAGGGAAAGCTAAGTTCAAAGATGATGGTAGCAACTACACGGACTGGGTCCGTAACTTGAGGATTATCCTCATTGCTGCACAGAAGAATTACTTCCTAAAAGCACCACTAGGTGCCAAACCCACTGTAGGAGCAACGCCAGATGTTATGAAAGTCTGGTAGAGCAAAGCTGATGACTACTCGATAGTTCAGTGTGCCCTGCTTTACGGCTTAGAACCGGGACTTCAACGACGTTTTGAACGTCATGGAGCATATGAGATGATCCAGGAGTTGAAGTTAATATTTCAAGCAAATGCCTGGATTGAGAGATATGAAGTCTCCAATAAGTTCTACAGCTGCAAAATGGAGGAGAATAGTTATGTCAATGAGCATATACTCAAAATGTCTGGGTATAACAATCACTTGAATCAAATGGGAGTTAATCTTCCTGATGATAGTGTCATTAACAGAATTCTTCAATCACTACCACCAAGCTACAAGAGATTCGTGATGAACTATAATATGCAAGGGATGGATAAGACAATTCCCGAGCTCTTCGCGATGCTAAAGGCTGCGGAGGTAGAAATCAGGAAAGAGCATCAAGTGTTGATGGTCAACAAGACCACCAGTTTCAAGAAAAAGGGTAAAGGAAAGAAGGAGAACTTCAAGAAGAATGGCAAGCAAGTTGCTGCTCAAGTGAAGAAGCCCAAGTCTGGACCTAAGCTTGAGACTGAGTGCTTTTACTGCAAAGGACCTAGTCACTGGAAGCGGAACTGCCCCAAGTATTTGGCGGATAAGAAGGATGGCAAGGTGAAAAAAGGTATATGTGATATACATGTTATTGATGTGTACCCTACTAATGCTCACAGTAGTGCATGGGTATTTGATACTGCTTATGTTGCTAATATTTGCAACTCGAAACAGGGACTACGGATTAAGCGAAGATTGGCTAAGGATGAGGTGACGATGCGCGTGGGAAATGGTTCCAAAGTCGATGTGATCGCGTCGGCACGCTACCTCTACATCTACCTTCGGGATTAGTTTTAGACCTGAATAATTGTTATTTGGTGCCAGCGTTAAGCATGAACATTATATCTGGATCTTGTTTGATGCGAGACGGTTATTCATTTAAATCAGAGAATAATGGTTGTTCTATTTATATGAGTAATATCTTTTATGGTCATGCACCCTTGAAGAGTGGTCTATTTTTGTTGAATCTCGATAGTAGTGAACACATATTCATAATATTGAAGCCAAAAGATGCAGAGTTGATAATGATAGTGCAACTTATTTGTGGCACTGCCGTTTGGGTCATATTGGTGTAAAGCGCATGAAGAAACTCCATTCTGATGGACTTTTGGAATCACTTGATTATGAATCACTTGGTACTTGCGAACCATGCCTCATGGGCAAGATGACTAAAACACCGTTCTCCGGAACAATGGAGCGAGCAACAGATTTGTTGGAAATCATACATACTGATGTATGTGGCCCGATGAATATTGAGGCTCGCGGCGGGTATCGTTATTTTCTCATCTTCACAGATGATTTGAGCAGATATGGGTATATCTACTTGATGAAGCATAAGTCTGAAACATTTGAAAAGTTCAAAGAATTTCAGAGTGAAGTGGAAAATCATCGTAACAAGAAAATAAAGTTTCTACGATCTGATCGTGGAGGAGAATATTTGAGTTACGAGTTTGGTCTTCATTTGAAACAATGCGAAATAGTTTCGCAACTCACGCCACCCGGAACACCACAACGTGGTGGTGTGTCCGAACGTCGTAATCGTACTTTACTAGATATGGTGCGATCTATGATGTCTCTTACTGATTTACCGCTATCGTTTTGGGGTTATGCTTTAGAGACGGCTGCATTCACGTTAAATAGGGCACCATCTAAATCCGTTGAGACGACACCTTATGAACTGTGGTTTGGCAAGAAACCCAAGTTGTCGTTTCTTAAAGTTTGGGGCTGCGATGCTTATGTGAAAAAGCTTCAACCTGATAAGCTCGAACCCAAATCGGAGAAATGTGTCTTCATAGGATACCCAAAGGAGACTGTTGGGTACACCTTCTATCACAGATCTGAAGGCAAGACAATCTTTGCTAAGAATGGATCCTTTCTAGAGAAGAAGTTTCTCTTGAAAGAAGTGAGTGGGAGGAAAGTAGAACTTGATGAGGTAACTGTACCTGCTCCCTTATTGGAAAGTAGTTCATCACAGAAATCAGTTCCTGTGACTCCTACACCAATTAGTGAGGAAGCTAATGATGATGATCATATAACTTCAGATCAAGTTACTTCTGAACCTCGTAGGTCAACCAGAGTAAGATCCACACCAGAGTGGTACGGTAATCCGGTTCTGGAGGACATGTTACTTGACCATGACGAACCTACGAACTATGAGGAAGCGATGATGAGCCCAGATTCAGAAAAATGGCTCGAGGCCATGAAATCTGAGATGGGATCCATGTATGAGAACAAAGTGTGGACTTAGGTTGACTTGCCCGATGATCGGCAAGCCATCAAGAATAAATCGATCTTCAAGAAGAAGACTGACGCTGACGGCAATGTTAACGTCTACAAAGCTCGACTTGTTGCGAAAGGTTTTCGACAAGTTCAAGGAGTTGACTACGATGAGACATTCTCACCCGTAGCGATGCTTAAGTCCGTCCGAATCATGTTAGCAATTGCAGCATTTTATGATTGTGAAATTTGGCAAATGGATGTAAAGACTGCATTCCTGAATGGATTTCTGGAAGAAGAGTTGTATATGATGCAACCTGAAGGTTTTATCAATGCAAAGGATGCTAACAAAGTGTGCAAGCTCCAGCGATCCATTTATGGACTGGTGCAAGCATCTCAGAGTTGGAATAATTGTTTTGATAGTGTGATCAAAGCATATGATTTTATACAGACTTTTGGAGAAGCATGTATTTACAAGAAAGTGAGTGGGAGCTCTGTAGCATTTCTAATATTATATGTGGATGGCATATTGTTGATTGTAAATAATATAGAATTTCTGGATAGCATAAAAGGATACTTGAACAAGAATTTTTCAATGAAAGACCTCGGTGAAGCTGCTTATATATTGGTCATCAAGATCTATAGAGATAGATCAAGACGCTTAATTGGACTTTCACAAAGCACATACCTTGATAAAGTTTTGAAGAAGTTCAAAATGGATCAAGCAAAGAAAGGGTTCTTGCCTGTGTTACAAGGTGTGAAGTTGAGTCAGACTCAATGCCCGACCACTGCAGAAGATAGAGAGAAAATGAAGGTCATTCCCTATGCGTCAACCAGAGGTTCTATCATGTATGCAATGCTGTGTACCAGACCTGATGTGTGCCCTGATATTAGTTTAGCAGGGAGGTACCAAAGTAATCCAGGAGTGGATCACTGGACAGCGGTCAAGAACATCCCGAAATACCTGAAAAGGACTAAGGATATGTTTCTCGTTTATGGAGGTGACAAAGAGCTCGTCGTAAATGGTTACGTCGATGCAAGTTTTGACACTGATCCGGATGACTCTAATTCACAAACCGGATACGTATTTATATTGAACGGTGGAGCTGTCAGTTGGTGCAGTTCTAAGCAAAGCATCGTGGCGGGATCTACGTGTGAAGCGGAGTACATAGCTGCTCTGGAAGCAGCAAATGAAGGAGTCTGGGTGAAGGAGTTCATATCCGATCTAGGTGTCATACCTAGTGCATCAGGTCCAATGAAAATCTTTTGTGACAATACTGGTGCAATTGCCTTGGTAAAGGAATCCAGATTTCACAAGAGAACAAAGCACATCAAGAGAAGCTTCAATTCCATCCGCGATCAAGTCAAGGAGGGAGACATAGAGATTTGCAAGATACATACGGATATGAATGTTGCAGACCCGTTGACTAAGCCTCTCTCACGAGCAAAACATGATCAACACCAAGACTCCATGGGTGTTAGAATCATTACTGTGTAATCTAGATTATTGACTCTAGTGCAAGTGGGAGACTGAAGGAAATATGCCCTAGAGGCAATAATAAAGTTGTTATTTATATTTCCTTATATCATGATAAATGTTTATTATTCATGCTAGAATTGTATTAACCGGAAACTTAGTACATGTGTGAATACATAGACAAACAAAGTGCACTAGTATGCCTCTACTTGACTAGCTCGTTGAATCGAAGATGGTTAAGTTTCCTAGCCATAGACATGTGTTGTCATTTGATTAACGGGATCACATCATTATAGAATGATGTGATTGACTTGACCCATTCCGTTAGCCTAGCACTTGATCGTTTAATTTATTTGCTATTACTTTCTTCATGACTTATACATGTTCCTATGACTATGAGATTATGCAACTCACGAATACCGGAGGATCACTTAGTGTGCTACCAAACGTCACAACGTAACTGGGTGATTATAAAGGTGCTCTACAGGTGTCTCCGATGGTGTTTGTTGAGTTTGCATAGATCAAGATTAGGATTCGTCACTCCGATTGTCGAAGAGGTATCTCTGGGCCCTCTCGGTAATGCACATCACTATAAGCCTCGCAAGCAATGTGACTAATGAGTTAGTTGCGGGATGATACATTACGGAACGAGTAAAGAGACTTGCCGGTAAAGAGATTGAACTAAAAATTGAGATACCGACGATCGAATCTCGGGCAAGTAACATACCGATGACAAAGGGAACAACGTATGTTGTTATGAGGTTTGACCGATAAAGATCTTCATAGAATATGTGGGAGCCAATATGAACATCCAGGTTCTGCTATTGGTTATTGACCGGAGACGTGTCTCGGTCATGTCTACATAGTTCTCGAACCCATAGGGTCCGCACGCTTAACGTTCGGTGATGATCGGTATTATGAGTTTATGTGTTTTGATGTACCGAAGGTAGTTCGGAGTCCCGGATGTGGTCACGGACATGACGAGGAGTCTCGAAATGGTCGAGACATAAAGACTGATATATTGTGTAACGCCCACGATGCGGCTATATCTCCCACGTGTCGAGGCACGACTTAGAGGCATAACCGCATTGTGGTTTTGTCGCAAGAAGGGTCATCTTCACACAATCCCATGTAATGAACAAGAATGGGATAAAGAGTTGGCTTACAATCGCCACTTCACACAATACATAAATATAATCCATACATCATCCAAAGTACACACATAGACCGACTACGGTCAAGATCCAAATGAAAATAAGACAACCCCAAATGCTAGATCCCCGATCGTCCCAACTGGGCTCCACTACTAATCATCAGGAAAAGACACATAGTAACGACCACGTTCCTCATCGAACTCCCACTTGAGATCGATCCCATCATCTGCACTGGCATCGTCGGCACCTGCAATTGTTTTGGTAGAATCTGTGAGTCACGAGGACTCAGCAATCTCACAACCGCGAGATCAAGACTATTTAAGCTTGTAGGAAAGGAAGGTGTAATGAGGTGGAGCTGCAGCAGCAATAAGCATATATGGTGGCTGACATACGCAAAAGAGAGCGAGAAGAGAAGCAACGGAACGGTCGTCATCTAGCAATGACCAAGAAGTGATCCTGAACTCCTACTTACGTCATTCATAACTCAAACCATGTTCACTTCCCGGACTCCGCCGAGAAGAGACCATCACGGCTACACACACGGTTGATGTATTTTAATTGGGTCAAGTGACAAGTTCTCTACCACCGGACATTAACAAATTCCCATCTGCCTCATAACCGCGGGCACGGCTTTCGAAAGATAATACCCTGCAGGGGTGTCCCAACTTAGCCCATCATAAGCTCTCACGGTCAACGAAGGATAAACCTTCTCCCGGAAAGACCCGATCAGTCTCGGAATCCCGGTTTACAAGACATTTCGACAATGGTAAAACAAGACCAGCAAAGCCGCCCGAATGTGCCGACAAATCCCGATAGGAGCTGCACATATCTCGTTCTCAGGGCACACCGGATGAGCAGTCCGTACAACTAAAACCAATCCTCGAGTTTCCTCAAGGTGGCGCTGCAAAGGGCTCTAGTTTGGACCAGCACTCAGAGGAACACTGGCCCGAGGGTTTAAAATAAAGATGACCCTCGGGCTCTAGAAAACCCGGGGGAAAAGGCTTAGGTGGCAAATGGTAAAACCAAGGTTGGGCCTTGCTGGAGGAGTTTTATTCAAGGCGAACTGTCAAGGGGGTCCCATAAATCACCCGACCGCGTAAGGAACGCAAACTCAAGGAACATAATACCGGTATGACATAAACTAGGGCGGCAAGAGTGGAACAAAACACCAGGCATAAAGCCGAGCCTTCCACCCTTTACCAAATATATAGATGCATTAATTAAAAAAGAGATATTGTGATATCCCAACATATCCATGTTCCGACATGGAACAAACTTCAACTTCACCTGCAACTAGCAACGCTATAAGAAGGGCTGAGCGAAAGCGGTAACTTAGCCAAACAACGGTTTGCTAGGAAAGGATGGTTAGAGGCTGACATGGCAATATGGGATGCATGATATAGCAAGTGGTAGGTAGCGCAGCATGGCAATAGAACGAACAACTAGCAAAGCAAAGATAGAAGGTATTTCGAGGGGTGGTCATCTTGCCTGCAAGGTTCTCAGAGTTGTCGAAAGCTTGATCCTCGTAAGCGTACTCAACAGGTTCCTCATTCACGAACTCATCTCCCGGCTCTATCCAAGACAAGAACACAAGCAATGGAACCACAATCAATCATGAGAAATGCACAAGCAACATGATGCAAAACATGTATGATATGCAAGATATGATATGCGATGCATATGCGTGCTCCGGAAGGAAAATGATGAACAAGGCAGTAATTAGCAAACCAAGCATGCCACTGGAAAGATGAGATGATTTCGGTCGAGATCGATATAAAGATCACCGGAAACGGATGCACGGTTTGCAAATGGCAAGCAAAACAAGAATGACACGAATCTGCGATTAACAGCAAGATAGCACTTAGAATGCAACAAGTAACAATGCTACAGCACTCCAACATAGCAACAAATCATATGACAGTAATCTAGAGGATATGCTTGACAAACGATGAACACTGAGCTACGGCTAGATCCCAACATAAGAATCTCAAACAAGCATGGCAAAAGTGCAAAAGATAACAGGTTCACAGACTTGGTGAAAATACTGGACATGGCAGAAAACAGCATCAGGTAGCAATGTTCAGAGCACGAAATCAACATGCTACAAGAACTTAACATGGAAAAACAAGGCAGGGCAGTATTCTACTAAATGCATATGACAAAAGTCCCTTACTGACCATAAGCCAAAAAGCACCAGAAGATATGATGGCAACCTTGTAAACATAGCAAGTTTCGTTAACAGGTTCCAGACTTGGCAGAAAACAGACCATGGCAGAAACAATAATATAAGGGCATCTTGGTGAGCCTGATGCACTCACCAAAAAGCAATGCATGATAAAACAAGCATACCTACAGAAAGATGGCATGTTTATGAAGCTATCCATGGCAAGAACAAAAGCATAACATGTATGGATCAACTACAACAAGCTTGGCAAAAATGAATAACACGTAAACAATCTGCCAGAAATATTTTATAGCAAAAGTAGATCAATATTGAGTCATGCTATGGCACTCCATAATTGCAAACAAGGGCAGGAATGGATCGACTACAACAATATCTACAAAACATCCTTACTGAACATCTCCAAAAAATGCATGGATCTCTCTGTAGCATCAAGTTTACATAGCAACAAAATAACAGCAGACAAAGACTTAGAGAAATTACTAAGTCCCTGAAATCAGAAACATTACGGAGCCTAGTTTGAATGCTTGTGCTAGTCACCACAGAGATCACAAAAATACATGGAATACACCCTTGGAACGATAGCATGGCATACAACAAAACACATGTAGAGCTCATGCTCATAAGATGCACAGAATAAATGATACAAAAATAACAAATCTCCAAGTTCTGCTTAGAACCAGTAGATAACAGCAACTAGCACTCTTGCACCAGATATTTGGGCATCAAGATGACCTCTAATGAACATGGTGCAGTTGAACAAAATGTAGAGCATCACGAGATGAACAATTTGACATATTACACGCACGAAACGGAGCTATGTACAGAGAGTTATGTCATGATGAACAGGTGCACATGCTGTAAAATTGCAAAGACAGAGAAAATCGGGGTCTCGGGAAAGTCAACCTGCGCCTTTGACCAGATCGGGATCGAGGGCTGCTCAGGCCACCGGCGACGGGAGAGGAAGGGGCGACGGCGCCGGACGGCGGAGGGGAGGAAGGAGGACGGCGACGGCGGCGGTTCCTCGGGAGGCGCCCCCCGGGCGGCGACGACGCGGGCACGGCGGGCACGGGCGACGAGCGGGGCACGGCGGCCGGCGGCGGCGACCGCGGCGGAGGGCTGCGGCGGCGCGGGAGGCGGAGGGCGCGGGCGGCGAGCGAGGCGCGCGGGCTCGCGGGGGCCGGCGCTGGGCCCGCGGGCTTCGGCGGCGTACGGGCTGCTGACGTGGCAGCTCGTCATTGGGCTGGAGGCGGCGGCGCGGGTTTCGTCCGGCGCCGGGCGGACGTGTCCGGCGCGCGGAGGGAGGCGCCTAGGGTTTGGACTCCGGTAGGATTTCGGGAGAGACACTAATTTATAGGTAGAGGGAGCTAGGAGAGTCCAAATGAGGTGCGGTTTTCGCCCACACGATCGTGATCGAACGACCTACAGCATGGAGATGACTTGGAGGGGTTTTGGGCTGGTTTTGAGGGGGGTTTTGCTGCAACACACAGAAGGCATCTGCGGTTACCCGGTTAACCGTTGGAGTAATAAACGACCTTCAAATGGAACGAAACTTGACCGGTGGTATACCAAGGCCACTTGACAAGCCTCGGTCCATTCCAAGAACGTTTGACACCCACTCACGAAAGAAAACAAGAGGGGTGCGCCGGAGGAGATGGGAGCGCCGGATTGCAAAACGGACAACGGGGAAAATGCTCGGATGCATGAGACGAACACGTATGCAAATGCAATGCACATGATGACATGATATGAAATGCATGACATGAACAAAATGCAAAACGAAAGACAAAAACCGACCACGGAGGGAATATCATAGCACATAGCCGAAAATGGCAAGAGTTGGAGTTACAAATATGGAAAGTTACATGCGGGGTGTTACAACACTCCACCACTACGAGAGGATCTCGTCCCGAGATCTAGGACTGAAAGAACTCCGGATATTCGGAACGGAGATGGTCCTCGCGTTCCCAGGTGGCTTCTCGGTCGGAATGGTACGACCACTTCACCTTCAGGAATTTGATTGACCTGTTGCGACGAGGTGCTCATGATAAGACAGATCTTCTTGGAGGTCAATCTCTTCGAAGTTGATAGTGCGCTCAGGCGTCTTGAAGCACTTGCGGAGCTGTGACACGTGGAACACATCGTGCACGTTCGCGAAGTTGGAAGGAAGCTCAAGTTGATAGGCGAGGTCGCCTCTTTTGCCAATGATCTTGAAAGGACCCACGTATCTAGGGGCAAGCTTCCCTTTGATACCGAAGCGACGAGTGCCTTTCATTGGAGAGACGCGGAGGTAGACATGGTCTCCGATCTCGAAAGCCACATCACGGTGCTTACTATCATAGTAACTCTTCTGGCGCGATTGCGCGGCTTTGAGATTATCACGGATGACTTTACACATTTCTTCAGCTTCAGTGATTAAGTCATTGCCAAGAAGTTGGCGTTCACCAGTCTCTGACCAATTGAGAGGAGTACGGCACTTTCTGCCATAGAGAATCTCGAATGGGGCCTTGCCCGAACTCGCTTGGAAGCTGTTGTTGTAGGAGAATTCGGCATATGGAAGACAATCTTCCCATTTCATGCCAAAGGAAATGACACAAGCCCTGAGCATATCTTCAAGAATTTGATTGACTCGCTCGACTTGGCCACTAGTTTGAGGATGGAAAGCTGTGCTGAAGCGAATGTTTGTGCCCATGGCCTTCTGGAAGGAGTCCCAGAACTTAGAGGTGAAGATGCTTCCACGATCTGAAGAAATCAATTGTGGAATGCCGTGCAAGGAGACAATTCTGGAGGTGTATAGCTCTGCCAACTGAGCTGCTGTGATGGATTCTTTGATTGGAAGGAAATGAGCCACTTTAGAAAGCTTGTCAATGACAACGAAGATAGCATCATTTCCGCGCTTGGACTTTGGAAAACCAGTCACGAAGTCCATTTCGATATGATCAAACTTCCACTCTGGGATAGCAAGAGGTTGGAGGAGACCAGCTGGTCGTTGGTGTTCTGCTTTCACTCTTCGACAGACATCACATTCATTCACGAATTGAGCAATTTCTCGCTTCATTCGAGTCCACCAATACAACTGCTTGAGGTCATGATACATCTTCGTACTTCCAGGATGAATGGAAAGAAGAGAATTGTGCGCCTCGTTCATAATGACTTTCCTTAGATCACCTTTAGGAACCACAATCCGGTCCTCGAAGAATAAAGTGTCTCTGTCATCAATGCGATAGCACTTGTATTTGGAAAGACCCTTGTCGATACCACGTTTCACCTTCTTCACCATGGCATCAAGGAGTTGTGCCTCACGAATTTGATCTTCCAAAGTAGGAGAGACTATGAGGTTGGCAAGAAAGCCTTGAGGAACAACTTGGAGATTCAGCTTGCGGAAAGCTTCACAAAGATCCGGTTGGAATGGCTTGAGAATTAAGCTGTTGCAATAAGCCTTCCTGCTTAAAGCATCTGCAATGACATTGCCTTGCCTGGAGTATATTCAATACTCGGATTGTACTCTTGAATCATTTCGACCCATCGAGTCTGCCTGAGGTTGAGGTTGGGCTGAGTGAAGATGTACTTGAGACTCTTGTGATCGGTGAAAATGTCCACTTGTCTTCCCAACAAGAGATGTCTCCACGTTATTAATGCATGGACAACTGCCGCCAACTCAAGATCGTGAGTGGGGTAGTTCTTCTCATTGGGCTTCAACTGACGAGAGGTATAGGCCACAACTTTCTTCTCTTGCATTAACACAGCACCGAGACCTTGGAGAGAAGCATCACAGAAAACTTCAAATGGCTTGGATTCATCAGGAGGAGTCAAGACAGGAGCTGTGACTAGTTTCTCTTTGAGAGTGTTGAAAGCAACGTCACACTCAGGAGACCAGACATACTTCACATGCTTCTGGAGGAGGTTGGAAAGAGGCTTTGCAATCTTAGAGAAATTCTCAACGAATCTTCGGCAATAGCTTGCAAGACCAAGAAAACTGCGGAGCTGCTTGACATTCTGAGGAGGTTCCCAATTCACAATTGCGGACACCTTCTCGGGGTTAACAGCGATGCCCTTGGCAGAGATGATGTGACCAAGGAAAAGAACTTCATCGAGCCAAAACTCACATTTGGAGAACTTCGCATAGAATTGATACTCTCTGAGCTTGTCGAGCACCAATCGCAAATGTTTGGCATGATCCTTCTTATTCTTGGAGAAGACCAAGATATCATCGAGATACACCAGGACGAATTCATTGGTATAGGGGTTGAAGATGAAATTCATCATCCGAGAGAATACTGGAGGAGCATTGACAAGGCCGAAAGACACGACAGTATATTCATAAGAACCAAAGCTTGTTCTGAATGCTGTCTTGGGAATATCTTCTTCACGAATGCGAATCTGATGATAACCCATACGAAGGTCAAGCTTGGAGAATACTTTAGCACCTTTGAGTTGCTCGAATAGCTCATTGATGTTGGGAAGTGGATACTTGTTCTTGATTGTCTTCTTGTTCAATGGACGGTAGTCGACACAAAGTCGGTCCGTGCCATCCTTCTTCTTGACAAAAAGAACACCACAACCCCATGGAGATGAACTCGGTCTGATCAAACCCAGACGCTCTTGTTCATCGAGCTGTTTCTTCAATTCCTTCAGCTCGTTGGGTCCAAGCTTGTATGGACGCTTGCAAACGGGTTCAGTGCCTGGCTCAAGATCGATAACGAACTCAACTGGCCGGTGAGGAGGCATACCCGGAAGCTCTTCTGGAAAGACATCTTGATACTCACAAACGACTGGAATTTGAGAGATGGCATTCAATTCGCCCTTCTCATTGAGAGAAAATAACCGAATGGTTTCATCACGAGCGGCATAAATGATAACATCCTCAGAAGAGTGTGTCAATTGAATTTCCCTGGCAGCACAATCTAGTTGAGCCTTGTGCTTAGAAAGCCAGTCCATCCCGAGAATTAGATCAATATCCGAGTCACCAAGAACAATTGGAGAAGACAGAAATTCATAGTCGCCCATCTTGATTACGGAATCCCGAACGAATGCTCGAGAAGTCAGTTGTCGAGCCGGAGAAACAATAGACAGAGGACTCGGCAATACTTCAGTAACCAGATCATGCATAGCCACAAAAGGTCTAGAAATGAAAGAATGCGATGCACCAGTATCAAAAAGAACTTTTGCAGGAATATCATTAACAGGAAGATTACCCATTATCACATCAGTAGATTCCTCCGCTTGAGCTGCATTCATCATGTTCACCTTTGCAGACTTTGGATTATGCTTGACCACTGCATTGCTGGAAGATCTGACAGGAGGAGGAGGCGGAAGACGCCTTTGGTTGAAGCACTTGTTAGCATAGTGACCTTTCTGCTGACACTTGTTGCAAGTCACCTCTGAGAGTGGACGGTGATAAGGAGCATTGGACTTTGGAGCTTGATTCTGAGACTTGTTCTGATAGCCAGAGTTGGAAGAGTTGGAAGAACCATGGCCACCTTTGTTCTTCTGCTGGTAAGGCTGACGAAACGGAGGAGGAGGAGGCAACCAGAACTTCTGTTGCTTAGCTGCCACAAGTGAGGAAGAAGAAGACTGAACTGCGTCTCTGACTCTCTTCTTAGAAGCCTCACACTTGAGCTGAGCAGCCTCTTGCTTCAGTGCCATATTATAGAATTGATCAAACTGAGTAGGCTCAACAAGAACGAGAGCTAACTGCAGATCCTCTCTAAGGCCACCTCTGAAGTGATAGATCATGCTCTTTTCATCAGGAACGTCTTGTTTAGCGAAGCGAGCAAGTTTCTGAAACTGGATGTTGAATTGATACACAGACATGTTGCCTTGCTTGAGATTGCGGAACTCCTCACGCTTGCTCTCAACAACACTTTGTGGAATGTGGTGCGCTTTGAAGTCCCGACAGAAGTCAGTCCAAGTGATCACACGACCTCCTCTGGAATCTTTGTATTGCTGAAACCAATCAGCAGCTTGGTCCTTGAGCTGAAAAGAAGCGAACTTGACATAGTCCTCAGGCCTGACATTGCTACATTCAAAATGCTTGTTGATGTCCACGAGCCAATCATCGGCATCCGTGGCCTCGGCACAGTAGCTGAAAGACTTGGGCTGATTTGCGAGAAACTGGTTGAGGGTAGCGAAGTGAGGCTGATTGTTGCCTTGACCTTGATTCCTTGATTGCCTTGCCCTTGGGTGCGTTCTTGCAAGAGTTGCAGAATCATCTGAGCATTGGCGTTGGTGGCTGCCATGATAGCTTGCCATGCCTCCGGAGGCGGAGGTGGTGGCGGAGGGTTCGCTTGACTCCCTTCATTGCGATCCGGATTCTGACGCGTTGGCGGAGCCATCCTGAAGAGGGTGACATCCGTTAGCATCTTGATAGACAAATAGATAAGTAGAATCAACGGATAGAAATTGCAACATATAGTCTTCACAATAAACATTCGAACGAGGATGAACGAATGAATTCCATAGTAAATCATCACACTTCCATAAGTTGAGAAGCCACTTAGAAAAAGATATGGAATCAACATATGACTTCGAAGCAACTCGAATACCACAATTCAAAACAAAACAAAGTATTGGCTTGCAGAATAAGCCGGAACAAACATATGATAGAGATTTCGTCCGAAGTTTTCGTGGTGGGGCCCACACGGGCTCAATCGTACAGCACCATCATGTACAAGGCTGTGCACATGACATACGAAGCGTCCCCGAGTCGGCATAGCCAAGGACTCTTTAAGACACTACGAGACCACTGTAAAACCAACCGTGTACAGGCGGACCACTAGACGTCGAACCCCAATCTCATATCATGCGTCTGTCGGAAAGATATCCTAAGGCTACTTGAATTCCCACTTATAAACTCCCGAAACTTTCTGGTTATGCAATCTGGTGTTGGGGATACAGGGGACACAAAATATATCACCCAAACTAGCAATCCCTAGATCCAGCTGTATCCATCCGTCAACACATAACCAAGAAACCTTCGGAAATCGTTTACCTCAACCTTCGAAAAGCATCCGTTATACAAGTTATGGCAATACTCCCGAACTCCCGCCCCAGTACTGGGTGGCGTCGAGGTGATCTCACCAACAACTGCATAAAAGAGATTTCGATGTCGGCGAAACTCAGGTATTCCAGAACTGCAACGATAAAATTGTGACGACAACACCTCGGAGCTCAACTCCCCGGGACACTGCCACAACCCCTAAATGTCAGGAGGCACCAAGAACAATGTTCTCGTCACAAAACCATCGGAACGATTCCAAGATACCCGCGTGATCCTAAAAAAAATTAGTGAAATTTGAGGAGAGAAGAGTCAAAACTTCTACGTCAGGAGACCTCACCAGAGCGACGAAGGGACTGAGGAGTAAAAAGAATCCTACTCTCCGATATATATAATCCTAAGACTCAAAACATTTTTGTTCTAGACTCAACAACGCCAGCGATTCGATCAAGCAGGGGGTCCTAAGTCCGGGATGGCTCTGATTACCAACTTGTAACGCCCACGATGCGGCTATATCTCCCACGTGTCGAGGCACGACTTAGAGGCATAACCGCATTGTGGTTTTGTCGCAAGAAGGGTCATCTTCACACAATCCCATGTAATGAACAAGAATGGGATAAAGAGTTGGCTTACAATCGCCACTTCACACAATACATAAATATAATCCATACATCATCCAAAGTACACACATAGACCGACTACGGTCAAGATCCAAATGAAAATAAGACAACCCCAAATGCTAGATCCCCGATCGTCCCAACTGGGCTCCACTACTGATCATCAAGAAAAGACACATAGTAACGACCACGTTCCTCATCGAACTCCCACTTGAGATCGATCCCATCATCTGCACTGGCATCGTCGGCACCTGCAACTGTTTTGGTAGAATCTGTGAGTCACGAGAACTCAGCACTCAGAGGAACACTGGCCCGGGGGTTTAAAATAAAGATGACCCTCGGGCTCTAGAAAACCCGGGGGAAAAGGCTTAGGTGGCAAATGGTAAAACCAAGGTTGGGCCTTGCTGGAGGAGTTTTATTCAAGGCGAACTGTCAAGGGGGTCCCATAAATCACCCGACCGCGTAAGGAACGCAAACTCAAGGAACATAATACTGGTATGACAGAAACTAGGGCGGCAAGAGTGGAACAAAACACCAGGCATAAAGCCGAGCCTTCCACCCTTACTAAATATATAGATGCATTAATTAAAAAAGAGATATTGTGATATCCCAACATATCCATGTTCCGACATGGAACAAACTTCAACTTCACCTGCAACTAGCAACGCTATAAGAAGGGCTGAGCGAAAGCGGTAACTTAGCCAAACAACGGTTTGCTAGGAAAGGATGGTTAGAGGCTGACATGGCAATATGGGAGGCATGATATAGCAAGTGGTAGGTAGCGCAGCATGGCAATAGAACGAATAACTAGCAAAGCAAAGATAGAAGTTATTTCGAGGGGTGGTCATCTTGCCTGCAAGGTTCTCAGAGTTGTCGAAAGCTTGATCCTCGTAAGCGTACTCAATAGGTTCCTCGTTCACAAACTCGTCTCCCGGATCTACCCAAGACAAGAACACAAGCAATGGAACCACAATCAATCACGAGAAATGCACAAGCAACATGATGCAAAACATGTATGATATGCAAGATATGATATGCTATGCATATGCGTGCTCCAGAAGGAAAATGATGAACAAGGCAGTAACTTGGCAAACCAAGCATGCCACTGGAAAGATTAGATGATTTCGGTCGAGATCGATATAAAGATCACCGGAAACGGATGCACGGTTTGCAAATGGCAAGCAAAACAAGAATGACACGAATCTGCGATTAACAGCAAGATAGCACTTAGAATGCAACAAGTAACAATGCTACAGCACTCCAACATAGCAACAAATCATATGACAGTAATCTACAGGATATGCTTGACAAAAAATGAACACTGAGCTACGGCTAGATCCCAACATAAGAATCTCAAACAAGCATGGCAAAAGTGCAAAAGATAACAGGTTCACAGACTTGGTGAAAATACTGGACATGGCAGAAAACAGCATCAGGTAGCAATGTTCAGAGCACGAAATCAACATGCTACAGGAACTTAATATGGCAAAACAAGGCAGTGCAGTATTCTACTAAAAGCATATGACAAAAGTCCCTTACTGACCATAAGCCAAAAAGCACCAGAAGATATGATGGCAACCTTGTAAACATAGCAAGTTTCGTTAACAGGTTTCAGACTTGGCAGAAAACAGAGCATGGCAGAAACAATAATATGAAGGCATCTTGGTGAGCTTGATGCACTCACCACAAAGCAATGCATGACAAAACAAGCATACCTACAGCAAGATGGCATGTTTATGAAGCTATCCATGGCAAGAACAAAAGCATAACATATATGGATCAACTACAACAAGCTTGGCAAAGATGAATAACACGTAAACAATCTGCCAGAAATATTTTATAGCAAAAGTAGATCAATATTGAGTCATGCTATGGCACTCCATAATTGCAAGCAAGGGCAGTAATGGATCGATTACAATAATATCTACAAAACATCCTTACTGAACATCTCCAAGAAATGCATGGATCTCTCTGTAGCATCAAGTTTACATGGCAACAAAATAACAGCAGACAAAGACTCGGAGAAATTACCAAGTCCCTGAAATCAGAAACATTACGGAGCCTAGTTTGCATGCTTGTGCTAGTCACCACAGAGATCACAAAAATACATGGCATACATCTTTGGAAAGATGGCATGGCATACAACAAAACACATGTAGAGCTCATGCTCATAAGATGCACAGAATAAATGATACAAAAATGACAAATCTCCAAGTTCTGCTAAGAACCAGTAGATAACAGCAACTAGCACTCTTGCACCAGAGATTTGGGCATCAAGATGATCTCTAATGAACATGGTGCAATTGAACAAAATGTAGAGCATCACGAGGCGAACAATTTGACATATTACACGCACGAAACGGAGCTATGTACAAAGAGTTATGCCATGATAAACAGGTGCACATGCTGTAAAATTGCAAAGACAGAGAAAATCGGGGTCTCAGGAAAGTCAACCGCGCCTTTGACCAGATCGGGATCGAGGGCTGCTCGGGCCACGGCGACGGGAGAGGAAGGGGCGACGGCGCCGGACGGCGAACGGGAGGAAGGAGGACGGCGACGGGGGCGGTTCCTCGGGAGGCGCGCCCCGGGCGGCGGCGGCGCGCGGGAACGGCGGGCACGGGCGACGAGCGGGGCACGGCGGCCGGCGGCGGCGACCGCGGCGGAGGGCGGCGGCGGCGCGGGAGGCGGAGGGCGCGGGCGGCGAGCGAGGCGCGCGGGCTCGCGGGGGCCGGCGCTGGGCCCGCGGGCTTCGGCGGCGGCGTACGGGCTGCTGACGTGGCAGCTCGTGATTGGCTGGAGGTGGCGGCACGGGTTTCGTCCGGCGCCGGGCGGACGTGTCCGGCGTGCGGAGGGAGGCGGCTAGGGTTTGGACTGCGGTAGGATTTCGGGAGAGACACTAATTTATAGGTAGAGGGAGTTAGGAGAGTCCAAATGAGGTGCGGTTTTCGCCCACACGATCGTGATCGAATGACCTACAGCATGGAGATGACTTGGAGGGGTTTTGGGCTGGTTTTGAGGGGGGTTTTTATGCAACACACAGAAGGCATCTGCGGTTACCCGGTTAACCGTTGGAGTACCAAACGACCTCCAAATGAAACGAAACTTGACCGGTGGTCTACCGGTGGTATACCAAGGCCACTTGACAAGCCTCGGTCCATTCCGAGAACGTTTGACACCCGCTCACAAAAGAAAACAAGAGGGGTGCGCCGGAGGAGATGGGAGCGCCGGATTGCAAAACGGACAACGGGGAAAATGCTCGGATGCATGAGACGAACACGTACGCAAATGCAATGCACATGATGACATGATATGAAATGCATGACATGAACAAAATACAAAACGACAAACAAAACCCGACCACGGAGGGAATATCATAACACATAGACGAAAATGGCAAGAGTTGGAGTTACAATTATGGAAAGTTACATGCGGGGTGTTACATATTGGACGGCTATGTTCGGACACCGGAAGTGTTCCGGGAGGTTTCGGATAAAACCGTAGTGCTGGAGGGTTATCGGAACCCCCCCCCCCCGGGGGGGGAGTTATTGGGCCCTTAGTAGGCTTTAGAGAGACAGGGCAGCAGCCAGGAGGTGCCCCCCCAAGGGAGTCCGAATTGGACTAGGGGAGGGGGGTGCGGCCCCTCTTTCCCTCTCCCTTCCCCTCTCCTTCCTTCCCCCTTCCCCCTCCTAGTAGGACTAGGAAAGGGGGAGTCCTACTCCTACTAGGAGGAGGACTCCTCCCCTCCTTGGCGCGCCCTAGGGCCGGCCAGCCTCCCCCCTTGCTCCTTTATATACAGGGGCAGGGGGCACCCTAGAATACAACAACAGACATTGTCTTAGCCGTGTGCGGTGCCCCCTCCACCATAATCCACCTCGGTCATATCGTTGCAGTGCTTAGGCGAAGTCCTGCGCCGGTAGCTTCATCATCACCGTCATCGTGCCGTCGTGCTGACGAAGCTCTCCCCCGACACTCAACTGGATCAAGAGTTCATGGGACGTCACCGAGCCGAACGTGTGCAGATCGCGGAGGTGCCGTACTTTCGGTACTAGCATCGGTCGGATCATGAAGATGTATGACTACATCAACCGTGTTGTCATAACGCTTCCACTTTCGGTCTACGAGGGTACGTAGACAACACTCTCCCCTCTCGTTGCTATGCATCACCATGATCTTGCGTGTGTGTAGGAAATTTTTTGATTTTACTATGTTCCCCAATAGTGACGACCAGGTCTGAAGGACCTGGCAGGGCGGCGTATGCTTGGGCGTGACCCAAGCGCATCCCCCGTGCCCAGCCCCCTCGCGCGGCTCTCCCGAGGGGGAAGCGTTGCGGTGAGGCTGGAACTAAGCCTGGTGGCTCCCTGAGGTTGGTACGTCCATGGGGCCGCCCTTAGTTATTTATCACCAGCGCGGAGCGTAGCGCTTCCGCACTTGCACGGGCATAGCCGCTCCTCGACCATGTCGACTGCCAGCGCGGAGCATGGTGCTTCCACTGTTGCGTGGGTGAGGGCTCCCTCTGAGTAGAGCCCCCGAGGCGTGTACAGCCCCGCCCTAACGCATGGCTTGCACGGCAGGGCTAGACGAGGTGTGTCTGGGCACTCGTGAGCCAGTGCAGGACTCACGAGGCCCTACCTCAAGGCGGGTTGCGCCTGGTCTTGATTCTTGATGGTTGTAGTGGTCCTGCGAGATGGTTAGGCAATCTCCTGAGGCGATCACATGAGAAGGCCCGCCAGACAGAGCTCAGTCGTTGGGTTTATCAACACTGCAGGGACGGACCCGAGAACAGACGCCGTGCCTAGTCTTCTCATGCGAGGGATCCTAAAGAAAGACAACCGGCGCGCGGCTCCCGCGGTGGCGAGGCATCGGGTCGCCAACCCTAGCCTGTCCATCCATGATTAGCTCATGCGAGAACAAGGCACCAAGGGCCATGGGAGGTGATGTACACGGGAGCGGGCCCGCGAGCCAGAGCTCAGCCTCTTGGGTTTGACGGTGTTGCAGGGACGGACCCGAGCACAGACGCCATGCCAGTCCTTAGTCATGAGGTGGTCATGGGCGGGCTTGCTAGGGCGCATGACGTTCACGGCATCGAAGTGCCGGGCAGGCAGGTGGTAATCATAGGTAACTCATGCGAGGGAACAAGCTAGTTCAGATAGATGTAAGAACAATACATGCCACCGGGACGGACCCGAGCGGCCTGGGGATGATGCAGCCCGAGGGGCGCCCCTGACAGAGTAAGCTAAAGATGCAGAAAGCTACATGTCGCAGGGATAGGCCCGTGCGACCTGGGAATGGTGCAGCCCGGGGGGCGCTCCCAGCTGAGTAAACTTGGAAAGTGTCATCTGGTACCGTTGTCTAAGGAGTGTTGAGGTAGCCGAAGGCGCGCGATGAAGGAGTTGCTCCTCACGAGCCGCCAGGACCCTGAGCCTCGGGAGGCTCTGGGGGCTCGGGCGGGTCTTCGAGGACCATCGCCATCTCCTCCCAGACTACGTGATGTCTGGCCTCCTGAGCCGACAGGACACCCCGCAGGTGGCGCCGGAAGGCGGCCGCCAAGTTCGGCAAGCCAAATGGCATGCGGACGTAGCTGTGAGGTGGACCCTCGCACCGCCCGACGCGCAAAGGCCAGAAGCGCTCCTGAGATGCGGCCCTGTTGAGCCCTGGAGTGTCGATGCAGATGCGCAGCCCGCCGTCCTCGCCAGGATGGGGAGCTGCGCCGGGTGGTGGACGGCAGTCGTCGCGCATGGTCCTTGCTTCTTGAAGCTCCTGGGTTGCCTTGACGTTGAACTCCTGAGCACCGGGCGCTCCTCGCCCAGTGCCCTCTTGAGGGAAACGTGCAGCAAAGCATGCCTGCACGTGGTGCCCGAGTGCCTCCCACGTGATGTTGGCTAGGTCTGAGGCCCTCCAGAAGAGAGGTCCCGAGCCTTGCCCGAGAAGGGCGCCGGGCGCTAATATGTCCATTTTGCATCATGCTTTTATATCGATATTTATTGCATTATGGGCTGTTATTACACATTATGTCACAATACTTATGCCTATTCTCTCTTATTTTACAAGGTTCACATGAAGAGGGAGAATGCCAGCAGCTGGAATTCTGAGCTGGAAAAGGAGCAAATATTAGAGACCTATTCTGCACAGCTCCAAAAGTCCTAAAACTTCACGGAGGCACGTTTTGGAATATATAAAAAATACTGGAGAAAGAATCAACCAGAGGGGGGGCAAACCCTGGCCACGAGAGTGAGGGGCGCCCCCCTGCCTCGTGGGCCCCCTGGCAGGCCTCCGGTGCCCATCTTCTGCTATATGAAGTCTTTTACCCTGGAAAAAATCATAAGCAAACTTTTGGGAGGAAACACCGCCGCCACGAGGCGGAACCTTGGCGGAACCAATCTAGGGCTCCGGCGGAGCTGTTCTGCCGGGGAAACATCCCTCCGGGAGGGGGAAATCATCGCCATCGTCATCACCAACGATCCTCTCATCGGGAGGGGGTCAATCTCCATCAACATCTTCACCAGCACCATCTCCTCTAAAACCCTAGTTCATGTCTTGTATCCAATCTTTGTCCCAAAACCTCAGATTGGTACTTGTGGGTTGCTAGTAGTGTTGATTACTCCTTGTAGTTGATGCTAGTTGGTTTATTTGGTGGAAGATCATATGTTCAGATCCTTTATCCATATTAATACCCCTCTGATTATGAACATGAATATGATTTGTGAGTAGTTACGTTTGTTCCTGAGGACATGGGAGAAGTCTTGCTATAAGTAGTCATGTGAATTTGGTATTCGTTCGATATTTTGATGAGATGTATGTTGTCTCTCCTCTAGTGGTGTTATGTGAACGTCGACTACATGACACTTCACCATTGTTTGGGCCTAGAGGAAGGCATTGGGAAGTAATAAGTAGATGATGAGTTGCTAGAGTGACAGAAGCTTAAACCCTAGTTTATGAGTTGCTTCGTAAGGGGCTGATTTGGATCCATATGTTTCATGCTATGGTTAGGTTTACCTTAATACTTCTTTTGTAGTTGCGGATGCTTGCAATAGGGGTTAATCATAAGTGGGATGCTTGTCCAAGAAAGGGCAGTACCCAAGCACCGGTCCACCCACATATCAAATTATCAAAGTAACGAACGCGAATCATATGAGCGTGATGAAAACTAGCTTGACGATAATTCCCATGTGTCCTCGGGCAGTACCCAAGCACCGGTCCACCCACATATCAAATTATCAAAGTAACGAACGCGAATCATATGAGCGTGATGAAAACTAGCTTGACGATAATTCCCATGTGTCCTCGGGAGCGCTTTTCTCTATATAAGAGTTTGTCCAGGCTTGTCCTTTGCTACAAAAAGGATTGGGCCACCTTGATGCACCTTGTTTACTTTTATTACTTGTTACCCATTACAAATTACCTTATCACAAAACTATCTATTACCGATAATTTCAGTGCTTGCAGAGAATACCTTACTGAAAACCGCTTGTCATTTCCTTCTGCTCCTCGTTGGGTTCGACACTCTTACTTATCGAAAGGACTATGATAGATCCCCTAAACTTGTGGGTCATCAAGACTCTTTTCTGGCGCCGTTGCCGGGGAGTGGAGCGCCTTTGGTAGGTGGAATTTGGTAAGGAAAAAAAATTTATATAGTGTGCTGAAATTTACTGTCACTTGTTACTATGGAACATAATCCTTTGAGGGGCTTGTTAGGGGTATCTTCACCCCAACCAGTAGAGCAAAGAGTTGCTCCTCAACCTACTGAAAATGTTTACTTTGAAATTCCTTCGGGTATGATAGAGAAACTGCTAGCTAATCCTTTCACAAGTGATGGAATATTACATCCCGATTTGCACCTAATCTATGTGGATGAAGTTTGTGGATTATTTAAGCTTACAGGTATGCCCGAGGATGTTATCAAGAAGAAGGTCTTCCCTTTATCTTTGAAGGGAAAGGCATTGACATGGTTTAGGCTATGTGATGATATGGGATCATGGAACTACAACCGATTGAAATTGGAATTTCATCAGAAAATTTATCCTATGCATCTTGTTCATCGTGATCGTAATTATATATATAATTTTTTGCCTCGCGAAGGAGAAAGCATCGCTCAAGCTTGGGGGAGGCTTAAGTCAATGTTATATTCATGTCCCAATCATGAGCTCTCAATAGATATTATTATTCAAAAAAATTATGCTCGGCTTTCTCTCAACAATCGCTCCATGCTCGATACTTCTTGTACTGGCTCTTTTATGATGAAGACTATTGAATTCAAATGGGATTTATTGGAAAGAATTAAACGCAACTCTGAAGATTGGGATCTCGACGAAGGTAAGGAGTCAGGTATAACACCTAAGTTTGATTGTGTTAAATCTTTTATGGATACCGATGTTTTCCGTGAATTTAGCACTAAATATGGATTTGACTCTGAGATAGTAGCTTCTTTCTGTGAATCCTTTGCTACTCATGTTGATCTCCCTAAGGAGAAGTGGTTTAAATATAATCCTCCCATTGAAGTAAAAGTAGTTGCACCTATTAAAGTTGAAGAAAAGACTATCACTTATAATGTTGATCCTGTTGTTCCTATTGCTTATATTGAGAAACCACCTTTCCCTGTTAGAATAAAGGATCATGCTAAAGCTTCAACTGTGGTTCGTAAGAGTAACACTAGAACACCTACACCCCCTGAGCAAATTAAAGTTGAACCTAGTATTGCTATGGTTAAAGATCTCTTGGCCGATAATATTGATGGGCATGTTATTTACTTCTGTGATGAAGCTGCTAGAATTGCTAGACCTGATACTAAAAATAAACATAGACATGTTGTAGGCATGCCTGTTATTTCTGTTAAAATAGGAGATCATTGTTATCATGGCTTATGTGATATGGGTGCTAGTGCAAGTGCAATACCTCATTCCTTATACAAAGAAATTATGCATGATATTGCATCTGCTGAGATCGAGGAAATTGATATTACAATTAAGCTTGCCAATAGAGACATTATTTCACCAGTTGGGATTGTTAGAGATGTTGAGGTCTTGTGTGGGAAAGTTAAATATCCTGCTGATTTTCTTGTTCTTGGTTCCCCACAAGATAACTTTTGTCCCATTATATTTGGTAGACCCTTCTTGAATACTGTTAATGCTAGGATAGATTGCAAAAAGGATGTTGTTACTATTGGTTTGGGGGATATGTCTCATGAGTTTAATTTTGCTAAATTTTGTAGACAACCCCATGATAAAGAATTGCCTAGTAAAGATGAAATTATTGGTCTTGCCTCTATTGTCGTACCTCCTAATGATCCTTTAGAACAATATTTGCTCGACCATGAAAATGATATGTTTATGAATGAAAGAAGGGAAATAGATGAAGTATTCTTTAAATAGGGACCTATTTTGAAACACAACTTGCCTGTTGAAATCATAGGGGATCCTCCTCCACCCAAGGGTGATCCCGTGTTTGAGCTTAAACCATTACCGGATACTCTTAAATATGCTCATCTTGATGAGAAAAATATATATCTTGTTATTATTAGTGCTAACCTTTCAGAGCATGAAGAACAGAAATTATTGAAAACTCTGAAGAAGCATCGGCTGCTATTGGATATACTCTTGATGATCTTAAGGGCATTAGTCCCACTTTATGCCAGCAAAAATAAAATTGGAGAAAGACTCTAAACCAGTTGCTGATCACCAACGACGGTTAAATCCTAAGATTAAAGAAGTGGTAAGAAAAGAAATACTAAAGCTTCTGGAGGCAGGTATAATTTATCCCGTTGCTAATAGTCAGTGGGTAAGTCCTATCCATTGTGTCCCTAAGAAGGGAGGTACTACTGTTGTTCCTAATGATAAAGATGAATTGATCCCACAAAGAATTGTTACAGGTTATAGAATGGTAATTGATTTTCACAAACTAAGTAAAGCTACTAAAAAGGATCATTAACCTTTACCTTTATTGATCAAATGCTAGAAAGATTATTCAAACATACACATTTTTGCTTTCTAGATGATTATTCTGGTTTCTCTCAAATACCTGTGTCAAAGGAGGATCAAGAAAAGACCACTTTAAATTGCCCTTTCGGTACCTTTGCTTATAGACGTATGCCTTTTGGTTTATGCAATGCACCTGCTACCTTTTAAAGATGCATGATGGCTATATTCTCTGATTTTTGTGAAAGGATTGTTGAGGTTTTCATGGATGATTTCTCCGTATATGGAACTTCTTTTGATGATTGCTTGAGCAACCTTGATCGAGTTTTACAGAGATGTGAAGACACTAATCTTGTCTTGAATTGGGAGAAGTGCCACTTTATGATTAATGAAGGTATTGTCTTCGGGCATAAAATTTCGGAAAAAGGTATTGAAGTTGATAAAACTAAAGTTGATGCTATTGAAAAGATGTCATGTCCCAAGGACGTTAAAGGTGTAAGAAGTTTCCTTGGTCATGCCGGTTTTTATAGGAGGTTCATTAAGGACTTCTCTAAAATTTCTAGGCCTCTGACTAATCTCTTACAAAAAGATGTTACTTTTGTCTTTGATGATGATTGTGTAGAAGCATTTGAAATCCTTAAGAAAGCATTGATTTCTGCACCTATTGTTCAGCCACCTGATTGGAATTTACCTTTTGAAATTATGTGCGATACTAGTGATTATGCTATAGGTGTTGTTCTAGGACAAAGAGTTGATAAGAAATTAAATGTTATCCAATATGCTAGTAAAACTCTAGACAGTGCCCAGAGAAATTATCAAAAAGAATTTTTAGCAATTGTATTTGCTTGTGACAAGTTCAGACCTTATATGTTGATTCTAAAGTAACTGTTCACACTGATCATGCTGCTATTAAATATTTTATGGAAAAAAAAGATGCTAAACCTAAACTCATTAGATGAGTTCTCTTACTACAAGAATTTGATTTGCATATTATCTATTTATATTTTAAAAGTACTTGACGGGTTAACCAGAAAAAAGATAATTAGTCTAGAAAATACCACAATAATTAGAAACATCCGACCTTTAATTCAGTGGGCCTAATTCCATTGATCAATCTAGAACTGTTAGATCTTCATAACCGGGTGGACCCATATTACCCTACGCACCAAATCAGAAACAATCTCTCAATTCTAAACAGTCTCTCAATTCTATTAAAAAATGACCCATATGTGCACGTGAGTTGGCATATACACGTACATAAATCTTTTTTAGCTTACACGTACATAGAAAAAAATTACATTCACGTTACACAGATTCATGCAATTTCTCAGGATCCACACGATTTCACAAACACAAAAATAAGAGGAAAAGATCCCTCGCCCAGGTTTTCGACTCCTTTTTTCGCACGCCGCCACCATGCCCTGTGGAGGAAGCTTGCATGGGGATGGATTTTGCCCTAGGACTCTTACAGCCGCTTCAAGTGGTGGTACGCTGCAGTTGAGCAGCAGACAGATGCTTACGACACCATGGCAGCAGCAACATCGGAGAGTAAGACGCCGGGGCCACGCTGCAGCGGCGGGTGCAGATGGAGGCAGACGAGGCACTGGCGTCCATGGAGATTGGAGAGCGCATGCTTATTCCCACATGATTTCCATATGACATCGATCATCAGTGCAGATGGTTGCAGCCTGTGCCCCAAACGTGTTAGACACCAACGACATACAAAGAGGAAATTATACTTGTAAATAAAAAGACCTGAGATGTAACGTATACACTTTGGCAAGGATGGCCATGAGAAGGTGAAGTTGATGATGTCTAATACACGCATGCATGCCCCTGGCAAGTCCCTTGTCATGGATTTTATCTCTCACATCAATTCAACTAACCATCACCCTCGATTGCATACCTTAATGATTAAGTTTTGGTTTACTAATGTTTACACATGTAGGACGGTGCTGAGTTTAACACGAGACCAATGCTCTACAACTAGAAAGGGATGAACTGAAAATGGTGAGAAAGCACATTGCATGTTGCTAACTACTTTGGTTTCTTGAGACGCTATGTAACCCATACGTTCTCAGCTAGCACATGACCTCATCTAGGAATTTTAATGGTTGTGATTTAACAATGTCGAATTACTTTATGCCCACTATTCACAGTCATGTTAACACTAAACACAAAAGGAAGCTTGCATCAAGACTATTTGGTAATACGACAATCTAATCAATCTTCTATTTTCTAAGCAAGCTAGCAGGGAATCCAACAAGTGGCACTTCAGCATAGTCTTCCTGCATCGGTCACCAGCCCCCAAATCTCCTGTTGACTATCCATTTAGAGTTTGTAGAACAGATAATGGTTCACATAATATTTTGACTCGGTACCTCAATAATGATGTCTAAATGAAGTACCTCATTAATCAGGTAGATATGGCTTAGGCTGGCTGCTACTAAAAAAATACTCAATATTTGTGTCTTCGCGTGATGATTGGAACTTAAGATCCTCTTTAACATTAAAGATTTCGGCACAAAGTTGGTCTCCTTTACTTCAGTGAAAAACGAATATTTAGAAGGTAAAAAGTAAAAAAAAAATAACAGATCATCCTAAACTTGAGAAGTAATATGTAATCAGTGGTCAACCCACCATTTGGACGAGCAAGGTCGGCCCAGGTCTGAAGCAGCAGAGCAAGGTACTCTCCTCGGTCCAAAGAACAGCAGGCGCATCGCCATTGATCTTTGTAGTCGTCCGTCGCCTGCCACTTTCTGTAATAATATTATAATATGGTCCTCTTTAACTTTATATTTGCATTCTCTATTGTGCAGGAATAAAGAATGAAAACAAAAGGTCGTCCACACAGCAAGGAATTTGAGAAACCTACCAAGGTGGTTAAAACAAATCAAATATGCAATCTAACAAGGTGACCCATTACTAATTGCGAATCTTTTATATCTTATACCACGAGAATGTTACAACTAAAAAGGTAACACTTCCAATTAGGCACAAGAGGTTCCTAATTGATTTCAACTTGGACAAGAAAAACAATATTTTGCATTGTTATCTTATTGATGCAAATCCAGACAATCAACAAAAATGGCAAGATTCAAAAGGAGAATGATATTGCAGACAAGAAAAATAGTCAGTCTTTGATCATACATGAGGATGTCCCACACTACGCAACTACACCAAAAGGACAACCTTTGATACAAGTGAGGTAAGAAAATCTTCACAAAGTTCTACTCGCATGTGTATTATCATCCATTTGGTTCTAAACTTTACCACTAATGATGCACGACTGGTAGTAGTATACATGAAGCAACATTATGTACCCCATACAATATAAATTTACTGGAAAATATCAAGCACATACAAATGAAGAGGTGTGCAGATGATCTTTATAAAAAAAGATACCTTTTTAAATACATAAATAAAGGTGATGACCAATCCGCGGTGCTAATACGAAACAATGAGATCAAGAGATGACACGTGTTGGAGAATATTTCAATTTGAAATGCACTTCAGAGATCCCTGCATTGAAAGATTAACTTTCCACCTGGAAAATGAGCAACAAGTCATTTTAGCAGATTCTACAGATTAAACAAAGACAATAAGGAAAGGAGGGATAATCACTAAATTTACACAGTAGATGGAGACACACAAGATGTGTGAGGAAGCCAGAGAATTAACATATGCAGAGTTCCCGTCAAAATAGGTATGGAAGAAGAAAGACACGAAGTGAAGCAAAAGGAAGAAATGAAGATCAGTTGGAAGGATATATTATGCCCATCCTGCAATCAGAAAAAAAAAAGTACATGTGAATACTACTAAACTCAAGAAAGGATGCACATGTTTCTAAGACATGAGAACAGTAAATGGAGTTGTCCACACATCATACAGATATGCTTGCGAAGCACTAGGATTTCTCAATGACAACAGAGTGGCTTCAGTGGGCGATTGGCAACCACCTAGGACAACTATTCACAATAATATTATGCCACTGCCAAGTCAGAAGACCAATGTTATGCCACAAATTCACAGAAACAAGGACAGGCCTTGGTGGAATTAGAGACAAGCTCGAAAATAAACTCAAGGTAAACCCCGAAATTGAGCTCCCACTTTCTTCAGAAATAATTGAACTTGGAAACAGGCTATTGAATGAAGAGATTAATTACAACAAAGTGGAGCAAAAAGAAGACCACTCGAGGATCTTTGGTAGTTTGAACTCCGAACAACATCTGAACAAAGAGGAGCAAAAATATTCGATGACCAAGCCCGACTGCCTCTGCTGCAGACGAAGACAAATTTTTGAGCTGCCTCACTTTGGGACAGTGACTACGCGTCCGAGTCGGAGCTTGGGGACAACAACGCCCCCACGAACCTCACATGTTCAGTTATCATGTGTGCGTAGAAATATACTTGCATTCTTTTTGATTTTCACTCACTAATTATTATCTCCAGTACCTTATACTTAAAAACAGAATCACATGTTTTTCCATGATTTCAAGGGAAAGTGGGAAAACATTTTTCTCTAACAAGCATTCCCTTAATTACATTATATTGGTTCAACCGCACAAACAAAGAAACCGGTTACGAAAAAAAGTATATGACAAAGTTAGAAAAAGGAAAATGAGAACCTTCGAAGAATGTCGCCGATGTGTAGGATGCGTCTGGCGCTCAAGGGGCAGAAAATGTCTCCACCATCCTCATACTAAAGATGGATCAAAGCTGACAGCGGGAGACGAAATCCACGCCCACATCACCTGCATGAACGCTGACAGGAACAACACCGCGCAGATCGATGATCTCGCCTCCTCCCTTGCGCAGCTCCAGCTTGGGCCCTGCTACCCCTCCATCACTATTTACCAGCCTAGGAGACCGAGGATGCACACGAGGAGAAAAACCAGCCGCCGTCGAAGGTCACACTGTGGCTGGAACGGCGAATCGAGCTGTGGGGCACCCTGTGGCTGCAACAGAGAATCGAGATGTGGGGGTGGCTGCAGGTGCGGACGAGCAAGCTCAAGGCACAGAATCAAGGAAGAAAGCTGATGGGAGCTATTCGGCGCCGGCGGCAGAAATGTTGGAGTGACCGGAGAGAGTAGGGAAGACTGAAAGAGAGAAAGGGGATCGGGCAAGAGGAACATGTGACTGTGTGAAAGTGTGAAGGGGAAAGAGGAATGTTTTTACGGTGCATAGGAAAGATGTGTGGTCGCTATGTCCATCTGCATGGGCCTTTTTTTGGTCTAAATCCCATAATATTTCACTAGCAGAAGAAATGAACTTTTATAGAAATATAAGACAGAAAAATTCTACTCAGAAGTCGAGAAGACTACATAAAAAGGAAGGCGAACAATTAGCATGGTGGGACCAGTGACGTTCAGTATATGTATTCTACTATGCACAGTGCATTTCTAATGAAAGAATTATGGACAATGTTTCTTTTCTAGAAACTGGATAGTCTGAAAGAACTGTGGACGATGTTTCTTTTGTAAAAAGTGGACAGTCTGAGAGTAAACTTTGCAAACGTGATACAAGCGACTGTTTGGTACCGCTAAGCGAGTTTTATTCCACTTATGATCGCTAAGACAAAATCCGAAGCAGAGTTTGGTACACGGCGCACTCAACAAGTGGTTCCATCATAGAACAACCAATACTAGCCAACCCTATTTTAATTGAGCCTGTGTGTCAGGGACGGATCCAATAGGAATGTCGTGAGTGCCATGGCACCCTTCCAAAATTGTAAAATAAATGTTACTACATAATTAACACTAAATACACATTGTTGCTATTTTCAGACTATTGTTGAGATTACGATGATGTTTAATGCAAACTTTGAACGGTGGTACCCCCAAGCCCATTATTTTAGGTCCCACACTATCGCGTGTCTTAACTTAACTAAATCAAATGACCATCAACACAAATACCTACCAAGAAAGTTTTAGTGGATGTGTGCAATATATAAATACACTCTAACTTTTATATCAAATTAAAACGAAATCACTTGGAGTGCAAGAATCATTATATATTGAAACAAATATCTACCAATCTTGAACATCGTTAGCAAATCAACAAATGCCTACACAAAAACAATGATAACTACAAAATTTGTGTTTACCGAAAAAATATAACTAAGCAGCATGAGAAAAAAGCTGAAAAAATTATACAAATACAATTTGAACAACGAAACTAAACATAAAAAAAGTTAGTACATCATGCATAATTAACACGTAAATGACGAAGGGATAACACAATATTTATATATGGGTAAAAACCCAAATATACCAAAGATAAAACTATGTTCACAAAAGTCTAATATTTAAAAATGGCATCGCATGTCATTTCAAAAAAAAATGAAATCATATGTTCCCATCAATCAACTTTATAAATTTCTAGCCCGCGCATCGAGCGGGCCACTTTTCTAGTTGATAGAAAGGGAGCTGAGAACCCCGTTGCAGACAACTTGTCTAGGTTAGAGAATGTTCCTGATGACCCACTACCTATTGATGATAGCTTCCCTGATGAACAATTAGCTGTCATAAATGCTTCTCGTACTGCTCCATGGTATGCTGGATATGCTAATTACATTGTTGCTAAATTCATACCACCTAGTTTCACATACCAGCAAAAGAAAAAGTGTTTCTATGATTTAAGACATTACTTCTGGGATGACCCACACCTTTATAAAGAAGGAGTAGATGGTGTTATTAGATGTTGTGTACCTGAGCATGCACATGAACAGATCCTACGCAAGTGTCACTCCGAAGCTTATGCAGGACACCACGCTGGAGATAGAACTGCACATAAGGTATTGCAATCCGGTTTTTACTGGTCTACTCTTTTCAAAGATGCCCGTAAGTTTGTCTTGTCTTGTGATGAATGTCAAAGAATTGGTAATATTAGCAGACGTCAAGAAATGCCTATGAACTATTCACTTGTTATTGAACCATTTGATGTTTGGGGCTTTCATTATATGGGACCGTTCCCTTCCTCTAATGGGTATACACATATTTTAGTTGCTGTTGATTACGTTACTAATTGGGTAGAAGCTATTCCAACTAGTAGTGTTGATCATAACACCTCTATTAAGATGCTTAAAGAAGTTATTTTTCCGAGGTTTGGAGTCCCTAGATATTTAATGACTGATGGTGGTTCACATTTTATTCATGATGCTTTTCGTAAAATGCTTGCTAAGTATGATGTTAATCATAGAATTGCATCTCCATATCACCCGCAGTCTAGTGGTCAAGTAGAACTTAGTAATATAGAGCTCAAATTAATTTTGCAAAAGACTGTTAATAGATCTAGAAAGAATTGGTCCAAGAAACTTGATGATGCATTGTGGGTCTATAGAACTGCATATAAAAATCCTATGGGTATGTCTTCATATAAAATGGTTTATGGAAAAGCACGTCACTTACCTGTCGAACTAGAACATAAGGCATATTGGGCCATTAAAGAGCTCAATTATGATTTCAAACTTGCCGGTGAGAAGAGGTTATTTGACATTAGCTCACTTGATGAATGGAGAACCTAGGCCTATGAGAATGCCAAACTGTTTAAAGAAAAAGTTAAAAGATGGCATGACAAAAGGATACAAAAGCGTGAGTTTAATGTAGGTGATTATGTGTTGCTATTCAACTCTCGTTTAAGATTTTTTGCAGGAAAACTTCTCTCTAAATGGGAAGGTCCTTACGTTATCGAGGAGGTCTATCGTTCCGGTGCCATAAAAATCAACAACTTCGAAGGCACAAATCCGAAGGTGGTGAACGGTCAAAGAATCAAACATTATATCTCAGGTAATCCTATAAATGTTGAAAGTAATGTTATTGAAACCGTAACCCCGGAGGAATACATAAGGGACACCTTCCAGAACGTTTCAGACTCCGAAAAGGAATAGGTATGTGATACGGTAAGTAAACCGACTCCAAAACAGTTCTAATGGCAATTTTCCTCCGTTTTGGAATATTTAAGAAAACTAGGAAAATTGCCCGTGCGTTGCAACGGGAGATACATTGATGAAACGCTATCATGTCAGCGGGAAGAATGCAAGAAAGTAAACATAAAAGGATTTATGCATGGTTTTTCCTCTTTACCACATCCTGATTGACACCCTTCTTTAAACTGGGTTGCATACAATGACGGAATAACGCGTGTATCATTATCTAAGATGTGGCCAGGGATCCAAAACTACTTCACCATGAACCGTCGTTGTCCACTATCACCGGCAAGGTGTGGCAGCCTCGGCGAACACGTAGCGTGTAAAAATCCAAGCATGATGAGGCACCCTCAATGTTGCCCTCGGTCTCCTACTCTTCCTTTACCCAATGATTTGACCTAACAGGCACACGGGCATGCAACGGGGCTAGGTGGCATCCCGATTCGGCCAGGGGGAACACGAGGGCATGTAGAAGTGCAAAGTTTGAGCCCTTAGCGAGGATCAGTTGCATGAGCATACAATCTAAGGTTTCCTCTCTCTCGGGCACGCTCCACCATCTAGTTATAGCACAACACACATGCTTCGATACGGATCAAACGCTACTTGCAAAGTTGCAATGAACAAGGGTTGGACTCACAAAACTTTGTGATGTCGATTAGGGACATTGGATATAATACTGCGCATCATACGACAGCCAAACACCCATCCACTACACCACATTGAGTAGTCACCCGACAGTAGGGGTGCATGGAGAAGAGGACTTAGGTTGACGTAGCTGAAACCATGCATAAGCTGCCAAAAAACAAATAAAAAGACGCATGCATGTTCAGTTGTACACACGCCGTGTAGATTGGAAAATGCTTAATTCAACAAAAACTTGAGAGTCCGTGTGGTTCATGCATACTTGGAAAGTAGATCCAAAATCAGCACCATATGACCTGTCATAATTGTGTTTACACGGCCCCACCAAACTTCTGCAAGCCGCCACCGTCATCCCAGGCAGCGGCTTGCAGCAGCGACGGATGTAGAGGAAGCTCGCGGATCGGCGACTCCTCCGGCAAGTACCGGCGGCAAGCGGCGGCACTGCCCGTGTGAGGGCGCCCTGGCGTCGCCTGTAGTGATCGGGCATGAGGCGCTTCTCCTTGTGACGGTGCTCGAGGGATAAATTAAGAGGATGCTCGGGGTAGGGTTAGGTAGTTGGCCGGCTGGGCGCGTGGGCTTTAGGTGAGTTCTGGTCGGCCAGGTTGCGCAGTTGGTTTTGTTCCGATCAAGCAATGGATTTGGACGCACGAGGAGGGTTGGGTCTCGTTTTTTAAGAGGAAAACAGGTTAAATCTTAGCCGTCAAACTTTAAAGTAAACATAAAACTAACGGATATAAAGAGGTGACTTATGGAGAACTATGAAAGGCTTCGTCCTTTAATATTAGGTAAAGATAGGAAAATAAGAAGTAGTCCGGGAAGGACACGAGGCGTCCACGAGGGTGGAGGGCGCGCCTCCTGCCTCGTGGGCACCTCGTGTGCCCTCCGGACTCCGTTTTCTTGCAGGATACTTTTTTTGGTCGGTAAAAATTCATTATATAATCTCCTGAAGGTTTTGACCACCATACCACGCAAATATCCTCTGTTTTTGTTTCGAGCTATTTCTGTTGCAGATTTAGAGCAAGATGTCATCTCAGGACTCCAACGGAGAGAGCTATGTCTCACATCTCATTGCTGACCCAAAGACCTATGGGGACCTATCTCCTTGTGGTCGAACTACGGATGATGAGGAGGATGCTCATTCGAGGAGGATCAATGATTCAAGTTCAGAGGGGGAAGATGTTCCTCTACCTCAACCTGGGGATATGCACGTGAAGTTCAAGAAGTCTAGTCTCCCTAAGAGGGCTAAACTATCTAACAACCAATCTATTCCTTCTCGTTTTCGGCAGAAAAGCAAAGGGATTTATGTGACAAGATTTTGAAGCTAGAATCTGAGGTCGATGATTTGAAGGAGGAAATTGCTCTTCTCAATTACAATATGAAAAAGCTGAAGGCACAGTTATCTTCATCATCACCCTCCTCACCACCTCTGAGGAAGGAAAACTGAGTATCGGGTATGGGCACGCCCATTGGCAACTGCCAAGCTTGGGGGAGGTGCCCCAGTATCGTATCACCATCACACTCCTATCTTTACCGTTTTTCTTAGTTTGATCCTTTTGGTAATATCTTGATCTAGTAGAATAAAGTTTTAGTATGATCTAGTTTGAGTTTTGCTTTATGATCCTTCTATGTAATCATGTCCGTGAGCTATATATATAATAAAGATTAGTTTTGAGTCCAGGGCTTGGTTATCTTGCTATGATCTTGAGGAAATATTAGAAAAAGAAAGAATAAAAAGAAATAAAAGAGATCATATTGAACTTATGGAGAGTAATGCCTTCACATATAAAGAGTATGATGAATAAAAGTTGTTGAGAGTTGACAAACATAGTTTTGGTCATCGTTGCAATTAATAGGAAGTAATAAAGAAAGAGAGGTTTTCACATATAAAATATACTATCTTGGACATCTTTTATGATTGTGAGCACTCATTAAAATATGACATGCTAAAGGGTTGATGTTGGACAAGGAAGACAACGTAATGGGTTATGTTTTCTTATATCTGAAATAAAGTATATTGTCATGGATCATCCAACATGTTGAGCTTGCCTTTCCCCCTCACGCTAGCCAAATTCTTTGCACCAAGTAGAGATACTACTTGTGCTTCCAAATATCCTTAAACCCAGTTTTGCAATGAGAGTCCACCATATCTACCTATGGATTGAGTAAGATCCTTCAAGTAAGTTGTCATTGTTGCATGCAATAAAAATTGCTCTCTAAATATGTATGATTTATTAGTGTGGAGAAAATAAGCTTTATACGATATTGTGATGTGGAAGAAATAAAAGCGACGGACTACATAATAAAGGTCCATATCACAAGTGGCAATATAAAGTGGCGTTCTTTCGCATTAAGATTTTGTGCATCCAACCATAAAAGCACATGACAACATCTACTTCCCTCTACGAAGGGCCTATCTTTTACTTTCGTCTTATGCTTTATGCAAGAGTCAAGGTGATCTTCACGAGCCGCCAGGACCCTGAGCCTTGGGAGGCTTTGGGGGCTCGGGCGGGTCTTCGAGGACCATCGCCATCTCCTCCCGGACTGTGTGATGTCTGGCCTCCTGAGCCGACAGGACACCCTGCAGGTGGCGCTAGAAGGCGGCCGCCACATTCGGCAAGCCAAATGGCATGCGGATGTAGCTGCGAGGTGGACCCTTGCGCCGCCCAACGCGCGAAGACCAGAAGCGCTCTTGAGATGCGGCCCTGTTGAGCCCTGGAGTGTCGATGCAGACACGCAGCCCGCCGTCCTCGCCAGGATGGGGAGCTGCGCCGGGTGGTGGGCGGCGGTCGCCGCGCATGGTACTTGCTTCTCGAAGCTCCTGGGTTGCCTTGACGATGAACTCCTGAGCACCTGGCGCTCCTCGCCCAGTGCCCTCTTGAGGGAAACGTGCAGCAAAGCATGCCTGCACGTGGTGCCCGAGCGCCTCCCACGTGATGTTGGCTAGGTCTGAGGCCCTCCAGAAGAGAGCTCCCGAGCCTTGCCCAAGAAGGGCACCGGGCGCTGATATGTCCATTTTGCATCATGCTTTTATATCGATATTTATTGCATTATGGGCTGTTATTACACATTATGTCACAATACTTATGCCTATTCTCTCTTATTTTACAAGGTTTAAATGAAGAGGGAGAATGCCGGCAGCTGGAATTCTGGGCTAGAAAAGGAGCAAATATTAGAGACCTATTCTGCAGAGCTCCAAAAGTCCTGAAACTTCACGGAGGCACGTTTTGGAATATATAAAAAATACTGGAGAAAGAATCAACCAGAGGGGGGCCACACCCTAGCCACGAGGGTGGTGGGCCCCCTGGCAGGCCTCCAGTGCCCATCTGCTGCTATATGAAGTCTTTAACATGGAAAAAATCATAAGCAAGCTTTCGAGAAGAAACACCACCGCCATGAGGCGGAACCTTGGCGGAACCAATCTAGGGCTCCGGCGGAGTTGTTCTGCCGAGGAAACATCCCTCCGGGAGGGGGAAATCATCGCCATCGTCATCACCAACGATCCTCTCATCGGGAGGGGGTCAATCTCCATCAACATCTTCACCAGCACCATCTCCTCTAAAACCCTAGTTCATCTCTTGTATCCAATCTTTGTCCCAATACCTCATATTGGTACATGTGGGTTGCTAGTAGTGTTGATTACTCCTTGTAGTTGATGCTAGTTGGTTTATTTGGTGGAAGATCATATGTTCAGATCCTTTATGCATATTAATACCCCTCTGATTATGAACATGAATATGATTTGTGAGTAGTTACGTTTGTTCCTGAGGACATGGGAGAAGTCTTGCTATAAGTAGTCATGTGAATTTGGTATTCGTTCGATATTTTGATGAGATGTATGATGTCTCTCCTCTAGTGGTGTTATGTGAACGTCGACTACATGACACTTCACCATTGTTTGGGCCTAGAGGAAGGCATTGGGAAGTAATAAGTAGATGATGGGTTGCTAGAGTGACAGAAGCTTAAACCCTAGTTTATGAGTTGCTTCGTAAGGGGCTGATTTGGATCCATATGTTTCATGCTATGGTTAGGTTTACATTAATACTTCTTTTGTAGTTGCGGATGCTTGCAATAGGGGTTAATCATAAGTGGGATGGTTGTCCAAGAAAGGGCAGTACCCAAGCACCGGTCCACCCACATATCAAATTATCAAAGTAACGAACGCGAATCATATGAGCGTGATGAAAACTAGCTTGACGATAATTCCCATGTGTCCTCGGGAGTGCTTTTTATCTATATAAGAGTTTGTACAGGCTTGTCCTTTGCTACAAAAAGGATTGGGCCACCTTGCTGCACCTTGTTTACTTTTATTACCCGTTACAAATTACCTTATCACAAAACTATCTGTTACCGATAATTTCAGTGCTTGCAGAGAATACCTTACTGAAAGCCGCTTGCCATTTCCTTCTGCTCCTCGTTGGGTTCGACACTCTTACTTATCGAAAGGACTATGATAGATCCCCTACACTTGTGGGTCATCAGGCGCGCCTTCCTATGCGAGGGAGGGAGGTGCTCCAGGTGCGGGCGCTGATGGTGGTCGTCGTTCCTTCTTGGCGGTAGCGGCAGTGGAGGGAGACCAGCATTGCCCTGTGGGCGGTCCTCGCGCGGCTGGTCCCTCCAGGCGCCCTCACGAGGCTGGTCCTGCCAGCGGTCCTCACGAGGCCGATCACGCCACTCCTGGCGGGGGCCGCGGTCGTCCCAGCATCCCCCACACCGTCCTCCTCCTCGGCCGTAGCCCTGGTCATTGCGCTCGGGGCATCGACCGAAGCGTCCATCTCGGATGGCCCTGAGCTCTTGACAATCATTGGTGTTGTGGCTGTGTATGTTGTGGAAGGCGCAGAACGGACAACTGCTCTTGGACGACTCGGGGTGGTCCCGGCCGCGCTTCGTGTCCGGCTCCGCTGCGAGCACGGCTACCCCCTTGTGCTTCACGTCCTTGGACTTGTCTTTTTTCTCCTCTGGGTCGGCAGCAGGGAGCTCGAAGAGGGAAGGGCGCCCTTCCTCAGCTCTTGCGCACTTGGTCGCCATGTTGAACATCTCCAGTGCCGTGCATAGCTCCTCGTGGATGGCAAGCTCCTCCTTCATCTTGACGTCGCGAACGCCATCGGAAAACGCTGAGATGATGGCCTTGTCTGTCACCTTGGGGATCTTGAGGCGAACGCTGTTGAAGCGCTGGATGTACTTCTGCAGTGTCTCTCCTGGCTGCTGCTTGATGCGGCGCAGGTCACCAGCGGCAGGAGGGCAGTCGCGAGTGCCCTGGAAGTTGGCAACGAAGCTGTCGCGCATCTCACCCTAGGAAGAGATTGACCCCCGGGGCAAGTTCAGGAGCCACGAGCGAGCACCATCCTTGAGAGCCATGGGGAACCAGTTCGCCATGACTTTCTCGTCACCGTTGGCCGCCTCGATGCTCAGCTCGTAGAGCTGCAAGAACTCCGCAGGGTCGGGGGTGCCGTCGTAGCCAGGAGGCAGGTCTGGCTTGAATTTGCCTGGCTAGACGACGTTACGCAGCTCCGGAGTGAAGGCGCGGCAGCCTGCTGTGGCCACCGGGGCCCTTTGTAAAGGCGGAGCCTGCTCTTGATACCCGCGCACCGCCACCGCAGGCGGCACGCGGTCATGACGTGGTGGCGCCAGGAGCGCAGGAGCATTTTCTTGCGGTCGGGGAACTTCTTGGCAGCTTCCTTCTTCGCGCGCGGGCGCCCGGTGTGGCAGGTCGCGCCGAGGGGCCGCTCGTCTTGGTGCCAGGGCGCCGTCTTGGTGCGGAGGTGGTGGAGGCGCTCCATGGGCTACATCACCCGCGGCTGGAGGGGGCGAGGTAGCGAGAGAGACGGTACGGGCCCCCAGCAGCGCTGACGAGCTCGGTGATGCGGTCCAGCCAGTCCTCGTAGAGGTCATCGACCAGGCGGCAGTGCAGGAGCTCGCGTGCCATGAGCAGCGCGGCCTGCGTGTCTGTGGGCGCGCGGCGAGCGTGGGACGATGAGCCGGCCGGAGTCAGCGACAGGGTGGCGGTGCGGCCATCCCGCCGCACTGAGGGGTGCAGTGAAGATGCTTGCTGCTCGTTTCCCGCGGGGCCGGTGGTGGCGTTGGCGGCGGGTGAAGGAGAACGACGGGGAGGCGCACCGACAGGGGCTGTCTGCGCGACGCGGGTGGCCAGGGCGGCCCAGGGCTCAGCGCGAGCTCGACGCGCGTCTGCCATGGACATGGTGGAGTGGTGGAGCATGGATCGATGGAAGGAAGCTTCAGTGCACCCCTACATGGCGTGCCAAATGTCGGATTGCGGGTTCTGGCAAAACCCTTAAGGTTCGAACTCTGGGGTGCGCACGAAGATCTCTCTCTCTCCCCCTATCTCACTCACTCACCACGATCTCAAAGCTCAGCTCGTCGAACTTGAAGAACAAGGGACACAAGAGTTTATACCGGTTCGGGCCACCGATGTGGTGTAATACCCTACTCCAGTGTGGTGTGGTGGATTGCCTTCTAGGCCAAGGATAAACAAGTACAAGGGAAGAACAACCTCCTGAGGGGAGGTGTTCTTGAGCTCGGTGAGCTTGTGCGTGTGAGGGTGGAATGGATCTGATCCAAGGTTCGTCCCCCTCCTATGGTGGTGGCTAGTCCTATTTATAGAGTCCCGGGTCCTCTTCCCAAATATTAGGCGGGAAGGGATCCCACAACGGCCAATTTGAAGGGGGACAGCTAGTAAGAGCTATCCTGACAAAAGGTGGTCTTCGCCTGCCAAAGGCTCTGGTGGTGACAACGTCGTGGGCTCCATGGTGACCTCCGTCCTACCGTCCTGCCGGTCTTGGTCTTGTTGCACCTATATGGAAACCTTTTCCTGATGCCTCAGGACTCCTCGCCTGTGCCTGCTCCTTTAGCACCAAAGAGGAAACGAGTACTCTGTGCCCGCTGGCTCCCGCCTGGCCTTGGTCGTCATGGCTCACGTCACGGGAACCTCGCGAGGTGCCCCTTGCCTTGATCTCTCCGCTCCTCGCGAGCCAACCTAGTGAGGCTGCACCTGAGGAGGTCTTGTGTCCTCCGCCTCACGAGGCTTGGCTCCTCGCGAGGGTCTTGAGTGTTTGCTGGTGAAGATGGGCCATACCAGGCCGTTGGAGGAGCCACGCCGTGGGCCGCAGGCAAGCAAGTCTGGGGACCCCCGTTCCCAGAACGCCGACAGGGAAGATAGCCTTGCGTCTAGAGTCGACTCAACTGACGGTGAGGCACTGAGAAGCTCTGCCAATCGCCCTCTTGAGGGTGATGGGGGCACGAAGAAGTGCCTGGGGCACTCGCCATGTTGGAAGGCTTTTTCGTGAGCTAATCTTGACGTTTTCTCTTTGCGCGATGTGAGATGGCATTTGGGAATCTAACCTCCTTATATAGATGCCGCCCGAGCGTGGTAAGGGGCTTATTTGCAAAAAATCATGGACCTTTCGCATTTGCCCAACGCATGGAAATCGAGGTGACAATAGGAAGGAATCATAAAGGCAGAACACAAAGGTCAAAACCGGACTGTCGTCCATCCAAAGTATAATGAAGAACCCTCCTTGCAAAGCCAAAGATATAAGCCGGATACTACGTCGTCATTGAAGGCAAGTTTGGGGGCTACTGAGGGAGACCTGGATTCGGGGGTCCTCAGGTGTCCGGCCTATTCGATATGGGCCGGGCTGGCAGGCCGTGAAGATAAACCGGAAGATCATTCCCCGTGTTCGGGTCGGACTCTTGGATGCGTGGACGGCAAGATTGGAGTCTGGATGTACTATTTCCTTCCCTTGTAAGCTGACTCTGTACCCCTCCGGTGTATATATAAAATAGAGGGTTTACTCCGTAGGGTTCATCAGAATTCACATAGGCGAGACAGCTAGGGTTTAGCCATTACGATCTCGAGGTAGATCAACTCTTGTAACCCCTATACCCATCAAAGACAATCAAGCAGGAAGTAGGGTTTTACCTCCATCAAGAGGGCCCGAACCTGGGTAAACATCGTGTCCCCTTTGTCTCCTGTTACCTTTAATCCTCAGACGCACAGTTCGGGACCCCCTACCCGAGATCGGCCGGTTTTGACACCGACAACGAGTCACCAGTCCTGGCCCAGTCCATCTGGAGACCGGAGATGGAATTCAGTTGCAAAACTCATGGAATATTGAACATCTCCGCAAGTTCTACCCGTAAGGCGTGGCTGTCGGGCCCTGACCAGCTGCCACCCTTTTGTACAGGCCTTGCCTCAGCTCCATGTAACCCCTTGTACAAATCCAGGATGATGACCCTGTGCAAGTGAAAATAAAGAAGCGCTGTGGGGGGGGGATCAAGATTGCATGCATGCATGAGCATTCCAAGATCCCTGCATAAGCATTTCATGAGCATTTGCATATGCATATAGATAGGATCACATCGTGCATTCATTCTCATCTGCATGAAGCTGCAGGTTCCTGCCGTGAACTTGGCTTCGACGAGGAGTTGAGAAGATTGCCCGGCACAGCGATCCCCGGCAAGCCAGACAGATAAGTTCTACCTCATGTCCGTTAGTGTTCTGTAAGTTATAACTTGTGCATAAGAAAACCTCGCCACTCTTTGAGACTTAGGTGCTCCCATCCCTGGCTAGAACATTGCTTCGGTTAGGATGGTCGCAGTGGCCTTTGGTAAAAAGAAGTTGGCGGGGGGCTGGTCCCTTTGTCTGTTACCCAGCAGACACAGCTCTCCGGCAGACAAAAAGGGTGCCGGCAGGATAGCCTGCCGGGGAAAACTCGTTTATTTACATTAAAGAGGCATCTCACCTCTGCATGGACATACACATGCACGGGTTCCCGGCAAGGTTCATCTTTTTCATTAGTATGCTGATACAAGTACAAGCATTACAGAACACAAACATGGACTCGAGAGATTACATTATTTGAATTAAAATTTGGCAAGTGCCTACAGATTTAAGATTGAAAAAAGATAAGTGCCCCGTAATGCCCTTTCTTGTCCCTCTCCTCCTAGGCACGGCGGTCGAAGGCGAGGATGGCAAAAGGAGCGCCTGGGCAGTGATACATCTCCGTCGTATCTATAATTTTTGATTGTTTCATGCCAATATTATACAACTTTTATACACGTTTGGCAACTTTTTATATGATTTATTGGACTAACCTATTGATCCAGTGCCCAGTGCCAGTTCCTATTTTCTGCATGCTTTTTGTATCGCAGAGTATCCATATCAAACGAAGTCCAAATGCAATAAAATTTCACGGAGAATTATTTTGGAATATATGTGATTTTTGGGAGTTGGAATCATCGCAAACGGAGGCCCACATAGCCCACAAGACACCAGGGCACGCCAGAGGAGCCTCGCTCGTGGTGGTGGGTTGTGCTCCCCTCGTACGTCGGTTGGAGCTCTACTTCGGGTGCAAGGAAGCTTATATCCGGAAAAAATCATGCTAAAATCTCAGCGCAATCGGAATTACGGATCTCCCAGAATATAAGAAACGATTTTCGGCCAGATCAGGGGAACGCGGAACAGAAGAGAACAGAGAGGGAGATCCAATCTCGGAGGGGCTCCCGCCCCTCCGCCGCCATGAAGGCCATGGACCAGAGGGGGAACTCTCCTCCCATCTAGGGGGAGGCCAAGGAAGAAGAATAAGGAGGGGGCTCTCTCCCCCTCGATTCCGGTGGCGCCGGAGTGCCACCGGGGCAACGATCGGGACGGCGATCTACATCAACAATCTTGATACCGTCAACACCAACGCTCTCCCCCTCTATGCAGCGGTGTAACACCTCTTCCCCCCGTTGTAATCTCTACTTAAACATGGTGCTCAACTCCATATATTATTTCCCAATGATCTATGGTTATCCTATGATGTTTGAGTAGATCCATTTTGTCCTATGGGTTAATCGTGATCCTGGTTGGTATGATTGTATATTTTATTTATGGTGCTGTCCTACGGTGCCTTCCGTTCTCGTGCAAACGTGAGGGCCCCCCGCTGTAGGGTGTTGCAATATGTTCATGGTTCGCTTTTGGTGGGTTGCGAGAGTGACAGAAGCTTAAACCCGAGTAAGTGGGGTATGACGTATGGGAGTAAAGAGGACTTGATACTTAATGCTATGGTTGGATTTCATGACCTTAATGATCTTTAGTAGTTGCGGATGCTTGCTAGGGGTCTAATCATAAGTGCATATGATCCAAGTAGAGAAACTATGTTAGCTCATGCCTCTCCCTCATATAAAATTACAAGAATGATTGCCAGTACTTGTTATCGATTGCCTAGGGACAAATAACTTTCTTATTGACACAAACCCTTTTTCTAAACACCTAAATTTTATAGCTTGCAAAGTACTTCTAGTTGTATTCTTGCAAAGTAGTTCTAGCATCACACCTACAAAATAGTTTCATACTTGTTTTCGGTAAAGCAAACGTCAAGTGTGCGTAGAGTTGTATCGGTGGTAGCTAGAACTTGAGGGAATATTTGTTCTGCCTTTAGCTCCTCGTTGGGTTCGACACTCTTATTTATCGAAGAAGGCTACAAACGATCATGGGATGGCAGGTGCGTGCGAAACGGGAGGCAAGTGGGATGGTAGTTTCCGCCCCGTGATCGTGGGGCGAGGAGAATCCGCAGGCCACGATCAAACTCCTTCCACAACATTGCCCACGACGCGCGAAGGAACTGGAAACTGGCCCGTAATCAAGGCTAATGAAGAAGCAAAGAATACCTCAAGAGACCAGCCTCTTCAGCAACCCCGCATGTGCACTTATTAGGCCCTACCCGATGACGCTCAGCAGCGCATTTGGGGCAGGCCCGGGGGCTTCTGTCGGTGCAACAAACCCTGGGTCTGTTGCCCAGACTGTGCACAGGCACGGGAACAAGATTGAAGCACCAACCCAAGTCAGGGACCAAGATCAAGCCAGAGAAGCAAGATACCTACAGAGGAAAGGCCTCCTTTGTCGGGCAGGCGAGCTCGGCAAAGGGCGAGGCCACACCCAGAACCAGACAACCAAGGCATCCCGGCAGGGCCTGTCGGGACTCACGGAGACGAGACCACCTCACCAACCACGACCCACGTCGTCGATCAGTGCGGTGTCAAGCCGCAAAGTGGCTGAGTTGCAGCCATTCACCACATGGCAGCCTCTCCCTACAGGAAACACCCACAGATGACACCCGTCCTGCAACGTGTCAAGCGAGTAGGAGTGGGCTGGTGAGATGGCCCGGCAAGCCTTGTCGGGCAACCAACAATGTGACGTTGAGCGGTGCATTTAATGCGCCCTGTCAGCCCGCAGAGTTAGGTATGATAGCACCGTTTGCTATCTTATTAGTGCATAATGACTACTTTTGCCATTGTGGTAACCCCTTGATCTATAAAAGGAGGCCCATGGCAACCGTAGAAAGGGTTGGAAGGTTGGATAACTCACACCCCCATACGCGCGTAGCCACTGCCGCCCTGAGGCAATCCCTGCCGGGCAAGTGTACTATGCTCCACCACCACCTTTCCACCATCAATCCACCAAAGAAGGAGTAGGGTTTTACGCCTCACGGCGGCCCAAACCTGGGTAAAAATGCCCGCGTGATCTCTGTTGTGCTGCCCCACGCTCGTCTGCTCTTTGTGCAACGCGACGCCCCCCTGCCGAACCAGCAAGGGGCCTTCTGGTCCCATAGGTGGCCGTGGTTTCCCGCAAAAATGACAATCCTTACAATATGCATCCTAGTCAATGCCTTTATGAGTTGGATAACTACATTAGAAAGCAAGATCACTTCAATGCAAATGTTATGAAACAATTGAATTACAATTCTGATATGATTGCTCGCTTGAGTGACTTGTTATTTAGAATTACCAATCAGGTGTAGGAAAACATGCCTCTATGGTTCAAACTCAATTAGAACAAGTTACAAAATATCAAAGAGAATTGCTTGATGAAATGAACAATAATATCAATGATCATGCTGTTAGAGTAATGACTAGAGGAGGTAGAATGACTCAGGAAACACTTTATCCTGAGGGACTGATACGTCTTCAACATATCTATTTTTGACTCTAATTTGCATGATTTGAATGAAACTAACCCTGGACTAACGCTGTTTTCAGCAGAACTACCATGATGTTGTTTTTGTGCAGAAATAAAAGTTCTCGGAATGGAACGAAACTTTGCGAGGATTTTTTATACAATAAAAGAGAATTTCTGGAGCCAAGAGTCACCCGAGGGGGCACCTGGGTGGGCACAACCCACCAAGGGCACGCCTGCCCCCCCCCCTTCCAGGCGTGCCCAGGTGGGTTGTCCCCACCTGGTGGCCCCGCAGACCCTGAAACCGATGCTATAAAATCCTATTTTTCCAGAAAAAAATCAGGGAGAAAAGAATTATCGTGATCCATGAGACGGAGCCGCCGTCACCTCCTGTTCTTCATGGGGAGGCCAGATCTGGAGCCTGTTTGGGGCACCGGAGAAGAGAATCTTCGTTCTTCGTCATCACCAACCCTTCTCCATCGCCAATTCCATGATGCTCCCCACCGGGAGTGAGTAATTCCTTCGTAGGCTCGCTGGTCGGTGAGGATTTGGATGAGATTCATCATGTAATCTAGTTAGTTTTGTTAGGGCTTGATCCCTAGTGTCCACTATGTTCTGAGATTGATGTTGCTATGACTTTGCCATGCTTAATGCTTGTCACTTTGGGCCCGGGTGCCATGATTTCAGATCTGAACTGTTTATGTTATCACGATTATATCCATGTTCTAGATCTGATCTTGCAAGTTATAGTCACCTTCTACGTGTTATGATTCGGCAACCCCGGAGTGACAATAGTCGGGACCACTCCCGGTGATGACCATAGTTTGAGGAGTTCATGTATTCACCATGTGCTAATGCTTTGTTCCGGTTCTCTATTAAAAGGAGGCCTTAATATCCCTTAGTTTCCAATTGGACCCCGCTGCCACGGGAGGGTACGACAAAAGATGTCATGCAAGTTCTTTCCATAAGCACGTATGACTATTTATGGAATACATGCCTACATTATATTTATGAACTGGAGCTAGTGCCGTATCGCCCTAGGTTATGACTGTCACATGATGAATATCATCCAACAAATTACCGATCCAATGCCTACGAAGTTATCTTATATTGTTCTTGCTAAGTTACTACTTCTATCGTTACTGTTGCACTTGCTACAAAACTACTTCTATCACTATTACCGTTACCATTGCTGTTGCTGCTGCTATTATCACAATTATCATATTACTTTGCTACTGATCATGTTGCTGCAGATAATTAATCTCCAAGTGTGGTTGAATTGATAACTTAGCTACTAATACCTGCAAATATTCTTTGGCTCCCCTTGTGTGGAATCTATAAATTTGGGTTGAATACTCTACCTTCGAAAATTGTTGCGATCCGCTATACTTGTGGGTTATCAAGACCTTTTTTGGCGCCGTTGCCGGGGAGCATAGTTATATTTGTTGAGTCACTTGGGATTATTATAAATTTATCATATGAAGAATTTGAAGGATGCTAAGACTAAGATTTATCCTTATAAGACGAGGGGAGAGGAGGAACTGCCATCTAGCTTTGCTTTACATTTACCTTCTGTTATAAGTAAACTTGCAACACCACCGCATGCTATTAGTCCTGATATGTCGCAAGTTATTGATGATGCTACTTCTGCTATGAATGATACTTATGATGATGCGAGTACCTTGCTTGAGGATGATGATGTGCCACTAGGTGATTTTCTTGATGAACAAATTGCTAGAGTAAGACAACATGATGTTGTTGAAACTGATGATGGGCTTGAAACTCAAAATCTTGAAACTCCTACTAGAACTAGCCCTCCTAAATATGAATTGCCTAAGGTACCGAAAGGCTATGTCATGAATGAGGAGACAACTAGAGACATTCTTGCTTCTAAGGATAGAGATGATCTAAAGAAATTATTATGCAAGTATAAAGAAAAATCTCTGAATGCTAGAATGCAATATGATCCTAAGTTTGCTACTTTACCTATCTTTATTGATGATAAGGATTATGAATTCTCTGTCGACCCAGATTTAATTACTTTGGTTGAATCTAATCATTTCCCTGGTTATGAAACTAAAACTGTTGTGGCACATCTTACTAAGTTGAATGACATAGCCACCCTTTTTACTCATGATGAAAAAGCTCGCTATTACTATATTCTCAAATTATTTCCGTTCTCATTAAAGGGTGATGCTAAAGCTTGGTACAATACTCTTGCTCCTGGTTGTGTGCGTAGTCCCCAGGATATGATCTATTACTTCTCTGAAAAATATTTCCCTGCTCATAAGAAAAAAGCTGCCTTACAGGAAATATTTAGCTTTGTACAAATTGAAGAAGAGTGTCTCCCACAAGCTTGGGGGTCCTTTGCCAATTACTTAATGCTTTGCCTGATCATCCTCTTAAAGAAAATGAAATACTTGATATCTTCTATAATGTACTAACCGATGCTTCTAGGGATTTCCTAGATAGATGTGCTGGTTGTGTTTTCAGAGAACGAACTGTTGGGCAAGCTGAAGAATTATTGAATAACATATTGAAAAATTATGATGATTGGACTCTTCCTGAACCACTGCTTAAACCCACTCTGAAGAAGAGGGGTATCTTATATCTCAGTCCTGGAGATATGCAAGAGGCAAAGAAATCAATGAAGGAAAAAGGTAATAAAGCTGAGGATGTCAAAAATTTACCTCCCATTGAAGAAATACATGGGCTTGATACACCACCACTTCCTAAGGTGGTAGAGGTAAATTCTCTAATGAAATTTAATGATAATGACAATCCTCACAATATGCACCCTAGCCAATGCCTTTATGAGTATGAAAACTACATTAGAAAACAAGATCACTTCAATGCAAATGTTATGAAACAATTGAAATATAATTCTGATATGATTGCTCGCTTGAGTGACTTGTTATTTAGGATCTCAAATGATGTTAGAGGTGCGGGGAAGCATGCTTCTATGGTTCAAACTCAGTTAGAACAAGTTGCTAAATCTCAAAGAGAGTTGCTAGATGAAATGAATAATAATATAAGTGACTTTGCTGTTAGAGTAGCAACTAGAGGAGGTAAAATGACTCAGGAACCACTTTATCCTGAGGGAGATCCAAAAATAATTGAACAAGACTCTCAAAGAGCTAACACTGATGCACGTAGTCCTTCTAAAAAGAAAAGGAAGAAGAAAAATGATAGGACTTTGCACGCCTCTAGTGAACCTGAAGTAGAAAAACCTCATGATAATGATAATGAAATTTCTATCTCTGATGCTGAAACCCAGTCTGGTAATGAACACTCACCTTCTGATAATGAAAAAGATAATGATGAGGTTCATGAAAACACTCAAACAAATAGTAAAGAACCAGGCGATGATGTTGAGATAGAACCTGCAGATGATCTTGATAACCCACAATCCAAGAATACAAGATATGATAAAAGAGATTTTATTGCTAGAAAATACGGTAAAGAAAGAGAACCGTGGGTTCAAAAACCTATCCCTTTCCACCTAGGTCAACTAAAAAGAAAGATGATGAAGAATTTGAACGCTTTGTTGAAATGCTGAGGCCAGTCTTTTTGCTTACTCGCTTGACTGATATCTTGAAAATGCCTCCTTATACAAAGTACATGAAAGACATCATCACAAATAAGAGAAAAATACTGGAAGCTGAAATCTCCACCATGCTTGCTAATTATACTTTTAAAGATGGAGTACCTAAAAAACTTGGAGATCCGGGAATACCAACTATACCTTGCTTCATCAAAAGAAATTATGTGAAAACTGCTTTATGTGATTTAGGAGCTGGTGTTAGTATTATGCCTTTCTCTTTATATAAAAGACTTGATTTGAATAAGCTCACAGCTATTGAAATATCTTTGCAAATGGCTGACAAATCAACTGCCATACCTATCGGTACCTGTGAGGATGTGCCCGTTGTTGTTGCTAATGTTACTATTTTGACTGACTTTGTTATACTTGAGATGCTCGAGGACGACAACATGTCGATTATCCTTGGTAGACCCTTCTTGAATACTGCAGGTGTCGGCGTCCTGGGAACGGGGGTCCCCAGACATGCCTACCTGCGGCCCTGTACGACCCATCTTCATCAGCGAACACTCAAGACCCTTGCGAGGGGCAAAGCCTCGCGAGGCGGACGACGCAAGACCTCCTCGGGGGCGGCCTCACTAGGCTGGCTCGCTAGGGGTGGAGAGATCAAGGCGAGGGGCACCTCGCGAGGTCCCTGTGACGCAAGCCATGACGACCAAGGCCAGGCGGGCGCCAGCATGTGCAGTGTACTCGTTTCCTCTTTGGTGCTAAAGAGGCAAGCGCAGGCGAGGAGTCCCGAGGCATCAGGCAAAGGTTGCCATATCGGTGCAACAAGACCAAGACCAGCAGGACGGAGGTCGCCGTGGAGCCCAGGACGGCATCACCAGGAGAGCCTTTGGCAGGCGAAGACCACCTTTAGTCAGGATAACTTGTACCGGTTGTCTCCCTACAAATTTGGCGGTTGTTGGATCCCTTCCCGCCTACATTTGGGAAGAGGACTAGGGCCTCTATAAATAGGACTAGCCACCACAGTAGGAACTGAACTGAACTGAACTGATCTTGGACCATTCAGATCATCCTCAACTACACAAGCTCACCGAGCTCAAGAACACCTCTCCTCAGGATGATGTTCTTCCCTTGTACTTGTTCATACTCAGCCCAAGAGGCAATCCACCACACCACACTAGAGTAGGGTATTACACCACATCGGTGGCCCGAACTAGTATAAACCCTGTGTCCTTTTTCCGCGAGTTCGATGTGCTGAGCTTTGAGATTGTGGTGAGAGTGTGAGCTAGGGGGAGGAGAGATCTTCGTGCGCACCCCAGAGTTCGAACCTCAAGGGTTTTGCCGGAACCCGAAATCCGACATTTGGCGTGCCAGGTAGGGGTGCGCCGAAGCTTTCCTTCCACTGATCCACGTTCCACCGCTCCACCGCATCCATGGCAGACGCGCGTCGAGCCCGCGCCGAGCGCCGGGCCGCCCTCGCCGCCCGTGTCGCATAGACGACCCATGTCGGTGGGCCTCCCCGTCGTTCTCCATCGCCCGCCGCCAACGCCGCCACCGGCCCGGCGGGAAACGAGCAGCAAGCGTCCTCGCGGCACCCCTTTGCGCGGCGGGACGGCTGCACCGCCACTCCATCACTAACTCCAGTAGGCTCATCGTCTCGCGCTCGTCACGCACCCACGGACGCCCAGGCCGCGCTGCTCATGGCACGCGAGCTCCTGCGCTACCGCCCGGTCGACGACCTCTATGAGGACTGGCTAGACCGCATCGCCGAGCTCGTCAGCGCCGCTGGGGGCTCTCCCACACCGTCCCTCTCGCTGCCTCGCCCTCCGCCAGCTGCGGGCGATGTAGCTCACGGAGCACCTCCACCACCTCTGTACCAAGACGGTGCCCTGGCGCCAAGGCGCGCGCCCCCCCGGCGGGACCCACCGCACCGGGCGCCCATGCAAGAGGTTCCCCGGCCGCAAGAAAACGCTCCTGCGCTCCCAGCGCCACCACGACAAGACCGTGTGCCGCCTGCGGTGGCGGCGCAGACATCAAGGGCAGGCTCCGCCTCTGCAAAGGGCCCCGGTGGCCAGAGCAGGCTTCCGCGGCTTCACTCCAGAGCTGCGTAGCATCGTCTGGCCGGGTAAGTTCAAGCCAGACCTGCCTCCTCGCTACGACGGCACCACCGACCCTGCGGAGTTCTTGCAGCTCTACGAGCTGAGCATCGAGGCGGCCAACGGTGACGAGATAGTCATGGCGAACTGGTTCGCCATGGCTCTCAAGGATGGTGCTCGTTCGTGGCTCCTGAACCTGCCCCCGGGCTCGATCTCCTCCTGGGGTGAGATGCGCGACCGCTTCATCGCCAACTTCCAGGGCACTCGCGACCGCCGGCCGGCCGCGGGTGACCTACGCCGCATCAAGCAGCAGCCAGGAGAGACCCTGCAGAAGTACATCCAGCGCTTCAACAGCGTTCGCCTCAAGATCCCTAAGGTGACGGACGAGGCCATCATTTTCGCGTTTCCCGACGACGTCCGCGATGTCAAGATGAAGGAGGAGCTCGCCATCCACGAGGAGCTATTCACGGCTCTGGAGCTGGTCAACATGGCAACCAAGTGCGCAAGAGCTGAGGAAGCGTGCCTTTCCCTCCTCGAGCTCCCTGCTACCGACCCAAAGGAGAAGAAAGCCAAGGCCAAAGACGTGAAGCACAAGGGGGTGGCCATGCTCGCGGCGGAGCCAGACACAAAGCGCGGCCGGGACCATCCCGAGTCATCCAAGAACAGCCGTCCGTTCTGCGCCTTCCACAACATACATAGCCACAACACCAATGACTGTCAAGAGCTCAGAGCCATTCGAGATGGACGCTTTGGTCGACGCCCTGAGCGCAACGTGTCGGGACCCCGATTCTAAGTCACACCGATCTAGCATGTAACACCTCATATCACTTTGCGGCCTCACGCACGGTATTCCCACGGGTGTCGCCTTACCATGGCCCGGGACCGTTTGCGCCTTTTGGCTCACGTATATGATAGTGTCGCTAGCATCCATATGACAAAGAACCCGGGCCGACATGACTAGTCGTGAACCCAAAGTGGCACTAACTTACGGGGACAGGCATACATGAAACAACATCGAGCATGTCGGTCAACAGCGTGTGAATCCGGGCTGTAGCAACTGGGCTAACAGGACTCCGGGAACCCGGGCTATAGCAGGCTAGGCAGGACTCCGGATGTCACCGTGTGACATTTCCCCGAAGGGACAGACACAGGAACGAAGTGAATCACATGCCGGCCAGTCTAAGTGTTCCGGAGCAGTAGTGCTGGGCTAGCAGGACTCCGGTACACCGGGCTGTAGCGGACTACCATGGCTCGGTGGAAGCACTAGACTACATTTCCCCATAAGAGAGGCTACCAAGGATAGACAACTAGGTTGTCGGATCCCACACATAGCAATACACGTTACACGTACGCATAACATGCAAGTATGTGCTGCACAACATGGCATCACAACATAATGCAAACTCATATAGATAAAAGGCCCAGAAGAGCCACATAGCATTAAGTACAAACAGGGGTCACATGACCCATCATTCAGAGCATACAAGCAACGGAAGCATTACATGTCTGAGTACAGACAACTACAAAAGAAAAGGGCGAGAAGCCTGACTATCTACAAGCCCCTCCCAAGGGTACAAGATCGTAGCTGAGGTACAAGCTACTCGTCGAAGTCCAAGCGGAACTACTAATAAGACTGAAGTCTCCGTTGCAAAAACATAAAGAAAGCAACATGAGTACAAAGGTACTCAGCAAGACTTACATCAGATCCTATCATACATGCATTTGTATCAAGAAGGTAGTGTGGGGTTTAGTTGCAGCAATCCAGCTTTGACTCAGTGGCTATCCTATTCTACGACTACGAGAAACTTCTTTGAGGTAAGAAGGCGCACACGAGTCCACTAATCACCACCTCAATACACCACTATGGATTCATTCCCGTCTCACTACGAGAAGCCATCCATAGCACTCACACTTATCTTGAGCATTTTAGAGTATCCACTTCAAGTTGTCTATGTACCACGTAAGCATCCAAGAAGTCCATAACCGAGGACACGGCTATTCGAATAGATCATGATAACCCTGCAGGGGTGTACTGCTTCACACACGCTCTCGCCACTTACCGCCATGTACACGTCATGTACCTCGGCAACCTTCAAGCGGAAGCCTGGCGAGGGTGTCGGCATGACCTGACTAACCACACAAGACTCTAGTCCAGGTTTATCGCCTATTCGGGTTCCATCCGCAAGGAGATCCGGCCGGGGTGTCGCTCACGGCCCCAAATGATGTGTGCAGGGTTCCCGAGCCCACCATCCGGGTGCCACTCGGTACACCAGGCCACGTGTGCCTAGTCTGTCCCAAGCCCACCCTGCCGGGTGCCACTCGGTAGAAAAATAGCACTACCTACAAACGCCAGAAACTATTTGCAACTCCTGGACAGAGATCAAGGCGGTTAATAAGTCGAGAGAGCTTGGAGCGCCCGGAGCCCAATGTGTGGTAGTAGCTAGTCATTGGACAACTTACACAGAACTCGGTTCTTAAGGACGGTCCCAATGAGACAACCCACCATGTACTCCTACATGGCCTCTCACCGCTACCTTTACCAAATCGTGTTCACACGCTTAACTCTCGGCACCAGAACATATCGTAACACTCCAATTCATTCCCAATGAACCAGACCTAACACAACTCTAAGCAATAGCAGGCATGGCATGGTAGGAACACAACATGGCTCAATCAACTCCTACACATGCTAGTGGGTTTCAACTATTTACTGTGGCAATGACAGGTCATGCAGAGGAATGGGTTCAACTACCGCAGCATAAAGTAGCAGTTGAATCGTTGTTGTCCTAATGCATAAAAGAGAGCAGGAGCGAGAGAGTAGGATTGTATCGGAATGAACAAGGGGGTTTGCTTGTCTGGTAGATCAACAGAGGAGGCACTGCTTCACAGGCAGGTACTCTCGAGCACTCTTCGGAGCAGGACCTATCGAGAAGGAACGGTGTCGACAATCAATACACAAGCATATGCAACAATATGATGCATGATCATGGCATGTAGATGTGATACTGTTTGTGCTAATGCATCTAGCATTCATTTGGGTGAAATCCATTTGAACCAAAGATTCAAATGCATCTCCAAAGTAAGCTCTTATATATGCCATTTATATGTTTTCACCTATACAGTAGCTATAAGTTGGTTTGTCGTGCATGAAACTAGTACAGATGGATAGATTGCATTTTTTTGATGATTTTTCATATATAAATTATTTAAATCTGAGCTACGGTTGAATTTCTATGAATTTTTGAAGTTTATATCATTTTTTGCAATTTCATGATTTAATTTAAATCCAGAAAAGAATAAATGCGTCAGCATGACGGTGGCATGATGTCAGCGAGTCAACCACGACTGACCAGGTCAAACCTGGCGTGTGGGGTCCACACGTCAGTGACACAGGGTTAAACAGGGGGTTAGTTTATCATAATTACAGTGTTAGTGGCGCTGGGGCCCACTGGTCAGTGTCAGGGGTTAGTTTAGGTGGTGATTGGCACTAAGCTAATCACCTGACAGGCCGGACCCACGTGGTAGGACTCAGGCGACGGGGCTCGTCGCCGGCGACCACTGGCCCCGGCGGAGTCCCCACTGGAAGCCACGGTAGCGGCGGCTGGGGGCTCCAGGGGGTTGCCCGCGCTCCCGCGCATCCAGGGGAGACAGCGAGAGGCTGCGGGGGCGGCGGAGCTCGCCGGAGCGGAGCTCGCGGCGGTGGCCGGAGCACGGCCAAGTGCGGTGAGGTGCTGCGGGGAACAGGGGAGTGAGCAGAGAGGCTCTACGGCCTCCTGGTGTCACCAGGAGCACGGTGACGCGCTCGGTTGCGGCCTGCGGTGGCCAGGGTGACGGCGGCGACATGGACGGCGGCGAGGAGCTACGGCCATGGTGGGGGTCGGGGCTACAGTGCGGGAACGGAGAAACGGAGAGAGGGGAACGGAGCAGAGGCTCACTGCGGACTCGACGGCGTCGACGACGGGCTCGGGGAAGGGCTGGAGTCGGCGGGGCGGCGAAGACGATCTCCGGCGACCGGAGATGAAGACGGCGTCGATGGAGGCGCTCCAGGGCCTCCCGAGGCGCGTGGCTTGACGGAGAGGTGGTGGACGACGTGGCGGAGCTTTTGAATATGGGGAGAGGGGGAGGCGGTGGCTACGGCAACGGCGAGCGGCGGCGACGGTGGCGTTCGGCCGCGAGAGAGAGAGAGCGAAGGGGAAGAGGGAATGGGCACGGGGAAGAGCGAGAGAGGTGCGGGGCGGCGCGTGGCGTCGCGCGGGTGTTCCAGGCGACGAGGGGGAGAAGTAGGAGGTGGCGCGCATGCGCGCGGGCGGCGAGCGCGTGCCCATCGTCCTCCTGGCGCGAGGAAGGGGACGACTCGCACGGCCAACTGGCTGTGCCGGCCTGCTGGGCCGCTGGGCCAGGCCAGGCTGCACAGTGACGGGCTGCACAGGGAGGTAAGTGCAGGTGGGTTTTCTTCCTTTCTTTCTATTTTTGTTTTCTGTAATTTGTTTTGATTTAGTTTTAAACACTAAATCATTTTATTTACTTCTGTCAATTTTTGTAGGAACTAGTTGGATTGCTCCAAAACTCCTCACCAATTAACAGAATTTTTGGACATATATTATATATATAGCAAATATATATCCAAAGCAAATAATTATGCATTAATTCCAAATGGCCAAAATAAATACTTATGAGCTCCTGAAAATATTGGTTTGATTTTTATCTCTGTCCAATATTTTCAGAGAGTAACATGAACATTTTCTTGGACCTTTTTGGAGCAATTTTTATCTGGGTCATTTCCAGAAATGATTTCTGAGGGTTTCACGAATCCCCATTTCAAATTTAAATGAAATTTAAACATGATGCACACATGACTAGCTAGTCTAGGTCATACCAGAACTAGGGACGTGACACAACGACCGGGGCTACGGCCGAGGAGGAGGACGAGGTGGAGGACGCTAGGACGATCGCGGCCCCCGCCAGGAGTGGCGCGACCGGCCTCGTGAGAACCGCTGGCAGGACCAGCCTCATGAGGGCTCATGGAGAGATCAGCTTCGCGAGGACCGCCCTCAGGGCAATGCTGGTCTCCCTCGATTGCCGCCACCGCCAAGAAGGAACGACGACCACCATCAGGACGACGAAGCCGGGGGCTTCCAGGAGCCACGCGCTATCGCCTGCATCTTGGGCGGAGCTCAGGCCCCAGCATCCCAGCGCATCTTCAAACAGTTCTCTCATGAGGTGAATGCATCCCTTCCCAGGCTCGAGGCCATGTGCCCGCTCAGGTGGTCCAAGTGCGCCATCACCTTCAGCTCGGCGGACCAGCTCAAGTGCGCGGCAACCGCCGGCGCCCTCCCGATGTTGTGCTCGCCCGTCATCAGCAACGTCCAAGTCACCAAGACCCTCATCGACGGCGGCACATGGCTTAATGTCCTGTCCGTCGAGACATTCGACAACCTGAAAGTGCCATACGATCAGCTACAGCCTACCAAGCCCTTCTCAGGAGTGACCGACGGCTCCAGCACCCCGATAGGGCAAGTTAGCCTCCCTGTCACCTTTGGCCAGCGCGACAACTACCGCACCGAGCTCATCGACTTCGATGTCGCCCACATCCGTCTGCCGTACAACGCCATCCTCGGGTATCCAGCATTAGCCAAGTTCGTGGCAGTGACCCACCATGGCTACAACGTCCTCAAGATGCTAGGAAGCGGCGGGATCATCACAGTCCCCTGCGAAGAAAGAGATGCGGTGTGCTCCCTCGAGCGCGCCTTCCAAGCCGCGGAACTTGAAGACCCTAACAGCAAGGGCACGCAGTACCCTCCTAAGGCCATCCCCAAGAAGAAGAAGCAACTACTCCGCACAGGACATCACGAGAGCAGCGTCTCCGGCGGCGCCGCCTCAGGATCAGCGCCCGCACCTGCGGTGCCTCCCTCCCTCGCATAGGAAGCCGCGCCCGGTGCCCTCCTCGGGCGAGGCTCGGGGGCTCTCTTCTGGAGGGCCTCAGACTGAGCCAACATCATGAGGGAGGCGCTCGGGCACCACGTGGAGGCGTGCTTTGCGGCACGTTTCCCTCATGAGGGCACCGGGCGAGGAGCGCCCGGCGCTCAGGAGTTCGTCATCAAGGCCACCCAGGAGCTTCAAGAAGCAAGGTCCATGCGCGGCGACCGCCGCCCACCTGGTGCGGCTCCCCATCCAGGCGAGGATGGCGGGCTGCGCATCTTCATCGACATCCTAGGGCTCAACAGGGTCACATCTCAGGAGCGCTTCTGGCCTTCACACGTTGGAAGGTGCAAGGGTCCACCTCACAGCTATGTTCGCATGTCGTTTGGCCTGCCGAGCCTGGCAGCCGCCTTCCAGCGCAACCTACGGAGCATCCTCGCAACTCAGGAGGCCAGGCATCACGCGGTCCTGGTAGAGATGAATACGGTCCTCAAGGAACCACCTAAGCCCCCAGAGCCTCCTGAGGCTCAGGGTCTTGGCGGCTCATGAGGAGCGACTTCTTCAGCGCGCGCCTTCAGCTACCCCAACACTCCTTCGACAACAAAACCTGGTGACATTTTCCAAGTTTATTCAGCTGGGAGCGCCCCTCGGGCTGCATCATTCCCAGGTCGCATGGGCCTGTCCCTGCGGCATGTATCCTTTTGCATCTTTATCTTACTCTACTAGGGGCGCCCCTCGGGCTGCATCATCCCCAAGCCGCTCGGGTCCATCCGAGTGGCATGTATCATTCTCGCATCTATCTAAGCTAGTTCGCTTCCTCTCATGAGTTATCCATGGTTATCACCTGCTTGATTGTCACCCACTGCGGCTGCCCGCGCCGCCGATCGGCCCCTTGCTCACCCCGCAGTGGAAGCTACTCATGCTGGCACGACGCTTGTGCTTGGGCCCGTCCCTGCAACGCTGACAAATCTGAGCGGCCGAGCTCTGGCTCACGGCACTCCCCGCGCATGTCACCTCGGCAAGCCCTCAGTGCCTTCATCTTCTTGCGGAACGACTAGTGGTAGACCTGCAAGCGTAGTTGCAGTCGTATCCCTCCTTGCGCTAACACTGCAGGAACCTCCCGCGGGCGGCACCGTGGGCTCCTCATTTTCCCATGCAATTCGCTTGCGCGTTGAAAGGGGGGCTCCTGAGCATCGCGACTCAGGAGCTCTTACTGGCTCTCCAGCCCTCAGCCCCTGGCCTTGACCACGACATCGCGACCTGGCATACCAGCGGCAGCTGAGATCGCTCGAGGGCCGGGACCCGAGGACGTAGAGCATACGGAAGAGCGTTGGAAAGAGGGGGAGACTCGCACGGGCCTAACCTGGCTACACTAGTCACCGACGCACAAGGAGTTTGGCGCCACGCTGATAACCCACAAGTATAGGGGATCAATTGTAGCCTCTTTCGATAAGTAAGAGTGTCGAACCTAACGAGGAGCTAAAGGTAGAACAAATATTCCCTCAAGTTCTATCGACCACTGATACAACTCTACGCACGCTTTACGTTCGCTTTACCTAGAACAAGTATGAAACTAGAAGTACTTTGTAGGTGTTGTTGGATAGGTTTGCAAGATAATAAAGAGCACGTAAATAAATTCTAGGGGCTGTTTAGATAAAGAATAACTAAGTTAGTTTTAGTAGAGAGCTTTTTATCACAAGAAAGTTATTTGTCCCTAGGCAATCGATAACTAGACCGGTAATCACTATTGCAAGTTTATTTGAGGGAGAGGCATAAGCTAACATACTTTCTCTTCTTGGATCATATGAACTTATGATTGAAACTCTAGCAAGCATCCGCAACTACTAAAGATCATTAAGGTAAAACCCAACCATAGCATTATAAGGCATCAAGTCCTCTTTACTCCCATACGCAAATAACCTACTTACTCGGGTATGTGCTTCTGTCACTCATGCCACCCACCATAAGAAAATCATGAACATATTGCAAACCCTACAGCGGGGATCCCACACGCTTGCGCGACACGGAGAGCACCATAGGACAACACCAATAATAAAACATGCAATCACGATCATCAATTAACCCATAGGACAAAACAGATCTACTCAAACATCATAGGATAGCCATACATCATTGGGAAATAATATATAGCATTGAGCACCATGTTTAGAGATTACAGCGGGTAAAAAGGGGTTACACCGCTGCATAGAGGGGGGAAGAGTTGGTGATGACGGCGGTGAAGTTGTTGGTGTAGATCGTTGTTGCGATGATGGCCCCAGCGGCGTTCCAGCACCACCGGAAGAGAGGGGGAGAGAGCCCCCCCCTTCTTCTTCTTCTTCTTCCTTGACCTTCCCCCTATATGGGAGAAGGGTTTCCCCTCTGGTCCATAGCCTCCATGGCGGCGGAGGGGCGAGATCCCCTCCGAGATTGGATCTCTCTCTCTCTCTCTCTCTCTCTCTCTCTGTCTCTCTCTCTCTCTCTCTCTCTCTCTCTCTGTCTCTCTCTCTCTCTCTCTCTCTCTCTTTGTTTCCTTCTGTTTCTGTGCTCCCTGATTCTGCCCTTTCACCGTTTCTTAAATTCCCGGAGATTCGTTACTCCGACTGGGCTGAAATTTGGACACAGTTTTTATCCGGATATTGGCTTTCTTGCGGCGAAAGAAGGGCACCAACTGCCTTACGGAGTGGCCACGAGGGCCCAGGGCACGCCGTACCCACTGGGGGGCGCCCCTCACCCTCATGGGCCCCTCGGGCATCGTCTCGTGTTGATTCCACTTCCCAAAATTCACATATATTCCAGAAAAAATATCCGTAAGTTTTTATCCCGTTTGGACTCTGTTTGATATGGATTTTCTGCGAAACAAAAAACATACAACAAACAGGAACGGGCACTGGGCACTGGATCAATATGTTAGTCCCAAAAATAGTATAAAAAGTTGCCAAAAGTATGTAAGAGTTGTAGAACATTGGCATGGAACAATAAAAAAATGTAGATATGATGGAGACGTATCACACGCATGGAACCGACTCTGGACCGCTAAGATAAGTTCCGGACCCGGGTCAGCCGAGCGCCACGGCATAGGATTCCCATCTCTTGTAGCCCTGTTCGCCTCCCTTTCCCACCTTTAGGTAGCTGCTTGCACGCTAAAGGAGACCTCTTGAGCATCGCGCCTCAGGATCTGTAACTGGACCTCGGGCCGCTCACCTCCTGGCCTTGACCACGGCATCGCGACCTGGCATACCAGCGACGGCTGCACCCTGCCTGGGGACCGGGACCTGTCGGCGTAGAGCACCAAGCTACCGCGAAGTTGGAAAGGGGAGACTAAGCCGAAGCAGGACATGCATTCGTAAATCTTCATAATAAGGACGATATCAACAAAAGGCATTACAGACCCTTTACACGCCCCCCACGGGGTCCATCTCGATTCCTCGCAGGGAACAAAAGAAGGAAGTTTATAGGAGCCCTATCTACACGCGCCAACGCCGCCGACGCCATCATCAACAGTGGGCCACGGGAGGCCGGCGCCAACCCCATCCAGATCAGCAATGGCGGCGGCCGGACGCTGCGGCTGCACTCCGGGCACGACGCGAGCTCGGAGGCACGTAGCTGTCATCGCTCGTCTCCGGAGTCTCGTAGGGCTCGGGAGACTCGCTGGACTCCCAAGCACCACCGCTGCTGCCAGAGGAACCATCAGCGAGGCTAGCGGTAGGCCTTGCCCCTGCCGTGGCGCTGTCTCGACGACCCCCTCCAGGGCAGCACTCCAAGCGGCGGCCTTCCTCGTTGAAGACCTTGAAGAACATCGTGGAGGCGTCGTCGTACTCGAAGTGGATGGCAAGGGCGCCCTCCGTACGGCAAACCCGGGCGACCTCACCCCAGCCGCGGGTCATGAAGATCTTGCCTGGGGAGACGACCTCAACCTCCGCCCCTGTCGCTGGGGCGTCGCACTCGGCGAGCTGCAGCCAAAGCTCGAGGGGACCCCTCGGCGGCATATCGGTGGAGAAGAACTGCGGGAAGCGAATCCAAGTGCGCGGAGGCATCGCTGCCCACATCACGGACCTCAACCTCCGCCCCTGTCGCTGGGGCGTCGCACTCGGCGAGCTGCAGCCAAAGCTTGAGGGGACCCCTCGGCGGCATATCGGTGGAGAAGAACTGCGGGAAGCGAATCCAAGTGCGCGGAGGCATCGCCGCCCACATCATGAGTTCGCCCGAGGAGCCCTCGGCGTGGGTTCCAGGGGCAATGGCGCACGCCACCACGGCGCGGCGACCACGGCCGCGACGTGGGCGGCGCTGGTCGCTGCCTCCGCCTTCGGAGCCCTCGGCCTGGGCATACAAGGGCGGCGGATACCCGGGAGGAGGCCGCTCACACCAAGGGCTCGACACCTCCGGCCTCACGACTACATCGCGGCGGCGGGCCAGCCTCTTCTTCGGCGGAAGCGGCCCCGGCTCGTTGCGGGGGGCTTTTCCCTTCTCTGCGGCTGAGAATCTCCGAATCGGCGCCATGGGAGTCGCTGCGAGCGATGAAGCAATGGAGGATAAGCGAAGCGGATCAGGAAGAGATGGGCGACGGGGGCTCAGCCCCCTCCTCATTTATAGCAGGAGAAGGACAACCGGCGACCCCCATGATCAAATGTAATGATGGTTTTCTCTGCATGTATTAGGGAATCGTCAAGTTGAGCAGTTGCCGAGGCAGCGTGGGGAAGCAGAGATGCCCACATCCCATCAGTCGCCATGTGTCAACCGAGGTCATAGGCTATTGGGGCCCGCAACGCTCCGCACTTGCCCCTTGGCTTCGCCTCGAAGCCAAGTCCGAGCACGCCTTGGGCCCGGGGCTACTGTCGGCGTCCTGGGAACGGGGGTCCCCAGACTTGCCTGCCTGCGGCCCATGGCGTGGCTCCACCAGCGTCCCTGTATGGCCCATCTTCATCAGCGAACACTCAAGAGCCTCGCGAGGGGCCAAGCCTCATGAGGCGGACGATGCAAGACCTCCTCGGGGGCGGCCTCACCAGGCTGGCTCGCAAGGGGCGGAGAGATCAAGGCGAGGGGCACCTCGCGAGGTCCCTGTGATGCAAGCCATGATGACCAAGGCCAGGCGGGCGCCAGCGGCAGTGTACTCGTTTCCTCTTTGGTGCTAAAGAGGCAAGCGCAGGCGAGGAGTCCTGAGGCATCAGGCAAAGGTTGCCATATCGGTGCAACAAGACCAAGACCAGCAGGACGGCAGGACGAAGGTCACCGTGGAGCCCAGGACGGTGTCACCACCAGAACCTTTGGCAGGCGAAGACCACCTTTAGTCAGGATAACTTGTACCAGTTGTCTCCCTTCAAATTTGGCCGTTGTTGGATCCCTTCCCGCCTACATTTGGAAGAGGACCAGGGCCTCTATAAATAGGACTAGCCACCAAAGTAGGAACTGAACTGATCTTGGACCATTCATATCATCCTCAACTACACAAGCTCACCGAGCTCAAGAACACCTCTCCTCAGGAGGCTGGTCTTCCCTTGTACTTGTTCATCCTCAGCGCAAGAGGCAATCCACCACACCACACTAGAGTAGGGTATTACACCACATCGGTGGCCCGAACCGGTATAAACCCTGTGTCCTTTGTTCCGCGAGTTCGATGTGCTGAGCTTTGAGATTGTGGTGAGAGCATGAGCTATGGGGAGGAGAGATCTTCGTGCGCACCCCAGAGTTCGAACCTCAAGGGTTTTGCCGGAACCCGAAATTTGACAGAAGGGGCTGTTATTAATGCACTTTCCGAAGAAACAATTCCAACTGATTGGTATTAATGGTATTGAAAAATCTCTGACAATCACTATTGGAAGTTTTCAACTACCTCTACCTACTGTCAAAAAGACATATGAAATGTTTATTGTTGGGGACATTCACATCCCTATTGAGGTAACTTAGTGATTTACGAAAGTTCTTCGGTTTCATGCTAATCGAAAGTGGTTATTAATAAGACCTGATCAACCTTATTAATGGATCATTTTTTAGAGGTATGAAGTTGATGAATTTAGTAAGCACTACCTTCTGTCCCTACCTTTTGTTTTCTATTTTTATTAGTTAAATAAAATAAAATGCCATGGTTTGTCTGTTTTCTGAATTTCCCGTGCAATAAAAAAATGACCCAAAAATAAAAGTTCTCAGAATGCTCTGAAAATTTAATACGATTTTTTTCTGAATATTTAAGAATTCTAGGCGCAAATAACATCAGAGGGAGGTGCAGCAGGTGGGCAAAACCCAACTGGGCACGCCAGGACCCCCAAGCACGCCCTGGTTGGTTGTGGTCCCCACGTGGGCCCCCCTCACTTATCTCTTCAACCCACATCACCACTTAGCTCGAGGGAAAAAATCACATTTTCTCTCTCTCTCTCATGTTCTTGCTCTCAAACCCGCGGATTAAGATCTCTTTGCTCGAAGCTCCGTTTTCGAAACTGTTTTGGGGGATTGTTGCTTGGTATGTAACTCCTCCGTTTGTCCAATTAGTTTTTGCTTTAGTGGTTTATACTTTGAATAATTAGCTACTCTTGGTGCTACTACAGATGAGCTCGCATGTTGAATTCTTAGAGTTCTAAGTAGTTTGAATGCTTCCTATGGCCTCTATGTATCCCTATGAGTAGTTGTTATCAATCTTGTAAAGTTTTGTTGAGAAAAATTTTGTGGACTAAAAATTTCATAATTTTGTTCATAGGAAAAAGATGAATATCTTTAGGAAGTTTGCTTCCAAGAAAAACTCCAAGGGAGTTATTGGGGAGTTGTCTGACAGTGGTCTCCATACCCGGAGGTTGGCGGAAGTACGGCCGTGCGAATGGCCGCATACCCCGTTCATGGAAGGGGCTGGAATCCTTCAAGAGTTTACACAATATGCTGCTAATGCCCGCCTCACCGACTTCATCGCAGCTGAATGTGAACAGTATCATCTCCTCACAAACACCTTTGTTCAAAGTTTTAATTTCCTTCCTAGGAATAATCCTCCTGAGGTGTAGTTTAATTTATACGCCGAGCCCCATCAGATACCGCTTACTGAGTTGTGTGAAATATGCTTGCTTCCTTCTGATGGTGGTTTGGTAGAGCCTAGGCCTGCAGAGTTTGAAGCCTTTTATCATACCTTGACAGTGGGGGATGAGAGAGGGGTGTCGGGTATCACTGCCGCTGGCTTGCATTTTCCTGATGTTCATTATTTCACTCTTTTTATTGCAAAATGCTTGCTTGCTAGAGAGAAGGTGGATCACTCAGTGCCCCCGACCTTGTTGTTTTACGTCGTGCACTTGAGGGTGACACCACTTATAGCTTGGGGCTATTGTGGCACGTCGCCTTCACCTTAATAAATCCAAGGGTAAAATACATGGTGGTATTTATGCTACTCGTTTGGCGGCTCGCTTTGATGTTGAGATACACCTTCATGATTATCTTTTGCCCAAGGTTTACCTAGATCACGCAGCCATGAAACACCACCAGTTTATTACACGCGATTACCCTAACATTCCTATTCCTTATAACCCGGTTTTCACCGTTAATACTCATGATATTAGTCCATTGCCTACACCTGCTCTGTTTGATGCTGTTGCTAGGGGCAGATACAGGATTATGCCTGCAGATATCATCGCCTACCGGAACAACCAGGCTACAGCAGAGGAGGAGCCTCAGCAGTGGGATCCGTGGATGCCCGCTCCTCAGCACCCCAACTACTATCCAGGCTACTGATTGATTACCAAGTTAGGCCAAAAGCCTAAGCTTGGGGGTGTAGGTATTCCCACCGACATTACATTCATGTTCACACATTTCATTCCAGTGTCAGTATCCACACTTTTTTATTGTATTATCCATGTTAGATTTATTATCTCGCTTTCTTCTTGTGTGTTTGAAAAACTTGAGAAAATACAAAAATATTTCCTGCTTCTTTTTTATTTTTCTTTCTAGAGTAGTTAGCTGTAGTACTAAAAATAAAACCCAAAAAGATTTCCTTGTTCTTCTATTGCTTGTTGGGGAGCTTTCCCGTGTAAATAGTTTTTCTCGTTTTTGCTTTTCCCTTTTATTTGCTTGTTCAAGAAAACAAAAAACTCCAAAAATATTTCAGTGTGTTTCTTTGAATTTCTTTTCTTTTTTATTCGAGTCGTACCGAGGAGGAGACCACGATAAAAATGTTGAGTGGCTCTCATACGTATTATTGTTGATCTAACAAAAATCCCATATTACCTTGTCTTCTCCTGTTGAATAAAATGTTTGTAGATTCTAGCTTAGTCCACGACACTCTTGCACTATTATTATTTTCACATCGTTATGTCGTGCAAGTGAAAGGCAATAATGACGATATTTGATGAACTGGCCGTGGCAGAGAGAAACTGGTATGAACTTGACTTGTTCTGTTTTTGTAAATATGTTTAACCTAGTATCCATGATTCAGCCCATTATGATTAAACATGCTTGCAATGACAATTAGAGATTATAGTTTCTCATGCCATGCATAAGTAGCTAGGAGTGGATAATGATTTGTCTTGGATATCGACATTACGTTAAAATGGTTGTGATGTAGTATGATGATATGGTATCCTCTTCTGGATGTTCGAGTGGCTTGACTTGACACATGTTCATGCATGTAGTTGAATCAAAACCAACATAGCCTCTATGATATTTATGTTCATGGTGTTCATATCCTACTCATGCTAGTGTCCAATGTTACTTATGCATAATGCATGTTCATGACCATTGTTGCTCTCTAGCTGGCCGCTTCTCAACCTATTTGCTAGCCTTCGCCTATACTAAGTGGGAATTATGCTTGTACCTCAAAAACCTTGAACCTAAGTTATTCCAGATGAGTCCACCATACCTACATATATGAGGTATTACCCTGCCATCCTAAGTAAATTTGCATGTGCCACCTCTAAAACCTTCAAATAAATATCCTTTTTGTGTGCCTGGATCATTCATGGAACGACATGAGGTGGTCAGTATCTTCCATGCTAAGCGGGTTATTCTCAGGTTGAGTGTTTATTCACTCACCATCGCATGAGAAAATGACAGTAATTAAACAAAACTCCCCCGGGACTATTGTTGGTATGGACGACACCCGTTGTTTCGGACAAGTCGTGGAGTGTGATTGTTGGTGGAGGGGGAGTAACCCTTGACTTTTATCGCTTGGGAACCGCCACTAGCGTGCTTAGCATGGAAGATATTGATAACTGATGGTCGTGAAGTAAACAAGAAGGGTGCATTTCTCAAAATATTATTTACATCTGTTTTAAAATTTTGAGCTCTGGCACTGTTGCAAATCACTGCTTCCCTATGCGAAGGGACTATCTATTTACTTTTATGTTGTGTCATCACCCTCTAAAATAAGTGCCAGAACCTGAGAGCACTGCTGTCAAGCTGATGCATTGTGTGTAGCTAATGTTGGGTGCATCATGACTGGATCTTTTCGACCATGAATTACAATGTTTAGTCATTGTTTGAACTTTGGAGGTGCTCTGCATTTATGTTTTGCGGTCTCAGAAACGGCTAGCGAGATACCACTATTGTCATATTATATCATGGTTGTTTTGATAACGTGTTGCTATTTGAGATATCTTATTATTGCTCGCTAGCTGATTATGTCATTGATATGAGTTAATATAATTTTTAAGAGTTATTGTCGGCATGGTTTGTTATGATGTTAGCTGAAAACCTGGGTGCTGTTTAAGCTTATTTATGCAAACAAGAGCAAAAGAGTTTGTAAAAAATTTTCTTTTTCACTTTCAATTTATCAACTGAATTGCTTGAGGACAAGCAAAGGTTTAAGCTTGGGGGAGTTGATACGTCTCCAACGTATCTAATTTTCCTAACACTTTTCCTCTTGTTTTGGACTCTAATTTGCATGATTTGAATGGAACTAACCCCAGACTGACGCTGTTTTCAGCAGAACAACAATGGTGTTGTTTTTAGCAGAAATAAAAGTTCTCGGAATGGAACGAAACTTTGCGAGGATTTTTTATACAATAAAGGAGAATTTCTGGAGCCAAGAGTCACCTGAGGGGGGCACCTGGGTGGGCACAACCCACCAGGGCGGGCCTGCCCCCCCAGGCGCGCCCAGCTGGGTTGTCCCCACCTGGTGGCCCTGCAGACCCTGAAACCGACGCTATAAAATCCTATTTTTCCAGAAAAAATTCAGGGAGAAAAGAATTATCATGATCCACGAGACGGAGCTGCCGTCACCTCCTGTTCTTCATTGGGAGGCTAGATCTGGAGCCCATTTGGGGCTCCGGTGAGGGGAATCTTCATTCTTCGTCATCACCAACCCTTCTCCATCGACAATTCCAAGATGCTCCCCATCGGGAGTGAGTAATTCCTTCGTAGGCTCGCTGGTCGGTGAGGAGTTGGATGAGATTCATCATGTAATCTAGTTAGTTTTGTTAGGGCTTGATCCCTAGTATCCACTATGTTCTGAGATTGATGTTGCTATGACTTTGCCATGCTTAATGCTTGTCACTTTGGGCCCGGGTGCCATGATTTCAGATCTGAAACCGTTTACGTTATCACCATTATATCCATGTTCTAGATCCGATCTTGCAAGTTATAGTCACCTACTACGTGTTATGACCCGGCAACCCTGGAGTGACAATAGTCGGGACCACTCCCGGTGATGACCGTAGTTTGAGGAGTTCATGTATTCACCGTGTGTTAATGCTTTGTTCCGGTTCTCTATTAAAAGGAGGCCTTAATATCCCTTAGTTTCCAATTGGACCCCGCTGCCACGGGAGGGTAGGACAAAAGATGTCATGCAAGTTCTTTCCATAAGCACGTATGACTATTTAGGGAATACATGCCTACATTATATTTATGAACTGGAGCTAGTGACGTATCTCACTAGGTTATGACTGTCACATGATGAATATCATCCAACAAATTACCGATCCAATGCTTACAAATTTATCTTATATTGTTCTTGTTAAGTTACTACTGCTATCGTTACTGTTGCACTTGCTACAAAACTACTGTTATCACTGTTACCGTTACCATTGCTGTTGCTGCTATTATGAAAACTATCATATTACTTTGCTACTGATCACGTTACTGCAGATAATTAATCTCCAGGTGTGGTTGAATTGACAACTCAGCTGCTAATACCTACAAATATTCTTGGGCTCCCCTTGTGTCGAATCTATAGATTTGGGTTGAATACTCTACCCTCGAAAATTGTTGCGATCCCCTATACTTGTGGGTTATCAGGGACACCCAAAAAGAATTGAACAAGACTCACAAAGAGTTAACACTGATCCACCTAGTCCTTCTAAAAAGAAAAAGAAGAAGAAAAATGATAAGACTTTGCATGCCTCTAGTGAACCTGAAGTAGAAAAACCTCCTGACAATGATAATGAAGTCCCTATCTCTGATGCTGAAACTCAATCTGGTAATGAACATTCACCTTCTGATAATGAAAAGATAATGATGAGGTTCATGAAGACACTCAAATAAATAATAAAGAACCAGACAATGATGTTGAGATAGAACTAGCAGTTGATCTTGATAACCCACAACCCAAGAATAAAAGATATGATAAAAGGGACTTTGTTGCTAGAAAACATGGTAAGGAAAGAGAACCATGGGTTCAAAAACTTATGCCCTTTCCACCTAAATCAACTAAGAAGAAAGATGGTGAAGAATTCAAACGCTTTGCTGAAATGCTTAGGCTAGTCTTTTTGCGTACCCGCTTGACTGATATCTTAAAAATGCCCCCTTATGCAAAGTACTTGAAAGAAATCATCACCAATAAGAGAAAAATATCGGAAGTCAAAATCTCCACCATGATTGCTAATTATTCCTTTAAGGATGGAGTACCTAAAAAACTTGGGGATCCGGGAATACCAAATATACCTTGCTCCATCAAAAGAAACTATATGTGAAAACTGCTTTATGTGATTTAGGACCTGGTGTTAGTGTTATGCCTTTCTCTTTATATAAAAGACTTGATTTGAATAAACTCACACCTACTGAAATATCTTTGCAAATGGCTGACAAATCATCTGCCATACCTATTGGTATTTGTTAGGATGTGCCCGTTGTTGTTGCTAATGTTACTATCTTAACTGACTTTCTTATACTTGAGATGCCCAAGGACAGCTTTTTGAATACTGCAGGGGCTGTTATTGATTGTAATAAAAGCAATGTCACTTTTCATATCAATGGTAATGAGCATAAAGTGCACTTTCCGAAGAAACAATTCCAAGTGAATGGTATTAATGTTATTGAAAAATCTCCGACAATCACTGATGTCTACTATGCAACTTTATTCTTGTAGACACGCATTGGGCCTCCAAGCATAGAGTCTTGTAGGACAGTAGCAGTTTTCCCTCAAGTGGATGACCTAAGGTTTATCAATCTGTGGGAGGCGTAGGATGAAGATGGTCTCTCTCAAACAACCCTGCAACCAAATAATAAAAAGTCTCTTGTGTCCCCAACACACCAAATACAATGGTAATTTGTATAGGTGCACTAGTTCGGCGAAGAGATGGTGATAAAAGTGTAGTACTGATAGTAGATATTGATTTTTGTAATAGGAACAATAGAAAACAGCAAGGTAGGAATTGAAAAAATGGAGCACAAACGGTATTGTAATGCTTGAAAATAAGGCCTAGGGTTCGTAATTTCGCTAGTGCAATCTCTCGACAATCCTAATATAATCGGATCATATAACCATCCCTCATCGTGCGATGAAGAATGACTCCAAAGTTCCTATCTAGCGGAGAACATAAGAAGAAATCGTTTGTAGGGTACGAAACCACCTCGAAGCTATTCTTTCCAATTGATCTATCCAAGAGTTCGTACTAAAATAACACCAAATAATTTCAAATTCATAATACTCAATCCAACACAAAGAACCTCAAAGAGTGCCCCAAGATTTCTACCAGAGAAAAAAAGACAAGAACGTGCATCAACCTCTATGCATAGATTACCCCAATGTCACCTCGGGAATCCGCTGTTGAGTGCCAAAACATACATCAAGTTAATCAATATGATACCCCATTGTCACCATGAGTATTCATTTGCAAGACATATATCAATTGCTCTCAAATCCGTAAAAGTATTCAATCCGATAAAACGAAATCTCAAAGGGAAAACTCAATTCATCACAACAAGATAGAGAGGGGAAAACACCATATGATTCGACTATATTAACAAAGCCCGCGATACATCAAGATCATGACATCTCAAGAACACGAGAGAGATAGATTAAACACATAGCTACTGGTACAAACCCTCAACCCCAAGGGTGGGCTACTCCCTCCTCATCGTGGTGGCCGCCGGGATGATGAAGATGGCCACCGAAGATGATTCCCCCCTCCAGCAGGGTGCCGGAACGGGGTCTAGATTGGTTTTAGGTGGCTACAGAGGCCTGTAGTGGCGGAACTTCTGGTCTCGGTTTTCTCCCAGGGTTTTTGGAATATTTGGGAATTTATAGGGCGAAGAAGGGGTGCAGGAGGCCACCGAGGTGGGCACAACCCACCTGGGCGTGCCTGGCCCCCCAGGCACGCCCTGGTGGGTTGTGCCCCCCTCGGGGCACCCCCCAGGTGCTGCTCTGGCCCACTGGATGTCTTTTGGTCCATAAAAAATCCACAAAAAGTTTTGCGGTGTTTGGACTCCATTAGTTATTGATTTCCTGCCATGTAAGAAACAAGCAAAAAACAGCAATTGGCACTGGGCACTCGGTTAATAGGTTAGTCCCAAAAAATGATATAAAGTTGCTATAAAATGATTGTAAAACATCCAAGAATGATAATATAACAGCATGAATACTTCATAAATTATAGATACATTGGAGACGTATCAGCATCCCCATGCTTAATTCCTACTCGTCCTTGAGTAGGTAAATGAAAAAAGAAATAATTTGTGAAGTGTGAATGCTAGAAAATTGCACAAGTTTTATCAATGAAAATTTCAATCACTTTTCCTAGCATCATAATAGCAATTCTTTCTTATAAAACTCATCATGACAGAGTAGCAACCAATTCACATGTTAAGGTTCAAACAATGAATTCTCTTGAAACTCAACAACCTATATTCTTAGTCACCAAACAATTGCAATTCAACTTATTCAACAGAGTCTAAGTAAGAGCTCCACATACTCAACCATCATATAGTCTTCCATGATTACTAACACTGACCGCATACACATGAGCAAAACCTTTCAACCGGACACATAGAAAGTTAGGGGCTTATAATTTCGCCTCCCAACGTATTCACCTCAAGGGTGATGTCAACAATAATAACTCATGCTACCCATATCCAACTGGATATATGTGCCTAGATCTTTCCTCACCACATGATGCTTGCCAAAAGAGAAAAATAAAAAGGAATAGAGAGAAAAACTTTGACTCTTGCATGAAAGTAAAAACATAGAAGTAAAAGATAGGCCCTTCGCAGAGGGAAGCAGAGGTTTCCATGCGCTTTTTGTTTGTATGCTCAATCCCTTAGTGCAGAAGAACGTCACGTTATATTGCCCCTTATGATAGCAAACTTTATTATGCACTCTGTCGCTTTTATTACTTTGCCATCACAAGTTCGTACAACGCTCAATTTTCCCTTACACTAAATTATCTAAAACTTTTAGGAGCAATCTTTATTGCCTTATTGCACCGATGACAACTTACTTGAAGGATCTTGCTCAATCCTTAGGTAGGTATGGTGGACTCTTGAAGATAAGATTTGGGTTTAAGGGTTTTTGGCTGCACAAGGAGTATCTCTACTTGGTGCGGAATTTTTGGCTAGCAAAGATGGGGGGGCAAGCACCACATGTTGAAGGATCTATGACAATATAACTTCTATGTGAATATGAACAAACATAAACCATTACATTGTCTTCCTTGTCCAACGTCAACAATTTTGGCATATAATATTTTGATGGGGGCTCACAATCACAAAAGATTTCCAAGATAGTGTATTTGCATGTGAAACTTATCTTCCTTATAGTAATCATTCAGGAATTGCTTGTATGCCCAATATTGTGATTGTCGATCTTCAAAAGATTTCACTTTATAAACCCAATGTGAAGCCACCACTAGGCATGATATGAACATATAATTTCAGCTTCATCATATTCAACTTAGTCAACACTTTACTCATAGGATATAAGTGAAGCACAAGAGTAAACGACAAGCTACTCCAAAAAGATATAACTGAAGATCAAACGAGTAGTTAAGTAAATGGGTATCTATTTGAGGATTCTATCTTATTTAAAAACTTTCAGATCTAAGTATTTTATTAAAAAACAAAATAAAATGACATTCCAAGAATAGCACACATCATGTGAAGAAGCAAAAACTTAGGCTCAACCGATACTAACCGATAACTTTTGAATAAGAAAGGTGGGATGCCTACCGGGGCATCCCCAAGCTTAGATGCTTAAGACTTCTTGAAATATTATCTTGGAGTGCCTTGGGCATCCCCAAGCTTGAGCTTTGGTGTCTCCTTAATTCCTCTCATGTCACGACTTTCCTAAATCTCAAAAGCTTCCTCCACACAAAACTCAACAAGAACTCGTGAGATAAGTTAGTATAAACCAATGCAAAAACCTTATCATTCTCTACTGTAATCACTAAAATTACTATTCAACATTGCATACTAAATGCCTCTGCATATTTAATACCCCTATCCTCCAATAGAATCATTAAACAAGCAAACATATGCAAACAATGCAAACATAACAGCAATCTGCCAAACGAGTAAAGTCTGTAAAGAATGCAAGAGTGTCAATACTTCTTAAACTCCAAAAATTATGAAAATTTACCACACTGTAGAAACTTTACCATAGCTTAATTTTCAAAAAGTTTCAACATTTTATCACATTCTGAATTTTCTAGGGAATTTTTTCAACATTGATAAACTTTCTGTTTTGAAACAGCAACTCATATACTTGCAACATAAGCATGGCAAAGGCTATACTTGACATTTTTATTGAAATAAAAGATGCAAAACATTATTCTAAATAACAGCAAGCAAATCCTAGCAAAATAAAATGACGCTCCAAGTAAACTCATATCACGTGACGAATGAAAACATAGCTCCAAGTGAGGTTACCGATATTGTTGAAGACGAAAGAGGGGATGCCTTCCGGGGCATCCCCAAGCTTAGTTTCTTGGATCTTCCTTGGATATTACCTTGGGGTGCCTTGGGCATCCCCAAGCTTAGGGTCTTGTCACTCCTTATTCTCCTCATATCGATATCTCACCCAAAACTTGAAAAACTTCAATCACACAAAACTTAATGGAACTCCGTGAGATAGGTTAGTATGATAAAGAGCAAACTATTTCACTTTGGTACTGTCAAATACAAGATTCATAATTGTTTCCACACAATGCCTACTATAGAATATCATTTCCACAATTTATATTGAGCAATATAATCCATAGAAACTAGAAAAACAAGCAAACTATGCATTGAAAACAGAATATGTCAAAAACAGAACAGTCTGTAGTAATCTGTACTCCAACCATACTTCTGCTACTCCAAAAATTCTGAAAAATTAGGAAAACGTGGAAAATTTGTATATCTATCACATGTAAAAAATTCAAATCAAAAGCACGTTCTAGTGAAATTTAAAAATTTCTGGACTGAGCACAAAAGTTTCTGTTTTTGCACAGATTCAAGTCAACTATCATCCACACTATCCCAAAAGCTTTACTTGCCACTTTATTGAAACAAAAGCAATAAAACATGATCACTAAAGTTGCATAATCATCTGAACACACAAAAACAGTAGGTAAAGTGTTGGGTTGTCTCCCAACAAGCGCTTTTCTTTAATGCCTTTTAGCTAGGCATGATGAGTTCAATGATGCTCGCATAAAAGATACGGATTGAAACATAACAAGAGCATCATGAATCATAAATTCCTATCTCATAATAATTTTCAATAGCATCATGAATAGATTCATTAATATAACCATCACATAAAGCATTCTTTTCATCATCCAAAGGCATAGAAAATTTATTACTCTCCATATAAGCAATTTTATTCTCATTCACAATAGTGTGAGTATCATATGAAACTTGAATACTAAAAATTGTTTCCACATTAAAAGAGTAATGATCAGTAAAAGGATATTCAAAATTATGACAATAATTATCACTAATTTTTATGGCATAAGTATCATCACAATAATCATCATAAGTAGCAACTTTGTTCTCATCATAGATAGGAGGCATGCAATCATTATAGCAAATTTGATCATTCAAAGTAAGGAGACTAAAAAGATCATCGCCATTAAACATAGCATCCCCAAGCTTGGGACAAACATTAATTGCAGCAGATAAATTCTCAAACATGTCATTCTCATCAAACATAGCATCCCCAAACTTGTGGCTTGGCATATCATAAGCATAATCACTCCCATATTTAATAGTATGAATAGCACCAACGGTATAAAAATTGCTATCATCATAATTTCCCAAGTTGGTGCCAAAAAGATTTCCAAGATTATAAGAAGTATCATTATCTTCCCAATCATAATTATCACAACAAGCAATAGGAATAACAAAATCATCATCAAGTGCATCATCTTCCACAATTATTTTGGACTCATTTTCATGAGGCACAACAATAATAGGAGCAACATTATTTGGGAGAGATACCTTTTTACCTCTATTCTTTATTCTTTTATTCTTCTTCACCACATCCTTTGTGGGTTTAATTAATTTTTAAGCTTCAAGTTGAAGAGATTGATTGGATAGGAAGCTCCTCCTCGTTACTTGATTCATCATAACAAACACTAGGAGGGTATTGGGAAATATTTTCCCTTACATTGGTACTCTCTTCATATTCTATTTGTTTGCTTGTCTTTAGATAGTTGGAAATATAAGGATTCTCAATGCAATTTACCACAAAAAACATATAAATTTCTTCTAGATCAAAATCAAGAAATCTCTTGAGATTAAATTTTGGAATACCCTTAGTTATACATTTCATTTCTTCATACCCCAAAAGAAGACTAAGATCTTTATGATTCTCAAGGGTAATCAAGTTATCAAAACTTTTGGACACAATTTGATCATGAAACAATTTTCATTAGAGATTTAAATGACCACGTTCATTGCAAAGTTCACAAGGATGGCGAGAAAAATTAATTCTTTCAGCACAATTATCTGGCCTCTCTTGCAACATTTTCGTTTCTAAATACTTATGCTTCTTACAAAATCTATCTTCCCTTTTTGGTGTGCAATTGCACTCCCAACTCACTCTGCAAATATTGACATTCTTATAGGAGACATCATTATCATGACTAATGCAATCATCATTAACATCATGGATATTCAAAGATTTCATACTAGCAATAATGCAATCATGCCCATCATCCAACATTTTTATGCCATAAATTTTGTTGAACTATTTTTCTAGCAATTGAGCACAATTATCGGAATCATTAATCTCAAGATAGACATTATAAAGATAAAGAACAACCTGAGGTATCCCAATCTCCATTTTTTTGTTTTCTATTATAAAACCAAACTAGTGACAAAACAAGAAACTAAAAGATTCAATTGCAAGATCTAAAGATATACCTTCATGCACTCACCTCCCCAGCAACGGAGCCAGAAAAGAGTTTGATGTCTACTACGCAAATTTATTCTTGTAGACACGCGTTGGGCCTCCAAGCGCAGAGTTTTGTTGGACAGTAGCAATTTTCCCTCAAGTGGATGACCTAAGGTTTATCAATTCGTGGGAGGTGTAGGATGAAGTTGGTCTCTCTCAAACAACCCTGCAACCAAATAATAAAAAGTCTCTTGTGTCCCCAACACACCAAATGCAATGGTAATTTGTATAGGTGCACTAGTTCGGCGAAGAGATGGTGATACAAGTGTAGTAATGATAGTAGATATTAATTTTTGTAATAGGAACAATAAAAACAGCAAGGTAGCAATTGATAAAACGGTGCACAAACGGTATTGCAATGCTTGAAAATGAGGCCTAGGGTCCGTACTTTCGCTAGTGCAATCTCTCAACAATGCTAATATAATTGGATCATATAACCATCCCTCAATGTGCGATGAAAAATCATTCCAAAGTTCCTATCTAGCGAAGAACATAAGAAGAAATCGTTTGTAGGGTACGAAACCACCTCGAAGCTATTCATTCTGATCGATCTATCCAAGAGTTCGTACTAAAATAACACCAAATAATATCAAATTCATAATACTCAATCCAACACAAAGAACCTCAAAGAGTGCCCCAAGATTTCTACTAGAGAAACAAAAACAAGAACGTGCACCAACCACTATGCATAGGTTACCCCAATATCACCTCGGGAATCCGCGAGTTTAGTGCCAAAACATAATCAAGTGAATCAATATGATACCCCATTGTCACCACGGGTATTCATTTGCAAGACATATATCAATTGCTCTCAAATCCATAAAAGTATCAATCTGATAAAACGAAATCTCAAAGGGAAAACTCAATTCATCACAACAAGATAGAGAGGGGAAAACACCATATGATCCGACTATATTAACAAAGCCCGCGATACATCAAGATCATGACATCTCAAGAACACAAGAGAGATAGATTAAACACATAGCTACTGGTACAAACCCTCAGCCCCGAGGGTGGGCTACTCCCTCCTCATCATGGTGGACGCCGGGATGATGAAGATGGCCACCGGAGATGATTCCTCCCTCTAGCACGGTGCCGGAACATGGTCTAGATTGGTTTTCGGTGGCTACAGAGGCCTGTGGTGGCGGAACTTCTGATCTCGGTTTTCCCCCAGGGTTTTTGGAATATTTGGGAATTTATAGGGCGAAGAAGGGGTGTGGGAGGCCACTGAGGTGGGCACAACCCACCTGGGCGTGCCTGGCCCCCTGGGCGTGCCCTAGTGGATTGTGCCCCCTCGGGGCACCCCCCAGGTGCTGCTCTGGCCCACTGGATGTCTTCTAGTCCATAAAAATCCACAAAAAGTTTCGCGGTGTTTGGACTCCGTTTGATATTGATTTCCTGTGATGTAAAAAACAAGCAAAACAACAACAACTGGCACTGGGCATTGGGTCAATAGGTTAGTCCCAAAAAATGATATAAAGTTGCTATAAAATGATTATAAAATATCCAAGAATGATAATATAATAGCATGAATACTTCATAAATTATAGATACGTTGGAGACGTATCAATCACTATTGGAAGTTTTCAACTACCTCTATCTACTGTTAAAAAAGAAATATGAAATGCCTATTTTTTGGGACATTCATATCCCCGTTGAGGTAACTTAGTGATTTGTGAAAGTTCTTCGGTTTCATGCTAAACAAAAGTGGTTGTTAATAAGACTTGATCAACCTTATTAATGGTTCATTTTTTAGAGGTATGAAGTTGATGAATTTAGTGAGCACTACCTTCTATTCTAACCTTTTGTTTTCTGTTTTTATTAGTTAAATAAAATAAAATGCCATCTTTGGTCTGTTTTTTGAATTTCCCGTGCAATAAAAAAAATACCTCAAAATAAAAGACCTCAGAATGCTCTAAAAATTTAATACAAATTCTTCCTAAATATTTATGAATTTTTGATGCAAAAACATCAGAGGGGGGTGCACTGATAACCCACAAGTATAGGGGATCACAACACTTTTCGATCGTAGAGTATTCAACCCAAATTTATTGATTTGACACAAGGGGAGCCAAAGAATATTCTCAAGTATTAGCAGTTGAGTTGTCAATTCGACCACACATGAAAGACTTTAATATCTGCAGCAAAGTATTGAGTAGCAAAGTAGTATGGAGATAACAGTACTGGTGGCAAAAGTAACAGTAGCAGTGGCAACGACAAAGTAACGTAGCAAAGATCAACATGTGAAAAGCTCGTAGGCAATGGATCAATGATGGATAATTATGTCATGTGGCATTCATCATGCAACAGTTATAACCTAGGGTGACACGGAACTAGCTCCAATTCATCAATATAATGTAGGCATGTATTCCGAATATAGTCATACGTGCTTATGGAAAAGAACTTGCATGACATCTTTTGTCCTACCCTCCCATGGCAGCGGGGTCCTAATGGAAACTAAGGGATATTAAGGCCTCCTTTTAATAGAGAACTGGACCAAAGCATTAACACTTAGTGAATACATGAACTCCTCAAACTACGGTAATCAACGAAAAGAATTCCAATTATTGTCACCTTGGGGTATGCGGATCATAACTCGTAATAGGTGTCTACAACTTGCAAGATAGGATCAAGAACACAAATATATTCATGAAAATATAATAGGTTCGGATCTGAAATCATGGCACTCGGGCCCTAGTGACAAGCATTAAGCATAGCAAAGTCATAGCAACATCAATCTTAGAACATAGTGGATACTAGGGAACAAATCCTAACAAAACTAACTCGATTACATGATAAATCTCATCCAACCCATCACCGTCCACCAAGCCTACGATGGAATTACTCACGCACGGTGGTGAGCATCATGAAATTGGTGATGGAGGAAGGTTGGTGATGATGATGGCGACGATTTCCCCTCTCCGAAGCCCCGAACGGACTCCAGTTCTGCCCTCCTGATGAAGAACAGGAGGTGGCGGCGGCTCCATATCATAAAATGCGATGAATCCTTCTCTCACATTTTTTTCTCCCCGAAAGTGAATAATATAGAGTTGGAGTTGAGGTCGGTGGAGGTCCAGGGGACCCACAAGGTAGGGGCACGCCTTCCACCCTTCTGGATAGCAGGTGGGTCCCCTCTGGTTGATTCTTTCGCCAATATTTTTATTAAATCTAAAAATATTCTCCATAAATTTTTAGGTCATTCTGAGAACTTTTATTTCTGCACAAAAATAACACCAAGGAAATTCTGCCGAAAACAGGTCAGTCCGGGTTAGTTCCATTCTAATCATGCAAATTAGAGTCCAAAACAAGGGCAAAACAGTTTGGAAAAGTAGATACGATGGAGACGTATCAACTCCCCCAAGCTTAACCCATTGCTTGTCCTCAAGCAATTCTGTTGACTAACTGAAAGTGATAAAGAAAAACTTTTACAAACTCTATTTGATCTTGTTGTTGCAAATATGTATAGCCAGCATTCAGGTTTTCAGCAAAGATTATGAACTAAGCATTTTCACAATAACATTTAGGTCTCACATTTACTCATATTAATGGAATAATCAACTAGCGAGTAATGATAATAAATCTCGGATGAAAACACTTTTTCAAAACAATCATGATATGATATAACAAAATGGTATCTCGCTAGCCCTTTCTGAGACTGCAAAACATAAATGCAGAGCACCCTTGAAGATCAAGGACTCACTAGACATTGTAATTCATGAGAAAAGAGATCCAGTCATACTCAATATCAATTTATAACAACGGATACAAATGACAGTGGTGATCTCTAACTGGTGCTTTTATAAGAGGATGATGACTTGACAATAAAAGTAAATAGATAGGCCTTTCGCAAAGGGAAGTAGGGATTTGCAGAGGTGCCAAAGCTCAAGCTTTTTGAAACAGAGATGAAAAATATTTTGAGCAGTATGCTTTCATTGTCAACATAACAACCAACAGTTCTCGGTATCTTCCATACTAGATACATTATAAGCGGTTCCCAAACAGAATGGTAAAGTTTTTACTCCCCCTCCACCGACAAGTACACTCCACGGCTGGTCCGAAACAACGGGTACCATCCATACCAACAATAGTCCTGAGGGAGTTTTGTTTGAAATTATATTTTAATTTGATTTGAGCATGGAACTGGGCATCCCGAATACCAGCCATTTTCTCATGAATGACAAGTGAACCAACACTCATCGTGAGAATAACCCACCTAGCATGGAAGATACTGACAACCCCTAGTCGCTACATGAGCGATTCGGGCATACAAAACAGATTATTATTTGAAGGTTTAGAGTTTGGCACATGCAAATTTACTTGAACGGCAGGTAAATACCGCATATAGGTAGGTATGGTGGACTCATATGGAACAACTTTGGGTTATGGAGATGGATGCACAAGTAGTATTCCCGCTTAGTACAAGTGAATACTAGCAAAAGATTGAGGAGCGACAACAGTCATAAACATGCATTGAGATTAACCAACATTGAGTGCAAGCATGAGTAGGATATAAATCACCATAAACATAAATATCATGGAGGCTATGTTGATTTGTTTCAACTACATGTGTGAACATGTGCCAAGTCAAGCCACTCGAATCATTCAAAGAAGTATACCATCCTATCATACTACATCACAACCATCTTAAAAGCATGTTGGCATGCAGGGTAAACCATTATAAACTCCTAGCTAATTATGAAGGAAATATGCCCTAGAGGCAATAATAAAGTTACTATTTATTTCCTTATTTCATGATAAATGTTTGTTATTCATGCTAGAATTGTATTAACCGGAAACATAATACATGTGTGAATACATAGACAAACAGAGTGTCACTAGTATGCCTCTACTTGACTAGCTCGTTGATCAAAGATGGTTATGTTTCCTAGCCATAGACATGAGTTGTCATTTGATTAACGGGATCACATCATTAGGAGAATGATGTGATTTACTTGACCCATTCCGTTAGCTTAGCACACAATCGTTTAGTATTCTGCTATTGCTTTCTTCATGACTTATACATGTTCCTATGACTATGAGATTATGCAACTCCCGTTTACCGGAGGAACACTTTGTGTGCTACCAAACGTCACAACGTAACTGGGTGATTATAAAGGTACTCTACATGTGTCTCCGAAGGTAAGGGTTGGCGTATTTCGAGATTAGGATTTGTCACTCCGATTGTCGGAGAGGTATCTCTGGGCCCACTCGGTAATGCACATCACTATAAGCCTTGCAAGCATTGCAACTAATGAGTTAGTTGCGGGATGATGTATTACGGAACGAGTAAAGAGACATGCAGGTAACGAGATTGAACTAGGTATTGAGATACCGACGATCAAATCTCGGGCAAGTAACATACCGATGACAAAGGGAACAACGTATGTTGTTATGCGGTCTGACCGATAAAGATCTTCGTAGAATATGTGAGAGCCAATATGAGCATCCAGGTTCTGCTATTGGTTATTGACCGAAGACGCGTCTCGGTCATGTCTACATAGTTCTCGAACCCGTAGGGTCCGCACGCTTAAAGTTTCGATGACAGTTATATTATGAGTTTATATGTTTTGATGTACTGAAGGTAGTTCGGAGTCCCGGATGTGATCACGGACATGACGAGGAGTCTCGAAATGGTCGAGACATGAAGATTTATATATTGGACGACTATATTCGGACACCGGAATGGTTCCGGGGGTTATGGGATATATACCGGAGTACCGGGGGGTTACCGGAACCCCCCGGGGGTTTAATGGGCCTACATGGGCCTTAGTGGAGAAGAGGAGGGGCGGCCAGGGCAGGCCGCGCGCCCCTCCCCCTCTAGTCCAAATTGGACAAGGAGGGGGGCGGTGCCCTCCTTTCCTTCTTCTCCTCCTCCTCCTTCCCCCCTTCTCCTAATCCAACAAGGAAGGGAGGGAGTCCTACTCCCAGTGGGAGTAGGACTCCTCCTGGCGCGCCCCTCTCCTGGCCGTCCGCCTCTCCCCCCTTGCTCCTTTATATACGGGGCAGGGGGCACCCCAGAGACACAACAATTGATCATTGATCTTTTAGCCGTGTGCGGTGCCCCCCTCCACCATAGTCCACCTCGATAATATCGTAGCGGTGCTTAGGCGAAGCCCTGTGTTGGTAGAACATCATCATCGTCACCACGCCGTCGTGCTGACGAAACTCTCCCTCAACACTCGGCTGGATCGGAGTTCGAGGGACGTCATCGGGTTGAACGTGTGCTGAACTCGGCGGTGTCGTGCGTTCGGTACTTGATCGGTCGGATCGTGAAGACGTACGACTACATCAACCGCGTTGTGCTAACGCTTCCGCTTTCGGTCTCCGAGGGTACGTGGACAACACTCTCCCCTCTCGTTGCTGTGCATCACCATGATCTTGCGTGTGCGTAGGAATTTTTTTGAAATTACTACGTTCCCCAACAAATTAAGCATGGCATGAGTAACTATAAGTTCTAATTGTCATTGCAAACATGTTTCGTGTTGGGAATGTAGCATGCAATTTCAAAAAAATTCCTATGATCACGCAAGATCTATCTAGGAGATGCATAGCAACGAGACGGGGAGAGTGTGTCAACGTACCCTCGTAGACCAAAAGCAGAAGCATTATGTTAATGCGGTTGATTTAGTCGAACGTCTTCACGATCCAACCGATCAAAGTACTGAACGTACGGCACCTCCGTGTTCAGCACACGTTCAGCTCCATGACGTCCCTCGAGCTCTTAATCCAGTAGAGGGGTGAGGGAGAGTTCCGTCAGCACGTGGCGTGGTGACGGTGTTGGTGATGTGATCCACGCAGGGCTTCGCCTAAGCACTACGACGCTATGACTAGAGGAGTAAACTGTGGAGGGGGCACCGCACACGCCTAAGAAACAATTGTTGTGCCTTTGGGGTGCCCCCCTGCCCAAGTATATAAAGGAGGGGGAGGAGGAGGCCGGCCCAAGGGGGCGCGCCAAGAGGGGGAGTTCTACTAGGACTCCGTTCCTAGTAGGATTCGGCCCCCCTTTCCTTCCAACGGAGAGGGGGAAAGGGGAAATGAGGGAGAGGGAGAACGAAAGAGGGGGGCCGCGCCCCCTCCCCTTGTCCAATTCGGATTGGGCAAGGGGGGCGCGCGCCTCCTTCTGTGGCCTGCCTCCTCTCCTCCACTATGGCCCAATAGGCCCATTAACTTTCCCAGGGGGTTTCGGTAGCCTCCCGGCACTCCGATAAATCCCCGAACCTTATCAGAACCATTCCGGTGTCCGTATATAACCTTCCAATATATCAATCTTTACCTCTCGACCATTTTGAGACTCCTCGTCATATCCGGGACTCCGAACAAACTCCGGTCACCAAAACACATAACTCATAATACAAATCATCATTGAACGTTAAGCGTGCGGGCCCTACGGGTTCGAGAACTATGTAGACATGACCGATCTCCGGTCAATAACCAATAGCGAAACCTGGATGCTCATATTGGCTCCTACATATTATACGAAGATCTTTATCGGTCAAGCCGCATAAAAACATACGTCTTTCCCTTTGTCATCGGTATGTTACTTGCCCGAGATTCGATCGTCGGTATCATCATACCTAAATCAATCTCGTTAACGGCAAGTCTCTTTACTTGTTCTGTAATGCATCATCCCGAACTAACTCATTAGTCACATTGCTTGCAAGACTTATAGTGATGTGCATTACCGAGGGCGCCCAGAGATACCTCTCCGATACACGGAGTGACAAATCCTAATCTTGATCTATGCCAACTCAACAAACACCTTCGGAGACACCTGTAGAGCATCTTTATAATCACCCAGTTACGTTGTGACGTTTGATAGCACACAAAGTGTTCCTCCAGTATTCGGGAGTTGCATAATCTCATAGTCAGAGGAATATGTATAAGTCATGAAGAAAGCAATAGCAATAAACCTAAACGATCATAATGCTAAGCTAACGGATGGGTCTTGTCCATCACATCATTCTCTAATGATGTGATCCCGTTCATCAAATGACAACACATGTCTATGGTCAGGAAACTTAATCATCTTTGATTAACGAGCTAGTCAAGTAGAGGCATACTAGGGACACTCTGTTTGTCTATATATTCACACATGTATTAAGTTTCCGGTTAATACAATTCTCGCATGAATAATAAACATTTATCATGATATAAGGAAATATAAATAACAACTTTATTGCCTCTAGGGCATATTTCCTTCAGTCTCCCACTTGCACTAGAGTCAATAATCTAGATTACATAGTAATGATTCTAACACCCATGGAGTCTTGGTGCTGATCATGTTTTGCTCGTGGAAGAGGCTTAGTTAATGGGTCTGCAACATTCAGATTCGTATGTATCTTGCAAATCTCTATGTCTCCCTCCTTGACTTGATCGTGGATGGAAGTGAAGCATCTCTTGATGTGTTTGGTTCTCTTGTGAAATCTGGATTCCTTCGCCAAGGCAATTGCTCCAGTATTGTCACAAAAGATTTTCATTGGACCCGATGCATTAGGTATTACACCTTGATCGGATATGAACTCCTTCATCCAGACTCCTTCTTTTGCTACTTCCAAAGCAGCTATGTACTCCGCTTCACACTTAGATCCCGCCACGATGCTCTTCTTGGAACTGCACCAACTGACAGCTCCACCATTCAATATAAATACTGTAACGACCACGATGCGGCTATATCTCCCACATGTCGAGGCACGACTTAGAGGCATAACCACATTGTGGTTTTGTCGCAAGAAGGGTCATCTTCACACAATCCCATGTAACGAACAAGAATGGGATAAAGAGAGTTGGCATACAATCGCCACTTCACGCAATACTTAAATAATTCATACATCATCCAAAATACACACATAGACCGACTACGGTCAAATCCAAATGAAAAGAAGATAACCCCAAATGCTAGATCCCCGATCGTCCCAACTGGGCTCCACTACTGATCATCCAAAAACGAAACATAGTAACGGCCAAGGTCCTCGTCGAACTCGCACTTGAGTTCGGTAGCATCTCCTGCACTGGTATCATCGGCACCTGTAACTGTTTTGGTAGTATCTGTGAGTCACGAGGACTCATCAATCTCAAAACCCGCGAGATCAAGACTATTTATGCTTATGGGTAGGATGTGATTATGAGGTGGAGTTGCAGCAAGCGCTAAGCAAATATGGTGAGTAACCTACGCAAATAAGAGTAAGATGAGAAGCTACGCAACGGTCGTGAAGCTAGAAGTGATCAAGAAGTGATCCTGAAACTACTTACGTTCAAACATAACACAAACCATGTTCACTTCCCGGACTCCGCCGAAAAGAGACCATCATGGCTACACACGCGGTTGATGCATTTTAATTAAGTCAAGTGTCAAGTTTCTACAACCGGACATTAACAAATTCCCATCTGCCACATAACCGCGGGCACGGCTTTCGAAAGTTTATACCCTGCAGGGGTGTCCCAACTTAGCCCATCACAAGCTCTCATGATCGACGAAGGATATTCCTTCTCCTGAAACAACCCGATCAGACTTGGAATCCCGATTACAAGACATTTCGACAATGGTAAAACAAGACCAGCAAGACCACCCGAATGTGCCAACAAATCCCGATAGGAGCTGCACATATCTCATTCTCAGGGCACACCGGATAAGACATCCTACGAGTAAAACCAGCCCTCAAGTTTCCCCGAGGTGGCCCCGCAGTCTACTCAGTTTGGACCAACACTCAGAGGAGCACTGGCCCGGGGGGGTTAAATAAAGATGACCCTCGGGTTTGCCACCCCAAGGGAAAGTTATAGGTTGTTAGGCAAATGTAAAACCAAGGTTGGACCTTGCTGCAGGAGTTTTATTCAAAGCGAATTGTGAAGGGGGTCCCATAACCTCAACCGCGCAAGGAACGCAAAATCAAGGAACATAACACCGGTATGACGAAAACTAAGGCGGCAAGAGTGGAACAAAACACCGAGCAAAAGGCCAAGCCTTCCACCATTTACCAAGTATATAGATGCATTAATTAAAATAAGAGATATTATGATATCCCAACATAAACATGTTCCAACATGGAGCAATCTTCAACTTCAACTGCAACAAACAACGCTATAAGAGGGGTTGAGCAAAAGCGGTAACATAGCCAAACAACGGTTTGCTAGGAAGGTGGGTTGGAGGCTTGACATGGCAATATGGGAGGCATGATAAACAAGTGGTAGGTAGCACGACATAGCGATAGAACGAACAACTAGCAAGCAAAGATAGAAGTGATATCGAGGGTAATGGTCATCTTGCCTGAAATCCCGCTAGGAAGAAGATCGAATCCATGAAGTAGACGAACCAACGTAGTCGAACGGATCCTCACAATCGCAACGTAACCGGAACTATCAAGGAGAAGCGCAACTGGAAACAAGCAAACAACATGGTAAACAACCATCACATCAACATGGCATGATGCACAATCAAGTATGATGCATGTCTAGTTTAATGAGGCATGGCATGACAAAGTGCAACAAACAATACTACAAATTAAGTGGAACTCAATATGCAACGAGTTGCATATTGACGAAACACCACATCAATTAGTTAGTTTTCTCTCGGTTATGTACCCAACAATATTAAATGTTATTAAACATGGCAAGGGGTGAATCATATGAAAACTACCTATCTAGGCAAGTTTAAACAAGGCCAGAACAACAAACAACAATTCCAGAAAATCCCCATGTGTATATTTTGAATTTGGTACTGTTCTGCCCTAAACCATATTTTAATATTGTTAAACAGTAAAACAAAGTGCACCAAGTTAAACTATACATTATTCCACCCCGTTTACATATAAAGTTTATTAAATTCGGAGCTACGGTTATTTCATTATGAAATAAATTATTTTAACATGGCATTTATGCAAATTAAATGCAAGCAGCATTTTAAACATTTTAACATAGATGAAAGTTGCATATTATGAACCTAGACAAAATTCTAAGCATTTTACATATAAAGATTGTCTAATTTGGATGCACGGTTGGTGAGATATTAAATGCATGATGTCCAAGGGTTTTTCTGCAAACTGTAAATCCCTGGAAAATTAGGAAATTCGCTGACAGGAAAAAAACAGAAGCGGGCCGAATCTAGAATAGAGGCTGAACTGTGCAGAGGGTGCGGTTTGGGCAGCGCTCACATCGGGCCAAATCTGGCCGGGCTGGCTGGACGCAGGCGCTGGGCCTCTCGGTCTGGCGAAGGGGACACGGGCCAGCGTGCGAAGCAGAGGGGGTGAGCGGTCGAGGCAGAGGCGTGGTCAACGCGAGACGAGGCGAGTGAGCTACTGCTCATAACTGAAGAACAAAGGCAGCAGCAGATCGTCCTGGCGATGGAGAAGACGACGGCAGGGGTCCTGGCGACGGGTTCGGCGAGAACCAGCCGGGGAAGAGGTGATGCTCGACGCAGGGCTGCCGGATCTGGTCGGCGGCGAGCTGCAGCGATGCCTCGCGGTACTCCGGCGGCTGACAATCAAACAACAGTGGCGCTGGTTACATGGGGAAAAGGGGGAAAATGAAGGAGAGGGAGAAGAGAGCTCGCAGGCAGGGTTCACCGAACATGGCGGTGCCAGCGCCAGGCAGGCAAAGCGGCGGAGTAGCAGCTACCAAAGACGGCGGCGACGGGACCTCGAGGCCGAGCTCTAGCCATGGTGGTGGGTTCGGGTCATTGGTTCCTGTCCCTGACGAAGAGAGACAAAGAGAGAGGTGAAACAGAGAAGAAAGAGAGAGGGAAAGGAAGAGAGAGCGCGAGGGAGGCCCGGCGGCGTGACCAGGAGGTGCTGGTGGTCGAGCAGGGGCCGGTCTCGGGAGGAGCTCGTCTCCCTGGTCGATGAGGAGAGCGAGGAGGTTTGTATCGATGGGCTTGGGTGGATCGAGGGGAGGCCTCGGGTGGAGTCCGGTTGGTGGAGATGGATCTCGGTGGGATGATGGCAGGGAAGGTCGGGCGCTGCTCTGGTTGGTGGGTGGCTGAAGACGAGGTGGATGCGGGATGGATCCCGAGATGGGAGGTGGAATGTGGCGGCGGCGAGGAGGAAGGATGGGACAACTCCTAGATTTTAGGGTTGCCCCGCTTATATATGCTGGTGGATTAGGTTAGGGGGTATTCGGTCTGTCCGATCGTAATCGGGCGGTCGAGAATTAATAGGCTAGGGAGTCCAAATAAAAAAATGGAGATGTTTTAGGAATGTTTGGGGATGATCCGAATCCAACAGTGACGACTGCCCGGTTCGGGTTCGGAGCAGTTTTCGGATGCGCACGAGAGGGGGTATGAGAGAGGTCGACAAAGACAAAGGGGGTCGGACAAAGGTCAACGGAGACGAGGAAGAAGCAGCAACTGCGAACGACTACGGGTTTTACGAATACATGCGGATGCAATATGCATGATGACATGATGAAATGCAACAACAACAAAATAAAACACACGACGGCAACGAAGAACATGGAAGGCGTCTGGAGCGTCGGTCTTGGGGCGTCACAAATACGTATCCGGTTTGTGACTTAGAGTCATCCGGATCAATGTCAAAGCTTGCATCAACGTAACCATTTACGACAAGCTCTTTGTCACCTCCATAAACGAGAAACATATCCTTAGTCCTTTTCAGGTATTTCAGGATGTTCTTGACCGCTGTCCAGTGATCCACTCCTGGATTACTTTGGTACCTCCCTGCTAAACTTATAGCAAGGCACACATCAGGTCTGGTACACAGCATTGCATACATGATAGAACCTATGGCTGAGGCATAGGGAATGACTTTCATTTTCTCTCTATCTTCTGCAGTGGTCGGGCATTGAGTCTGACTCAACTTCACACCTTATAACACAGGCAAAACCCTTTCTTTGACTGATCCATTTTGAACTTCTTCAAAACTTTATCAAGGTATGTGGTTTGTGAAAGTCCAATTAAGCGTCTTGATCTATCTCTATAGATCTTGATGCCCAATATATAAGCAGCTTCACCGAGGTCTTTTATTGAAAAATTCTTATTCAAGTATCCTTTTATGCTATCCAGAAATTCTATATCATTTCCAATCAGCAATATGTCATCCACATATAATATTGGAAATGCTACAAAGCTCCCACTCACTTTCTTGTAAATATAGACTTCTCCAAAAGTCTGTATAAAACCATATGCTTTGGTCACACTATCAAAGCGTATATTCCAACTCCGAGAGGCTTGCACAAGTCCATAAATGGATCGCTGGAGCTTGCACACTTTGTTAGCACCTTTAGGATTGACAAAACCTTCTGGTTGCATCATATACAACTCTTCTTTAAGATATCCATTAAGGAATGCAGTTTTGTCATCCATTTGCCAAATTTCATAATCATAAAATTCAGTAATTGCTAACATGATTCGGACGGACTTAAGCATCGCTACGGGTGAGAAGGTCTCATCGTAGTCAACTCCTTGAACTTGTCGAAAACCTTTCGCAACAAGTTGAAATTTGTAGACATTAACATTACCGTCAGTGTCAGTCTTATTCTTGAAGATCCATTTATTCTCTATGGCTTGCCGATCATCAGGCAAGTCAACCAAAGTCCACACTTTGTTCTCATACATGGATCTCATCTCAGATTTCATGGCCTCAAGCCATTTCACGGAATCTGGGCTCATCATCACTTCCTCGTAGTTCGTAGGTTCGTCATGGTCAAGTAACATGACCTCCAAAACGGGGTTACCGTACCACTTTGGTGCGGACCATACTCTGGTTGACCTACGAGGTTCGGTAGTAACTTGATCTGAAGTTTCATGATCATCGTCATTAGCTTCGTCACTAATTGGTGTAGGAATCACTGGAACTGATTTCTTTGATGAACTACTGTCCAATTCAGGAGAAGGTACAATTACCTCATCAAGTTCTACTTTCCTCCCACTCACTTCTTTCGAGAGAAACTCCTTCTCTAGAAAGGATCCATTCTTAGCAACAAATATCTTGCCTTCGGATCTATGATAGAGGGTGTACCCAACAGTCCCCTTTGGGTATCCTATGAAGACACATTTCTCCGATTTGGGTTCGAGCTTATCAGGTTGAAGCTTTTTCACATAAGCATCGCAGCCCCAAACTTTAAGAAATGACAGCTTAGGTTTCTTGTTAAACCACAGTTCATATGGTGTCGTCTCAACGGATTTAGATGGTGCCCTATTTAACGCGAATGCATCCGTCTCTAAAGCATAACCCCAAAACTATAGCGGTAAATCGGTAAGAGACATCATAGATCGCACCATATCTAATAAAGTATGGTTATGACGTTCGGACACACCATTACGCTGTGGTGTTCCAGGTGGTGTGAGTTGCGAAACTATTCCACATTGTTTCAAATGAAGACCAACTCATAACTCAAATATTCACCTCCACGATCAGATCGTAGAAACTTTATCTTCTTGTTACGTTGATTTTCCACTTCACTCTGAAATTCTTTGAACTTTTCAAATGTTTCAGACTTATGTTTCATTAAGTAGATATACCCATATCTGCTCAAATCATCTGTGAAGGTCAGAAAATAATGATACCCGCCGCGAGCCTCAACACTCATTGGACCGCATACATTAGTATGTATTATTTTCAATAAGTCAGTTGCTCGCTCCATTGTTCCGGAGAACGGAGTCTTAGTCATCTTGCCCGTGAGGCATGGTTCGCAAGCATCAAGTGATTCCAAAAGCCCATCAACATGGAGTTTCTTCATGCACTTTACACCAATATGACCTAAACGGCAGTGCCACAAATAAGTTGCACTATCATTATTAACTTTGCATCTTTTGGCTTCAATATTATGAATATGTGTATCACTACAATTGAGATTCAACAAAAATAGACCACTCATCAAGGGTGCATGACCATAAAAGATATTACTCATATAAATAGAACAACCATTATTCTCTGATTTAAATGAATAACCGTCTCGCATCAAACAAGATCCAGATATAATGTTCATGCTCAAAGCTGGCACCAAATAACAATTATTCAGGTCTAAAACTAATCCTGACGGTAGATGTAGAGGTAGCATGCCGACGGTGATCACATCGACTTTGGAACCATTTCCCATGCGCATCGTCACCTCGTCCTTAGCCAATCTTCGTTTAATCCGTACCCCCTGTTTCGAGTTGCAAATATGAGCAACAGAACCAGTATCAAATACCCAGGTGCTACTACGAGCATTAGTAAGGTACACATCAATAACCTGTATATCAAATATACCTTTCACTTTGCCATCCTTCTTATCCGCCAAATACTTGGGGTGGTTCCGCTTCTAGTGACCAGTCCCTTTGCAGTAGAAGCACTCAGTCTCAGGCTTAGGTCCAGACTTGGGCTTCTTCCCTTGAGCAGCAACTTGCTTGCTGTTCTTCTTGAAGTCCCCCTTCTTCCCTTTTCCCTTTTTCTTGAAACTAGCGGTCTTGTTAACCATCAACACTTGATGCTCCTTCTTGATTTCTACTTCCGCAGCCTTTAGCATCGCGAAGAGCTCGGGAATTGTCTTTTCCATCCCTTGCATATTATAGTTCATCACGAAGCCTTTATAGCTTGGTGGCAGTGATTGAAGAACTCTGTCAATGACACTATCATCAGGAAGTTTAACTCCCAGCCGAGTCAAGTAGTTGTGGTACCCAGACATTTTGAGTATACGTTCACTGACAGAACTATTCTCCTCCATCTTGCTGCTATAGAACTTGTTGGAGACTTCATATCTCTCAACTCGAGCATTTCCTTGAAATATTAACTTCAACTCCTGGAACATGTATGAGCAATAGAACCAGTATCAAATACCCAGGTGCTACTACGAGCATTAGTAAGGTGCACATCAATAACATGTATATCAAATATACCTTTCACTTTGCCATCCTTCTTATCCGCCAAATACTTGGGGCAGTTCCGCTTCTAGTGACCAGTCCCTTTGCAGTAGAAGCACTCAGTCTCAGGCTTAGGTCCAGACTTGGGCTTCTTCCCTTGAGCAGCAACTTGCTTGCTGTTCTTCTTGAAGTTCCCCTTCTTCCCTTTTACCTTTTTCTTGAAACTAGTGGTCTTGTTAATCATCAACACTTGATGCTCCTTCTTGATTTCTACTTCCGCAGCCTTTAGCATCACGAAGAGCTCGGGAATTGTCTTTTCCATCCCTTGAATATTATAGTTCATCACGAAACCTTTATAGCTTGGTGGCAGTGATTGAAGAACTCTGTCAATGACACTATCATCAGGAAGATTAACTCCCAGCTGAGTCAAGTAGTTGTGGTACCCAGACATTTTGAGTATACGTTCACTGACAGAACTATTCTCCTCCATCTTGCTGCTATAGAACTTGTTGGAGACTTCATATCTCTCAACTTGAGCATTTCCTAGAAATATTAACTTCAACTTCTGGAACATCTCATATGCTCCATGACGTTCAAGACGTCTTTGAAGTCCCGATTCTAAGCCGTAAAGCATGGCACACTGAATTATCGAGCAGTCATCAGCTTTGCTCTGCCAGACGTTCATAACGTCCGGAGTTGCTCCTGCAGCGGGTCTTGCACCTAGTGGTGCTTCCAGGACATAATTATTTTGTGCAGCAATGAGGATAATCCTCAAGTTATGGACCCAGTCCGTGTAGTTGCTACCATCATCTTTCAACTTAGCTTTCTCTAGGAACGCATTAAAATTCAAGGGAACGGTAGCACGGGCCATTGATCCACAACAACATAGATATGCAAAAACTATCAGGTACTAAGTTCATGATAAATTAAAGTTCAATTAATCATATTACTTAAGAACTCCCACTTAGATAGACATCCCTCTAGTCATCTAAATGATCACGTGATCCATATCAACTAAACCATGTCCGATCATCACGTGAGATGGAGTAGTTTTCAATGGTGAACATCACTATGTTGATCATATCTACTATATGATTCACGTTCGACCTTTCGGTCTCAGTGTACCGAGGCCATATCTACATATGCTAGGCTCGTCAAGTTTAACCCGAGTATTCTGCATGTGCAAAACTGACTTGCACCCGTTGTATGTGAACGAAGAGCTTATCACACCCGATCATCACATGGTGTCTCGGCACGACAAACTGTAGCAACGGTGCATACTCAGGGAGAACACTTATACCTTGAAATTTAGTGAGGGATCATCGTATAATGCTACCGCCATACTAAGCAAAATAAGATGCATAAGGGATAAACATCACATGCAATCAAAATATGTGACATGATATGGCCATCATCATCTTGTGCCTTTGATCTCCATCTCCAAAGCATCGTCATGATCTCCATCGTCACCGGCTTGACACCTTGATCTCCATCGTAGCGCCGTTGTCGTCTCGCCAACTATTGCTTCTACGACTATCGCTACTGCTTAGTGATAAAGTAAACCAATTACATGGCGATTGCATTTCATACAATAAAGCGACAACCATAAGGCTTTTGCCAGTTGCCGATAACTTATACAAAACATGATCATCTCATACAACAATTTATATCTCATCACGTCTTGACCATATCACATCACAACAAGCCCTGCAAAAACAAGTTAGACATCCTCTACTTTGTTGTTGCAAGTTTTACGTGGCTGCTACGGGCTTCCAGCAAGAACCGTTCTTACCTACACATCAAAACTACAACGATTTTTCGTCAAGTGTGCTGTTTTAACCTTCAACAAGGACCGGGCGTAGTCAAACTCGATTCAACTAAAGTTGGATAAACTAACACCCGCTAGCCACCTGTGTGCGAAGCACGTCGGTAGAACCAGTCTCATGAACGCGGTCATGTAATGTGGGACGCTTCATCCAACAATACCGCCGAATCAAAGTAAGGCGTTGGTGGTAAGCAGTATGACTATTATCGCCCACAACTCATTGTGTTCTACTCGTGCATATCATCAACGCATAGACCTGGCTCGGATGCCACTGTTGGAAACGTAGCATGAAATTTCAAAAAAATTCCTACGATCACGCAAGATCTATTTAGGAGATGCATAACAACAAGACGGGGAGAGTGTGTCCACGTACCCTCGTAGACCAAAAGCGGAAGCATTATGTTAACGCGGTTATTGTAGTCGAACGTCTTCGCGATCCAACTGAATCAAAGTACCGAACGTACGACACCTCCGTGTTCAGCACACGTTCAGCTCGATGACGCCTCGAGCTCTTAATCCAGTAGAGGGTCGAGGGAGAGTTCCAATAGCACGACGGCGTGGTGACGGTGTTGGTGATGTGATCCGCGCAGGGCTTCGCCTAAGCACTACGACGCTATTACCAGAGGAGTAAACTGTGGAGGGGGCACCGCACACGGCTAAGAAACAACTGTTATGCCTTTGGGGTGCCCCCCTACGCACGTACATAAAGGAGGGGGAGGAGGAGGCCAGCCCAAGGGGGGTTGCGCCAAGTGGGGGGAGTCCTACTAGGACTCCGTTCCTAGTAGGATTCGCCCCCCTTTCCTTCCAACGGAGAGGGGGAAAGGGGAAAGGAGGGAGAGGGAGAAGGAAAGAGGGGGCAGTGCCCCCTCCCCTTGTCCAATTCGGATTAGGCAAGGGGGGCGCCACCTCCCATGGCCTGCCTCCTCTCCTCCACTATGGCCCAATAGGCCCATTAACTTTCCCGGGGTGTTCCGGTAGCCTCCCGGTACTCCGATAAATCCCCAAACCTTATCGAAACCATTCCGGTGTCCGTATGTAACCTTCCAATATATCAATATTTACCTCTCGACCATTTCGAGACTTCTCGTCATGTTTGTGATCTCATCCGGGACTCGAAACAAACTTTGGTCACCAAAACACATAACTCATAATACAAATCGTCATTGAACTTAAGCGTGCGGACCCTACGGGTTCGAGAACTATGTAGACATGACCGAGACACATCTCCAGTCAATAACCAATAGCGGAACCTGGATGCTCATATTGGCTCCTACATATTCGATGAAGATCTTTATCGGTCAAACCGCATAACAACATACGTATTTCCCTTTGTCATCGGTATGTTACTTGCCCGAGATTCGATCGTCGGTATCATCATACCTAGTTCAATATCGTTACCGGCAAGTCTCTTTACTCATTATGTAATGCATCATCCTGCAACTAACTCATTAGTCACATTGCTTGCAAGGCTTATAGTGATGTGCATTACCGAGAGGGCCCAGAGATACCTCCCCGATACACGGAGTGACAAATCCTAATCTAGATCTATGCCAACTCAACAAACACCTTCGGATACACCTGTAGAGCATCTTTATAATCACCCAGTTACGTTGTGATGTTTGATAGCACACAAAGTGGTCCTCCGGTATTCAGGAGTTGCATAATCTCATAGTCAGAGGAATATGTATAAGTCATGAAGAAAGCAATAGCAATAAAACTAAACGGTCATAATGCTAAGGTAACGGATGGGTCTTGTCCATCACATCATTCTCTAATGATGTGATTGATGACCCACAAGTATAGGGGATCAACTGTATCTCTTTTCGATAAGTAAGAGTGTCAAACCCAACGAGGAGCAGAAGGAAATGACAAGTAGTTTTCAGTAACGTAATGTCTGCAAGTGCTGAAATTGTAAGTAGCGAGTAGTTTGATAGCAAAATAATTTGTAACGAGCATGTAACGATAATAGTAACAAGTATGAAGCAAGGTAGCCCAATCCTTTTGAGGCAAAGGATAGGCTAAAACGGTCTCTTAGGATAAGCAAAGCGTTCTTGAGGGTACACGGGAATTTCATCTAGTCACTTTCATCATGTTGGCTTGATTTGTGTTCGCTACTTTGATAATTTGATATGTGGGTGGACCGGTGCTTAGGTGCTGTTCTTACTTGAATAAACCTCCTACTTATGATTAACCCTCCCGCAAGCATCCACAACTACAAGAAAAGTATTAAGAATAAATTCTAACCATAGCATTGAACTTTAGGATCCAATCGCTCCCTTACGGAATAGCGCATAAACTGGGGTTTAAGTTTCTGTCACTCTCGCAACCCACCATCTAATTGCTACTCCACAATGCATTCCCTTAGGCCCAAATATGGTGAAGTGTCATGTAGTCTATGTTCACATGACACCACTAAGGGAATCACAACATACATACTATCAAAATATCGAACACATATCAAGTTCACATGATTACTTGCAACATGATTTCTCCCGTGACCTCAAGAACAAAAGTAACTACTCACAAATGATAAACATGTTCATGATCAGAGGGGTATTAAATAGCATAATGGATCTGAACATATAATCTTCCACCAAATAAACCATATAGTAATCAACTACAAGATGTAATCAACACTACTAGTCACCCACAGGACCAATCTATAGTTCCGGCAACAAGATTGAATACAAGAGGTGGACTAGGGTTTGAGATGAGATGGTTCTATTGAATATGTTGATGGAGATTGCCCTCCCCAAGATGGGAGAGTTGTTGGTGATGATGATGATGAAGATGTAATCAACACTACTAGTCACCCACAGGCACCAATCTATAGTTCCGGTAACAAGATTGAATACAAGAGATGGACTAGGGTTTGAGATGAGATGGTTTTGTTGAAGATGTTGATGGAGATTGCCCTCCCCAAGATGGGAGAGTTTTTGGTGATGATGAGGACGAAAAACGTGTCCACATGCTTTGAGAGAGAGGTGTCGATAAAAACAAAAATACGGACATAGAAGCATCATGTTGATTATAACAGCAACAAAATTAAACATAGGACTTTTATCATAAAACTTGCATCATATACTTCCCATGAATAAGTAACAGTTCATCACATAATCGAAGTATAAAGCAAAAACTCTATTAGAAACCAACAAACTATGTTCTCAGTCAACTTTGCAACTACAATTCATCATCTTTTCAAGAAGAGTCACGTGTCGGAGCCTTTTAAGCAAGCCCACATACTCAACCATCATATAGTCTTCTATGATTGCTAACACTCACCTTGTACCCATGAGCAAAACATTTCAACCGGACACGTAGAAAGATAGGGGCTTATAGTTTCGCCTCCCAACATACTCACCTCAAGGGTGATGTCAACAATAATAACTCATGCTATCTATATTCAACTGGACATATGTGCCTAGATCTTTCCTCACCACATGATGCTTGCCAAAAGAGAAAATAAAAAGGAATAGAAGGAAAACTTTGACTCTTTGCATAAAAGTAAATACATAAAAGTAAAAGATAGGCCCTTCGCAGAGGGAAGCAGAGGTTGCCATGCGCTTATTTGTTTGCATGCTCAATCCCTTAGTGCAAGAGAACGTCACGTCGTATTGCCCCTTAAGATGACAACCTTTATTATGCAGTCTGCCGCTTTTATTCGTTGTCATCCAAGTTCGTACAACGCTCAATTTTCTCTTACACTAAATGATCTCACGTATTTAGAAGCAATTTTTATTGCCTTTTTGCACCGATGACAACTTACTTGAAGGATCTTGCTCAATCCATAGGTAGGTATGGTGGACACTTGAAAAAGATTTGGGTTTAAGGGTTTTTGGATGCACAAGTAGTATCTCTACTTAGTGCGGAATTTTTGGCTAGCAAAGATAGGGGCAAGCACCACATGTTAAAGGATCTATGACAATATGACTTCTATGTGAATATAAACAAACATAAACCATTAAGTTGTCTTCCTTGTCCAATGGAGACAATTTGGCCATATAATATTTTGATGAGGGTTCAAAATCACAAAAGATTTCTAGGATAGTATATTTATATGTGAATCTTCTCTTCCCTTATTAATTCTTTGATGAGTTGCATCATTGACTAATGCTATGTTTGTCAATCTCTAATAAAATTTTCTTACTTATACTTTTCCTTATGTGGTGCTATCACCTACCATAGGATTAGTATATGATCTTATTGATTTATTTCCTTTCTTTTATTTGTTTCCTTTCTCCTTTTCTTTCTTTATTTGCAACATGAAAGTAAAGAAAGCAAAAACTCAAACTAAACTTCATTATATAACTTGCACGCGATTACAATGATAGATCACTAAGCAAACTCTCAAATAAGAAAGGATTGAACTAACTTATATTTCATCTAAAGCAAAAAGATCAAACTAAGATAAATAAGAGTAAAAAGATAGTGGGATGATACAATACCGGGGCACCTCCCCCAAGCTTGGCGGAAGCCAAGGGGAGTGCCCATACCCGATACTTAGTTCTCCTTTGGTGGTGAAGAAGATGGTGGTGGTGTAGTATTATCCAATATAACTAGGAGTAGATCCTTCAAACCTTGAATCTCCCGAAGAGCTTGATGAATTAATTCATTGTTTTTCTTCACCTCAACCATTATATGTTTATTCTCAGGGCCCCACGGTTTGGTTCCTGCACTGTATTCTCTTGGCCGAGATATGTCCCAATTGGACGGTATGTGCCTATGAGGAGTGTTCTCGAACCCATAGTTGTTAATCAAATTATGAAAATTGTTACGATGTAACCTGTGTAAGGGCCTCCTCAGTGGAAGATCTTCTTGCACTTCCGGGCTTGCTTGATTGTTCGATGATCCCATGGCTTGATGAGGATTAGGGTGAGTGGAGATGCCAGCTAGTGTACCCCTCTCGGAGGCCAGAGGGTGAATCCCAAAGGGACTTTCCTCTTCTTCCTCCATAGCAACCTCTTCAGCTTCATCCCTCCTTAGATCTTCTTGGACCAACCTTATGTCTCCTTCTCCATTGTTGAAGGGTGAGGAAGACATGACGTTGGTCTAGTTGAATTTGTCAGAAAACAGCAAGAAAAGAGAACAGAGGATTTTCTTCGCGATACGATGGTTAAAAGGTTTGGGAAGTATATATAGATTTTTTATCTTGGAGGACAAGTATATGGAAGAAAAATAGAGTACGGAAGGTGTCCCAGGTGGCACAACCCACCTGGGTGCGCCAGGCGCCTGGCGGCGCGCCCTGGTGTCTTGTGCCCACCAGGGGACGCTTCCTGGAAGTTTCTTTATTTTCAAAATTCTAAAATATTCCAAATCAAAAAAATATTTTTGCGGAATTTTCGGAGTCCGTTTACTTACCGTATCACATGCCTCCTTATTTTCACGATTCTGGAGTGTTCCGGAAGGACTCTTTTATGCGTTCTTCCGGTGTCAAAGTTTGGATAATATTACTTTCAACATTAATAGGCGTACCTGAGATATAATGCTTTATTCGTTGTCCATTGACAACCTTCGGGTTAGTACCTTCGGAATTATTTATTTTGATGGCACCAGACCGGTAAACCTCCTCGATGACATATGGGCCTTCCCATTTTGAGAGGAGCTTTCCTGCAAAAAAATCTAAAACGAGAGTTGTACAAAAGAACATATTCTCCGACTTTAAACTCACGCTTTTGAATTCTTTGTCATGCCATCTTTTAACTTTTTCTTTGAATAAATTTGCATTTTCATAGGCTTGGGTTCTCCATTCATCTAATGAGCTTATATCAAATAACCTCTTTTCACCAGCAAGTTTGAAATCATAATTGAGTTCTTTAACTGTCCAATATGCTTTATGTTCTAACTCAAGAGGTAAATGACAAGCTTTTCCATAAACCATTTTGTAAGGAGACATACCCATAGGATTTTTATATGATGTTCTATAAGCCCAAAGTGCATCATCTAATTTCTTAGACCAATTCTTCCTGGACCTATTAACAGTCTTTTGCAAAATTAATTTTATTTCTCTATTGCTAAGCTCAACTTGACCACTAGACTGCGGATGATAAGGTGATGCAATTCTATGGTTAACATCATACTTGGCAAGCATTTTTCGGAAAGCACCATGAATAAAGTGTGAACCACCATCAGTCATTAAATATCTAGGGACTCCAAACCTTGGAAAAATAACTTCCTTAAGCATTTTAATAGAGGTGTTGTGATCAGCACTACTGGTTGGAATAGCTTCTACCCATTTAGTGACATAATCAACAGCAACCAAAATATGTGTATACCCATTCACTACTGCAGGATGGTCCAAACGCGACACTACGATCAGAGACCCTTCGACGAAACTGTGTGCGATGCCTTAATCACAAACGGTGGTGTAAAAAACCATCAAAAAAGTGTAAAACATTTGCGATGACAGATGCATCAAACACGGTTCAGAATTTAGTTGCGTGTGCGATGCAGGGCATACGGTTTAGCTCAATTAACTATTTGGGATGAGGAGGCACAAAAGAAACGGGTAGCCAGATGAAGGCGTGTGCGATATACAGCGTACAGTTCACTGGGATGAACTGTGTGTGATTTGGCAACACAACGGAAATGGTTCAACAGAACAAGATGTGTGTGATACGCGGCAAACAGGTATGTAATCTGAAATGTGTGCGAAGACCAATAATAACACAGACGATTGCTGCTAATAAACCGTGTGAATTGCTCTGTCTACAGTAGAATAACATGTATATATATATAACTGAAATAAATATCCAATTACATAAGTGACTATACAGATCATTCGCACACACCTCGATAAACAATTGCATGCATTCTAAAGTAGGAGAAACAATCGTCTAGTCATCTACTTCTTGTGACGCTCCCGCCACTGCTATGTGGCTCGATCCCTCGTCTGGGCCAGGAAGAAGACAGTTCCTCATGTCAACGATCCGCCTGTACATCTCATAGCTTGTGTACGCGTCCATAGCCGCGTACTTGACATGTTGTTCATCCAGTCTCTTATGCCACACATTGTGCCAGGCGTTCTTGTCCTTATTGCTCTCTTGCTTCATCTTCGCGTAGTAGGGGTCGATGATGGCCGAGGCGAGGTCAACCTAGGAGTTCAGTTTGCTTTTGCCGCTGCCCCAGACCTTGTAGTGGTGCTGGATGTTAACACGATTCGGGCATTTCATGTCTGAAACCTTGAGCGCTTTTAGATCGTTGGTGGTGTCCACCGTAGCGAAACTGTAGTCGGAGTTGTTGATAAACCTGGAGAAACGCTCGCAAGGCCTTGTGGCAAGGTGGAAGTGGTAGACGAGGACGTCATGTCGTACGTACAACTGGGCGACGACAACCTTCTGATCGTGCCCGGCACGACCGATGGTGTACTCGAGGTCGAAGCCGACCACTCGGTACTTATCCTCGGCAAGGAACTGCTCCATAGTTTGGATGGAGCTCTCCACCGAGACCGGATCGTTCGTGTACACCACCAAGAGGGCCTTCCCCCTCACGTGGGTGTCCACTATGTGATAAGTGGTGAACTGCACGCCGTTGTCGTCGTCGGCCACTGGGAGCGCCATTGGAGCCACGGGGAGCGCCATTGGAACCGCTGGATGTCCTTATGTGTCCTCGTGGGTGTGCTTATTGTGTCGTGTGAGACAAGAGATGAAGGTAAATGGCCCCAGGAATAAAAGGGGGCCGGGCGGCGTGGATTCTCGGCGCGTCCGCATGGCAGTTTTTGCAGCGGGTAACTGCATCGTCGCGTCGTGCCCGACGCAGCTGATTGCACACTAACGTGCGTGATCGTGCGCCGGCCCAAAACACTGGCAGCGCGCGTTGAGGGACGAGGGCAGAGCACCCGGAGGGACGCGAGAGTAGAGCGCGCGTGGCGGGACGCGAGCAGAGCGCGCCGCGGCCGCCTGAACCGCAAGCAACCACACGCATAGAGCAGTTGAACACGCAGGAATGGTCGCCTACAAGCCGGCCGGCAGTTGCGTCGCTGCGTAGAGAGCGGACATGTGGTACCACCTCCATCTAGTCTATAGTCTCCTTTATATTCCGTGCCATACTTTGCCCTCAAATTTAACCAACAAAATGTTAATGCATGTTTTAAAAATTATATAAATGGGAACTATGTTCAAATAAAAATCCAACTATATAATCTTTGGCGACATGCATTCGTATTTTATTAGTTAAATCATACTTATAAGCCAGGACGGTGGTATAGTAGGTAATTAAATCGCAAACATTTTTTTATGAACCGTATGTGTACGTGGCCTTTCGTCCTCCTCTCGCACGTCTTGTCACCCCGTTGCCGCAGACGGCTTACAGCGCAAGCTTGCGCAGCGCGCGGGGGCATTCTTTTTGCCAAACGGTGGCGCCAATGAATCCTCGGTGAGCCCGTTCCCACGCAACCTCGCATGTTCCCATGCAAGCTTCTCGCCCGACTCGGTGAAATCCCCCAAAATCCCAATGCTTACAGGCCTGCTATAAAAACCCTCACGGCCGGCGAGTCCTGCGTCGCATTTTCCCCTCCATCCCTGTAGCTTATCTCGTCTGCTTCTCCCACATTCGCCAACAGCACCGGTCCGTCATCGTCGCTTAGCCACTCCGCCGTCATCAGAGGATAGCTCCAGCTGGGAGGCTACACCGCGGCGGTGGTGCAGTCCCCGGCGTAGTGTAGTGCGCGTGGTGTCCCTGTTGGGTGTGCGTGGAACACCCACCACATGCTCCGCCGCAGGTGCCCGTCGGCAGCTGTTGCCGGCCGCCGTTGTCGCCACACCACCGTCGAAAGCCAGGGCCATCGCCTGCTCCGCCGCCGCGGCCCGAAGGCGGGAGATGGCCGTCGTGGCCGCCACCCCACTGCCGGCCACTGTGGCCATCACCCGCTCCACCACCGTGGCCCGAAGGCGGGAGGTGGTGGTCGTGGCCGCCACTCCGTCGTCGGCCGCCATGGCCGCTAGCCCACCGTCGACCGCCGGGGTCATCACCCGCTCCGTCATCGCCGCCCGAAGGCAGGAGGCGGAGGTGGATGCCCGCACGTGTGACAGCGACCTTGCGCGCTACACCGAGTTCCTGCGGGAGGAGGAGGAGCGCCTCGTAGAGCACGCAAAGAGCCTTACCGCTGCAGTCGCCGCGGCACGCGCCGCCTCAGAGGCGAGGAATCAGGAGATCTACAAGGAGAACCACCGCTTCGAGAGGGGTCGTCTAGAGCGGCGAGGGCGTTCGAGGCGAGCGTCACTGAAGCTGCATTAGCGGCAGGCACCGCATTGCGGTTGCCCAGCTCGTCGGTAGGCTCCTCCTCCTCCGCCTCTTACTGAGCGCGCTCGGCAGAGGAGAGGCAGCCGGAAGTAGTACAAAGCCCCTCCACAGTAGTAGTAGTATTTAGGGGCTATTTTGTTCAGCTCTTCTGACTATAGCTATGGTGGAACTGTACAACGTACTTAAAATTAGCTAGTATATATAGTTGAACTAGCTATTTCAGTACGTGGTTGGCAACAATTGGGGAAAAGTTTGGTCGGTTCAGCTGTCGAGTTGAACTGTTTGTATAAATTAAGAACGACTGCTTAATCTATGAATGAAATCTATTTTTAATTACTGAATTTTAGTTGCAAAAATTAGATACTGCTAGTGATTTTTAGCTTCATATTTTGACAAATCGTAGTGTTACAAGGATTGATAAATCTTACCAAATTCTTTGTACGTGGTTGCACGTGGGTCATCCAAAACAACCGTTTGCGTTGAAGGGAGGCACAAATCCTGCACTGCTCTCACTTTGCATACGGGTGTTCTATCTAAAACGTTTGCGATCAAGAGCTGCAGAAATCCTGCTCGGCACATTTTCTCTTGGCTTCCTGGGGAAGCTGTCGGTTTGCATACGGGTGTTCTAACTAAAACGTTTGCGATGAGTGTTTTATATTTAAAAAGCGAATTAAACTGCGGCTTCGGCGCCATTAATAGAGAGGATGCGAGCAAGGCGGGCGACCATGGAAGTCAAAGGGCTCACTTCCCAGTGAGCCTGCGCAGTGTACAGCTCGCACGCTTCCCGGTGAGCCTGCGCACTCAAGGACAGCTTGCACGCCTATCGGTCAGCCTGCGCACCGGACGGCTGTCACGCCCAAGATGCGACCCTATCCTAAAGGAACACGAAGGTCCCACCAAGGATAGAAGCGCATCTTGAAGACGCTTTTGCAAGGTGGATATCATTACATCAACATTACATAATATTTGGGGATACATACAAGGCATACAAATGCCGCAAGAATAAATCAATACCTCATACATAAGATCAACATCCGACTACGGATGAAACATAAACAGAAACTCAAACGACATCCACCCTGCTAGCCCAGGCTGCCGACCTGGAACCTATCCCCTGTTCGAAGAAGAAGCAGAAGAAGAACTCCAAAACAGGTAAACATCGCTCTCGCGTCATGATCATCGCACAACCTGTACCTGCAACTGGTGTTGTAGTAATCTGTGAGCCACGAGGACTCAGCAATCCCATTACCATGGGTGTCAAGACTAGCAAAGCTTAATGGGAAAGGAAAGGATAAGGTGGTGAGGTTGCAGCAGCGACTAAGCAAGTATGGTGGCTAACTTACGCACATAAGAGCGAGAAAAGAAGCAATGGAACGGTCGTGAAACTAGCAATGATCAAGAAGTGATCCTGAACTCCTACTTACGTCAAACATAACCCAGAAACCGTGTTCACTTCCTGGACTCCGCCGAGAAGCGACCATCACGGCTACACACGCGGTTGATGCGTTTTAATTAAGGTCAAGTGTCAAGTTCTCTACAACCGGATATTAACAAAATCCCATCTGCCACATAACCGCGGGCACGGCTTTCGAAAGATAAATACCCTGCAGGGGTGTCCCAACTTAGCCCATTATAAGCTCTCACGGTCAATGAAGGATATTCCTTCTCCCGGGAAGACCCGATCAGTCTCGGAATCCCGGTTACAAGACATTTCGACGATGGTAAAACAAGACCAGCAAGACCGCCCGATGCGCCGACATCCTGATAGGAGCTGCACATATCTCGTTCTCAGGGCAACACCGGATGAACACTACGTACAACTAAAACCAGCCCTCAAGTTTCCCCGAGGTGGCGCTGCAAGTGGCTCTGGTTCGGACCAACACTTAGACAAGCATTGGCCCAGGGGGGGTAAAATAAGATGACCCTCGAGAGAGCGACTCCCTAGGGAAAACAAATAGGCTAGGCAAATGGTAAAACCAAGGTTGGGCCTTGCTGGAAGAGTTTTATTCAAAGCGAACTGTCAAGGGGGTCCCATAAATCACCCAACCGTGTAAGGAACGCAAAATCCGGGAACATAACACCGGTATGTCGGAAACTAGGGCGGCAAGAGTGGAACAAAACACAAGGCATAAGGCCGAGCCTTCCACCCTTTACCAACTATATAGATGCATTAATTAAATAAGAGATATTGTGATATCCCAACATATCCATGTTCCAACATGGAACAAACTTCAACTTCACCTGCAACTAGCAACGCTATAAGAAGGGCTGAGCAAAAGCGGTAACATAGCCAAACAACGGTTTGCTAGGAAAGGATGGTTAGGGGCTGACATGGCAATATGGGAGGCAAGATATAGCAAGTGATAGGTAGCGCAGCATGGCAATAGAACGAACAACTAGCAAAGCAAAGATAGAAGTGATTTTGAGGGGTGGTCATCTTGCCTGAAATCCCGCTAGGAAGAAGAACGAGTCAATGAAGAAGATGAAGCCACGAAGACGAACGAATCCTCACGATCGCAACGACACAGGAACTATCGAGAAGAAGCACACAACAAGGTAAACACACCACACATGAACAAGGCATGATGCTCAAACAAGTATGATGCATGACATGGCTACATGAAGCTACTCCTAACAAGAGATGATGCATACAAGAACAACATATCAAAGCAAGTTTAAATGAGGCCGGAAACAACATATAACAATTCCGGTAAGTCCTCATATGCAAATTTCGAAATTGGTCCAGAACTGAACAAGCATTAAGTTGAAGTTGTTAAACAGCAAGTTAAAGAGCATCATGATGATCTACACGAAATTCTAGTCAAGTTACATATAAAGTTCATTAGATTCGGAGCTACGGCCTAGAAGATATGAGCAAAATAAGTTAAACATGGCATTGATGCAAAATGCATACAATCATCAAGAAAACACCTCAAAACAAGGATGCAACATGATAATATGAGACTACATGCAAAACTACGCAAGTTTCATATAGAGCATGCTCAAAACGGAGCTACGGTGCAACACATACACTCCAAACATGTCATAGCAACAATCTGTCCAAAACAGCAACTAGGCAACTTGCAAGCATCAAAACAATATGCTACAACACCTTAACATGAAAACAAAAGGCATGGGCATGATATACAGGTAAAGCACAGCAAAACATGAACACTGAGCTATCTCCAGAAATCACTAGAACATGCTCAAAAGGACATGGCAAGATTGCAAATAATAACAGGTTCACAGACGGTAGAAATTACTGGACATGACAGAAACAGCATCAGGTAGCAATGTTCAGAGCACGAAACCAACATGCTACAGGAACTTAACATGGCAAAACAAGGCATGGCATGAATCTAATAAATGCATATAACAAATGTCCCTCACTGACCATAAGCCAAAAGGGACGAGAAGATATGATGGCAACCAAGTAAACATAGCAAGTTTCGTTATCAGGTTCCAGACTTGGCAGAAAACAGAGCATGGCAGAAACAATAATATGAAGGCATGTTGGTGAGCTTGATGCACTCATCACAAATCAATGCATGACAAAACAAGCATACCTAAAGCAAGATGGCATGTTTATGAAGCTATACATGGCAAGAGCAAATACATAGCATGTATTAAACAACTACAACAACCTTGGCAAAATTGAATAACACGTAAACAATCTGCCAGGAACATTTTATAGCAAAAGTAGAGCAAGATTGAGTCATGCTATGGCACTCCATAAATGCAAACAAGGGCAGTAATGGATCAATTACAACAATATCTACAAAACATCCTTACTGAACAACTCCAAAATATGCATGGATCTCTCTGTACCATCAAGTTTACATGGCAACAAAATAACAGCAGACAAAGACTTGGAGAAATCACTAAGTCCCTGAAATCAGAAACATTACGGGGCCTAGTTTGCATGCTTGTGCTAGTCACCACAGAGATCACAAAAATACATGGCATACACCCCTGGAAATATGGCATGTCATACAACAAAACACATGTAGAGCTCATACTCATAAGATGCACAGATTAAATGATACAAAAATAACAAATCACCAAGTTCTGATAAGAACCAGCAGATAACAGCAACTAGCACTCTTGCAACGATGATTAGGACATCAAGATGGACTCAAATGAATATGGTTCAATGGAACAAAATGAAGAGCATTACGAGACGAACAATTTGACATATTACACGCGCGAAGCGGAGCAGCATGCATGGAGTTATGAGGCTATGAACAGGGGCATGTGCTGTAATATAAAATGACTTGGAGAAAACGAGGGGGAGGGGAAAAGTCAACGCACGAGGGGATCTCACTGGGTCTGGATCGGGCTTGCACGGGGACGCCGGAGTACGGGGCAGCGGTGGCTGGAGTGGAGGGCAAGCCCGGCGGCGGGGCACGGCGCGAGGCGGCGGAGGAGGCCGCGGCGGCGGAGGGAGGAGCGGGCGCGCGGGGCCGGCGAAGGGCGCGGCGGCGCTGGAGGCGGCGGCGGCCATGGCGCGAGGAGGCGGCGGGGAGCTCGGCCACGGGCGGCGGCGGCGACTCGGGCCCGCGCGGGCCCCGGATGGGCTCCGCGAGCCGCGGCGGTGAGAGGAGAGAGTGAGGACCGGCGGGGCTGACGTGGCGCCTCCAGATTGGCCGGGAGCGGCGGTGCGGACATGTCCGGCGGCGGGGATTTTTGTCCGGTGGTGCGAGGAGGAAGATGTTAGGGTTTCATCCGCGAATTTCGGGGGAGGCACAAATTTATAGGTAGAGGGAGCTAGGAGAGTCCAAACGGGGTGCGGTTTTCGCCCACGTGATCGTGATCGAACGACCGAGAGCATGGCGGAGACTTAGAGGGGTTTTGGGGCTGTTTGAAGGGGGGTTTTTGCTGCAACACCCAAACGGACTTTGCGGATGCCCGGTTAACCGTTGGAGTACCAAACGACCTACAAACGGAACGAAACTTGACCGGTGGTCTACCGGTGGTATACCAAGGCCACTTGACAAGACTCGGTCCATTCCGAGAACGTTTGACACCCGCTCACGAAAAGAAACAAGAGGGGGGCGCCGGAGGAGGTGGGAGTGCCGGATTGCAAAACGGACAACAGGGAAAATGCTCGGATGCATGAGACGAACACGTATGCAAATGCGATGCACATGATGACAAGATATGAAATGCAGATGATGACATGGCAAAATGCAACACGCAAGCAAATGACAAGGCAAGGACGGCAAATAACTGGCAGACACCTGGCGCAACGGATCCGGGGCGTTACAACGGCGCTCGCACGCCTCCCGTTCAGTCAAGGTCAAGCAGCTATCCGCACGGCACCTCCTACAACCATTAAAACCAAGACACGTGGCGTCACGTGAATGGTTAACAGAATTTTGGATTTACTAGAATTTAAAAACCAGGCATCTCAATGTTTTGCCGGCAATCAACGGTGCCCTCGTGTTTGAAATTCATTCCCATTTCTTGCATGGGACCTAAACATGCACCCAAGGACACATATTTGATTTTTCAACCAATTTATATGCACTTGAGCATGTGCATGTAGTTCAAATTTGAATTATGCACATAAATGCATTGAAAACTCAGTTAATGCATAAAAATGTCCAATCGAACCCCGAAAAATCACAAAAATTCACACAACACTCCAGTTGTTCTATGTTGACACGAGAAAAAAATTGAAAGGAATAAGAGGCAATGGATATCGTTTCGTCCCCAAAGGTAGGACGTTTCCCTACCGAAAACCATCATGCTTGTTGTGAGAAGCTCCAGTTTGGGAGAAGCATATACCCAAACCTGCCCCAAATGGGACAAAATTTGTACCACGGCATGTTGATGCCGCTCCATGATAGCATGCCAAGTTTCATGAATTTCAGACGAGTTTTGGATTTACTAGAATTTAAAAACCAGGCATCTCAATGTTTTGCCGGCAATCAACGGTGCCCCGGTGTTTGAAATTCATTCCCATTTCTTGCATGGGACCTAAGCATGCACCCAAGGACACAGATTTGATTTTTCAACCAATTTATATGCACTGGAGCATGTGCATGTAGTTCAAATTTGAATTATGCACATATAGTGCATCGAAAACTCAGTTAATACATAAAAATGTCCAAACGAACCCCAAAAAATCACAAAAATTCACACAACACTCCTGTTGTTCTATGTTGACACGAGAAAAAAATTGAAAGCAATAAGAGGCAATGGATATCATTTTGTCCCCACAGGTGGGACGTTTCCCTACCGAAAACCATCATGCTTGTTGTGAGAAGCGCCGGTTTGTGAGAAGCATATACCCAAACCTGTCCCAAATGGGACAAAATTTGTACCACGGCATGTTGATGCCGCTCCATGATAGCATGCCAAGTTTCATGAATTTCAGACGAGTTTTGGATTTACTAGAATTTAAAAACCAGGCATCTCAATGTTTTGCGAGCAATCAACGGTGCCCCGGTGTTTGAAATTCATTCCCATTACTTGCATGGGACCTAAGCATGCACCCAAGGACACATATTTGATTTTTCAACCAATTTATATGCACTGGAGCATGTGCATGTAGTTCAAATTTGAATTATGCACATAAAATCCATTGAAAACTCAGTTAATGCATAAAAATGTCCAACCGAACCCCGAAAAATCACAAAAATTCATACAACACTCCTGTTGTTCTATGTTGACACGAGAAAAAAATTTGAAAGCAATAAGAGGCAATGGATATTGTTTCGTCCCCAAAGGTGGGACGTTTCCCTACCGAAAACCATCATGCTTGTTGTGAGAAGCTCCGGTTTGTGAGAAGCATATACCCAAACCTGCCCCAAATGGGACAAAATTTGTACCACGGCATGTTCATGCCGCTCCATGATAGCATGCCAAGTTTCATGAATTTCAAATGAGTTTTGGATTGACTAGAATTTAAAAACCAGGCATCTCAATGTTTTGCCGGCAATCAGCGGTGCCCCGGTGTTTGAAATTCATTCCCATTTCTTGCATGGGACCTAAGCATGCACCCAAGGACACATATTTGATTTTTCAACCAATTTTTATGCACTGGAGCAAATGCATGTAGTTCAAATTTGGATTACAACAACGACAAAGCCTTTAGTCACAAACAAGTTGGGGTAGGCTAGAGGTTAAACCCATAAGATCTCGCAACCAACTCATGGCTCTGGCACATGGATAGCAAGCTTCCATGCACCCCTATCCATAGCTAGCTCTTGGGTGATACTCCAATCCTTCAGGTCTCTCTTAACGGACTCCTCCCATGTCAAATTCGGTCTACCCCGCCCTCTCTTGACATTCTCCGCACGCTTTAGCCGTCCGCTATGCACTGGAGCTTCTGGAGGCCTGTGCTGAATATGCCCAAACCATCTCAGACGATGTTGGACAAGCTTCTCTTCAATCGGTGCTACCCCAACTTTCCCATTTTTTGCATGGGACCTAAGCATGCACCCAAGGACACAGATTTGATTTTTCAACCAATTTATATGCACTCGAGCATGTGCATGTAGTTCAAATTTGAATTATGCACATAAAATGCATTGAAAACTCAGTTAATGCATAAATATGTCCAACCGAGCCCCAAAAAATCACAAAAATTCACACAACACTCCTGTTGTTCTATGTTGACACGAGAAAAAAAAATTGAAAGCAATAAGAGGCAATGGATATCGTTTCGTCCCCAAAGGTGGGACGTTCCCTATCGAAAACCATCATGCTTGTTGTGAGAAGCATATACCAAAACCTGCCCCAATTGGGACAAAATTTGTACCACGGCATGTTGCTGCCACTCCATGATAGCATGCCAAGTTTCATGAATTTCAGACGAGTTTTGGATTTATTAGAATTTAAAAACGAGGCATCTCAATGTTTTGCCAGCAATCAACGGTGCCCCGGTGTTTGAAATTCATTCCCATTTCTGGCATGGGACCTAAGCATGCACCCAGGGACACAGATTTGATTTTTCAACCAATTTATGTGCACTGGAGCATGTGCATGTAGCTCAAATTTGAATTATGCACATAAAAATGCATTGAAAACTCAGTTAATGCATAAAAATGTCCAACCGAACCCCGAAAAATCACAAAAATTCACACAACACTCGTGTTGTTCTATGTTGACACGAGAAAAAAAATTTGAAACCAATAAGAGGCAATGGATATCGTTTCGTCCCCAAAGGTGGGACGTTCCCTACCGAAAACCATCATGCTTGTTGTGAGAAGCTCCGGTTTGAGAGAAGCATATACCAAAATATGCCCCAAATGGGACAAAATTTGTACCACGGCATGTTAATGCCACTCCATGATAGCATGCCAAGTTTCATGAATTTCAGACGAGTTTTGGATTTACTAGAATTCAAAACCAGGCATCTCAATGTTTTGCCGGCAATCAACGGTGCCCCGGTGTTTGAAATTCATTCCCATTTCTTGCATGGGACCTAAGCATGTACCCAGGGACACAGATTTAATTTTTCAACCAATTTATGTGCACTGGAGCATGTGCATGTAGTTCAAATTTGAATTATGGAAATAAAAATGCATTGAAAACTCAGTTAATGCATAAAAATGTCCAAACGAACCTCGAAAAATAACAAAAATTCATACAACACTCCTGTTGTTCTATGTTGACACAAGAAAAAAAATTGAAAGCAATAAGAGGCAATGGATATCGTTTTGTCCCCAAAGGTGGGACGTTCCCTACCGAAAACCATCATGTTTGTTGTGAGAAGCTCCGGTTTGTGAGAAGCATATACCCAAACCTGCCGCAAATGGGACAAAATTTGTACCACGGCATGTTGATGCCGCTCCATGATAGCATGCCTAATTTCATGAATTTCAGACGAGTTTCGGATTTACTAGAATTTTAAAACCAGGCATCTGAATGTTTTGCCGGCAATCAACGGTGCCCCGGCGTTTGAAATTCATTCCCATTTCTTGCATGGGACCTAAGCATGCACCCAAGGACACAGATTTGTTTTTTCAACCAAATTATATGCACCGGAGCATGTGCATGTATTTCAAATTTGAATTATGCACATAAAATGCATTGAAAACTCAGTTAATGCATAAAAATGTCCAACCGAACCCCAAAAAATCACAAAATTTCACACAACACTCGTGTTGTTCTATGCTGACACGAGAAAAAAAATCGAAAGCAATAAGAGGCGATGGATATCGTTTCGTCCCCAAAGGTGGGGCGTTCCCTACCGAAAACCATCATGCTTGTTGTGAGAAGCTCCGGTTTGTGAGAAGCATACACCCAAACCTGCCCCAAATGGGACAAAATTTGTACCACGACATGTTGATGCCGCTCCATGATAGCATGCCAAGTTTCATGAATTTCAGATGAGTTTTGGATTTACTAGAATTTAAAAACCAGGCATCTCAATGTTTTAGCGGCAATCAACGGTGCCCTGGTGTTTGAAATTCATTCCCATTTCTTGCATGGGACCTAAGCATGCACCCAAGGACACAGATTTGATTTTTCAACCAATTCATATGCACTGGAGCATGTGCATGTAGTTCAAATTTTAATTGTTCACCTGAAATGGCTAGAAAACCAATTTAATGTATAAAATGTTCAAACGAACCCTGTATAATTCCAATTCTTTTACGACACACATATAGTTGCATGTTCACTCCAGATAAAAGGTCTAGCAATTCAAACACCGTCCATTGCCACTGTGGCCCCATTATGTAATTCAAATCAAGATGAAAAATCAAGTAGATCGCACACAGTTTATTATCAGCAACCGTGTGAGATGTAGTACAAAATATCTTGGTGCACCGTCGGTGTATAGTACGCCTATGGCTTACGCGAGAAGGTGCCTCTGCTACAGTCCACAGCCGGCGTCTCAAGCACACTAGCTCGCTCCCCAAATATCATTTCACTGTTCAATCGTCGCCGGTGAAAGATGGGCATGTGGACCCGCGTCGTGAGGGCAACTTCGGTGGCCCACTCCGGCGAAAGCGCGGCTGCAGCCGCCATGCGCGTGCTAACAAGGTGCATGAGCACGGCCGAAATTTGCGACCGGGCGGCAAAGGCAGCCCAAACGGCTGCTGTTGCTTCTTAGGTGGCGGCAACAACATCTGCCTCGAGGATAGCAACTTGCGAGAGCGGCACAACAGCTGTCCGTTCCGCAGTGGCGGCCTTAGCCCTGATGGAGGCCGCCCACGACCATGTCGGGGCCGCCCACGCCCAGCTCCTGGCGGTCACCACACAAGTCGAACGAAGCTTCTCCGACAATGGTCGGCAACCCACGTCCGAAGAGCTGGCAATTGCCAAGAGCGTTCGAGCAGCCGTCCCTTCCTCCGCCGCATACCTTGCGACGACGGAGCCCGTCCAAGCCCAGATCGCGTCCGCTCACGCCCAGCTCGTGGCGGCCTTTTCCAAAGAGATGGCGGACACGGATGGCGAGATGCTTGCCGAGTATGGTGCGATGGATGCCATGGAGCCCCTTCCCAGGAGACCGTCGGGCGCGAGCTGGACATGGAGGCGGCGGCGGAGATCGACGAGCACCAGCCGTAGTAGTACTCTTTGTTTTGTTTAATTAAGAGCGCCGGTCTTTAATTTTTTAGATAATGTTTAGGTCACCTAGCTCTGTTTAATTGCTAAACTTGCTCGATTAAGAAGTGTGGGTGTGCTGTAGTCTCCTTTGTGTACCCAAATTATGCAATGACGTGGATGACCACTGCAACCATGGAAATTCGAACCAAAACTTTTGACGTTCAAACTCATCACACACGGGTTAAGCTATCTGAATCATTTGTGATGTCCACATATCGTACACAGTTCTAAATAAGGGACCGTGTCTGGTGACACTTTGCGCGCCAGTTTTTTGGCTGAAGCGATTCCAAATTTTTGGCTTCCGCGGGAATATCTACCTCCCCGCCCCCTCCCCCTTACCAAAAGCCACATTTCCCCTCTTTCCGCCTTCCTTTCCAAGTTGAAACCTTCACTCCTTGCTTGCAACGCCGCCGCCTCCTCGCCGGCAACCCTCCTTCACGTTGCTCGGCCTCCTCTATCCAGGAAGGTAATCCACACCCGACCCCCATCCTCCTCCTCCTTGCACATCCCACATGCCCCGACCGCTGGGGCGAGTGCGACACCTTCCACCCAAATCACCGACCCCTCCACCAAATAAGCGCCGGCCTAAGCCATGGTGCACGCAGTATAGCCAGGACCTCAAGGAGCATTTAGCAGCGGAGAAGCAAATCGCGGCCGCACGCGCGGATGAGGTCGCGATAGCTGCCATTCATGCCGACCCCCAGATCTTGAAGGAGCACCTTGCCAATTTCTAGCTACGCCGGTTAAGCATGCTCGGTTTACCCGTTGCGTGTGCTGCTCCTGCCTTTCCTTCACAAATTCCAGTGAATTGTGCTATCTAATTTCACCATGCAATCTGTTGCTCTAGTGTATATGTTCTATATGTCGTGCAGTGTGGTGCTCACTTATTAACTGTTTTGTTCATTAGTTGTCGTCTTCAGTTAACTGTTTGGTTCAATTCTGCAAATGTGATGTTCAATTCTTCAGGCTGCAATTTTGTATTGTCTTCGATGTGAGAAATAAATCGAATTTATCTTTACAAAATTGTGGGTGCATTCTGTTATTGTACACCATGTGAGGACTAAATTGAATTTGGCTGTAGTAAATACATGAGAAACAAATACAATTGCTACAATTGGCTGTAGTTAACTGTTTGGTTAACTCTCTGATCTTCTATTAGGAGTATGTTATATTGTGCAATGTGGTGCTCAGTTAATGTTTGGTTCATTTGTTGTGCTGTTTAGTTAACTGCTTGGTTCAATTCTGCAATGCCATGTCCAATTGTCGTGGGTAGAATTTTGTACTGTTGTGCATGTGAGGAATAAATCGAATTTTGCTGCACTTAATACATGAGAAACATATACAAGTGCTATATTTCCTAGTTCTTAATCATGCTTGGTTTGGGTAAATGGGTTTCTCGTGTGGCTTCAATTAATCTGATGAATCTGCAATGTGCTTATTTTTCATAAACATATTTTACTGATAACATGCGAAGCCTTACTTAACCTGATGACTAACTACCTTATATGTGTTGCAGGGAAACAATGGGAAGCACTGAGGTTTACAATCGAGGTTAGCACGTGCATGGTCCGTTGTCTAATAGCACATTATTGTGCAATTGCAGGAACCATTCTAATATTTTGGTTTTTAACAATTTGGTCTTGCATATGTATGTCCTGCTGTCCGAGGTTTTGACCCACTGTTCGACCCTTTTTGCATCTGGGGAAATGAGTTGTCCATGAATATCAATCAAATCAAGAAACTCAGAAAGATTGTTAGGATAAAGAAATTAGCGACAAAAAACAACAAGATCTTTGTCTGCACAATGAAGAAGACATCAGTTCACTACAAGATGGTACTAACTATTATACCTTGCCTTTTTTTATTCCTTTGCCCCATTTCCAATATAGAGAAGATATTTATGCACATCCTTGTTTTCAGGCCTTTCCAAAGCAGTTCACTGATGATTACCTCTCAAACCACCTCTATGGTCAGGAGGCGAGGAAGGTTTTCATACAACACCCACGATTCAATATTGAAGTGTTCCTAAAGAGGACGAAGGACGGACGGTCAATCATCCACAGGCACTGGCCTAAAGTTGCAAAGACCTTCAACATGAATGAAGGCTCAATATTCGCCTTCCGCTTCAGTAGTTTTCCACCTCTATATACCTTCTATGATGCTAATTTTGAAAGGTTCTACATGTTGCATGTGGAACTTGTTGCTGGTGCAGTTGTGCAATGGGGTAGCTGAGTGCTGAAGCTATATCATGTTGTACTCTGATGTATTTCAATTATGAAATTCTGCTTCCTTAATATGGAAATGAAATATATTGTGTGCTTAATATGAAATTTCAATTAGATTAATAAATAGATTATGAATAATCAGATAAGTAGCATGCTAATGGCGAATTAGCCTCCTAATTGTGTTTTGCTATTGCAAACGGTTGTTGAAAAAATACCGTGGGCGATGACCTCAGGCAACGCACACAGTTTCTAGGAATAAACTATGTTGGATCAATGAACAATCACACACGACTTTCTCTTGAAAACTGTTTGCGTTAAGCCACCTTGCGCAAATGTTTACCACATAAAAACTGTGTGTGATGGACAGCCTTTGCCACACAGTTTCTTCTACGGACCGTGTGTGAAACATTCAATAACGCAAACAATTTAACGGGAAAAATTGTGTGTGATGTACCTGTGAACGGAAACGTTTTCCTTGGAGTGACTGTGTGGGATGTGCATACGAACGTAAACGTTTAGCGGGGACTGACTGTGTGGGATGTACTTGCGACCGGAAACAATTTCGCCGTATAATTGTATTTTTTTAGCTCTACTGTATGTATTTCTGTATTTGAGTGTTCGCTGGTCGCACACGACCTCATTCCGAACGTGTGTGCTAGGAGGGCATATCCCCGACAGTTTCTGGGTCGTGTGGGAAGGACCCCCTATCGCCCACACTCACTTGGCGACGGTTCCAAATGCCGTCGCGGAAAGGGGTAAAAAACTGTTTGTTTAGGACCGACGTGCACCAGTGATTAGAGGAAGGAAAAGGTCCCATGTAATCAAATCCCCAAACATCAAATGGTTCAACAGCAAGTGAATAATTCATAGCATTTCTTGACGCTTACCGATATTACCTATCCTTTGACATTCATCACAAGATGAGACAAACTTACGGGCATCTTTGAAGAGAGTAGGCCAATAAAATCTAGATTGCAATACCTTGTGAGCAGTTCTATCTCCAGCATGATGCCCTCCATAAGCCTCGGAGTGACATTTCCGTAGGATTTGTCCCTGTTCATGCTCAGCTACACAATGTCTAATAATACCATCTACTCCTTTATAAAGATGCGGGTCATCCCAAAAGTAATGTCTTAAATCATAGAAGATTTTTTTCTTTTGTTGGTATGTAAAGCTAGGTGGTAAATATTTAGCAACAATGTAATTAGCAGTCAGCATACCAAGGAGTACTATTAGCAACATTTATCGCAGCTAACTGCTCATCAGGAAGACTATCATCAATAGGTAGTGGGTCATCAAGCACATTTTCAAGCCTAGACAAGTTATCAGCTACTGGGTTCTCAGCTCCTTTTCTATCAATGATATGTAAATCAAATTCTTGTAACAAGAGAACCCAACGAATAAGTCTAGGTTTAGCATCTTTCTTTTCCATAAGATATTTAATAGCAGCATGGTCTGTGTGAACAGTTACTTTGGAATCAACAATATAAGGTCTAAATTTATCACAAGCAAATACCACTGCTAAGAATTCTTTTTCAGTAGTAGCATAATTTCTTTGAGCATTGTCTAAAGTTTTACTAGCATAATGAATAACATTCAGTTTCTTATCAACTCTTTGTCCTAGAACAGCACCAAAAGCATAATAACTAGCATCACACATAATTTCAAAAGTCAAATTTCAATCAGGTGGTTGAACAATAGGTGCAGAAATTAAGGCTTTCTTGAGTGTTTCAAAGGCTTCAAGACAATCATCATCAAAAACAAAAGGAATATCCTTTTGCAAAAGATTAGTAAGAGGCCAAGAAATTTTAGAAAAGTCTTTGATAAATCTCCTATAGAAACCAGCATGACCTAGGAAACTACGAATACCTTTGATGTCCTTAGGACATGGCATTTTCTCAATTGCATCAACCTTAGCTTGGTCCACTTCAATACCTCTTTCAGAAATTTTATGACCCAAGACAATGCCTTCTTTAACCATAAAGTGGCACTTCTCCCAATTCAAGACAAGATTTGTTTGTTCACATCTCTGCAAAACTCGATCAAGATTGGTTAAACAATCATCAAAAGACTTCCCATAAACAGAGAAGTCATCCATGAAAACCTCAACAATCTTTTCACAAAAATTAGAGAATATAGCCATCATGCATCTTTGAAAGGTAGGAGGTGCATTACATAAACCAAAAGGCATACGTCTATAAGCATAGGTTACAAAAGGACAAGTAAAAGTAGTATTTTCTTGATCAGGTTGAGATACAAGTATTTGTGAAAAGCCTGAATATCCATCAAGGAAGCAAAAGTGTGTGTGCTTAGATAATATTTCAAGCATTTGATCAATAAAAGGCAAAGGGTGATGATCTTTTCTAGTTGCTTTGTTTAATTTTCTAAAATCAATTACCATTTGTAGCCTGTAACAATTCTTTGTGGAATAAGTTCATTCTTATCATTAGGAACAACGGTAATACCTCCTTTCTTAGGGACACAATGAACAAGACTTACCCATCTACTATCATCTATGGGATAGATTATACCTGCTTCCAGAAGTTTTAGTATTTCCGTTCTTACCACCTCTTTCATCTTCGGATTTAGCCGACACTGGTGATCAACAATGGGTTTAGCATCAGGTTCCATATTAATTTTGTGCTGACATAGAGTGGGACTAATTGTTGGGAATCGTAGCATAATTTTAAAATTTTCCTACGCTCACCAAGATCTATCTATGGAGTATACTAGCAACGAGGGGAAAGGAGTGCATCTACATACCCTTGTAGATCGCGAGCGGAAGCGTTCCAATGAACGTGGATGACGAAGTCGTACTCGCCGTGATTCAAATCACCGATGACCGAGTGCCGAACGGACGGCACCTCCGCGTTCAACACACGTACGGTGCAGCGACGTCTCCTCCTTCTTGATCCAGCAAGGGGGGAGGAGAGGTTGATGGAGATCCAGCAGCACGACGGCGTGGTGGTGGATGTAGCGGGTCTCGGCAGGGCTTCGCCGAGCTTCTGCGAGAGGGAGAGGTGTAGCAGGGGAGGAGGGAGGCGCCCAAGGCTGTAATACTACTGCCCTCCTTCCCCCCCCCCTTATATAGGCCCCCTGGGAGGGGGGGCGCCGGCCAGAACCCATCTGGATGGGGGGGCGGCCAGGGGGGTAACTTACCCCCCAAGTCAAGTGGGGCGCCCCCCCACCCTAGGGTTTCCAACCCTAGGCGCAGGGGGGCGGCCCATGGGGGGCGCCCCAGCCCACTATGGGCTGGTTCCCTTCCCACTTCAGCCCATGGGGCCCTCCGGGACAGGTGGCCCCACCCCGGACCCCCGGGACCCTTTCGGTGGTCCCGGTACAATACCGATAACCCCCGAAACTTTCCCGGTGGCCGAAACTGGACTTCCTATATATAATTCTTCACCTCCGGACCATTCCGGAACTCCTCGTGACGTCCGGGATCTCATCCGGGACTCCGAACAACTTTCGGGTTTCCGCATACTCATATCTCTACAACCCTAGCGTCACCGAACCTTAAGTGTGTAGACCCTACGGGTTCGGGAGACATGCAGACATGACCGAGACGCCTCTCCGGTCAATAACCAACAGCGGGATCTGGATACCCATGTTGGCTCCCACATGTTCCACGATGATCTCATCGGATGAACCACGATGTCGAGGATTCAATCAATCCCGTATACAATTCCCTTTGTCAATCGGTATGTTACTTGCCCGAGATTCGATCGTCGGTATCCCAATACCTTGTTCAATCTCGTTACCGGCAAGTCTCTTTACTCGTACCGCAATGCATGATCACGTGACTAACGCCTTAGTCACATTGAGCTCATTATGATGATGCATTACCGAGTGGGCCCAGAGATACCTCTCCGTCACACGGAGTGACAAATCCCAGTCTCGATCCGTGCCAACCCAACAGACACTTTCGGAGATACCCGTAGTGCACCTTTATAGTCACCCAGTTACGTTGTGACGTTTGGCACACCCAAAGTACTCCTACGGTATCCGGCAGTTGCACGATCTCATGGTCTACGGAATAGATACCTGACATTGGAAAAGCTCTAGCAAACGAAACTACACGATCTTTTATGCTATGCTTAGGATTGGGTCTTGTCCATCACATCATTCTCCTAATGATGTGACCCCGTTATCAATGACATCCAATGTCCATAGTCAGGAAACCATGACTATCTGTTGATCAACGAGCTAGTCAACTAGAGGCTTACTAGGGACACGTTGTGGTCTATGTATTCACACATGTATTATGATTTCCGGATAACACAATTATAGCATGAACAATAGACAATTATCATGAACAAAGAAATATAATAATAACCATTTATTATTGCCTCTAGGGCATATTTCCAACAGTCTCCCACTTGCACTAGAGTCAATAATCTAGTTACATTGTGATGAATCGAACACCCATTGCATCCTGGTGTTGATCATGTTTTGCCCTAGGGAGAGGTTTAGTCAACGGATCTGCTACATTCAGGTCTGTATGTACTTTACAAATATCTATGTCTCCATTTTGAACACTTTCACGAATGGAGTTGAAGCGACGCTTGATATGCCTGGTCTTCCTGTGAAATCTGGGCTCCTTCGCAAGGGCAATAGCTCCAGTGTTGTCACAGAAGAGAGTCATCGGGCCCGACGCATTGGGAATCACCCCTAGGTCGGTAATGAACTCCTTCATCCAGACTGCTTCCTGTGCTGCCTCCGAGGCTGCCATGTACTCCGCTTCACATGTAGATCCCGCCACGACGCTTTGCTTGCAACTGCACCAGCTTACTGCTCCTCCATTCAAAATATACACGTATCCGGTTTGTGACTTCGAGTCATCCAGATCTGTGTCGAAGCTAGCGTCGACGTAACCCTTTACGATGAGCTCTTCGTCACCTCCATAAACGAGAAACATATCCTTAGTCCTCTTCAGGTACTTCAGGATATTCTTGACCGCTGTCCAGTGTTCCATGCCGGGATTACTTTGGTACCTTCCTACCAAACTTACGGCAAGGTTTACATCAGGTCTGGTACACAACATGGCATACATAATAGACCCTATGGCCGAGGCATAGGGGATGACACTCATCTTTTCTCTATCTTCTGCCATGGTCGGGCATTGAGCCGTGCTCAATTGCACACCTTGCAATACAGGCAAGAACCCCTTCTTGGACTGATCCATATTGAACTTCTTCAATATCTTGTCAAGGTATGTACTCTGTGAAAGACCAATGAGGCGTCTTGATCTATCTCTATAGATCTTGATGCCTAATATATAAGCAGCTTCTCCAAGGTCCTTCATTGAAAAACACTTATTCAAATAGGCCTTTATACTTTCCAAGAATTCTATATCATTTCCCATCAATAATATGTCATCCACATATAATAAGAGAAATGCTACAGAGCTCCCACTCACTTTCTTGTAAACACAGGCTTCTCCATAAGTCTGTGTAAACCCAAACGCTTTGATCATCTCATCAAAGCGAATGTTCCAACTCCGAGATGCTTGCACCAGCCCATAGATTGAGCGCTGGAGCTTGCATACTTTGTTAGCATTCTTAGGATCGACAAAACCTTCCGGCTGCATCATATACAACTCTTCCTTAAGGAAGCCATTAAGGAATGCCGTTTTGACGTCCATCTGCCATATCTCATAATCATAGTATGCGGCAATTGCTAACATGATTCGGACGGACTTCAGCTTCGCTACGGGTGAGAAAGTCTCATCATAGTCAACCCCTTGAACTTGTCGATAACCCTTAGCGACAAGTCGAGCCTTATAGATGGTCACATTACCATCCGCGTCTGTCTTCTTCTTAAAGATCCATTTGTTTTCTGTGGCTCGCCGATCATCGGGCAAGTCAGTCAAAGTCCATACTTTGTTTTCATACATGGATCCTATCTCGGATTTCATGGCTTCTAGCCATTTGTCGGAATCCAGGCCCGCCATCGCTTCTTCATAGTTCGAAGGTTCACCGTTGTCTAACAACATGATTTCCAGGACAGGGTTGCCGTACCACTCTGGTGCGGAACGTGTCCTTGTGGACCTACGAAGTTCAGTAGTAACTTGATCCGAAGCTTCATGATCATCATCATTAACTTCCTCCCCAGTCGGTGTAGGCACCATAGGAACATTTTCCCGCGCTGCGCTACTTTCCGGTACGGAAGGGGTGACTATCACCTCATCAAGTTCCACTTTCCTCCCACTCAATTCTTTCGAGAGAAACTCCTTCTCTAGAAAGGACCCGTTCTTGGCAACGAATATCTTGCCTTCGGATCTGAGGTAGAAGGTATACCCAATAGTTTCCTTAGGGTATCCTATGAAGACGCATTTCTCCAACTTGGGTTCGAGCTTTTCAGGTTGAAGTTTCTTGACATAAGCATCGCATCCCTAAACTTTTAGAAACGACAGCTTAGGTTTCTTCCCAAACCATAATTCATACGGTGTCGTCTCAACGGATTTCGATGGAGCCCTATTTAAAGTGAATGCGGCAGTCTCTAAAGCATAGCCCCAAAATGAGAGCGGTAAATCGGTAAGAGACATCATAGATCGCACCATATCCAATAGAGTGCGATTACGACGTTCGGACACACCGTTTCTCTGAGGTGTTCCAGGCGGCGTGAGTTGTGAAACTATTCCACATTTCCTTAAGTGTGCACCAAATTCGTGACTTAAATATTCTCCACCACGATCTGATCGTAAGAATTTTATTCTCCTGTCACGTTGATTCTCAACCTCACTCTGAAATTCCTTGAACTTTTCAAAGGTTTCAGACTTGTGTTTCATTAGGTAGACATACCCATATCTACTTAAGTCATCAGTGAGAGTGAGAACATAACGATATCCTCCGCGAGCCTCAACACTCATTGGACCGCACACATCGGTATGTATGATTTCCAATAAGTTGGTTGCTCGCTCCATTGTTCCGGAGAACGGAGTCTTGGTCATCTTACCCATGAGGCATGGTTCGCACGTGTCAAATGATTTGTAATCAAGAGACTCCAAAAGTCCATCTGCATGGAGCTTCTTCATGCGCTTGACACCAATGTGACCAAGGCGGCAGTGCCACAAGTATGTGGGACTATCGTTATCAACTTTACATCTTTTGGTATTCACACTATGAATATGTGTAACATCACGTTCGAGATTCATCAAGAATAAACCATTAACCAGCGGGGCATGACCATAAAACATATCTCTCATATAAATAGAACAACCATTATTCTCGGATTTAAATGAGTAGCCATCTCGAATTAAACGAGATCCAGATACAATGTTCATGCTCAAAGCTGGCACTAAATAACAATTATTGAGGTTTAAAACTAATCCCGTAGGTAGATGCAGAGGTAGCGTGCCGACGGCGATCACATCGACCTTGGAACCATTCCCGACGCGCATCGTCACCTCGTCCTTCGCCAGTCTCCGTTTATTCCGTAGTTCCTGTTTTGAGTTACAAATATGAGCAACCGCACCGGTATCAAATACCCAGGAGCTACTACGAGTACTGGTAAGGTACACATCAAATACATGTATATCACATATACCTTTGGCGTTGCCGGCCTTCTTGTCCGCTAAGTATTTGGGGCAGTTCCGCTTCCAGTGACCACTTCCCTTGCAATAAAAGCCCTCAGTTTCAGGCTTGGGTCCATTCTTTGACTTCTTCCCAGTAACTGGCTTACCGGGCGCGGCAACTCCCTTGCCGTCCTTCTTGAAGTTCTTCTTACCCTTGCCCTTCTTGAACTTAGTGGTTTTATTCACCATCAACACTTGATGTTCTTTTCTGATCTCCACCTCCGCTGATTTCAGCATTGAATATACCTCGGGAATGGTCTTTTCCATCCCCTGCATATTGAAGTTCATCACAAAGCTCTTGTAGCTTGGTGGAAGCGACTGAAGGATTCTGTCAATGACCGCATCATCCGGGAGATTAACTCCCAGCTGAGACAAGCGGTTGTGCAACCCAGACATTCTGAGTATGTGCTCACTAACAGAACTATTCTCCTCCATTTTACAGCTGAAGAACTTGTCGGAGACTTCATATCTCTCGACCCGGGCATGAGCTTGGAAAACCATTTTCAGCTCCTCGAACATCTCATATGCTCCATGTTTCTCAAAACGCTTTTGGAGACCCGGTTCTAAGCTGTAAAGCATGCCGCACTGAACGAGGGAGTAATCATCAGCACGCTGCTGCCAAGCGTTCATAACGTCTTGGTTCTCTGGGATTGGTGCTTCACCTAGCGGTGCTTCTAAGACATAATCTTTCTTGGCTGCTATGAGGATGATCCTCAGGTTCCGGACCCAGTCCGTATAGTTGCTGCCATCATCTTTCAGCTTGGTTTTCTCTAGGAACGCGTTGAAATTGAGGACAACGTGGGCCATTTGATCTACAAGACATAGTGTAGAGATTTTAGACTAAGTTCATGATAATTAAGTTCATCTAATCAAATTACTCAATGAACTCCCACTCAGATAGACATCCCTCTAGTCATCTAAGTGAAAACATGATCCGAGTTTAACTGGGCCGTGTCCGATCATCACGTGAGACGGACTAGTCAAGATCGGTGAACATCTCCATGTTGATCGTATCTTCTATACGACTCATGCTCGACCTTTCGGTCCTCCGTGTTCCGAGGCCATGTCTGTACATGCTAGGCTCGTCAAGTCAACCTAAGTGTATTGCGTGTGTTCCGAGACCATGTCTGTACATGCTAGGCTCGTCAACACCCGTTGTATTCGAACGTTAGAATCTATCACACCCAATCATCACGTGGTGCTTCGAAACAACGAACCTTCGCAATGGTGCACAGTTAGGGGGAACACTTTTCTTGAAATTATCATAAGGGATCATCCTACTTACTACCGTCGTTCTAAGCAAATAAGATGCAAAAACATGATAAACATCACATGCAATCAAATAGTGACATGATATGGCCAATATCATTATGCTCCTTTGATCTCCATCTTCGGGGCACCATGATCATCTTCGTCACCGGCATGACACCATGATCTCCATCATCATGATCTCCATCATTGTGTCTTCATGAAGTCGTCACGCCAACGATTACTTCTACTTCTATGGCTAACGCGTTTAGCAACAAAGTAAAGTAATTTACATGGCGTTATTCAATGACACGCAGGTCATGCAAAATAATAAAGACAACTCCTATGGCTCCTGCCGGTTGTCATACTCATCGACATGCAAGTCGTGATTCCTATTATAAGAATATGATCAATCTCATACATCACATATATCATTCATCACATCTTCTGGCCATATCACATCACATAGCACATGCTGCAAAAACAAGTTAGACGTCCTCTAATTGTTGTTGCAAGTTTTTACGTGGTTTGTAGGTTTCTAGCAAGAATGTTTCTTACCTACGTATGACCACAACGTGATTTGCCAATTTCTATTTACCCTTCATAAGGACCCTTTTCATCGAATCCGTTCCGACTAAAGTAGGAGAGACAGACACCCGCTAGCCACCTTATGCAACTAGTGCATGTCAGTCGGTGGAACCTGTCTCACGTAAGCGTACGTGTAAGGTCGGTCCGGGCCGCTTCATCCTACAATACCGCCGAAACAAGACAAGACTAGTAGCGGCAAGAAGAATTGGCAACATCAATGCCCACAACTGCTTTGTGTTCTACTCGTGCATAGTAACTACGCATAGGCCTGGCTCATGATGCCACTGTTGGGAATCGTAGCATAATTTTAAAATTTTCCTACGCTCACCAAGATCTATCTATGGAGTATACTAGCAACGAGGGGAAAGGAGTGCATCTACATACCCTTGTAGATCGCGAGCGGAAGCGTTCCAATGAACGTGGATGACGGAGTCGTACTCGCCGTGATTCAAATCACCGATGACCGAGTGCCGAACGGACGGCACCTCCGCATTCAACACACGTCCGGTGCAGTAACGTCTCCTCCTTCTTGATCCAGCAAGGGGGAAGGAGAGGTTGATGGAGATCCAGCAGCACGACGACGTGGTGGTGGATGTAGCGGGTCTCGGCAGGGCTTCGCCGAGCTTCTGCGAGAGGGAGAGGTGTAGCAGGGGAGGAGGGAGGCGCCCAAGGCTGTAATACTACTGCCCTCCTCCCCCCCTTTATATAGGCCCCCTGGGAGGGGGGCGCCGGCCAGAACCCATCTGGATGGGGGGGCGGCGGCCAGGGGGGTAACTTACCCCCCAAGTCAAGTGGGGCGCCCCCCCACCCTAGGGTTTCCAACCCTAGGCGCACTGGGGAGGCCCATGGGGGGCGCCCCAGCCCACTATGGGCTGGTTCCCTTCCCACTTCAGCCCATGGGGCCCTCCGGGACAGGTGTCCCCACCCGGTGGACCCCCGGGACCCTTCCGGTGGTCCCGGTACAATACCGATAACCCCCGAAACTTTCCCGGTGGTCGAAACTGGACTTCCTATATATAATTCTTCACCTCCGTACCATTCTGGAACTCCTCGTGACGTCCGGGATCTCATCCGGGACTCCGAACAACTTTCGGGTTTCCGCATACTCATATCTCTACAACCCTAGCGTCACCGAACCTTAAGTGTGTAGACCCTGCGGGTTCGGGAGACATGCAGACATGACCGAGACGCCTCTCCGGTCAATAACCAACAGCGGGATCTGGATACCCATGTTGGCTCCCACATGTTCCACGGTGATCTCATCGGATGAACCACGATGTCGAGGATTCAATCAATCCCGTATACAGTTCCCTTTGTCAATCGGTATGTTACTTGCCCGAGATTCGATCGTCGGTATCCCAATACCTTGTTCAATCTCGTTACCGGCAAGTCTCTTTACTCGTACCGCAATGCATGATCATGTGACTAACGCCTTAGTCACATTGAGCTCATTATGATGATGCATTACCGAGTGGGCCCAGAGATACCTCTCCGTCACACGGAGTGACAAATCCCAGTCTCGATCCGTGCCAACCCAACAGACACTTTCGGAGATACCCGTAGTGCACCTTTATAGTCACCCAGTTACGTTGTGACGTTTGGCACACCCAAAGTACTCCTACGGTATCCGGCAGTTGCACGATCTCATGGTCTACGGAATAGATACCTGACATTGGAAAAGCTATAGCAAACGAAACTACACGATCTTTTATGCTATGCTTAGGATTGGGTCTTGTCCATCACATCATTCTCCTAATGATGTGACCCCGTTATCAATGACATCCAATGTCCATAGTCAGGAAACCATGACTATCTGTTGATCAACGAGCTAGTCAACTAGAGGCTTACTAGGGACACGTTGTGGTCTATGTATTCACACATGTATTACGATTTCCGGATAACACAATTATAGCATGAACAATAGACAATTATCATGAACAAAGAAATATAATAATAACCATTTATTATTGCCTCTAGGGCATATTTCCAACACTAATGCCCTTAAAATCATCAAGGGTATATCCAATAGCAGCCCGGTGCTTCCTTAGAACTTTCAATAATCTTTCTTCTTCATGTTCTGAAAGGTTAGCACTAATAATAACAGGATATATCTTATTTTCATCAAGATAAGCATATTTCAAAGTGTCTGGCAATTGTTTTAATTCAAACACAAGATCACCTTTAGGTGGAGGTAGACCTCCAAGAGTTTCAATAGGCAAATTGTGTTTAAGTAGAGGACGTTGTTCAAAGAAAATCTTATCTATTTCATTTCTTTCATGCATATATAAATCATTTTCATGGTCTAGCAAATATTGTTCTAAAGGATCAGTAGGTGGCACAGCAATAGTAGCAAGGCCAATTAATTCATCCTTACTAGGCAATTATTTTTCATGAAGATTTCTACTAAACTTGGAAAAATTAAACTCACGAGCCTCATCACCAAAGCTAACACCGACAATTTGTTTCTTACAATCTATCTTAGCATTAACTGTATTCAAGAAAGGTCTACCAAAGATAATGGGGCAAAAGTCATCTTGTGGTGAACCAAGAATAAGAAAATCAGTAGGGTATTTTATTTTCGCACACAAGACTTCAACATCTCTAACAATCCCAACTGGTGATATGGCGTCTCCATTAGCAAGTTTAATAGTAACATCTATTTCTTCTATCTCAGCAGGTGCTATGTCTTTCATAATTTCTTGATATAAAGAGTAAGGAATAGCAGTCACACTAGCACCCATATCACATAAACCATGATAACAGTGATCTCCTATTTTAACTGAAATAACAGGCATGCCAACAACAGGTCTATGTTTATCTTTTCTATCAGGTTTAGCAATTCTAGCAGCTTCTTCACAGAAGTAAATAACATGCCCATCCATATCTTCTTCCAAGAGATCTTTAACCATAGCAATGCTAGGTTCTACTTTAATTTGTTCATCAGATTTAGGTGTTTCAATATAGCTTTTGTTAACCACAGTTGAAACCTTAGCATGCTCCTTTATCCTAACAGGGAAAGGTGGTTTCTCAATATAAGCAGAAGGAACAACTGGATCAACATTATAAAGTATAGTTTCTTCTTTAACTTGTATTGGTTATTTAATTTCTTATTTAATAGGTGGATGATATTTAAACCACTTCTCTTTAGGGAGTTCAACATGAGTATCAAATGATTCACAAAAGGAGGCTACTATCTCAGAGTCAAGTCCATATTTAGGGCTAAACTTTTGGAAAGCATCGGTATCCATAAATTTTTTAACACAATCATACTTAAGCTTAATACCTGACTCTTTCCCTTCATCGAGTTCCCAATCTTCAGAGTTGCATTTAATTCTTTCCAAAAGATCCCACCAGAATTCAATAGTCTTCTTCATAAAAGAACCAGCACAAGAAGTATCAAGCATGGTTTGGTCATTACGAGAAAGCCGAGCATAAAAATTCTGGATAATAATTTCTCTTGAGAGCTCATGTTTGGGGCATGAATATAACATTGACTTAAGCCTCCCCCAAGCTAGAGCGATACTTTCTCCTTCACGAGGCCAAAAATTATACATATAATTCCGATCATGATGAACTAGATTCATAGGATAAAATTTCTGGTGGAACTCCAATTTCAAATGATTCCAATTCCAAGATCCAATATCATCGCACAGCCTATACCATGCCAATGCTTTTCCCTTCAAAGATAAAGGGAAAACCTTTTTCATAACTTGATCCCTGGGTAAACCTGCGAGCTTAAACAATCCACAAATTTGTTTTACATATATCAAGTGCATATCAGGATGTTCGGTTCCATCTCCTGCATAAGGATTAGCTAGCAGTTGTTCTATCATACCCGAAGGAATTTCATATTCAATATTTTCAGTAGGTGCAGCAGGTTGAGGGGTAGCTAATTGTGGTTCCGGACGAGGTGAAGATACCCCGACCAAACCCCTCAAAGGCTTGTTTTCCATAGTAACAAGTGACAATAAATTTCAGCACACTATATAAATGTTTCCTTACCAAATTCCACTTACCAAAGGCGCTTCAGTCCCCGGCAACGGCGCCAGAAAATAGCCTTGATGACCCACAAGTATAGGGGATCAATTGTAGCTCTTTTTGATAAGTAAGAGTGTCGAACCCAACAAGGAGCAGAAGGAAATGACAAGTAGTTTTCAGTAACGTAATGTCTCCAAGTGCTGAAATTGTAAGTAGCGAGTAGTTTGATAGCAAAATAATTTGTAACGAGCAAGTAACGATAATAGTAACAAGTAGGCAGCAAGGTAGCCCAATCCTTTTGAGGCAAATGACAGGCCAAAACGGTCTCTTAGGATAAACAAAGCATTCTTGAGGGTACACGGGTATTTCTTCTAGTCATTTTCATCATGTTGGTTCGATTTGTGTTCGCTACTTTGATAATTTGATATGTGGGTGGACCGGTGCTTAGGTGATTTTCTTACTTGAACAAACCTCCTACTTATGATTAACCCTCCCACAAGCATCCGCAACTACGAGAAAAGTATTAAGAATAAATTCTAACCATAGCATTAAACTTTAGGATCCAATCGGTCCCTTACGGAATAGCGCATAAACTGGGGTTTAAGTTTATGTCACTCTCGCAACCCACCATCTAATTGCTACTCCACAATACATTCCCTTAGGCCCAAATATGGTGAAGTGTCATGTAGTCGACGTTCACATGACACCACTAAGGGAATCACAACATACATACTATCAAAATATCGAACACATATCAAGTTCACATGATTACTTGCAACATGATTTCTCCCGTGACCTCAAGAACAAAAGTAACTACTCACAAATGATAAACATGTTCATGATAAGAGGGGTATTAAATAGCATAATGGATCTGAACATATAATCTTCCACCAAATAAATCATATAGTAATCAACTACAAGATGTAATCAACACTACTAGTCACCCACAGGCACCAATCTGTAGTTCTGGTAACCAGATTGAATACAAGAGATGGACTAGGGTTTGAGATGAGATGGTACTATTGAAGATGTTGATGAAGATTGCCCTCCCCAAGATGGGAGAGTTGTTGGTGATGATGATGACGATGATTTCCCCTCCGAGAGGGAAGTTCCCCCGGCGGAATCGCTCCGCCGGAGGGCAAAAGTGTTCCTGCCCAAGTTCCGCCTCGAGACGGCGGCGCTCCATCCCAAAAGACTTCTCCTTATTTTTTCTAGGTCAAAATGACTTATATACCAAAAATGGGCACCAGAGGTGGGCCGAGGAGGCCACAACCCACCAGGGCGCGCCTGGGGGGCCTGGCGCGCCCAGGTGGGTTATGCCCACCTAGTGGCCCCCTCTGGTGTTTATTGGCTCCAATATTTCTTAAATAATCCATAAAAAATCTCCGTGAAGTTTCAGCTTATTTGGAGTTTTGCAGAATAGGTGACCTGACGTAGCTTTTCCAGGTCCAGATTTCCAGCTGCTGGAATTCTCCCTCTTTGTGTGCACCTTGAAAATTATGAGAGAAAAGGCATTAGAATTACTCCAAAAAGCATTATTATGGATAAAAACATTATAAATAACAGTAAGAAAACATTATGAAAAATAGACGTATCAGTGATCCCATTCATCAAATGACAACACATGTCTGTGGACAAGAAACTTAACCATCTTTGATTAATGAGCTAGTCAAGTAGAGGCATACTAGGGACACTCTGTTTGTCTATGTATTCACACATGTACTAAGTTTCCGGTTAATACAATTCTAGCATGAATAATAAAAATTTATCATGATATAAGGAAATATAAATAACAACTTTATTATTGCCTCTAGGGCATATTTCCGTCATTTCGTTCATAATGGGCTGAATCAAGAATGATGAACTAACCATATTTACAAAAACAAAATAGGTCGAGTTCATACGAGCTTTTCCTCATCTCAATCATTTCATCATATATCATCATTATTGCCTTTCACTTGCACGACCGAACGATGTGGATAATAATAGTGCACGTCCATTGGACTAATCTGGAATCTGCAAACATTTGTTCAAAGGAGAAGACAAGGTAATATGGGCTCTTTGTTCGATCAACAATAATGCATATGAGAGCCACTCAACATTTTCATCGTGGTCTTCTCCTCTCAACCCGAAGAAAGGAAAAAGAATTTCAAAGAAACACACTGAAATGTTTTGGAGTTTTTGTTTTTCTGAGGAAATAAAAACAAGAATGAGAAAAACTATTTACACGGGAAAGCTCCCAACAAGCAAAAGAAGAACGAGCAATCTTTTTTGGGTTTTGTTTTAATACTACTACTAAATAAACATGGATAGTAAATTAAAAAGAAGCTACAACTAATTTTTTGAATTTTCTCAAAGTTTTTCAAACACACAAGAAGAAAGCGAGAAAAAGAAAATAACTAATCATGGATAATACAATGAAAAAGTACGTACACCAACAACTGGAATGAGTGTGTGAACATGAATGTAATGTCAGTGAGAAATACGTACTCCCCCAAGCTTAGGCTTTTGGCCTAAGTTGGTCTAAGCCCATGGATCAAAGTAGCCCTCTCCGGAGTGCTGAGGGGGGGTCCTGGGGGGCTCCACTGGTTAGTGAGCTCCTATGGCTCCCACTGATCAATAGACTCCTGATAAGGATCAGGTGATGGCTCTGGCTCAGGAATTGGGGATCGCATCCGCTCCCAGTATGCATAAATGTCCTCGGGCAGAATGAGGTATGTGCCTGAATGAATGTTGAACAAAGAAGGTGCAGGAAAAGTAATAATCCGACAAGTTTTCTGGCTAAATACCAGGTTAGATGAGTCTCTTATCCTTATCATCGCTAATAAAATCATGTGCTACCATGCTGTTGTAATCTAAGTATATAGTGGGTAGCAGCATCTCCTCTTCCTCCTCGTGCCTAATGGGTATCTTAAAGCATTTAGCAAGGCAGGAGGCATAGATACTCCAAAGATAGGACCCCTCGAATGGTTTAAACTCAACCGTCGAGCAACCATAGCGCCCAAACTGAAAGTTCTATCACGAAGTAAAGCATGGCGCAAAATAGCAAGGTCAGGAGCACTAAGGCCTCCACTCTCCCCGTGACCAATTAAACATCTCCCAGCAAATAATGAGTAATAGCATAAAACAATAAATGTAAACTAGCCACTCTCGCTTCCGACACCCTTCTCCTTTCCCCTACGGTAACTTCATAAATAAAATCTTCCACATCTCTAGGACGTGGTTCATCGACGTTGCCCTCGTAAGGTAATTTGCGAACCTCACAAAAGTCATAAAGCTTCATCTCCTTATGCTAATCATATAAATAAGATTCTACCGTGCGTGGTGATTTCCTAACATGAAAGTGAAAATTTTGCACAAAGGTATTAGTGAGTAGGAGGTATTGATCACACTTATCGTGGAGGAAGTCGGTGATGCCTGCATTCTCCGCCAAACAATAAAAATCATCATAAATTCCGGCAGCCCCCAAGAATGCATCACTTGGCCATTCACATGACCGAACATCCGTGCTGCGAGGAAGGTTATACTTGGGCTTCTTCTTCTCTTCATTTTCATTTTCCTTTGAACCCCGGCTTGAAGAGCCTCTCAACAACCTCCTCATCATTTTCTTTACTCTGCAAATTTCTGAAATTTTTAGTGACTCAAAATAAAAGTGAACCAAACTTAACAAGATTGATAGCAACTACTCCTACAAGTGTCTAGAGGCTATATCATGCATCAAAACTACTTCGGACCATATAAATTTGACATGCAAGCTCAAGAACAAGGTCACCACAGCAGCAAAAATTTGCAATTTATAAAGCACTAGAACAAAAACTAATTGGACCATTGGAGGAGTCACATACCAAAGAACAATCCTCCAAAACAATTTTTGCAAATGGAGCTTTGCACAAGGAGATCGAAAATGGCAGCAAGATGAGCAAGAACACGGGTTTGAGCAACGAGATGATTTTTCTGGAGGAAGACGAAGTGGATGGGTGCTGGAATAAGTGAGGGGGACCCACGTGGGACACACAAGGCAGGGGCACGCCCAGGGGTGTAGGGCGCGCTTGTGGCCCACTGGTGCATCCCCCTGGTGCATGTTCAGTGCCAGAAATTCTAAAATATTCTATAAAAAATCATACTGAATTTTCAGGGCATTTGGAGAACTTTTATTTTCGGGACATATTTTATTACACGGATAATTCAGAAAACACACAGATAATACTAATTTTCCTTTATTTATTCTAAATAACAGAAATTAAAAAGTGGGTACAGAAAGTTGTGCTTTCTAAATTCATCCATCTCATGCCTATCAAAATGAATCCATTAACAAGGTTGATCAAGTCATATTAACAAACTTCTTCCGAATGACATGAAACCGGAGAATTTTCGAATAACACTAGGTTACCTCAACGGGGATATGCATGTCCGCAACAATAAGAATAGCATATTTCTTCTTTATAGTAGGGAGAGGGAACTCAAAACCTCCAATAGTAATAGTTGAAATTTCTCCAATAGAATTGATACTATGAACTTGAGGTTGTTTCTTTGGAAAGTGTACCGTATGCTCATTACCATTAACATGAAAAGTGACATTGCCTTTGTTGCAGTCAATAACAGCCCCTGCAGTATTCAAAAAGGGTCTACCAAGGATGATCGACATACTTTCGTCCTCGGGAATATCAAGAATAACAAAGTCCGTTAAGATAGTAACGTTTGCAACCACAAAAGGCACATCCTCACAAATACCGATATAAAGAGATTTCAGTACGTGTCAACTTATTCAATTCAAGTCTACGATATAAAGAGAAAGGCATAACACTAACACCGGCTCCCAAATCACATAAAGCAGTTTTAACATAGTTTCTTTTAATGGAGCATGGTATAGTTGGTATTCCTGGATCTCCTAGTTACTTTGGTATTCCACCCTTAAAAGTGTAATTAGCAAGCATGGTGGAAATTTCAGCTTCCGGTATATTTCTTTTATTTGTAACAATATCTTTCATATACTTAGCATAAGGAGACATTTTCAGAATATTAGTCAAATGCATACACAAAAAGACAGGTCTAAGCATTCCAACAAAGCGCTCAAAATCCTCATCATCCTTTTTCTTGGATGGTTTAGGAGGAAAGGGCATGGGTTTCTGAACCCATGGTTCTCTTTCTTTACCATGTTTCCTAGAAATGAAGTCTCTCTTATCATAACATTGATTCTTAGATTGTAGGTTATCAAGATCAACAGCAGGTTCTACCTCCACATCATTATTATTACTAGGTTGAGCATCAACATGAACATCATCATTAACATTAGCATTAGATTCATGTTCATCACCAGATTGTGTCTCAGCATCAGAAATAGAAATATCATTGGGATTCTCAAGTGTATCTACAACAGGTTAACTAGAAGCATGCAAAGTCCTATCAGTTTTCTTTTTCTTTTTATTACTAGGAGGAGTAGGTGCATCAGTATTAATTCTCTGAGAATCTTGCTCAATTCTCTTAGGATGGTGTAGGATCGAAAGTATGTCTAGAGGGGGGTGATTAGACTACTTGACCAGTTAAATATCTAGCCTTTTCCCAATTTTAGTTCTTGGTCGATTTTAGCAACTTAGCACAAGTCAAGCAATCAACCTACACATGCAATTCTAAGAGTGTAGCAGCGGAAAGTAAAACTGCATATGAAGGTAAAGGAAGAGTTTGAGGGAGCAAACGCAATGTTGACATGGAGATTTTTATCCATGGTTCCGATAGGTGGTGCTATCGTACATCCACGTTGATGGAGACTTCAACCCACGAAGGGTAACGGTTGCGCGAGTCCACGGAGGGCTCCACCCACGAAGGGTCCACGAAGAAGCAACCTTGTTCATCCCACCATGGTCGTCGCCCACGAAGGACTTGCCTCACTCGGGTAGATCTTCACGAAGTAGGCGATCTCCTTGCCCTTACAAACTCCTTGGTTCAACTCCACAATCTTGACGGAGGCTCCCAAGTGACACCTAGCTAATCTAGGAGACATCACTCTCCAAGAAGTAACAAATGGTGTGTTGATGATGAACTCCTTGCTCTTGTGCTTCAAATGATAGTCTCCCCAACACTCAACTCTCTCTCACAGGATTTGGATTTGGTGGAAAGATGATTTGAGTGGAAAGCAACTTGGGAAAGGCTAGAGATCAAGATTTATGTGGTTGGAATGGAATATCTTGATCTCAACACAAGTGTAGGTGGTTCTCTCTCAGAAAATGTATGTTGGAAGTGTAGGCATGTTCTGATGGCTCTCTCCACGAATGAAGAGTGGGTGGAGGGGTATCTATAGCCTCCACACAAAATCTAACCGTTACACACAATTTACCAAACTCAATGGGACCGAATCGTTAAACTCGGTCAGACCAATTTAGTTCATAATGTGACCGTTAGGGTTTTCGGTGGGACCGACACGTCAACTCGGTGAGACCGATTTCGTTAGGGTTAGGGCACATAATCTCGGTGAGACCGATTACACAAACTTAGTGAGACCGATTTTGGTAATAGACAAACAGAGAGTTGGTCAGGCAAACTCAGTGGGACCGATTCGCTCATCTCGGTTGGACCGAAACGTTACGAAAAGGAAACAGAGAGTTTGCATTGCAATCTCGGTGGGACCGATCGCTCATCTCGGTTTGACCGAAATGTTACGAAGGGAAACAGAGAGATTACAATCCCATCTCGGTGAGACCGAGATCCCTATCGGTGAGACCGAAAAGACTAGGGTTTCTGGCAGTGGCTATGTCAATTGAACTCGGTGGCGCCGGATAGACAGTTTCGGTGGGGCCGAGTTTGACTTTTGGTTTGGGACATATGTGGATGTGAGAAAGTAATTGAGGGTTTTTGGAGCATATCACTAAGCACTTTGAGCAAGAAACTCATTAAGCAACACCTCACCCCCTCTTGATAGTATTGGCTCTTCCTATGGAGTCAATGTGATCTTGGATCACTTAAAATGAAAAATGTAGAGTCTTGTGCTTTGAGCTTGAGCCAATCCTTTGTCCTTAGTATTTTGAGGGGTCCACTTTTCTCATCCATGCCATGCCAATCATTGAGCTTTCCTGAAATGTTTATCTTGAAATAGCATTAGCTCAGTGAGCTATATGTTGTTAGGAATTACCAAAACCACCCAGGGATAGTTGCACTTTCAATCTCCCCCTTTTTGGTAATTGATGACAACATATAGATCAAAGCTTCGACAAATGATAATAAGATTGAAAGACATCGTCGCTTTGAGAAGTATGTGATAAGCAAGAGCTCCCCCTAAATTTGTGCATTATTTAAAAAAATTCTTTTGAATGCAAATGCACAATCGATTAGGATCATGGGTTACTCTTCCATGTCACATACATCTTGGTGGAGCACTCAAAATGATAGAAGTTAAAAGCATGCACTCATCACCAAGCAAGTGAATGATCATATAAGGATATAAGGGATAATATCATCCAACAAGCATTAAGGGTAGCATATGATCAAACATATGATCAAACATGTATCTCACAAGCATATAAAGTATCTCACACAAGCACACAATAAAAAGTTTTCAACCAAAATAGCAAGAGAGATAAAAAAGGAACACTCTCGAAGCCTATGATCTCTACATTTTTCTCCCCCTTTGGCAACAAGTTACCAAAAATTTCAAAAATGCATAGTGCTAAACGACTCTCAGGCTTGATCTTCGGTAGGTGGTGTAGAGATGACTCCAAGTACGAAAGCTTCTGTCGATGTAGTTGGAGCTGGTGGAGTGGCTGCTAGAGGTGGCACTGGAGTTGTAGCTGCTGGAGCTGATGCTGTAGCTCTAGTATCTGTGACTGGCACTGCATCAGATCTCTATCCTTTTGGCACTCTAGCAAAAGCATCTGTAGTAGACTTGCCCTTCTTCTCCTCTGCTTCCTCCTGTAGCTGCTCAACTGCAGTTTGGATCTCAGTTACCTTGACATTCAGATCATAGAACTTCTGCTCAATGATCCTCTCCAAACTCTCGATAATCTCAGTCATGAATCCTTCCTGATTTTCATGTTTTCTGCAACAGGATGTGCATCATTGTGGTCAGGGATCTTGGGCTTCAACTTTCTCAAAACAAGTGAGTCTTCTTCTTCAGCAGCTTCAGGCACTGGGGCCTTGTTCTTCTCCTCAGCAGGGATGTTCCTGGTGCTTCTCTTGGGTTTTGGGGGTTTCTGAGCTAGAGCAGCAGCCTTGGGAGCAGCTTTGGGCTTAGATGGAGCAGCCCCTGATCTGATTGCATCTCCCATGAGCTTCTGAGTTTTGGGTGCTGGTGCAGCATCCTCTTCCTCTTCCTATTCTCCTTCAGAGTCTTTCTTCATTGAGGGCTTGCCAAGAACTCTGGCAGTAGTGGTTCTTGCCCTCTTCTTCTTACCATCTCCTGCTGCTTCACCATTATCTGATTCAATGGTGAACTTCATAGTTTCACCTGTGGCAACTTTCTTTGGCTTGGAAGCTTCAGCAGTTGAGGCTCTGGCTTTTGACATTGGAACTCTTCTTGCTGGAGCCTTTGTTTTCAGTCCAGGCTTTGTTGCAGCAGCAATGCTATATTCCTTCTTCAGCACCTTCTTTCTGGAAGTGGCTTCATCCTCAACAGCCACATAACCTTCATCTTCAGAATCTGAAGTTTTCTTCTTCCTTGTCCTGGTAGCTGCCTTTGGCAAGTTACTAGGTGTGCTCCTGCTGCCCTCATCATAGCTCCCTGAGGGACTAGTGCCCTCACTCAACTGAACCTGCTCTTCAGACTTGTTCTGACTATCACTTTGATCAGACATCTCTTCAAGCTCACTGACAGCAGACCCTGGGAATAGGTTGTAGATGAGGTAGAGTAGATGAGCATCACAAAGTACAGAGGTTTTGCAAAACAATTGAGTCAAAAAGCTTAGTTTTAGTTCTCTACAGGAGTGATCTCGGAGCTACCGAATTGACAAACTCGGTGATACTGAAGCAACACTTGGAACCTAAACTAGTGAACTCGGTAGAGCCGAGTCACCGTTCGGTGGCACCGAGATTGCTAGGGTTTCACAGAATCCTGAACTCTGTCACACCGATTTGCACGTTTCGGTCGGACCGAAAAGCGCATGTGCAATGGCCAAGGCCAAATCGGTGAGACCGATTTCTACAGTTCGGTCGGTCCGAGATGAGTTCTGCGGAGAGCTAACCCTAAAATTTTCGAATCAAACTAGACCTAAGGAAGTTTTTGCTGGATGGATCAATCTCAATCGTGGCAAGAATCATGGCATTGTCCTTGTGCTAGGAATCGGAGTGAAAAAGACAACACAAGGGGTCGAACACTTACCCTAGTACGGCGAGTGTATGCTACGGCGGCAACGGCGGAGCAGATTGCCGTTGACGGCAGCGGAGACCAGCGGCGGGAGGTCGCTGGTGGCGAGAGGACGATCCGGAGACCCGAAGAGGCAGAGCAGGTTACGCGCGGGTGAAGGGTTTCGAAATTTTTTCCAAAATTTGACCCGTCGGTATATATAACCTGACCCTGTCGGTGTGACCGAGTGGAACAACTCGGTGGCACCGAGATGCAAAACTGCAGGCAGTTACTGCAACTCGATGTGACCGAAAGTTTCTAATCGGTTGCACCGAGATTGAAAACCTAGATCAACTTAGCGATCTCGGTAGGACCGAAAAGGATGAATCGGTCAGACCGAAATGCACAAAGAGGTTTTGGAAGTTTAAGTCTATGACGAATCGGGAACTCCGAGTGCTCCTCACACAGAGTGGTTCAAATCTGACTTTATCAAACTTTGTGATGTAGCATGAATAGAGTTTGAGACAAGAAGAGCATAGATAGCTAGAGGGAGTTCTTAGGCATTCTTGTCCATCCATTTGGCAAAAGAGAAAAAGCCAAACTATCAAAGCAACAAATGGATGTCCTCGAATGAGAAAAATATGCATTCAACATGCTCACACAATTAAAATGGCAAATCAAATATGTGACAAAGCATGCACAAACACTCTAGCATCTATCAAGCAATTGGCGATGACTAGGTCATCTATATATGAGTATATTGACTTAGGAGTGAAATGAGAACATTTGATCATAGGTCATACTCATCGTTTAAGCACAAGTGGGATTACCACTTTTACATAAAGCATTGTTGTGCTCACACCATTAGAGTTGCTTTAGCTCAATTCTTTAGAGTAAAGCTCCCCCTAGATGTGATATCCCCCCTAAGAGGGATGAACTAACCTTGGGTTTTGTCGATGATCACTTCATGTAGGTGTTGAAGATGTGGATGCTCAAAGTTGATGTAGATCATTCGGAGCAATCCTTTGGAGTGAGTTGCACTTTCAATACCTACACGGGTTAGTCCCACAAGGAACAAGCAAGGATATCCATAGACATAGAGTGATGTATACACAAGATGTTGTCCATGAAAGCATTAGGTTACCTTGTCCCTTGACTTACCAACAAGAGGGTTTGTGACTCCTTGGACTAGTGCAAGATGTGGAAGTTGTTTGCACTTGTCATTGCCAAAATGATAAGAGTGAAGTATGTTGGCGGAGTCACCCTCAAGAACTCTCTAGTTCTTCTTCTTCGGGATCCACACCATCTTGATGGGAATCCTTGGAGTTTTAGTTGTACTTGATGAAGAAGAACTTGATGTAGTCTTGGGAACCCACTAGACTAAGGCCTTAGGTGCTTCTTCAAATGCATCAATTTCCTCTTGAAGCTTGTCCTTGCCTTTTTTCTTGTGGTCTTGTGGTGGAAGATCATCTTGAGCTTGTGTTCCTTTGAAAGAAGTAGGATCATACTTCTCTTGTTGAGGAACAAACTTCGTCTTGGGGTATTGATCTTCTTCCCACTCAACTCCATTGGTATTGAACTTTCGTTCAAAACCAACACCTTGATTCTTCCGGTGTCTTCCTTGCTTGCGTTCAATCTCCTCAAATTGCTTACTTCCGGCAAGGCTCTTGTAAACACCTTTCTCTATAATTCCTTTCAATAAACTATTTCTTGCTCAAGTGTAACTTGGCTAAGAGAATCATTAGTGGAATCAAGAGAACTACTAGAAGCAACATCATTGGATTTAGCATGATTGTTGTTACTCCTAGATGAAGAATCTTTCTTGTTCTTGTTGTTAGATTTAACTTGTGGCATGTAAGTAGACAAGAGTAAACGCTTGGCAATGTAAGAAGAACTTTTCTTGCAAAGATCATCATTGATCGCCTTTAAAAACTCATGCTCTTGCTCGAGGTTGAGCTTTTCAAAGCGTAGCTTCTCATGAGTCTTTAAAAGTTCTCGATGATCTTCCAAGGTAGTTTCATGAGCTAACTTAAGAGTGTTTAGTTCTTTAGTTAGACACTGAATCTCCTTCTTATCATCATCATTCGTTTTATCTTGATTAGCATGATTAATAGCAAGTTCATCATAGTTTTCATAACTAGAGTTGTCAACAAGTAAATCATCATCTCCTAGCAAATCATCTTCATCACTATTGAAATCAACATACTCGGGGTGTGTTACCTTTGGACCTTTAGCCATGAAGCATCTCCCAATTCCTTCATTTGGTGATTCAAATATGTCGTAGGAGTTGGTTGTCACAAGTGCTAGTCCGACAACACCTTCATCTTGAGTATATTCGGAGTCGGAGTGATAACTTCTTTCGGAGTGATTGTCGGAGTCGGAGTCGGATACCCATTCACCAACATGAGCTTGATGTATTCTTTTTGTGTAGCTTCTTGATGACTTATCTTTCCTTTCCGAATCCTTGCTTCTCCGAGAGGGTCTTCGTTCACAACGATCATCTTTACTCCTTCTTTCTCTTGATGGTGATTCTTCTCTTCTACTCCTTCTTTTGGGAGAATCTTCTCTTCTTTTGTAGGGAGCCATACACTCATTGGAATAGTGTCCGAGTCTTCCACAATTGTAGCAATTACGCTCACGACTAGAAGATCTTTTGTCATTGTAGGACCTTGACTTGGAACTTCTTTCCTTGCTTCTACTTTTGTAGAACTTGTTTAAGTTCTTCACCATTAGGCTCAATCCTTCATTGAAGGTTTGTTTCTCACTTGATGATGTGGGAGCTTCACATGAGTCTTTGTAAGCACCGCTTGACTTGTTATGGAGCTCTTCCTTATCCTTGAGTGACATCTCATGAGCAACAATCCTTCCAATGACTTCCGTTGGCTTGAGATCTTTGTAATTGGGCATCATTTGGATCAATGTGCACACGGTATCATATTTTCCATCCAAGGCTCTTAGGATCTTCTTGATGATGAATTTATCGGTCATCTCTTCACTTCCTAAGCCAGCAATCTCATTTGTGATAAGAGCAAGCCTAGAGTACATTTCAGCGACGCCTTCACCATCCTTCATTTTGAACTTGTCAAGCTGACTTTGGAGCACATCCAATTTGGATTCCTTGATGGAGTCGGTACCTTCGTGCATATCAATCAAAGTATCCCAAATTTCCTTTGCATTCTCAAGATGGCTAATTTTGTTGAATTCGTCGGGGCACAATCCGTTGAAGAGAATATCACAAGCTTGAGCATTGTATTGCAGCATCTTCAACTCCTCCGTGGTAGCTTCACGGTTTGGTTCTCTCCCATCGAAGAATTCACCTTGCAAGCCAATGCACACAATAGCCCAAATGGCGGGGTTATGTCCAAGAATATGCATTTTCATCTTATGCTTCCAACTAGCAAAATTTGTACCATCAAAGTAAGGACCTCTACGGTGGTAATTTCCCTCGCTAGACGCCATACTCTCCTAGGTTGTGAAACCAAGGCTATGACCACCAAAAGCTATGGAAATCAAAGCAAATGGAGACCAAAGCTCTGATGCCACTTGTAGGATTGAAAGTATGTCTAGAGGGGGGGTGATTAGACTACTTGACCAATTAAAAATCTAGCCTTTTCCCAATTTTAGTTCTTGGCAGATTTTAGCAACATAGCACAAGTCAAGCAATCAACCTACACATGCAATTCTAAGAGTGTAGCAACGGAAAGTAAAACTGCATATGAAGGTAAAGGGAGGAGTTTGAGGGAGCAAACGCAATGTTGACACAGAGATTTTTATCTGTGGTTCCGATAGGTGGTGCTATCGTACATCCACGTTGATGGAGACTTCAACCCACGAAGGGTAACGGTTGCGCGAGTCCACGGAGGGCTCCACCCACGAAGGGTCCACGAAGAAGCAACCTTGTCTATCCCACCATGGTCGTCGCCCACGAAGGACTTGCCTCACTCGGGTAGATCTTCACGAAGTAGGCGATCTCCTTGCCCTTACAAACTCCTTGGTTCAACTCCACAATCTTGACGGAGGCTCCCAAGTGACACCTAGCTAATCTAGGAGACATCACTCTCCAAGAAGTAACAAATGGTGTGTTGATGATGAACTCCTTGCTCTTGTGCTTCAAATGATAGTCTCCCCAACACTCAACTCTCTCTCACAGGATTTGGATTTGGTGGAAAGATGATTTGAGTGGAAAGCAACTTGGGAAAGGCTAGAGATCAAGATTTATGTGGTTGGAATGGAATATCTTGATCTCAACACAAGTGTAGGTGGTTCTCTCTCAGAAAATGTATGTTGGAAGTGTAGGCATGTTCTGATGGCTCTCTCCACGAATGAAGAGTGGGTGGAGGGGTATCTATAGCCTCCACACAAAATCTAACCGTTACACACAATTTACCAAACTCGGTGGGACCGAATCGTTAAACTCGGTCAGACCGATTTAGTTCATAATGTGACCGTTAGGGTTTTCGGTGGGACCGACACGTCAACTTGGTGAGACCGATTTCGTTAGGGTTAGGGCATAACATAATCTCGGTGAGACCGATTACACAAACTCGGCGAGACCAATTTTGGTAATAGACAAACAGAGAGCTGGTCAGGCAAACTCGGCGGGACCGATTCGCTCAGCTCGGTTGGACCGAAACGTTACGAAAAGGAAACAGAGAGTTTGCATTGCAATCTCGGTGGGACCGATCGCTCATCTCAGTTTGACCGAAAAATTACAAAGGGAAACAGAGAGATTACAATCCCATGTCGGTGAGACCGAGATCCCTATCGGTGGGACCGAAAAGACTAGGGTTTCTGGCAGTGGCTATGTCAATTGAACTCGGTGGCGCCGGATAGACAGTTTCGGTGGGGCTGAGTTTGACTTTTGGTTTGGGACATATGTGGATGTCATAAAGTAATTGAGGGTTTTTGGAGCATATCACTAAGCACTTTGAGCAAGAAACTCATTAAGCAACACCTCACCCCCTGTTGATAGTATTGGCTTTTCCTATGGACTCAATGTGATCTTGGATCACTTAAAATGAAAAATGTAGAGTCTTGTGCTTTGAGCTTGAGCCAATCCTTTGTCCTTAGTATTTTGAGGGGTCCACTTTTCTCATCCATGCCATGCCAATCATTGAGCTTTCCTGAAATGTTTATCTTGAAATAGCATTAGCTCAATGGGCTATATATTGTTAGGAATTACCAAAACCACCCAGGGATAGCTGCACTTTCAGATGGACCTCGGGATACAAAGGTTCCTGGGTCATTTTACCACCTCTAGTCATAACTCTAACAGTATTATCATTGTTCTTACTATTCAACTCATTGAGTAAATCATGTTGTGCCTTAAGTACTTGTTCTACTTGAGTTTTAACCATGGAAGCATGCTTACTAATAATTTTAAGATCACTAACAGTTCTACTCATATAATCACCAAGCAGTCAAGCATGTAATCATTACGTTTCAATTGTCTACTAACATTAGCATTGAAGTTTTCTTGTTTAACAATAAAACTATCAAACTCATCCAGGCATTGACTAGCAGACTTATTATGAGGAATATCACCTTCATCAAATATATAGAGAGAGAGTTTACCTCTACTACCTGTGTCAGGTTATCAAGACCATGTATTTCTTCAATAGGCGGTAGATTCTTAACATCTTCAGCTTTAATACCTTTTTCTTTCATAGATTTCTTTGCCTCTTGCATATCTTCAGGACTGAGAAATACAATACCTCTTTTCTTCGGAGTTGGCTTAGGAGTTGGTTCAGGAAGTGTCCAATCATTATCATTACTCAATATATTATTCAATAGCAATTCACCTTGCTCAACAGTTCATTCCTTGAAAACACAACCAACACAACTATCTAGGTGGTCCCTAGAAGCATCGGTTAGTCCATTATAAAAGATATCAAGTATTTCATTTTCTTGAGAGGATGATCAGGCAAAGCATTAAGTAATTGGAGAAGCCTCCCCCATGCGCGTGCATGTGGGTTGTGTGCCCCATGTGGGCCCCTCACTTATCTCTTTAGCCCATGTCACCACCTACCTCCAGGAAAAAATCACCATTGCTCTCTCTCTCTCTCTCTCTCTCGTGTTCTTGCTCTCAAACCCGCGGATTTAGATCTCTTTGCTCAAAGCTCCATTTCCGAAACTGTTTTGAGGGATTGTTGCTTGGTATGTGACTCCTACATTGGTCCAATTAGTTTTTGCTTTAGTGGTTTATATTTTGAATAATTAGTTACTCTTGGTGCTACAGTAGATGAGCTTGCATGTTGAATTCTTAGAGTTCTAAGTAGTTTGAATGCTTGATTTGGCCTCTATGCATCCCTATGAGTAGTTACTACCAATCTTGTGAAACTTTGTTGACAAATTTTATGACCCAAATATGATGAACCTCTTTGGAAGGAGTTGTTCGAGGAGGAGCTCCTCGGAGGCATCTTCTAGTAGCAGCTCTGTTCGTCGGTCCTATGTTGAACCAAGTGAAAATTCCATACGAGATGCCGCCACCAAATCATGTTTATGGCCATGCAATGATTATATGGTGCGTGTAGGTATTAAAGAAGAATTTGAGCAATATGTTCACAATGCCGAGCTATGTCCCTACATTTCAGATAAGTGCAACCAACACCTCAACCTCACTGAATCATTTTCTAAGAATTTAAATTCCATCCTCGTGAGTCTAGGGTGTCGTTTAAACTATATGACAACCCATTTACCATATCTCTAGAGAGATTTGCTTACCATTGCAAATTCCATTTTGGGGCTCGCTAAACGAACCACCTAGATCTGAGTATGAAACGTTCTTGACTAGCCTCTGCTATGGTGAGACTAGAGGAGTGACACAATGTAGAATAAAGAGCATTCATTTTCCCTCAATTCAATACTTTGCACTTTTCAATGGGAAATACATTGTAGGCAAACAGGATTGTAGTACACTTTGTGCTCCAAACTTGAGTCTCATACGCACCACTCTCACCGGTGACAAAAGTTATAACCTTGGAGCGATTGTTGCACGCAGGTTGCAACACAACGCTGGTAGTGGATATTTTTATGGTGGAATTTATGCCACACGTTTAGCAAGAGAGCTGGGTGTTTCACCTTGGCCTTATGACTCCATCCTACCCACACAGTACTTGGACTTTAACGCTATGAAACGTCATAAGATCCTTAGTGGTGAAGCCCATAATTTTACTTATAACATGTTGTTTAATAAAAGGTCCGTTGTGGATACCTTTTTGCATGCGCCTTCTCTCTTTGATGTTCACATCAAGGGAAGATATTATGTTCTTGAGAGAGAGGCCCGAGCACATAATGCAGCGGTTGTGGCTGCACGGCGGGCTGAGGCATCTGCACCTAGAGCCTTCGTGAGCTATCACTCCAACCACTATGCAGGCTACTGACGATGATTACCAAGTTAGGCCAAAAGCCTAAGCTTGGAGGAGTACGTATTTCCATCGACATTATATTCATGTTCACACATTTCATTCCAGTTGTCGGTGTCCACACTTTTTCATTGTATTATCCATGTTAGTTTTATTTTCTCGCCTTCTTCTTGTGTGTTTGAGAAACTTTGAGAAAATCCCAAAATATTTCCTGCTTCTTTTCGGTTTTTCTTCCTAGTTTAATTAGTTGTAGTGTTAAAAAGAAAACCCAAAAATATTTCTTTGTTCTTCTTTTGCTTGTTGGGAGCTTTCCCGTGTAAATAGTTTTTCTCGTTTTTGTTTTTCCCTTTTATTTGCTTGTTCAAGAAAAACCAAAAACTCCAAAAATATTTCAGTGTGTTCCTTTGAATTTCTTTTCCATTTTAGTGAGTCATACCGAGGAGAAGACCACGATGAAATGTTGAGTGGCTCTCATATGCATTATTTGATCTAAAGAAGAGGCCATATTACCTTGTCTTATCCTTTTTGAATAAAATGTTTGCAGATTCCAGCTTAGTCCACGGCATTCTTGCACTATTATTATTTTCAAATCGTTCAGTCATGCAAGTGAAAGGCAATGATGACGATATTTGATGAACTGGCTGTGGCAGAGTGAAACGGGTATGAACTCAACTTGTTCTGTTTTTGTAAATATGTTTAACCTAGTATCCATGATTCAGCCTATTATGATCAAACATGTTTGCAATGACAATTAGAGATTATAGTTTCTCATGCCATGCTTAAGTAGCTAGGAGTGGATAATGATTTATCATGGATGTCAACATTGCGTTAAAATGATTGTGATGTAGTATGATGATATGGTATCCTCCTCTGAATGTTTCGAGTGGCTTCACTTGGCACATGTTCATGCATGTGGTTGAATCAAAACCAACATAGCCTCTATGATATTTATGTTCATGGTGTTCCTATCCTACTCTTGCTAGTATCCAATGTTACTTATGCATAATGCATGTTCATGACCGTTTTCGCTCTCTAGCTGGCCGCTTCTCAACCTAATTGGTAGCCTTCTCCTGTACTAAGCGGAATTACTACTTGTGCATCAAAATCCTAAAAACCAGGTTATTCCAGATGAGTCCACCATACCTACCTATACGCGGTATTACCCTGCCGTCCTAAGTAAATTTGCATGTGCCACCCCTAAAAACTTCAAACAAATATCCTTTTTTTGTGTGCCTGGATTGTTCATAGAGCGACATGAGGTAGTCAGTATCTTCCATGTAAGTGGGTTATTCTCATGATGAGTGATTATTCACTCGTCCTTGCACGAGAGGGGCGGTAATAGGGATTCCCAGTCCTGAATTTAAATTGCAAATAATTAAACAAAACTCCCCCAAGACTGTTGTCAGTATGGACGGTATCGGTTGTTTCGGACCAGCCGTGGAGTGTGCTTGTTGGTGGAGGGGGAGTAAACCTTTACTTTTATCGTTTGGGAACCGCCACTAATGTGTTTAGCATGGAAGATACCGATAACTAATGGTCGCGAAGTAAACAAGAAGGGTGCATTTCTCAAAATTTCATTTACCTCTGTTTTAAAAACTTGAGCTCTGGCACCGCTGCAAATCACTACTTCCCTCTACGAAGGGACTATCTATTTACTTTTATGTTGTGTTATCACCTTCTCAAATAAGCGCCAGAACCTGAGAGCACTATTGCCATCCTCATGCATTGTGTGTAGCTAATGTTGGGTGCATCATGACTGAATCTTTTCTACCATGAATTACAATGTTTAGTCGCTGCTTGAACTTTGGAGGTGCTCTGCATTTATGTTTTGCGGTCTCAGAAAGGGCTAGCAAGATACCACTATTGTCATATTATATCATGGTTGTTTTGACAAAGTGTTGTTGTTTGAGATATCTTATTATTGCTCGCTAATTGATTATGCCATTGATATGAGTTAATATAATTTTTAAGAGTTATTGTCGACATGGTTACTTATAATCTTTGCTGAAAACCTGGGTGCTACTTAAGCTTATTTATGTAAACAAGAGAAAAAGAGTTCGTAAAAGTTTTTCTTTTTCACTTTCAGTTTATCAACTGAATTGCTTAAGGCCAAGCAAAGGTTTAAGCTTGGGGGAGTTGATACGTCTCCATCGTATCTACTTTTCCAACGCTTTTCTCTTGTTTTGGACTCTAATTTGCATGATTTGAATGAAACTAACCCGGACTGGCGCTGTTTTCAGTAGAACTACCATGGTGTTGTTTTTGTGCAGAAATAAAAGTTCTCGGATTGGAACGAAACTTTGCGAGGAATTTTTATACAATAAAAGATAATTTCTAGAGCCAAGAACCACCGGAGGGGGACACCTGGGTGGGCACAACCCACCAGGGCGCGCCCCCTCCAGGCACGCCCAGGTGGGTTGTCCCCACCTGGTTGTCCCGCAGACCTCAACCCTAATACTATAAAATCACATTTTCGGAGAAAAAAATCAGGAGGAAGAATTATCACGTTTCACGAGACGGAGCCGCCGCCACCTCCTGTTCTTCATCGGGAGGCCAGATTTGGAGTCCGCTTGGGATTCCAGAGAGGGGGATCTCCGATCTTCGTCATCACCAACCCTTCTCCATGGCCAATTCCATGATGCTCCCCACCGGGAGTGAGTAATTCCTTCGTAGGCTCGTTGGTCGGTGAGGAGTTGGATGAGATTCATCATGTAATCGAGTTAGTTTTGTTAGGGCTTGATCCGTAGTGTCCATTATGTTCTGAGATTGTTGTTGCTATGACTTTGTCATGCTTAATGCTTGTCACTTTGGGCCCGGGTGCCATGATTTCAGATCTGAACCATTTATGTTATCACCATTATATCTATGTTCTAGATCTGATCTTGCAAGTTATAGTCACCTACTACGTGTTATGATCCGGCAACCCCGGAGTGACAGAAGTCGCGACACTTCCCGGTGATGACCGTAGTTTGAGGAGTTCATGTATTCACTATGTGTTAATGCTTTGTTCCAGTTCTCTATTGAAATGAGGCCTTAATATCCCTTAGTTTCCAATACCCCCCCCCCCCCCGCTACCATGGGTGGGTAGGAGAAAAGATGTCATGCAAGTTATTTCCATAAGCACGTATGACTATTTATGGAATACATGCCTATAGTATATTTATGAACTAGAGCTAGTGTCTATTGCCCTAGGTTATGACTATTATATGATGAATATCATCCAACGAATTCACCGATCGAATGCCTACGAATTTCTCTTATACTGTTTATGCTAAGTTACTACTGCTACTGTTACTATTGCACTTGCTGCAAAATCATTGCTATCACTGTTACCGTTACTATTGCCGTTGCTACTATTATCAAAACAATCATACCACTTTGCTACTGATCACTTTGCTGCAGATAATTAATCTCCAGGTATGGTTGAATTGACAACTCAGCTGCTAATACTTGCAAATATTCTTTGGCTCCCCTTCTGTCGAATCAATAAATTTGGGTTGAATACTCTATCCTCAAAAACTGTTGCGATCCCCTATACTTGTGAGTTATCAGGAGCCTACAACTACTTGGAGACCACCGATGACCAGGAGTAGTTAGGAGGCTCCTAGGCAGGAGGCCTGCACCTTTTCGATCTAGATGTCGTTGTTTTGCTCAGCCTTCTTAAGGCAAACTTATTTACTTATGTGTGTACTCAGATATTGTTGCTTCCACTGACTTATGTATTCGAGCCTTCGAGGCCCTGGCTTGTAATATAAAGCTTTATGTTTGAATTTGTGTCTAGAGTTGTGTTGTGATATCTTCCCGTGAGTCTATGATCTTGATCGTGCACATCTGCGTGTATGATTAGTGCACGGTTAAGTCGGTGGGCGTCACAAACAACTATCCCCCCGGATGAAGGTCACTGCGGTGTCTGTACATAGGTTATCAGGTCTACCGCGGGGTTTGGCGCGTTGGCCATGTCGGGAAGGCGTGGGAGGGCGGGCGGGTTTGGGAAAGATTTTGGCGCGTTCATGTGCCACAGACGAGCATGCCAGGAGAGGACATGAGGGGGGATGTCACGGGTTTCCGCTGCGTGTCCGCGCAGACACAAACTCAGCCAAAAAGTTGGGTCCAAACAGACAAGATAACGACATCTGTCAATTTGTGTCGGCATGTTGGGATATGTTTTTTGCTGGTTCGACCCAAATGGATGCGGGTGGACGAAAACGGGTCGGCGCGTCAAAGGTGGCCTAAGTCAAGTGATTGTTGTGAATCTAACCGGGTATGAAAACCTGGCCAGATAAACGAGCTTGTACGAGGGAACAAAACGTGATAGAAGACTGATATCTCTGAGAAACTTCAAATCTATCAGAACACAATAGCAAAAAAAGAGCTAAACAGAGACATGACTAGGATAAAAAACTATTAAAGCAAGACATGAGCTAGTACCGAATATAAATCACATGATCAAAACATAACCAAGGGTGAACATAGGCAGTTAAATGCATAAATCTATGTGATGTTCCAAAACAAAGTTTCTTCCCGTATCTATGTTACTGCAGTGTTTTTACATAAGTTATCAGGACCGCAATGCATAAAATACCGTGATATTTACATAGAACTTACCAGGGCATCATTTCAGCAACTTGTTTTTCTTCGATCAAAGTTACCAACAAAAGTGTTTGTATGTATGCCTAACTCGACAACTTATAATCTAGTACGAAATGATGTACTCCCTTCGTAAACTAATATAAGAGCGTTTAGATCACTATTTTAGAGAGGGAGTACTAGAGAAGGCCAACAAACAATAAATAAACAACTTTTCTTTTGCTGCCATGTGGTTTAAAAATGGTCACATAGGTATTTTCCAATTCTAGGAAAAGAAAATGGTATTAGGTGAGTTGGTTATTGGCGTCATACAAAACCGAGCAGGCCTGGGTTTGATCTCCACTGGGCGCAATAATTTTTTACAGCAATGATCAGCACGAAAAAATACAGCAGAGGGAGCGTTCGGAGTGGAAAAAAGGGGGCAGTTAACGATCCATTCGACATGGGAGAAAATCATGGGAGGTTCTGTTCGTGAAAAAATAGGCAGTTAACGATCTATTCGGCAAGGGAGAAAATCGCGAGTTGTTCTTTTCGCTAGATGCTGATCGTGTGGCACAAAAGTCGTTCGGATGTGATGACAAAATCAAAACGCTTGAAAAATACAAATTTCTTAAATTAATATTAAAAGGCTCTACATATGATTAGGAGGCTTTTATATTTATTTAAATATTAACGGGCCTAAAAAGACCAAGTGCTGGAAAGCTACTTGGGCCACTTGGGCCGAATAGGAGGTGGCGCCCCTTCTCACTTGGGGAAGGAAGGGGGAGATTGAATTGAAGGAGAAATCCCCCTCCTCTTGGCCTGCTAAAGGAGGGAAACCTTCCCACCTTGTGTGGCGCTCCTCCCCCTTCTCTTGGCACTTTTGAATACACAAGTTTTGGAGTCTCGTCTTGTTCTCTAGTTCTAGTTGATTCAATTAGAGTTAGACCTAGATCCTCTAATTCTAATAATTAGAAGCCTGGTGTGGTTCTAATCTCCTCCCTCTAATTCTCCGGTGATGATTAGTTCTGGATGGCGAAGCACTGCCGGATCGCGGAGACCATACGCTTGCAATCTGTAGAGAGGTCGCGTTTTCGGTCTTCTATTCGAGGGATTGTTCATTGACTGTTCGAGGGACTTCAAGTACGATCTACGCCGACTCATCTTCTTGCTCTGCAACTCGGAGTTTGTAACGATCTGATCCAAACCGTCATTGCATCTTTATAGTGTTCCTTATTGATCGTAAGCCCATTTTTTGTTTTCTACTACGTTTCCCAACATGCTAGCCACGTCGGCTCTGGACATATGGGCCGGGTCAAAGACCCCCAAAGATTGTCGACCAGCAGGCTGTATTCGTGAGGCCTAGGAGCGCCAAGATGCAACCTTCTGAAAACTTGACGCATACTCTAATACTTGGAGACGATTTTCAGCATGTTTATCCTTAGATGTAACCGAACTATGTGCAACCCTAGGCACCCCCGGTATCTATATATGTTGAGGGATGACGACCGTTGACGCCAACTGATACACATACAATCTCATGGTAGATCAATCTGTAACTTGTACTCACTCCAAATCAATACAATCAAAGCATGACGTAAGGTGTTATCTGAGATTTGACTCCATCACCACGTCAAAGTGTTTACTAATACTCTCTGTAAAGAAATATAAGAGCATTTAAACGCTCTTACTCCCTCCGTTCCAAAATAAGTGACTCGACTTTGTACTAATATTGTACTAAAGCTAGTACAAAGTTGAATCACTTATTGAGGGAGTATATTTTTCTACGGAGGGAGTAGTTTTTATGGAGTAAACGTTACCAATTTGCGTTTGGCAATTAAGCTACTAGCTATAACTACTGTTACAACTTAAACATCCGGCAACATAGGTGTAGAACGCATTTGGAACTCATTTCAACCCTAGCAGCAGCTTTATCGTCAATAGGGTTCATGAGAATCATCGATGAGATAATAATCCAGCAAAAGAAAGGTTGCATTATATTACATAATCGGTCTAATCAACAAGAATTACGGCCCAACCTTCCAACAATTTAAACTTTCCCATAACAGTTCATATGTCCCCCGCAAAAAAAAAGTTTATATGTGACACCCATATCTATAACACTATAAGACGTGTAGAATGTTCAATTTTTTTTGTGGGTTCAAGAAGAAAGTATAATTTGGACAGACAGAAATTTAGACCCGAGCTAGCGGCTTGAGAGTTTGTCGACGTCAATGATGTTCCTGAAGCTCCCGCCGAGCAATGACAGAAGTCCACCCCCGTGCACCCTCCCCTCTGGAACACACAACTCTCCACTCTCCCTGCGCCTATCCGCGGATGGCGACGAGGACTTCATAGAGAGGGGAACCAGCACCTGAGGAGGAATCAGCTCCTGCCTCCCCGGCGTAGGCACCGGCGAGCCGTCGCACTCCGACACCGTGCTCACGCCCGACGAGTACTCGTAGTTCATGGCGCTGGCGGCTGCGGCCGCGGCTGACGAGGACACGATGCCTCGGAAGAGGCCCGGCCCGATCATGCTCCAGCCGCCGCGTCCTCGCTGCTGTGCCTGGGACTGGGACTGCGAGGCCACCAGCGTCGCGTGGGCGGCGCAGAGGCCGCTCCGCCCGCGGGCGAACTTGTCGCAGCCCGTGCCGAAGGTGCACCGCTTGCCGCCGCCGTGGGCCTTGCAGAACTCCGTACTCCCCTGCGCGCTCTTGCCGCAGCTGTCGACCTTGCACCGTTTGCCGCCGCCGTGCTTCACGCAGAACTCTGTGCGCCCGCGGGCGCTCTTGCCGCACCCGGGCACCGCGCAGCGCTTCCCGCCGCCGTGCGCCACGCAGTAGCTGGTGCCCCCGTGGACGCTCTTGGGGCACACGCCGCCGCCTTCGTGCATGCAGCGCTTCCCGCCGCCGTGCGCCTTGCACAGCGGCGTGCTGCCCTCCGCGCCCTTGGCGCAGCCCTCGAAGACGCACCTCTTGCCGCCGCCGTGGGACTTGCAGTACAGCGTGCTGCCCTGCGCCCCCTTGCGGCAGTCCGGGTACTGGCAACGGCGGCCGCCGCCGTGGGAGATGCAGAACCCGACCTTCCCCTCGGCGCTCCGGATGCAGCCCTCGACCGCGCACCGCTTCCCTCCTCCGTGCTTGATGCATCGCCCGGACTTGCCACGCGCGGCTTTAGGGCAGCTGTTGTATCCGCACCGGCGACCTCCGCCGTGGGCAATGCAGTGATCCGTCTTTCCCTCGGCGCTCTTAGTGCAGCCGAGCTGCATACACCGCCGGCCGCCTCCATGGGCCTTGCAGTAGGCCGTTCGGCTCTCGGCACCCTTGTAGCACCCGGGCTTCTGGCACCTCTGCCCGCCGCCATGGGCAATGCACAGGCCTGATGCACCTCTCGCACCTTTAGAGCACCCTTTGAACCTGCACTTCTTCGGAAACCGGCGATGAACCGGCTGTCCACGATCAGTTACACCGGTGACAACATCAGAGCTCACACCGAACGAAGTATCTGTCATTGTCGTTGCAGAAGGTTCAGGGCTGAATTGAAGGTGATGCTCGGCACTATCATTGGCGTTGTCCGTGTGGTCATCGAGCAGATCATCATGCGCCTCTGCCCGATTCTCTTGAGCAACACAAAGATTCGGCCGAGATGCGAAGAGCAGCGACGGAATGTAGCCACCGGAGCTCCTCCTGGCCGACGTCGAGCTCTCGTCGACACCGGAGAAGGAGATGATGTTTCCTCCAGGCGGTTCAGAATGCTGAGCGATAGCTTCAGCATTACCCACCCGATCATGAAGCCCAAGGGTCATCGTCCCAGGATTAGTGAACGATAAACTCCGGCCAAACAGAGTCACCGGCGCTTTCGACTTGCCTGCTCCTCCTGCAGGCTGCTGGTAATCCACAGAGCTAGGTTCCGGCGACGGACCCAGTCCAAGGACCAGTCTGCACGCATCATCTTGCGCAGAAGCATGACCAGACCGCTGGACACCCCTGTTGCCACGGCTGCAGTTGTCCATTGCCGAACCCCGGAAGTCCAAGGAAAATGAGGTCTGACCATGGCCGACAGTAGTGTAGCTCCCGGACATCAACACCGCAGAGCTGTCCATCAGGGGCTGGCTTCCACGGTGACGCATACCCGCGTAACCGTTATTCATCTATACCTTTATACACTGAGAACTGACTGATCTGGGCCTGTTTATTCTTTGAACATGAACCAACTGAGTGAAGGTGGTGATGGAGAACAAGTATCTCAGGGCAACAGAAGATCAGGTGATTTTTGATCTGGTATTTCATATGTGCATGTCAGAGAAGACGAAGTCGAAGAATATCAGCAGCAGCGAGGTCCCGTTGAATCCGCTACTAACAAAACCTGATGTGTCTGCCCTGTCCATTTACCTTCTGGCCTCAGCAAAAATCGTCACCCACAAGGTACTCGAGCCCTGGCAGACAACCGTCTGATACAGCGGTGTTCTGATCTTGGTATTTGACCATCCACTGTCCCTTTTCCTTTTTCTTGATTTATAAATTGTTGAGCATTAGGCAGAAGCAGAAGAGCTCAATTGCCAAGATAATCTTCAAACTACAACGATACTGCAAAGAAGTGGAGTTAGTAAGTCAGATTGTGTTCATACCCTAAGAGGTGGAACTTAACATGACTTTAAAATAGCAATATTAAGTGCATGTTGGAATAAATCAGTGCTGATGAACAGAAAAAACAAATCAGAAATTTCTCAAAATAAAAAGAAACGGAAAAGAAGAGACCAGTTTAGCCATACTTGCACACAACTTTATAAAAGAATAAATCATTGGCTCCTGAAGAGGATGTTAAATTGCTCAAACTAATGATCATTTGAGGCTACTAGTATCTGCCCTGCCTGTGTGTATTTGTGGGGCCGTGGTCGTCCCACTGGTCTGATTGATGATCTGGCTCCACTCAAACCACAGAAAATCTTGGAATCTAACACAATCATCCAAAGGAGGACTAAACTAGTACTAGTAGACAAACAAAGGTCTGTGGTAGAGTGAATATTCATGAGATGCACTTCTTGACCAGAGAAGTGAAATGAGTACGGAGATCCAAAAATAAGGAATGACTCATATGACAAAAAAATCAATCAAAACCTCGCAAGACTGAAGTTTCTTTTTGGCAAATCCAAATCCTTATATGACGTATAGAGAGTACGTAGATGGGAAGGTATAACAAACTGGCACAAACGAAGTTATTTGATAGATAGAATATCATCTACCATAGCATGTTTGATTGATGAAAGCTCTCTTTTCACCAAAAAGAATCCTCTATCGTCGGAATATGAGGACATAAAAGAGCGTGTCAAGCACACAATAGAATAAGTCAAAGCCTCCTTTGCATAAGAGCCACATACCGGTAGACTAAATTTAGTCAAGCAAGTTGAGCAGTATTTGAACCTTTATGACAACGAATCCTCCCGACCCCTATTGAGCAGATAACAGAATCACGCAATCAAATCCCCTAGTTCACTTCATACCAGTCGATAAATCTGTGAAGCACCAGCCCTTGCCGCCGTATTATAGAACTAGCGGACTTGTTTAGATTAGTTCAAGTCGTACCTCCCCTAAAAAAAAGGTTCAAGTCGTACCTAATAGCTACAGCTGTAAACTATTATCCCTCCAAGTAGAACCATCTTTGCATGGTCAGCATTCATAACCACAGGCATATTTTCAAGGATAATTCAAAGTGTTGATTCAGTTTACTAGACGATCTGATGTTCCAGTACTTATGGCCGCGGGAAAGAGCACCAGAGATATGGGATGCTACCTTTGTAGCTCCAGATTCAGCCGAGGTCTCCATATAAGCAAACCTTGACCACACGTTGGACAGATTGACGGTTCTCTACCCAAGAAATTGGTAGTCTAGCAGGACTAGCCAGTACCATATGTGAGACATGTCCTGAAGAAGACTGCAAAGGGACACAGGACAGGACAATTTTACCCTACTTATGGAATTAAGACTGTTTACAAGAAACGACCCAATGGAATAAAAATGAAAAATTATGATCTACTCTAAAATGATAACACAGGGGAAACTATGATCTACTCTAAAATGGAAGGAAAAAAACACCCTGTGGCTGGCCTCTGCTAGCACGATCGAATAGCAAACAGTACCTTAACTGCGTACCACCTGAACAAATCGTAGAGGAAAATATAGAGCTCTTTGCTCCCACCACATATATCATAGTATATAATAACCGTGGATAAACTCAATCGTAAATTATGCAAGGAAATCCAACGGATTAAAAAAGAAGAAAATGAGATCTAAAGAAGCATATACGGCTGAATTTCCATAATTACAACATCCAGTGCAGAAACCTCAAAACAATCGATGGAGGGGCCAGGACTCTGAATGAATCAAGAATCCATTCGCGAACGAAATATGTATGGACAGTTGGACAAGAAACACACAAACAAACAAGGAAAGGAAACAAAGCAAGAGAAGATAGAGCACCAAATCTTCGAGAAGGGAAGAGGGACCGAGGCAGGGAAAAGGCCAGGGAATCACCTAGGATCTATCTCAATGGAGGAGGAGGAGGAGACTCTCCTGTCTTTGCGCAGAGGGAGGGAGGGAGAGAGAGAGAGATTCTGTTTTGTTAGAGAGAGAGGGGGGGTTGGAGGGAGAGAGATTCTGTTAGACAAGGAGGGAGGGCGCGTGTATATGGTAGTATCAGGCTGATGGAGTATTCTGCCTGCGGGGAGGCTCGCCTCGTGGGTGCGCTACGTCACATGACGGTGCCGTCCGTTGGCCTCCCACACGGCGCTCTTTTTTTTCCCCACGCACGCACGCACCTACCTGGCTCCGGTCGGCTCGCGGCGATGCCGGGCTGGCATAAATGACTGCCTGATTGGCTCACCTCCTTCTCACATTGTATGGTGCACATTCCTCTGGTGCACGTATCGCAAGGGCCCAGTATGGTGGATTCTTCTCCCTTCCCAGGAGCGTTTGCTTTTGTGCAACTGTGACAGCACGTTTGGTAGGTTTGGATCGGGAATTTGGTGGCGATGTTTTCAGCATCTGATTACTCATGTTTGTTTTGATCGGAATTGTGTGCAACCCCTCTGAGATGTGGGGTCAATAAGCCTATTTTGACGTTTAGCAAGTTTGTGAGGTTTGGGAACTCGCCTACCGCGAGGTCAAAGACCTTCCAATGAGTGAAGGACCTTGTGTTGGTACTCATCTTTGCATCTAGTGCTTCCTTGACGAAGAAACATGATTCTGAGGACGCTTTTATTACCCCCTTTATTTTATTCTAAAATATAGTTTCACTAGCAAAAATACATTTTTTTATTAATATAAGGTCGCTATCTTTTCATGAGAAGAATTGATTAGATTTTTCCTTCTACAATGGTGCTTATTAATATAAACGTTGATGCAGCCATAGAAAGAGAGGCAACACAAGCCCACACGAGAGATTTTCCACATAATTAGCCATGCTATTTATTTGTTAGCTTTATTTTCTTGTTATCTGAAAACAAAACAAGGAGTCTCTCATAATAAAAATGCTAGGCCTACGATTTTTTTTCTACTAACCTATGTAAGTTCCTCCCCCCGCTAATCAAATCCCCCCCCCCCCCATGAATTTCAGGGTAGGCCCATGCCCCAACTAATGACCATTAAAAAGCTGCCAAATCACTATGTAACCCTCTCACTGCGTAATCCTTATATACCATCAAGAGAATACAAAACATAATGAGTGTCATCTGGCCTCTGCATAATTAAGATGCACAAAGTCTACACAAACAGTCTCATAATATAAAAAAAGACATATCGACATAAATAAAGTCGTATAAGACACAAACTATGCCTATATTGAGGAGGGTGGAGGTCCTATCCAAGGACTATGCTGCCACCCATGTTGGTTAAAAACCTTCCTGGCTAATGATGTCCCACAAGTGTAGGGGGTCCACTATAGTTCTTCTCGACAAGTAAGAGTATCGTTCCCGCGAGGAGCTGAAGGAAATGATAACCGCAAAATAGCAAGGTTTCCCTGCAAGTAGTAAAAAATGTAACGATTTAGTGTTTCGTGGGATGTTTGAGCAATGAAATGTGATCAACATTAAAAAGTAAAAGTGTGCATCAAGTGGCCTGATCCTTGATAATATCAATGACAAGCCGGCTGTGTTACTTATGATGATCAAACGTTCTTGACGACATCGGGATAATGGCATAGTTGTTAATTTCCATGTATCACTTGCATTGATTGTCGTTGCTTAGTTGATGTTGCAGGGATGGAGCCTAACATAATGTGTACCAAAATCATTGAATACAGATACTTATCATTGTTCTCTCGGTAAGTAACGCAAATATCCAGATCTACTAAGGTAAATACCTAACCATAGCTATAACTTCCTTTAGGGTCTCTATTCACCCCTTATTTTACAACTCATTAATTGATCGAACGACAATATCTGTCATTCCGACCTCCCATCCTAAACTTAATATGGAATTATGCTCTTCTCTAGGTCCATATAGGTGAAGTCTCATGAAGTCGGCGTTCTCATAAGACCACTAGAGAATTACACTACAACATGATTAATTAACAACATTTATTGCAAATAAATATGGCACTTGTTAACTAGCCTTCTCCCATGTCCTCAAGAACACAAAGGGAACTGTTCACACCACATCATGGCGATTATGTTCAGTATGGTAATGATAATTATAACAATATGAAAGTAATGATCTTTCACCAATAAAACACAAGGCGTCAACTACTATAACAACAATTACCAACCATAAGTACAAATGGTGATCCAACGCCCATGCGGCCCTCTCCCAGCCCTACCACTTGGCGCGGCTCGAGTGGAGGGGACGTTGTGATACAAATTCCCCCTAGAAAGCCGCTTGTGTCACCTGGCCCAGATCTACCCAGATCCTCTACGGGTGAACCTTCTTTTGGTGTGTCACCAAGATCTTCTGCGCCATAGCTACAAATAACTCCGCCAACATCTACATGTGCACCACCAGAAACTCCTCTTAGGCGCAATACCATGTCCGAATCTTGTATCTTCAAACCCATAGAATAAACTGATAATACAAAAAAGTATGATAAGCTTAGGAGGTGTGGATTCCTTACTAGTACCAGTGAACTGGTTCAATTGGATTCACTTGGATGATGCTCTTTCTCATGAGGATCGAAAGAAGGCTATGTATCATGAGTACCTAGCACATATTAAATATAAAACATGACGCTTAGTCCCAACAGAAAAAGGCATACATGTGATTGACTAAAAATGGGTTTACAAAATTTAAAGTAAATCAGATGGGAGCATAGATAGATACAAGGCTATACTAGTTGGAAATGGTTTTAAACAAAGTTTTGGTATAGACTATGAAGATACCTTTAGTCCATCTGTTAAGTTTGCTGCCTATACTTGCAAAATCTATTGTTGCATCCAGGGTGGAGTCTACGACAACTAGATGTTCAAAACGTGTTTCTTCATGGTGTTCTTGAGGAAGAAGTGTTCACCTGGCAACCACGAAGATATGAAAGTAAAAGCACACCTCAGTCTGTATGCAAGTTAGATAAAACTTTGTATGGAATGAAGCAAGCCACGAGAGCGTGGTACTCAAGACTGAGCACACAACTATGAAAACTTGGGTCTACTCCATCCAAAGGTGATACCTTTATAACAAAGGAAACACTATCATATTTGTCCTTGTCTATGCTGATGATATGCTTGTTGCCAATTATAGTCCAAATGCCACCATCTGCCAGCTTTGAGATATAAATTTGGAGCTTGCTCTCAAGGACTTCAGGAATCTGCATTGTTTCCTTGTTATAGAAACCAAGAAGGTAGCAAATGGTATACTCTTAACACGAGAAAAAGACACTGCTGATATTCTCGGAAGGGTAGGACTGGAGCATTGCAAGCCTATAAGTACACCACTCTCAACTTCAGAAAACTCACAGTTGAGGGAGAAGCACTTGGGCCAAAAGATGCAACAAATTATATGAGTGTTGTGGGTGCACTACAATACTTGGCCCTGACTCGTCGTGGTATTTCATACTTTGATAATGACATATTTCAATATTTGCATGCTCGTAATACAATCCAATGGCCTGTATTTGAACGAATTTTGAGGTATCTAAAGTTTACAAAGGCACCTGGACTTCAGATTGTCAAGTCTCCATCCATGCTTGTCGGCGCATACTCTGATGCAGATTGGGTAGGGTGTGCTGATAATAGGAGATCCACGGATGGACCCTTTTTTGTATTTTTGGGATCGAGTCTTATGTCATGGAGTGCAAGAAATAAGTTGTTGTCTCAAGATCAAGCACTCAGGTAGAGTATAAGGCCATAGCTAATGTGACAGTTGAAGTCATGTGAGTTCAGACTTTGCTTTGTGGCCTTGGAATTAAATCTCCACATGTTGCAAGGTTATGATGTGATAATATTGATGCTACCTACCTCTCAGCCAATCCTGTTTTTCATGCACAAACAAAACATATTGAAGTTAATCTTCACTTCGTTGGAGAAAGAGTAGCTCGCAAGCTGCCCAACATCAGGTTTATTTCCATTGGAGATCAGCTTGCTGATGGCTTTACAAAACCTATCACAATGAGACGGTTAAATCACTTCAAGTGCAATCTCAACCTCGCAAATCACCATAGAGTTTAGGGGGGGGGGGTGTTAGATAGTTAGGATCTAGATAGAATCTTGTTAACTTCTGATCATCTACCCTTCCAGTTGTAAACCTCTTGTATCTCAGTCTCCTGTAATCGGACATATCCATGCGTTCGTCTAGGACTTTTACGCCATGACTTGCCTGCTATATATACACCACGCAACCCTACGGGGTGATCATGCTTACCAATTTACAAATAGTTCAGTTGAAATGTTCAATCCAATATTTATTTTTTACAAATATGAATTACCTATGTCCAAAGATACTAGCAGCAGTCATTCGGGTTAGCGAGCTGCTGCCCGAGACCATGGTCCTTGTCATCCTCGGCATCGCGCATTGGGGGAAACAGGTGTGGTCGCAAGGACTTTTGAGGAGAGGCGAGAGGAGAGGCACCAGAGGAACGGGGGAGGGGCGGAGGGCAGTGAGGCGGCTGGCCAGCGGCCCACTCGCATGTGTGCTAGGTCAAGAGGTCGGTTGTTTTTCTTCCTCGCGCGTTGGAAAACTCAAAAGGACGAAGACTATTCAGCCCCAGGCCCAACTTCTCAAAACCTATGTAGGCTGGGAAGTCGATTTTTTTATGCCCCAACCCTGGGCTCTAGGGCCCAACTCTATGCTAGGATCGATTGGTCGAAATTCGACTAGTTTGTTGACTTCTGAAATCGAGGCCAAGCTAAACTCCAACTTATGCATACAAGTATGTGTTTATGATAATATTCTTTCTTTTAACAACGCACGACATGGTGTCTTGAAGTACTATAAACAATGTCCTTTTAAGGTTCACAAGTAAGCTAGACATGTGCTTCCAAATGTCAATGCGATGCTAATGAGAGAAGTAAATGAAATTAAATAACGGGGTGATTCTTGATAAGTAAGTCGATCGATATATCTTCAGAAACATACTACATCCGTATTGGCTTTTAGGGTTTTTCTTTGTGGGGGAAATAGATTTTCGATTTCATTAGCAAAAATGCGTTCTATATCATAAAAAATATTTTTAAAATTTGTCGTTGAATGGATTTTCTAAACATATATTTTTGTGGCATACTATGTACTCCCTCCGTGTAGTATCAAAAACGCTCTTATATTATGGGACGGAGAGAGTATATTTTACTAGTTATATTGATAACCTAAATTCCCGTGCCAATTATATTTCCATGCAGAGGGAGTAGTGAAAAATCAGAGAATATATAATGCACAAGGTATAGTACCAAAAGTATAACAAGTGAGGGTTTCTGTGTTCGATTTCTTCAGATTGTAAGGCACCCAGCAGAAGAAGCCAAGCAGACTAAATGTTTACTCGTATATGAAGGCGACGCTTGGCGCATGCAATTTGTTAGTACCCGGATTAGTTAACTGGCTGCACAATTATTAGCTTTGGCCTGACCTATTGGGAGCGACGGATTCTTCCAGATTCAAAAGGACAACTTGGAAGCAATAAGATAACACCCTACTTGAGATGGTGTGACGTAAGAAGGAACAGCCACTGGACGGCCGCAAAGGTTTCTCTGAATATATAAGCTGCCGCTCAATTATCAGTGCTGTAACCAGGATTAATATATATGTTACGCCGGAAACACTTCACGTACTAGAAGAATCTACACGGGGTATGTCACCGTACGGGGAACCATCAAATTGGTGGTATTGTGGGTGTTGGCAGATATGATTAACTAACTCCCGGGTTCTGTAGACGACTCAATGCAGTCCATGCAACCGAGCACCATTGAAGAAATCAATTTTATGCTCTAGCTAGATCGATCGTTCATTGCAACTAAAATTATATCCAGAAGATATATCCAGTGTCGTAGAAACCTAACTGCATCACGTCAAACAATGCGTCTATAAAAAAAACAGTTGTTATAATTCATGCGTCGTATTTTTGCCCTTTGTGAGGCGCAAAAGGGTAGAATGTAGCTTACAAGAATTTTATGGATTTAATTTCTTAGCGAGGTTGGCTTATCAAAGTGTCTATGAGACAAGAGGCTGCATTAGTTTCTTATCAATTAAATCATGTCATTGAATGTTACAGTGGCTTTCAATCATGGAGCTGTATGATATTAATTGATGTGTTCTTTGTTTTATAAACTCTACTAATTTATAAGTTTTCTTCTTCTGCATTATACTAATCCACAGGTTGATGATGACATATTTCTTGCATGGCCAAAGGTGGGTTTTTTCGCTGAGAAAAAAGAGGGCGGGGTTTTGTTGTCCACGAGTAAATAGCCCTTTGTTCCCCAAAAGAACACTTTTGGTGATGAATATTTGAATTTTTGTAAGGATATTTGGTGTTAGGTGGTTCAGATCTATGTAAGGATTCAATGGCGACAACTACGACAGCAGGGCGCTGGTCCTTAGGTGCACATGCAAGAAGACTTTCAGGCTATCATCGAGAAGATCAAGCCGGCTCTGTTAGGGGAGCGACTACAGCGGCGTGTCGGCATATCATTCTGACGACAGTAGTGGTCGTTCGGTGGTCTCAAAATCTCAATGTAATTGTTTTATGTGTGAGTTGCTTTGTACTTCCGGTGAACTTTTATAATAGATCTGTTTATTTTCGCATAAAAAAAAGTTGGATGCAGTGAAAGACGTATATAGATTTATGTTATAAACAAAAGGTAAGCAAATATAGGAAACAAGTCTCGTTTTGATGGCTGCTAGGTTGTTGAACCTCATTCAGAATTAAAAACAGAATATTTCCTCTCTCCTTTTAACCTTCTGAAGCTCAATCTCTAGTGACTAATGGTTAACAAGCCATGTTCAAGAGAACCTGAGTCTTGGGTACCTAGCTCAAAAGCGTTCGAATGTGCATTTGCAATTTTATCTCAAATATACCAAAACCCATGACTTGAGTACGGTAGTGGCATGTGTTTGATGTTTAGTATCTATGATATCCAAATATTAGGATGAATGGTAACGATGAGTAAACTTTGGGAACCAGAAATAATGAAATCTAACTTATTTCACAAATGACGCATTGTGTAGTTATACCTACAAGAAAAGAAGTGATAGAGAATATATGTTGATAGAATTGATTGCTTTTCTTTGCGGGGCACCGATAGAATTGTTTATAGAGTTACAATTAGATGCAACTGTTAGATCAGAAATGAGGTTTACTTCCCGTAGACCTTTTTGGCTATAATTTCAAAAGCGTGATGTACTCATCGAAATAGCATTTAATTTAGCTCATTCTTTACTTTCCATCCAATGTCGATTTCACTCTTAGTTTGCTGCAGAACTGTTGGGAAACGTTGCATGGAAAATAAAAAAAATTGTACGCACACATAAGATCTATCAAGGAATTGCATAGCAACAAGAGGGGAGAGTGTGTCTACGTACCCTCGTAGACCGTAAGCGTTTGTTAACGCGGTTGATGTAGTCGAACTTTTTCGCAATCCAACCGATCGAGTACCGAGCGTATGGCACCTCCGCGTTCAGCACATGTTCAGCTCGGTGACGTCCTCGCCTTCTCGATCCAGCAAGACGGCGAAGTAGTGGATGAGTTCCGGCAGCACGACGGCGTGATGACGGTGATGGTGAAGCTATCTCCGCAGGGCTTCGTCTAAGCACTATGAAAATATGACCGAGGGTGTAAATGATGGAGGGGGCGCCGCACACGGCTAAGCAATTGTCGTGGTTATGTGTGGCGCCCCCCTCCCACACATATATATATAGATGGGGGGAGAGGGGAGTGGCCAAGGGGTGCCTGAAGTAGGGCCGAATCCTACTTGGGCTCCTGCCCTTGCCCCCCCCCCCTCCATATTTGCCATAGGGGAAAAGGGAAAGGGGGAAAGGGAGAGGGAAGGAAGGGGGAGGCCGAATCCCCCCTTTTCCTTTCTCCCACTTGGCCGGCTGCCATAGGGGGTGCGCCAGTCCACTGTGGGCTGGTGTGCTCCCCTCTAATGTCCCAATAGGCCCATTACCCTCCCGGGGTGTCCGCTACCCCCTCCGGTATTCCGATGACTACCCGGTACACTCCGAAACAATTCTGGTGTCCGAATACCATCGTCATATATATCAATCTTTACCTCCGGGCCATTCCGGAGCTCCTCGTCAAGTCCGTGATCTCATCCGGGACTCCGAGCAATATTTGGTCACCAAATCATATAACTCATATAACACTATATCATCAACGAACTTAAGCGTGCGGACCCTACGGGTTCGAGAACTATGTATACATGACCGAGACACCTCTCCAGTCAATAACCAATAGCTGAACCTGGATGCCCATATTGGCTCCTACATATTCTACGAAGATCATTATCGGTCGAACCTTATGACAACATACGTAATTCCATTTGTCCATCGGTATGTTACTTTCCCGAGATTCGATCGTTGATATCTTCATACCTAGTTCCATCTTGTTACATGCAAGTCTCTTTACTCATTTCGTAATACATCATCCTGCAACTAACTCCTTAGTCACTTTGCTTGCAAGGCTTCCTATGATGTGTATTACTGAGAGGGCACAGAGATACCTCTCTGATACTCGGAGTGACAAATCCTAATCTCGATCTATGCCAACTCAACAAACACCTTTGGAGATACCTGTAGAGCATCTTTATGATCACCCAGTTATGTTGTGACATTTGATAGCACACAAGGTATTCCTCCGGTATCCGGGAGTTGCATAATCTCATAGTCGAAGGAATATGTATTTGACATTAAGAAAGCAATAGCAATAAACTGAACGATCAATATGCTAAGCTAACGGATGGGTGTTGTCCATCACATCATTCCCTAATGATGTGATCCCGTTATCAAATGACAACTCATGTCTATGGTTAGGAAACCTTAACCATCTTTGATCAATGAGCTAGTCTAGTAGAGGCTCACTAGGGACATGGTGGTTGTTTATGTATCCACACATGTATTTAAGCTTCCGGTCAATACAATTCTAGCATGAATAATGAACCTTTATCATGATTTAGGAAAATAATAACCATTTTATTATTGCCTCTAGGGCATATTTCCATAAGTCTCCCACTTGCACTAGAGTCAATAATCTAGTTCACATCAGCATGTGATTAACACCCATTGTTCACCATGTGACCAACACCAAAAGAGTTTACTAGAGTCAATGATCTAGTTCACATTGCCATGTGATTAACACCCAAATAGTACTAAGGTGTGATCATGGTTTGCTTGTGAGAGAAGTTTAGTCAACGGGTCTGTCACATTCAGATCTGTATGTATTTCGCAAATTTCTATGTCTACAATGCTGTGCATGGAGCTACTCTAGCTAATTGCTCCCACTTTCAATATGCATCCAGATTGATATTCACAGTCATCCGAATCAATGTCAAAGCTTGCATCGACGTAAATCTTTACGACTAACTCTTTATCATCTCCATAACCAAGAAAATATTTCCTTAGTTCTCTAAGGATAATTTTGACCGCTGTCCAATGATCTACTCCTAGATCACTATTGTACCCCCTTGCCAAACTCATGGTAAGGTACGCAATAGGTCTGGTACATAGCATGGCATACTTTATAGAACCTATGGCTGAGCCATAGGGAATGACTTACATTCTCTCTCTATCTTCTGCCGTGGTCAGGCTTTGAGTCTTACTCAACTTCACGCCTTGTAACACAAGCAAGAACTCTTTCTTCGACTGATCTATTTTGAACTACTTCAAAAACTTTGCCAAGGTATGTACTTTGTGAAAGTCCTATTAAGCGTCTCGATCTATCCCTATAGGTCTTGATTCCCAATATATAAGCAGCTTCACCGAGGTCTTTCATTGAAAAATTCTTATTCAAGTATCCTTTTATGCTATCCAGAAATTCTACGTCATTTCCAATCAACAATATGTCATCCACATATAATATCAGAAATGCTACAGAGCTCCCACTCAATTTCTTGTAAATACAGGCTTCACCATAAGTCTGTATAAAACCATATGCTTTGATCACCTCATCAAAGCTTATATTCCAACTCCGAGATGCTTGCACCAGTCCATAGATGGATCACTGGAGCTTGCACACTTTGTTAGCATCTTTAGGATCGACAAAACCTGCTGGTTGCATCATATACAACTCTTCTTTAAGAAATCCATTAAGGAATGCAATTTTGACGTCCATTTTCCACATTTCATAATTATAAAATGCGGCAACTGCTAACATGATTCGAACTGACTTAAGCATCGCTACGGATGAGAAAGTCTCATCGTAGTCAACCCTTTGAACTTGTCGAAAACCTTTCGTGACAAGTCGAGCTTTGTAGATGGTGACAATACCATCAGGGTCTGTCTTCTTCTTGAAGATCCATTTATTCTCAATGGCTTGCCGATCATCGGGCAAGTCCACCAAAGTCCACACTTTGTTCTTATACATGGATCCTATCTCATATTTCATGGCATCAAGCCATTTATCAGAATCTGGGCTCATCATAGCTTCTTCATAGTTTGTTGGTTCGCCATGGTCTAATAACATGACTTCCAGGACAGGATTTCCGCACTACTCTGGTGCGGAACATGCTCTGTTCAACCTACGAGGTCCAGTAGTAACTTGATTTGAAGTTTCATGATCATCATCATTAGCTTCCTCTCTAGTTGGTGTAGGCATCACGGGAACGAATTTCTCTGATGTGCTACTTTCCAATTCGAGAGAAGGTACAATTACCTCATCAAGTTCTACTTTCCTCCCAATCATTTCTTTCGAGAGAAACTCCTTCTCTAGAAAGGTTCCATTTTTGGAAACAAAGATCTTGCCTCCAGATATGTGGTAGAAGGTGTACCCAATTGTTTCCTTAGGGTATCCTATGAATACGCACTTTTCCGACTTGGGTTCGAACTTATCAGGCTGAAATCTTTTGACATAAGTGTCACAACCCCAAACGTTAAGAAACGACAGCTTAGGTTTCTTGCCAAACCACATTTCATACGGTGTCATCTCAACGGATTTTGACGGTGCCCTGTTTAACGTGAATGCGGCTGTCTCTAATGCATAACCCCAAAACAATAGTGGTAAATCGGTAAGGGACATCATAGAACGCACCATATCCAATAAAGTACGGTTACGACATTCGGACACACCATCACGCCGTGGTGTTCCAGGTGGCGTGAGTTGTGAAACAATTCCACAGTGTTTTAAATGAAGGCCAAACTCATAACTCAAATATTCACCTCCGTGATCAGATCATAGAAACTTTATTTTTTTGTTACAATGATTCTCCACTTCACTCTGAAATTCTTTGAACTTTTCAAATGTTTCAGACTTGTGTTTCATCAAGTAGATATACCCATGCCTACACAAATCATCTATGAAGGTCAGAAAATAACGATACCTGCCGCGTGCCTCAACACTCATAAGACCGCATACATCGGTATGTATTATTTCCAATAAGTCATTAGCTCGCTCCATTGTTCCGGAAAACAGAGTTTTAGTCATCTTGCCCATGAGGCATGGTTCGCAAGTATCAAATGATTCATAATCAAGTGATTCCAAAATCCCATCTGCATGGAGTTTCTTCGTGCACTTTACACCAATATGACCTAAACGGCAGTGCCACAAGTATGTTGCACTATCATTATCAACTTTGCATCTTTTGGCATCAATATTATGAATCTGTGTATCACTACGATCGAGATTCAATAAACCATTCACATTGGGTGCATGACCATAGAAGGTTTTATTCATGTAAATAGAACAACAATTATTCTTTAACTTAAATGAATAACCTTATTGCAATAAACATGATCAAATCATATGCATGCTCAACGCAAACACCAAATAACATTTATTTAGTTTCAACACTAATCCCGAAGGTAGAGGGAGTGTGCGATGGTGATCATATCAACCTTGGAATCACTTCCAACATACATCGTCACCTCGCCCTTAACTAGTCTCTGTTTATTCTGCAACTCTTGTTTCGAGTTACTAATCTTAGCAACTGAACCGGTATCAAATACCCAGGGGCTACTATTAATACTAGTAAGGTACACATCAATAACATGTATATCAAATATACCTTTGTTCACTTTGCCATCCTTCTTATCCGCCAAGTATTTGGGGCAGTTCCGTTTCCAGTGACCATTTCCTTTGCAGTAGAGGCACTCAGTTTCAGGCTTGGGTCCAGCTTTGGGCTTCTTCATGGGAGCGGCAACTTGCTTGCCATTCTTCTTGAAGTTCCCTCTCTTTCCCTTGCCCTTTTTCTTGAAACTAGTGGTCTTGTTAACCATCAATACTTGATGCTCTTTGTTGATTTCAACATCACCAAGAGCTCGGGAATCATTTTCGTCATCCCTTGCATATTATAGTTCATCACGAAGTTCTAGTGCACTACTGCCGGATGCTGCTAACGCGACACTATGATCAGAGACCCTTCGACGAAACTGTGTGCGATGCAATAATCACAAACGGTGGTGTAAAAGAACCGTCAAAAAAGGTGCAAAACGTTTGCGATGGCGGAGCCATCAAACACGGTTCCGATTTTAGTTGCCTGTGTGATCCGGGGCATACGGTTTAGTCCAATGAACTATTTGTGATGAGGCGGAACAAAAGAAACGGGCATCCTGATGAAGGCGTGTGCGATATAGATCATACGGTTCACTCGGATGAACTGTTTGTGATTAGGCAACACAAAAGAAATGGTCAGCCAGATCAAGGTGTGTGTGATTGAGGGCATACGCTTCAGAAGGATTAACTGTTTGCGATTACGCTACTACAGGATGCTGCTAACGCGACACTACAATCAGAGACCCTTCGAGAAACTGTGTGCGATGCCATAATCGCAAATGGTGCTGTATGAAAACCGTCAGAAATGTATAAAACGTTTGCGATGACGGATGCATCAAACACGGTTCAGGTTTTAGTTGTGTGTGCGATGAAGGACATACGGTTCAGTTCAATTAACCATTTTCGATGAGGAGGAACAAAAGAAACGGGCAGCCAGATGAAGGCGTGTGCGATACACAGCATACAGTTCACTCGGATGAACTGTTTGTGATTAGGCAACACAAAAGAAACGGGCATCCAGATGAAGGTGTGTGCGATAAATAGCATACGGTTCACTCGGATGAACTGTTTGTGATTAGGCAAGAGAACAGAAACGGTTCAATATAACAAGATGTGTGTGATACGCGGCAAACAGGTCTGTAATCATAAATGTGTGCGAAGAACGATAATAACATAGATGATTGCTTCTAATAAGACGTATGTGATATGCTCTATCTACACAACATCTATTGGCCATTGTGGGACGGGCGGTCATCCGGATACGCCATAATGATGTGAAGAGGCATTCCTATCAGCAAGGACTAGTTGTTCCACCAGTAGCTCATGTAAGAAAACTATCAAGTTAATTGTGCTCAGGCTGGAGCAGCCACCGGATGGGTGACTAGATGGGAAGTTGTGTCGAGGTTAAATTAGGTGATGGAATGGGTCATTTCGGTCAAATGACCGAAATGCCCCATTCCCTCAGCTAATTTAACCACGAGGTCCTTATTATTTATTTATTTTTTATTTTCTAACACACGTTAAAGAAGGTCTACCGCCTTACTTTTTGACAATGTGCGATACGTGGCCTACAGTTGATCCATCCGACCTATTTGTGATGGAATAGGCCGTGTGTGTTGTGGGCAAACGCTTGCTAGTATTCAACCGTTTGGGATTGATGAATTCATCACCGACGGGTTCCCTGGTGTGGTCCGTGTTCATCTGATCATCATCTACGACTTGTGCTAGCTCGATGCTAAGTTTCCATTAATTGATGGGGTTTTATGAACACGCCACCGTTTCCCGCCATTTCCTCACCTGTTTCCCGCCACCCTGCTATATTGCGCATAGGGGGCGCGCGACACACGGAGGCGACAAGCGCAACCTGTAGCACATCCACCTTTTCCAAGCATGCCAACCCACCAAAGCGATGCCTCTGTCATCAACCTCGCCGACGAGGCAAACAAGCAGGCGCACGGCCCGTCGAGGCCGAGGCGCTCCCCGGCAACGCGATGGATGACGCCGTGATGCGCATCATCGCCAGGGTTGAGCAGACCTTTGGCGCATGGCGCTTGAGCACCGCGGATCAAGATAGGCATGTCAGCGCTGACAGGCTGCAGCTCGCCGCACAACATGATCGATGGCGCGCCGCAGAGCAAGCTAGGCGCGTCCGCGCCGATAGGCTGCGGCTCGCCGCACGGCGAGACCGTTGGAGCGCCGCAGAGCGAGAGGCGTGGCGCGCTGCACAGCAACAGCAGATCCATCGGCGCTTGCCTGCTGTCGACACGGCGTCGCAGCTGGGTACACGTCCCGTCAGTACCCCCATTCCTTGCCAGGAGTGGGCAGAGGCCCTCAGCGCCGTACTTGCACTAGAGGCCGGCCGCGCCGTACTTGCATCGGACGCCCGCCGCTCTGTTCACGTGGGTGCCGCCATTCTCCTTGTCCACGGCCTGCTGGATGCCAACACGCTGGTCCGTAGGCTTGACCGCCTCCTTGGCCCAGGTGTCCACCTGGGCGCAGTAGAGGAACATGGCCGTCGCATCCTCGAGCTGATGATCTCCGATGAAATAGCCAACTTGGAGCTCGAGATCGCGCTCCAGATGTACCGCGAGCGTGTGGACCGCTTGGACGAATGTCTGCACGAGTTCAGGCAGAGCCAAGGGCTACCCTAGGCAAGGGCTGCTGGTCATGGTCTCATGGACGCGTTTTATTTTGGAAAGTCATTTCCACGTGGATAGCTATGTATTCACAACAATCATAGTATTGCTCTGTTTATTGCTCTGTTTCAATGTGTGTACTCTGTTTTCCATTCTTATATGTTCTGTTTCAATGTATGTATATACGCTTTCCATTCTGTATATGTGGATGATAACAGCTAGATTCAAATGAGTATACAACAACAGATAGAAAATGGAATTCATAATATATATATATATATATATATATATATTAATTGTTCATTAGATCATCACAGAATATATATATATATATATATATATATATATATAAAACCCTGGGTGAGGAATAGTTATTCTTCACCCCCTTATATTTTACCACCAGTGCACTGTAATTTTACGTTCCGTAAGTTTTATCTTATTTCTGACGTAAAAAGAGACCGTAAGAAAATATATCATCACCGTAAAAAATATTTTATGTTATGTAAAATTACAAACGTAAAAACATAGTGTAAAATATACATAAACTCCAAATTTTCTTGTCTTATGACCTATAATTTTATTTTCTTATACCAAATTTTACGTAGTGAATCATGTAACTATTTGAATTCCAAATGTAATTTAATTATGAAGTGATCGCAAGATTACCTTGGGTGAAGAATAACTTATTCTGCACCCTGGGTGATGAATAGCATCACTATATATATATATATATATATATATATATATAATCATCACATATACGTGATGATACTTAACTACTAGGTACAATGCATAAAATTGAAAATGAACAATACTAAAACTAATAATCCCTCCTGGGCCAGTATTCCGGTAGCCCCTCGCCAGCAGCTCCCTAGTGCGCGGCGTCTTTCCACTGCGGAGGCAGTACTCCGACTCCTCCGCCTCGTAGCGCTTGACGTACCGATTTGCCTCTTGCTGGCGGACACGCGCGACCGATCTTGCCATTTCGTTAGGCGCCCACCGGAGCTCCTCGTCGGTGGCACGCTGGAGCTTATCGGCCCACCTCCATGTAGCGACGAGGTGCCAAGCGCCTATGACTTTCCTCGCGAAGTACCCGTCTTCGTACACCTCCTCGGCACAACGACGCGCTTGCCCCCAAAGCCCCGCCGCCTCCTTTTTCCAGGCGGCATCACGGGCTTCACAGGCCGCCTGGTACCTGGCTTCCTCCTTCGCCATCTCATTCTTGAACGCCACTTGCCTGGCTTTCTCAGCCGGCGGCAGCGACTTCCACAGACAAGATTGTACTGGCCCCAAAACCAATCCAAAGTTGGGGGGTCCGGCGCAACCTCGTCAGGCGGCACGTAGGGGTCCTCGTCGCTGCTAATCGAGTGAGCGTCCTCGGGGGCGGTGACTCCTCGTCGGCGCGTGGGCAGACCGGCGGCGCCATGGCAGAGATTTGAGAGAGAGAGAGAGAGAGAGGGCGAGCGAGGGGAGGATGTAGATGAGAATGCAGGCGGGGCGACGTGAGCAAGGTAGTACTTATTGGCGACCGGAATCTAGATCGACGGGGACAGCACACACGCCGCTCGCCGGAATTTATGAGTACTGTAGTTTGAATTACACACAATTCCCGCAGCAAATCCATGTGTGAACATAATAGCTGACGGTTTCCAATACAGAACTGTGTCTGATTAATGATCCCCGCCAATCACCTACCAAACCTCAAGCCGCGAGATAGAGTGCCAATCGTGTGGGGGCCGGTTGTCTTGCCAGATCTTTACATTTTATTTTTTGAATACCAGATATTTACATCGTCTGATGATTTATTAAGTCGCACACAAGTACACAAAATATATGATTTTTCAAACCGTTTTGGTTAGGCGTTGCATGTAGATGTAGTTCAAATTTGAATTACGGTCATTAAATGGTTATAAAATCACTTAAATGTCTTTAAAAGGTCAAATGACCCCTAAAAAATTTCCAATTTTTCACATGACAGTTGTATTAGTGCACGTTAAACGTAGGAAAAAAATTTGAAGGCCGTAAGAGGAAGCTATCTCCCGTCCATCAGCAAACATGCATTGTTCCCTCTCGGAACCACGAACCTTCTGGTGAGTTGCTCCGGTTTGTGAGGGATGTGTGTCCAAACTTTTGTCAAACAGGCCAATTTTTTACCACATCATCTTGCTGGCATGACATTAAATCAAGCAAGGTTTCATGTTTTTATGATCATTTTTTAATTTTTTGGAATTAAAATGCCATGGCATGCACTCCATGCATGTGCCCATGCCTTGACACCAATATGTTTGAAAATTCCTTCGTATTTACTGCACAAGGAATTAACTCGCACACAAGTACACAAAAATATGATTTTCAAACCGTTTTGGTTAGGCGTTGCATGTAGATGTAGTTCAAATTTGAATTACGGTCATTAAGTGGTTAGAAAATCACTTAAATTTCTTTAGAAGGTCAAATGACCCCTGAAATTTACCAACACATGACAGTTGCACATTAAACGTAGGAAAAAATTTGAAGGCCGTAAGAGGAAGGTATCTCTCATTCGTCATCAAACATGCATTGTTCCCTCCCGGAACCACGAACCTTCTAGCGAGTTGCTCCAGTTTGTGAGGGGAGTGTGTCCAAACGTTCGTCAAACATGCCAATTTCATTACCACATCATCTTGGTGGCATGACATTACATCAACCAAGGTTTTATGTGTTTCCCGATCATTTTTCTATTTTTTTGAATTAAAATGCCATGTCACTCCATGCATACGTATGCATGTGTCCATGTCGTGAGACCAATATGTTTGAAAATTCCTTCTAATTTACTGCACATGGAATTAACTCGCACACAAGTACACATATATGATTTTTCAAACCGTTTTGGTTAGGCATTGCATGTAGATGTAGTTCAAATTTGAATTACGGTCATTAAATGGTTAGAAAATCACTTAAATGTCTTTGAAAGGTCAAATGACCCCTAGAATTTTCCAAATTTTCACATTACAGTGTAGTAGTGCACGTTAGACGTAGAAAAAATTTCAAGGCCGTAAGAGGAAGCTATCTCCCGTTCGTCATCAAACATGCATTGTTCCCTCTCGGAACCACGAACCTTCTAGCGAGTTGCTCCGGTTTGTGAGGGGTGTGTGTCCAAACTTTCGTCAAACATGCCAATTTCTTTACCACATCATCTTGGTGGCATGACATTACATCAACCAAGGTTTCACGAGTTTCTGATTTTTTTGGAATTAAAATGCCATGCCACTCCATGCATACGTATTCATGCATATGTGTCCATGTCGTGATACAAATATGTTTGAAAATTCCTTCTAGTTTACTGCACATGGAATTAACTCGCACACAAGTACACAAATATGATTTTTCAAACCGTTTCGGTTACGCGTTGCATGTAGATGTAGTTCTAATTTGAATTACGGTTATTAAATGGCTAGAAAATCACTTAAATGTCTTTAAAAGGTCAAATAACCCCTAGAATTTTCAAAAATTTCACATTACAGTTCTAGTAGTGCACGTTAGACGTAGAAAAAATTTGAAGGCCGTAAGAGGAAGCTATCTCCCGTTCGTCATCAAACATGCATTGTTCCCTCTCGGAACCACGAGCCTTCTAGTGAGTTGCTCCGGTTTGTGAGAGGTGTGTGTCCAAACTTTGGTCAAACATGCCAATTTTTTACCACATCATCTTGGTGGCATGACATTACATCAACCAAGGTTTCATGTGTTCCTTAATTTTTTTTATTTTTTTGAATTAAAATGCCATGTCACTCCATGCTTAATTGTGTCATAGCCGTTAGACCAATATGTTTTAAAATTCCTTCCAATTTACTGCACATGGAATTAAATCGCACACAAGTACACGAAATATGAGTTTTCAAACCATTATGGTTAGCTGCTGCATGTACATGTAGTTCAAATTTCAATTACGGTCATTAAATGGCTAGAAAATCACTTAAATGTCTTAGAAGGTCAAATGACCCCTGAAATTTTCCAAAATTTGACATTACAGTTGTATTAGTACTACAAAATTTCTTGTTCATTTAAAACACCATCCATTGGCACTTTATTCCAAATTCATCTTTTACAGCTAATAAAAAATTTCTACAACATCACACACAGTTGTTTTGTAGGAACCGTTTGCGATGAAAATATCTGGGTCTATTTAAGTCTCCCTCCTTAAGCTTCGCCGGCTCGTCTGCTCTAGTGCCGGCAACCCCCGAATCCACGAATCCCGATCCCCATTCCCACACCCCCTTCTTGCAAAGATGAGGCCGTGGAAACGCTTCGTGAAGGCCCGTACGATGGTCGCGTCCCCCCAGCGCCGCCGCGTGCGCCGAGAGCGCGACCGCCTACGCCGAGAGTGCCGCCGCATCTGCATTGAGCGCGGCCGCTTCCGCCGAGAGGGTGTCTGCGGCAGCCGACAGGGCAGCTGCAGCAACCGAGACGGCTGCAGCTGCTGCTGCGACGGCGGCTGCAAACGCAGAGAGCGCTCGAACTGCCGTCCGTGCCACTGATGTCGCCCTGGCTCGGGTCAAGGCCATCCACGCCAAGATCGAGGATGCACACGCCAAGATATTCCAGGCCACCTCGGACTCCAGCATGCAACCCACATCTGAAAAGGCGGCGGTGGGCATGGAACACCTGCTTCCTCATGAGGTCGCCGAGCGGGAGCTGGAGATGCAGGAGGCGGCGGAGATCGAGGAGCGCCGGGAGGAGGAGTTGCGCGTGGCCGAGGTCAAGGTAGAGAAGAGTTTGTCCGTCGAGGAATCGGCGGTGGAGTACCAACGCGAGGTCAGGCGCACCCACTACTACGAGTACTACAACATTGAGGGTGGCGCCGAGGACGAGGACGAGGACGCGGTCGACTTCAGCAGGGGGGACGCGGAGTCCACCAACGGCGGCATGTCGCCAGGACAAGTCATCGACGTCTCATCTCACACCGGCGATGCATAGGCCGGCGCGGCGGCGGATTTTTAATTATGCGTACTTAGGCTTTGTTTTTAATGCTGGTCTTTTGTTAGAGCAATGTTTAGGTCAACTGGCTCTGTGTAATTACTAAAATTTCTCGATTCAGTAAGTGTGGTCTGTCTGCTGTACGCTCTTTTGTGTGCCCAAATTAGCAAGCGATGTTAAATTATGCAATGATGCACCAGTGGAAATTTCCACCAAAATTTGAATTATGAAACTCATCCCATGCGCGTAAAGCAGAAGAATCGTTTGCGATGCACACAATCGTTCAAAATGAATGGTCCGGTGGCACCGCGAGCGTTGAAAGTGAATGTGCCCATGCATTTTGACCAAAATTTTAATTATCAAACTCATCCCATGCGCGTAAAGCAGAAGAATCGTTTGCGATGCACACAATCGTTCAAAGTGAATGGTCCGGCGGCACTGCGCGCAAAGTTTCCCTCCACATTTCCAAAATTTTGGCCTACCGCCAAAATATCTACCCCTGCCCCCCTTCCCCCCTTCCCCACCCCCTTTTCTCCCCGACCACAAGTCACATTTCCCCTATTTCCTCCTTCCTTCCTTGCTAAGCTATAGCCGCTTCCTCGCTCTCGCCGTCTTGCATCCTACCGCCGGGGTCGCCATGGTCTTCTTCAAAGACATCTCCAACGATTCCTCCTCCGGTGACTACTCCTTCACCACCCGGGTATGCCACTCTTCTCTCTCTCGGGCTATGACTTGGAATGAAGGATTTTTACTCGGAGGTCGATTTGAGTCGTTTCTTCCTCTTGTAGCTCCCTAAGACCATCAGTGGCAACGAATGGAGCGGGGTGGCTGAAGATCTATCTGCTCGTTGTCACCATCAATCTCCATGCGTGAAGCTACTTGCGTTTGATTTTGTGGACACTGGGAGGAAGTTTCTGGCATGTGCAGAGAAGGTTAGACCCTCTTTCGTTGTTACAAATCATTTGTTAGATGTGATTCAGACACTGTCACGGTCCCAACCCATTCATACCACACCTTCAACCAAACGCATCCTAAGACAGTGTCACAGTTTGTACCTAGTATCTTAAATTGTTGCCATCTCATCAGCGGTGCCATTAGAAAATTATTTGGCACCGCTTCAGCAGTTTGTGCAGCCAACTTTGGTCCACACATCCGAGCAGCCAAGCAGTAAAATACTAAATCTTTATGGCACGAAGGAACTGGGCATCGGAGCAACTACGTGCTCCGGAGTCCGGGTCCCTGATTTTTTTCCGCTGCATCGGCTCGCCAGTTCAGGGCACCGGTGCGAGATGTAGCAACAGTTGTCTTTACACCAGTTTTGGCATACATAGTGGACGGCCTTAGTTCTATTAGTTCTATGTTACTAAATTTGTGCATGTACACACCTGTTAGTATCAATTTGCTGTCATCCAAACACTGTCGCTATGCTGTTGCAGTTATATTTACCTTCCTCATAAAATGTTCAATTTGTTATTTATTGTACATGAGTAAGAACTTGTAGCGTCGTTGTAGTTAATTATAGCTTCTGATGTTCCAGAATTTGGTTGTTGTCTCAGTACCAATTATTTCATTTGCACATTGATCTTTTTGAGAAGATATGTCATAATTAACATGTTTCTTCAGTTTTTCAAAATAAGCATTGGTGATTTTCTATGTTGCTATAAACCCATTTCCCCTACAATTGTTACTGATCTAGTTTTAAATATTATAGGATGAACGGAAGTGTTCTTACTTGGAGTGGGTTGATCAAGAGTGGCCACAGTCTTTGAAGATGTGCCTAACGAAGCTCTGGAGCATGTATGAGGAAGTGAACACAGTAGGCTTAGAGAAAGTCTTGTCAACGCTGAAGCATATTTCAAGATGCGGGATAAAAAGTTGAAGGTGGAGAATGAGCTCAGATTTTTTAAATCAGACTTTGCTAAGATGGTGTTGGCGAAGGAGGAGGCACTTTCCCAGTTGGCCCGTGCAAAACGGGTTCTTACTGAACTGAAAGCAGAGGTGGATAAGACGACCCTAGATGATCTCGATTAGGGAAATGAATATATTGTTCTTATGAAGTTGAACTAGCTACATGTTGTACTGTGTTGTTTTAATGTAGCTACCGTACTGTGATGTTATAATATATTTATGTGCCTGATATGAAATTGGCAAACAACTGTTCGACATGAAATTAGAATTTGCGTAATACTGGAATTATTAATTGTAAACTAATAAACCTGCTAAATGTGTTATGGACCTTTGCAAACGGTTCTAGCAGTAAAAGCGCTTGTGATGGATAGCCCAATGCCACACAGTTTTCTACATCAAATCATGTGTGATGTAGTTAATGAAAGCAAACAGTTAACCAAGGCAGAGCATGTGTGATAGTTACACCTTTCACACACGAGCGTATACATAAAACCGTGTGGGATGTACATCCGAACGGAAACGTTTTCCCTGGATTGACTGTGTGGGATGTACATAAGAATGGAAACGTATTCCTTGGATTGACTGTGTGTGATATACATACAAATGGAAATGATTTTCCGGGATTCACCGTGTGGGATGTACATACCTACAGAAATGATTTCTGGGATTTACCGTGTGGGATGTACATACCTACGGAAATGATTTCTGGGATTCACCGTGTGGGATGTACATACCTACGGAAATGATTGGGTTTCGATGCCTCACCCGATCGCACACGGCCCCGGCCTGGGTCCCAGGAGGGCCTATCCTCGACGATTTCTGGGTCGTGTGGGAAGGACACCCTATCGTACACACTCACTTGGCGACGGTTCCAAATGCCGTCGCGGAAAGGGGTAAAAAACCGTTTGTTTGGGACCGACGTGCACCAGTGTTAGGCAATAGAACAGAAACAGGTCAGCCAGATCAAAGTGTGTGCGATTGATGGCATACACTTCACATTGATGAACTGTTTGCGATTAGCCACAACAAACTGAAATAGTTAGATAGATCAACGTGTGTGCGATAGACGGGCACACACATTCTAATTAAAAGAAGCGTGCACGATGGTAATAACGAGCGCGCACAGTTGTTGGAACAAGACGTGTGCTGACATTGCCTATTGTGGTGCACCATATGGTGCAAACGGCACGTACGCGGCTGAGAAGGCATACACGCCCACGTTACGCCTTCCGGGAATAGTGCCGCACTTATAACTGTCAGTAAATTTTGAGCATGCGTCCCGTCACAATTTTTTAGAAGAATAGGGAGGCCGCGTCCCATCACATTCCAAATTTCAAACCTGTTCACACCGATCAAAACCTAAACGGTTTCCCACTTAGGAGCGTATTACTACTCGGTTATAAATACTACTACTCCAAGATGACTGCACATTCCTCCTCAACTCCTCATCCACAAAAACAAACAAGTCATTCATCATCGTTCCCTTGCGTCTGCCATGGCCAGCGTGAGTTCTGGGTCGAGAGATTGCCACCAGGGAGAGGCGAGCCTAGAAGCGGAAGCACGAGAGATGTCCCGCCTCGCCGCGAAAGCAGCCAACATGTCCCGCCGCGTGGTCATAGCAGCAGAGAGGTCCCGCCGAGCTGCCGAAGCATCACGGAGGTGCCGCCGCGCCGTCGATGCAGTAGACTAGTCCGGCCGCGCCACGGAAGCAGAAGAGATGTCCCGCCGCGCCGCGAATGCAGCAGAGATGTCCTCCAGCACCGCGGCGGCCTGGGAAAATGTCTCGCGGGTAGGCGAGGACTCTTACAGGCGCATGCGTGCCCTCGTCCTTAGGCAGATGGATCAGATCTCCAGGTGGGCGAGGTTGCAGGATGACATGAAAGCCTCATTTGAACAGTCTACCGGCGTCATCCGACAACTAAACGAGAGCAATGCGAAGCTCCAGGCCGAGCGCGACCTGCTGAGGGCGAAGATCGTCAGAAGTGCGGAGCAGCAGAAGCAGACCACTGCCTTGTTGCAGAGGACCGGCGTCATCATCGAGAAACTTATGGACGAGAATGCCATGCTGCGCATCGAGCGCAGAAGTCTGGTGGAGGAATCTGTGGACGCTCTCAAGCAGCATCTTGAGGACAAGAAAGAGCTCATCGCCGCTCGCCGCGGAGACTAGTTCCCGCGGCCTGCAGCAACGCATCAACAAAGTAGAAATTAGTGAGCCAGATCGTTGTCTTCCTTCTTCTTTTGCCCTTGTGTATTTCAGGTGTTGCCGCATGTGGCTTTTTTAAATATGTTCCTAAATAGGTAAGACAATTATTATCCACTGTCATCGTCCTTATATTCATCATGCTTGCTATAAGTCGCAGTCGATGCTATATAGGTCCGTCGGATCTTACATCAAGATCCATGCAAAACTTTATTTTCAGATTTTCATTTCTCTCTCTTAAATCTTAGTCCAGTGAGACATATAGCCACGCCGTAGAACAGGTGCTCGGGCGCCATTAATGGGGATGTTGGGAGGGAGGTGCGCGACGGGTAGCGGTCAAAGGGCTCTCCTCCCGATGAGCACGCATAGGGGTCTGATCGCACGCTCCCGTACTCAAATAGCTACCCCGCACGACACCTCCTATCCAATAAAAAAGGGGATGCATGGCGGCACGTAATTGGTAAGTAGAACGCCCACGGTTTCAATAATACTTGTGTTTCCAATTTGTAACGTGACAACACTTCTTCCAAAATGACTTTGTTGATTGTTAATGTGTGTGCCTTGGCAAATCGGACAGAAAAATTACCACAGCATGTTGGTGCCATGTCATGACACCATGCCAAGTTTCATGATTTTCAGGCGTGTTTTGGATTTACAGGAATTAAAAAACCAAGTTTCTCAATCTTTCCGGCCGAGCCACGATGCCCAGATGTTTGAATTTCATTCCCATCTCTTGCATAGGATCTAGAAATTCACCCAAGGACACACATGTGGTTTTTTAAACAACTTTGGTGCACTAGAGCCCGTGCTTGTAGTTCAAATTTGAATTATGCACATTAAATGCGCATAAACTCAATTAATGTATAAAATGGCCAAACGAACATGGAATAATTCCAAAATTTAGCACTATATTTCTATTTGGTCTAATCTACCCGTGTAAAAAAATTAAGGCGGGAGAAGGTAGTGTACGTATGTCGTTTCACACACGGAGGTGGCACGTTCCCTCTCGGAACCACGAGCCTTCTTGAAGGAAGCTCCAGTTTGCAAGAAGCTTGCACCAAAGCTTGTCCCAATTCGGCAAAAAAAATACCGCCGCATGTTGGTGCCATGTCATGACACCATGCCAAGTTTCACGATTTTCAGGCGTGTTTTGGATTTATAGGAATGAAAAAACCAAGTTTCTCAATCTTTCCGGCCGAGCCACGACGCCCAGATGTTTGAATTTCATTCCCATCTCTTGCATAGGACCTAGAAATTCACCCAAGGGCACACATGTGGTTTTTCAAACAATTTTGGTTCACTGGATCCTGTGCTTGTAGTTCAAATTTGAATTATCCACATTAAATGCGCAGAAACTCAATTAATGTATAAAAAAGGACAAATGAACCCAAAATAATTCCAAAAATTAGCACGATACTTCTATTTGGTCCAATCTGCCTGTGTAAAAAAATTAAGGCGGGAGAAGGCAGTGTACGTATGTCGTTTCGCACACGTAGGTGGCACGTTCCCTCTCGGAACCACGAGCCTTCTTGAGGGAAGCTCCGCTTTGCAAGAAGCTTACACCAAAGCTTGTCCTAGTTCGGCCAAAAAATTACCGCAGCATGTTTGTGCCATGTCATGACACCATGCCAAGTTTCATGATTTTCAGGCGTGTTTTGGATTTACAGGAATTAAAAAACCAAGTTTCTCAATCTTTCCGGCCAAGCCACGACGCCCAGATGTTTGAATGTCACTCCCATCTCTTGCATGGGACCTAAAATTCACCCAAGGACACACATGTGATTTTTCAAACAACTTTGGTGCACTGGAGCCTGTGCTTGTAGTTCAAATTTGAATTATGCACATTAAATGTGCAAAAACTCAATTAATGTATAAAAAAGGCCAAACGAACCCGGAATAATTCCAAAATTTAGCACGATACTTCTATTAGTTCTAATCTGCCTGTGTTAAAAATTAAAACGGGAGAAGGCAGTATACGTATCTCGTTTCGCACATGGAGGTGACACGTTCCCTCTCGGAACCATGAGCCTTCTTGAGGGAAGCTCCGGTTTGCAAGAAGCTTACACCAAAGCTTGTCCCAATTCGGACAAAAAAATTACCGAAGCATGTTGGTGCCATGTCATGACACCATGCCAAGTTTCATGATATTCAGGCATGTTTTGGATTTACAAGAACTAAAAAACCAAGTTTCTCAATCTTTCTGGGCGAGCCACGACGCCCAGATGTTTGAATTTCATTCCCATCTCTTGCATGGGACCTATTGATACGTCTCCAACGTATCTATAATTTATGCAGTATTCATGCTATTATATTATCCATCTTAGATGTTTAATGGGCTTTACTAAGCACTTATATATTACTTTAGGGACTAACCTATTGACCCAGAGCCCAGTGCCAGTTTCTGTTTTTTCCCTTGTTTCAGTGTTTCGCAGAAAAGGAATATCAAACGGAGTCCAAACGGAATGAAACCTCCGGAAAAGTTATTTTTGGAAAGAAAGCAATACGGGAGACTTGGAGTGCACATCAGGAGATCAACGAGGAAAGCACGAAGTAGGGGGGCGCGCCCACCCCCTGGGCGCGCCCTCCACCCTCGTGGGTCCCTCGTGGCTCCCCTTACCGACTTCTTTCGCCTATATATTCCCATATACCCTAAAACCTTCGGGGAACATAATAGATCGGGAGTTCCGCCGCCACAAGCCTCTGTAGCCACCAAAAACCAATCGGGACCCTGTTCCGGCACCCTGCCGGAGGGGGGGACCTTCACCGGTGGCCATCTTCATCATCCCGGCGCTTTCCATGACGAGGAGGGAGTAGTTCACCCTCGGGGCTGAGGGTATGTACCATTAGCTATGTGTTTGATCTCTCTCTCTCTCTCTCTCTCTCTCTCTCGTGTTCTTGAGGTGATACGATCTTGATGTATCGCGAGCTTTGCTATTATAGTTGGATCTTATGATGTTCTCCCCCTCTACTCTCTTGTAATGGATTGAGTTTTCCCTTTGAAGTTATCTTATCGTATTGAGTCTTTAATGATTTGAGAACACTTGATGTATGTCTTGCGTGGGATAACCGTGGTGACAATGGGTTATTCTATTGATTCACTTGATGTATGTTTTGGTGATCAACTTGCGGGTTCCGCCCATGAACCTATGCATAGGGGTTGGCACACGTTTTCGTCTTGACTCTCCGGTAGAAACTTTGGGGCACTCTTTGAGGTTCTATGTGTTGGTTGAATAGATGAATCTAAGATTGTGTGATGCATATCGTATAATCATACCCACGGATACTTGAGGTGACATTGGAGTATCTAGGTGACATTAGGGTTTTGGTTGATGTGTGTCTTAAGGTGTTATTTTACTATGAACTCTAGGGATGTTTGTGACACTTATAGGAATAGCCCAATGGATTGATCGGAAAGAATAACTTTGAGGTGGTTTCGTACCCTACAATAATCTCTTCGTTTATTCTCCGCTATTAGTGACTTTGGAGTGACTCTTTGTTGCATGTTGAGGGATAGTTATGCGATCAAATTATGTTATTATTGTTGAGAGAACTTGCACCAGTGAAAGTATGAACCCTAGGCCTTGTTTCAACGCATTGCAATACCGTTTACGCTCACTTTTATCATTAGTTACCTTGCTGTTTTTATATTTTCAGATTACAAAAACCTATATCTACCATCCATATTGCACTTGTATCACCATCTCTTCGCCGAACTAGTGCACCTATACAATTTACCATTGTATTGGGTGTGTTGGGGACACAAGAGAGTCTTTGCTATTTGGTTGCAGGGTTGCTTGAGAGAGACCATCTTCATCCTATGCCTCCCACGGATTGATAAACCTTAGGTCATCCACTTGAGGGAAATTTGCTACTGTCCTACAAACCTCTGCACTTGGAGGCCCAACAACGTCTACAAGGAGAAGGTTGCGTAGTAGACATCAAGCTCTTTTCTGGCGCCGTTGCCGGGGAGGCTAGGTAAGCGGCACTCACACCCCGTCAACTAAGCTCTTTTCTGGCGCCGTTGCCGGGGAGGTGAGTGCCTGAAGGTATATCTTTAGATCTTGCAATCGAATCTTTTTGTTTCTTGTTTTTTATCACTAGTTTAATTTATAAAAGAAAAAATGGATTGAGTTTGTCTCATACGCTTCATCTTTTTAATATCTTTCGTGAGTATGATGGAAAGGAAAATTGTGCCAAAGTGTTAGAAGAAGGATGCATTAAAATGTTTGGCACTAAATCTTTGAATAATGAGCATGATTGCAATGTTGTTAGTATGAACTCTTTGAATATCCATAGTACTAATGATGATTGCACTAGTTATGATGAAAATGTCTCCTATAAACATGTCAATTTTTGTGGAGTGCATTGGGTTTGCAAGTACACACCAAATAGGGAAGATAGATATTGCAAGAGATATAAGCATTTAGAAACTAAATTGTTGCAAGAAAGGCTAGATGTTTGTGCTGAAAATTTAAATTTTCTTGGCCATACTTGTGAACTTTGCAATGAACGGGGTCATTTAACTATCCGATGCAAATTGTTTCATGATCTAATCGTGTCCAAAAATTGTGATGACTTGATTTCCCTTGCACATTATAATGAACTTAGTTGGCTTATGGGTTACGAAGAAATGAAACATATAACTAAGCATCTTCCAGAATTTGTCCGTTATAAACTTCTTGATTTTGATCTAGAAGAAATTTATATGTATTGTGCCATGAATTGCATTGAAAATCCTTATATTGCCAATTACATAAAGAAAAGAAAGCAAATAGAAGATGAAGAGAATACTAATGAAAGGGAAGAGACTTCCCAATATCCTCCTATTATTTCTTATGATGAATCAGGTAACAAGGAGGAGCCTTCTATTCAACCAATCTCATTAATAAGGAGCTCCAAAAAGAGGATTGAACCCACACATGATGTGGTGAAGAAGAAGAAAAGAAAAAGGAAGAGAGGTAAAAATATATCTCTCCCAAATAATGTTGCTCCTATTATTGTTGTGCCTCATGAAAATGAATCAAAAATAATTGTGGAAGATGATGCACTTGATGATGATCTCGTTATGCCTATTGCTTGTTGTGTTGATTATGATTGGGAAGATAATGATACTTCTTATGATCTTGAAAAATATTTTTGGCACTTGCTTGGAAGAATATGATAATTGCTATACTATTGGTGCTATCCATACTATTAATGATGAGAGTGATTATGTTTATGATATGAAAAGGCCCAAGCTTGGGGATGCTATGTTTGATGAAGATGATGTTTTTGAGAATATATTTGCTGCAATTAATGTTTGTCCCAAGCTTGGGGATGCTACGTTTAACGAAGATGATATTTTTAGTCTCCCAAGTTTTGATATGCAAATTTATAATGATGATAGCATGCCTCCTACTTATGATGATTATATTGATGAAAGTGGGTTTGGAAGAGTGTCAACTTTAGGAGGTAATGATCCCACTATTTTTTAGGATGTTGAATCCTATTGTGATAAATATGAAAGTGGATTTGGAGAGGTCATGACTTTATTTAGTGATGATTCCACTATCTTGGAAGAGGTTTCAATCGATTATGATGAGAACAAAGTTGCTACTTATGATGATTATTGTGATGAAACTTATGCTTTAAAAAGTAGTGATGATTATATTTATAAAACTTGTAATGATTATGGTTACCCTTTTTCTGAACATTACTCTTTTAATGTGGAAACAATTTATAGTATTCAAGTCTCTTATGATACTCCCACTATCCCGAATGAGAAGAATTTTGCTTATGTGGAGAGTAGTAAATTTTATATGCTTGTAGATCATGAAAAGAATGCTTTAGGTGCTGGTTATATTGTTGAATTCATTCATGATGCTACTGAAAATTATTATGAGGGAGGAATGTATGCTTGTAGGAATTGCAATAATATCAAGTTTCCTCTCTATGTGCTTAAAGTTTTGAAGTTATGCTTGTTTTGCCTTCCTATGCTAGTCGATTATTGTTCCCATAAGTTGTTTTATCACAAAATCCCTATGCATAGGAAGTGGGTTAGACTTAAATGTGCTAGTCATATGCTTCATGATGCTCTCTTTATGTTTCAATTCCTATCTTTTATGTGAGCATCATTGAAATCATCATGCCTAGCTAGGGGCGTTAAACGATAGCGCTTGTTGGGAGGCAACCCAATTTTATTTTAGTTTCTTGATTTTTGGTTCTGTTTAGGAATAAATAATCCATATAGCTTCTGTTTAGATGTGTTTTTGTGTTTTAATTAGTGTTTGTGCCAAGTAGAACCTTTGGGAAGACTTGGGTGAAGTCTTTATGATCATGCTGTAAAAAACAGAAACTTTAGCGCTCACGAGATTAGCTAAAACTTTTTACTGGAGAGTGCTATTTAGTTGATTCTTTTTTCAGATGATTACTAGACAAATTCCTCAGGTCCACCAATTTATTTTAGAATTTTTGGAGTTCCAGAAGTATACGTTTGATACACATTACTACAGACTGTTCTGTTTTTGATAGATTCTGTTTTTCGTGTGTTGTTTGCTTATTTTGATGAATCTATGGCTAGTAAAATAGTTTATAAACCATAGAGAAGTTGGAATACAGTAGGTTTAACACCAATATAAATAAATAATGAGTTCATTACAGTAACTTGAAGTGGTGTTTCATTTTCTTTCGCTAACGGAGCTCACGAGATTCTCTGTTAAGTTTTGTGTTGTGAAGTTTTCAAGTTTTGGGTAAAGATTCGATGGACTACGGAATAAGGAGTGGCAAGAGCCTAAGCTTGGGGATTCCCAAGGCACCCCAAGGTAATATTCAAGGACAACGAAGAGCCTAAGCTTGGGGATGCCCCGGAAGGCATCCCCTCTTTCGTCTTCGTTCATCGGTAACTTTACTTGGAGCTATATTTTTATTCACCACATGACATGTGTTTTGCTTGGAGCGTCATTTTATTTTCTTTTGTTTTGCTTGCTGTTTGAATAAAATACCAAGATCTGAAAATTCTTAAATGAGAGAGAGTCTTCACTTAGCTACATAATTATTTAACTACTCATTGATCTTCACTTATATCTTTTTTGGAGTAGTTTGTCATTTACTCGTGTGCTTCACTTATATCCTATGAGTAAATGGTTGAATGATTTGAATGTCATAAATCTGAAATTATATATGTTTCATATGCCTTTCCCATGGGGAGTAATGCCTTCACATATAAGAAGTAGAGGTGGTAAATTTTTAAAGGTTAGCAAACATTGTATTGGTCACTTGAACAATTCATGAAAGAATATTGAAGGAAGAGAGATTTCACATATAAATATACTATCTTGGACATCTTCTATGATTGTGATCCCCATTAATTATTTTCAAACCTGAGCAAATTAGTTAAAGTTGGACAAGGAAGACAACATAATGAGTTATGCTTGGGTATATTTGTATAGAAGTTATATTGTTATGGATCCTCTAACATGTGGTGCTTGCTATTTAGAATCCTTTGCTAGCCAAAATATCTGTACTAAGCGGGAATACTGCTTGTGCACCAAATTCCTTGAACCAAGTTTATTCCATGAGTGTCCACCATATCTACCTATATGCGGTATTTACTTGCCGTTCCAAGTAAATTTGCATGTGCCAAACTCTAAACCTTCAAATAATAATCTGTTTTGTATGCCCGAATCGCTCATGTAGCGACTAGGGGCTAGCAGTATCTTCCATGCTAGGTGGGTTATTCTCACGATGAGTGGACTCCGCTCATCATTCACGAGAAAATTGCTGGTAACTGGGATGCCCAGTCCCATGATCAAAAGATCGAAATCAAATCAAAAATAATTGCAAACAAAACTCCCCCAGGATTGATGTTAGTTGGAGGCACCCGTTGTTTCGGGCAAACCATGGATTGATGATTGTTGGTGGAGGTGGAGTAAAAATCTTTACCTTTCTGTTTGGGAACCGCCTATAATGTATGTAGTATGGAAGATATTGGGAACTCTTGGTTGTTATGTTGACAATGAAAGCATACCTCTCAAAATTATTTTCATCTCTATTTTTGCTTCGAGCTCTGGCACCTCTGCAAATCCCTGCTTCCCTCTGCGAAGGGCCTGTCTTTTACTTTTATGCAAGAGTCAGTAGTATTCCTTCTCATTCTAACCTACTCTTTAGTTGGCAAGCATCATGTGATGGAAAGATCTAGGCATATATGGCCATTCAAATATATTTGAGCATGAATTATTACTGTTGACATTACCCCTGAGGTAAAAGGTTGGGAGACGAAACATTAAGCCCCTATCTTTCTCTGTGTTCGATGAATACTATTTGTTCTAAAAATATGCTTTGAGTGGTAGCAATCATGGAAGACTAAATGATAGTTGAGTATGTGAAGTTTGCTGAATCAATGCTCTGACATAGACTCTTCCTGAAAATAAGATGAATTGTAGTTGTTTGATGACTAATAACACGGTTTGTTAGTTTTCAAGAAATTTTATGTTCTATACTTTAACATGTGAATAGTTTGTTACTTGATCATGCAAAGTTTTATGATATGAGCTACTGTTATGACATATAATGATGCTAGAAAAGGTGATTGAAATTATCATTGATCAAACTTGTGCCCTTGCTAGCATTCACACTTCATAAATTCTTTCTTTTATCATTTACCTACTCGAGGACGAGCATGAATTAAGCTTGGGGATGCTGATACGTCTCCAACGTAACTATAATTTATGAAGTATTCATGCTATTATATTATCCATCTTAGATGTCTAATGGGCTTTACTAAGCACTTTTATATTACTTTTGGGACTAACCTATTGACCCAGAGCCCAGTGCCAGTTTCTGTTTTTTCCCTTGTTTCAGTGCTTCACAGAAAAGGAATATCAAACGGAGTCCAAACGGAATGAAACCTTCGGAAAAGTTATTTTTGGAGACAAAGCAATACGGAAGACTTGGAGTGCACGTCAGGTGATCAACGAGGAGAGCACGAGGTAGGGGCGCGCCCACCCCCCTGGGCGCGCCCTCCACCCTCGTGGGCCCCTCGTGGCTCGCCTTACCGACTTCTTTCGCCTATATATTCCCATATACAAACCTTCGGGGAACAGAATAGATCGGGAGTTCCGCCGCCGCAAGCCTCTGTAGCCACCAAAAACCAATCGGGACCCTGTTCCGGCACCCTGCCGGAGGGGGGGACCTTCACCGGTGGCCATCTTCATCATCCCGGCGCTCTCCATGACGAGGAGGGAGTAGTTCACCCTCGGGGCTGAGGGTATGTACCATTAGCTATGTGTTTGATCTCTCTCTCTCTCTCTCTCTCTCTCTCGTGTTCTTGAGGTGATACGATCTTGATGTATCGCGAGCTTTGCTATTATAGTTGGATCTTATGATGTTCTCCCCCTCTAGTCTCTTGTAATGGATTGAGTTTTCCCTTTGAAGTTATCTTATCGGATTGAGTCTTTAATGATTTGAGAACACTTGATGTATGTCTTGCGTGGGATAACCGTGGTGACAATGGGTTATTCTATTGATTCACTTGATGTATGTTTTGGTGATCAACTTGCGGGTTCCGCCCATGAACCTATGCATAGGGGTTGGCACACGTTTTCGTCTTGACTCTCCGGTAGAAACTTTGGGGCACTCTCTGAGGTTCTATGTGTTGGTTGAATAGATGAATCTGAGATTGTGTGATGCATATCGTATAATCGTACCCACGGATACTTGAGGTGACATTGGAGTATCTAGGTGACATTAGGGTTTTGGTTGATGTGTGTCTTAAGGTGTTATTTTACTATGAACTCTAGGGCTGTTTGTGACACTTATAGGAATAGCCCAATGGATTGATCGGAAAGAATAACTTTGAGGTGGTTTCGTACCCTACAATAATCTCTTTGTTTGTTCTCCGCTATTAGTGACTTTGGAGTGACTCTTTGTTGCATGTTGAGGGATAGTTATGCGATCCAATTATGTTATTATTGTTGAGAGGACTTGCACTAGTGAAAGTATGAACCCTAGGCCTTGTTTCAACGCATTGCAATACCGTTTACGCTCACTTTTATCATTAGTTACCTTGCTGTTTTCATATTTTCAGATTACAAAAACCTATATCTACCATCCATATTGCACTTGTATCACCATCTCTTCGCCGAACTAGGGCACCTATACAATTTACCATTGTATTGGGTGTGTTGGGGACACAAGAGAGTCTTTGCTATTTGGTTGCAGGGTTGCTTGAGAGAGACCATCTTCATCCTATGCCTCCCACGGATTGATAAACCTTAGGTCATCCACTTGAGGGAAATTTGCTACTGTCCTACAAACCTCTGCACTTGGAGGCCCAACAACGTCTACAAGGAGAAGGTTGCGTAGTAGACATCACCTATAAATTCAGCCAAGGACACACATATGATTTTTCAAACAACTTTGGTGCACTGGAGCATGTGCTTGTAGTTCAAATTTGAATTATGCACATTAAATGCCCAGAAACTCAATTAATGCATAAAAATGCCAAACGAAGCCGGAATAATTCCAAAATTTTGCACGATACTTCTATTTGGTCTAATCTGCCTGTGTAAAAAATTAAGGCGGGAGAAGGCAGTATACGTATCTCGTTTCGCACACGGAGGTGACACGTTCCCTCTCGGAACCACGAGCCTTCTTGAGGGAAGCTCCGGTTTGCAAGAAGCTTACACCAAAGCTTGTCCCAATTCGGGTAAAAAATTTACCGCAGCATGTTGGTGCCATGTCATGACACCATGCCAAGTTTCATGATTTTCAGGCGTGTTTTAGATTTACAGGAATTAAAAAACCAAGTTTCTAAATCTTTCCGGGCGAGCCATGACGCCCAAATGTTTGAATTTCATTCCCATCTCTTGCATGGGACCTATAAATTCACCCAAGGACACACATGTGGTTTTTCAAACAACTTTGGAGCACTGGAGCATGTGCTTGTAGTTAAAATTTGAATTATGCACATTAAATGCCCAGAAACTCAATTAATGCATAAAAATGCCAAACGAACCCGGAATAATTCCAAATTTAAACACGACACTCATGTACTAGTTGATGTTCACTATACGTAAATGTTCTAGCAATTCAAACACCACCCTTTCCCTCCGTAACACCATTTTTTCTTTCAAAACATGATGAAAAAATCAGGTATACCACAAACAGTTTACTAGAAAGAATCGTGTGGGATGCGATATAAAATATCTTGGCGCACCGTCTTGTCTGGCTTACGCAGGAAGCTTCGTCGTCTACAGTCCAGCGCCCCCGCTTGAACCACACTTGCGTGCCAGTTTCTCGCGGCACCGAGCGAATTTTTTTTGCCACCGCGGAAATATCTATCTCCCCGCCCCCTCCCTCCTACCAAAAGCCACATTTCCACTGTTCCTCCTTGCTTTCCAAGTTCAAACCTTCACTGCTGCTTACTGGCAGCTCAGCCTCCTCGCCGGCGACTCTTCTTCTTGCAGCGCCGCTTCCTCGCCGGCTACCCTTCTTCTTGCAGCACCGCCTCCTCGCCGGTGACCCTTCTTCTTGCTGCGCGGCCTCATGGATATGGTCAGGTAATCCACACCCCACCCACACCATCCTCCTCCTTTCCGGTCCCACATGCCCCGACCGACGGAGCGACACGTTCCACCGAAATCACTGCCTCCCTCCTCCAATTAAGCGCCGCCCACAACCATTTTGCACGCAGTATAACGTGGAGCTCAGTAGCATGCGACCGCACGCACGAACGAGGTAGCTATGGCTGCCATGCGTGTCGACCACCAGATCTTGAAGGAGCACCTCGTCTTCGAGGCCGCCGTCGACACCGCCACGCGGTTGTCTACTTTAAAATATAGTTCGTGATGTTTTCTCGAGGCCACCGCCAGTGCCTTCTAGTGATTTGTCCTCTGTAATGTTAATATGCAATCTGATGTTCAGTTAACAGTTTGGTCCTCTGAAATGTAATGTTCAGTTAACACTTTGGTCCAACAATTGCTACATTTCATAGTACTGTTCTCAAGCATTATTTGTTTTGTTAACTGTCTTATCTTCTAGTACATGTTTCTATTCTGCAATGTCGTGCTCAGTTAACTATTTTGGTTCATTTGGCCTGCTGTCCATTTAACTGTTTGGTTCAGTTCTGCAATTTGATTTTCATTTGCTGTGGGTACAATTTTGTATTGTTATGCATGTGACACCAATCGAATTTGGCTGTACTCAATACATATTCTACTGATAGTATGGCAACTCTCAGTTAACCTGATCAAGATCTTCCTTATGTGTGTTGCAGGGAAACAATGGGAGACATTGTGGTTTACCATCGAGGTTTGTTCAAGCAGGATCCTTTGGCTAATAGCACATTATTGTGCAGTTGCAGGAATCGTTCTAATATTTAGGTTTCTTACAATTTGGTCTTGCACATGTAGGTCCTGCTGTCAGAGGCTTAGACCCACTGTTCGACCCATTTTGCATATGGGGAAATGAGATGTCCATGAATATCAGTCAAGTCAAGAAACTCAGAAAGATTGTTAGGATGAAGAAACTTGCGACGAATAACAAGAAGATCTTTATTTGCACAATGAAGAAGACATCAGTCAACTATAGGATGGTACCAACTCTTTTACCTTGTTTTTACCCCTTGCGCCATTTCAAAATTTACAACAGTGATTTATGCATAGCTTTGTTTTCAGTACTTTTCAAAGCAGTTCACCGATGATTACCTCTCAAACCACCTGCATGGTCAAGAGGCGAGGAAGGTATTCATTCAACACCCACGGTACAATATTGAAGTCTTGCTGAAGAGGACGAAGGTTGGGCAGGCAATTATCCATAGCCACTGGCCTGAAGTTGCAAGGACATTCAACATCACTGAAGGCTGAATATTTTCCTTCCGCTTCTGCAGTTTCCCAGATGAGATTCATCTGTCTATTTAACGTGTATGATGCTACTTTCCAAAGGTTTTTGATGCCGCATGTGAAACTTGGTGCTGTTGTGTAATGGCATAATTGAGTGTTGAAGCTATCTGATGTAATTCGATTATGAAATCATGGTTGCTTTTATATGGATATGAAATATCTGGCATGTTTAATAAGAAATATCAGTTTGATTAGTAAATGGATTATCAATAATAGGGCAATTACCCTGCTTATTGGGGTTTTCTATTGCAAACGGTTACTCAGACAGCACCGTGGGTGATGAACTCAAACAACCCGCACGGTTTCTAGAAAGTAGGCGTGTTCGATCAACTAACAATCACACAGGGCTTTCGGTAGTGAACTGTTTGCGTTAGGCCACCTTGCACAAACGTTTCCACACAAAGAACTGTGTGTGATATACATACCTACGGAAATGTTTTTCTAGGATTCACCGTGTGGGATGTGCATACCTACGGAAATGATTTTCTGGGATTCACCGTGTGGGATGTACATACCTACGGAAATGATTTTTTGGGATTCACCGTGTGGGATGTACATACCTACGGAAATGATTTTCTCGGATTACCGTGTGGGATGTACATACCTACGGAAATGATTGGGTTTCGATGCCTCGCCCGATCGCACACGGCCCGAGCCTGGGTCCCAGGAGGGCCTATCCCTGACGATTTCTGGGTCGTGTGGGAAGGACCCCCTATCGCCCACACTCACTTGGCGACGGTTCCAAATGCCGTCACGGAAAGGGGTTAAAAACCGTTTGTTTAGCACATCGTTGTACCAGTGGTAGCTTGGTGATAGTGACTACAGAACTCTGTCAATCACTATCTTATCTCGAAGATTAACTCCCACTTGACTCAAGTGATTGTAGTACCCAGATATTCTGAGCACATGCTCACTGGCTGAGCTATTCTCCTCCATCTTGTAGGCAAAGTAGAGGTCTCATACCTCTCAACACAGGCATGAGTCTGAAATACCAATTACAGCTCTTGGAACATCTCATATGCTTCATGGCGTTCAAAACGTTTTTGAAGTCCCGGTTCTAAGCCATAAATCATGGTGCACTAAACTATTAAGTAGTCATCATATCGAGCTTGCGAAAACGTTCATAACGTCTACATCTGCTCCTGCAATAGGTCTGTCACCTAGCGGTGCATCAAGGACATAATTCTTCTGTGCAGCAATGAGGATAATCCTTAGATCATGGACCCAGTCCGCTTTATTGCTACCATCATCTTTCAACTTAGTTTTCTCTAGGAACATATCAAAAATAGGGGAGCTATATCGTGAGCTATTGATCTTCAACATAGATATGCAAAACTATTAAGACTAAGTTCATGATAAATTAAGTTCAATTAATCAAATTACTGATGAACTCCCACTTAAATAAACATCCCTCAAGTTATCTAAGTGATACATGATCCAAATCAACTAACCCATGTCCGATCATCACGTGAGATGGGGTAGTTATCAATGGTGAACATCTCTATGTTGATCATATCTACTATATGACTCACGTTCGACCTTTTGATCTCCAGTGTTCCGAGACCATGTCTGTACATACTAGGCTCGTCAAGTTTAACCCAAGTATTATGCATGTACAAAACTGTCTTACACCCGTTGTATGTGAACGTAGAGTCTATGACACCCGATCATCACGTGGTGCCTCAAAATGACGAACTTTGGCAACGGTGCATACTCGGGGAGAACACTTTTATCTTGAAATTTAGTGAAGGGATCATCTTATAATGCTACCGCCGTTCTAAGCAAAATGAGATGCATAAAGGATAAACATCACATGCTATCAAAATATGTGACATGATATGGTCATCATCATCGTGCTTCTGATCTCCATCTTCAAAGCATCGTCATGAACTCCATCGTCACCAGTTCAACACCTTGATCTCCATTGTAGCGTCGTTGCGTCGAGGTCGTCTCGCCAACTATTTATTCTACTACTATTGCTAACGCATAGCAATAAAGTAAAGCAATTACATGGCGTTTGCATTTCATACAATAAAGAGACAACCCTAAGGCTCCTGCCGGTTGTCGATATTACAAAACATGATCATCTCATACATCAACATATATCACACCATATATTGACCATATCACATCAAAACATGCCCTACAAAAACAAGTTAGACGTCCTCTACTTTGTTGTTGCAGGTTTTACTTGGCTGCTACGGGCTTCTAGCAAGAACCGTTCTTAACTACACAAAAACCACAACGGTGATTATCAAGTTTCCTGTTTTAACCTTATTCAAGGACCGCCCATAGTCAAATTCGACTCAACTAAAGTAGAAGAAACAGATACCCGCCAGCCACCTTTATGCAAAACAAGTTGCATGTCAGTCGGTGGAACCGGTCTCATGTGTGTGGACATGTAAGGTTAGTCTGGGCCGCTTCATCCCACAATAACGCCGAATCAAAATAAGACATGGTAGTAAGCAGCATGACTATCACCGCCCACAACTCTTTGTCTTCTACTAATGCATATCATCTACGCATAGACCTGGCTCGGATGCCACTGTTGGGAAAACGTTGCATGGAAAAAGAAGAGAAAAATTCTAGGCACACGCAAGATCTATCAAGGAGCTGCATAGCAACGAGAGGGGAGAGTGTGTGTACGTACCCTCGTAGACCGTAAGCGGAAGCGTTTGTTAACGCGGTTGATGTAGTCGAACTTCTTCGCAATCCAACTGATCGAGTATTGAAAGTACGGCACCTCCACGTTCAATACACATTTAGCTCGGTGACGTCCTCGCCTTCTTGATCCAGCAAGATGACGAAGTAGTGGATGAGTTCTGGCAGCACGACGGCGTGGTGACGGTGATGGTGAAGCTATCTCCGCGGGGCTTCGTCTAAGCACTACGAAAATATGACCGAGGGTGTAAACGGTCGAGGGGGGCGCCGCACACGGCTAAGCAATTGTCGTGGTTATGTGTGGCGCCCCCCTCCCACATACATATAGGTGGGGGGGAGAGGGGAGAGGCTAAGGGGAGACCCAAGTAGGGCCGAATCCTACTTGGGCTCCTGCCCTTGGCCGCGCCCCCCTTCCATATTTGCCGAAGGGGAAAGGGAAAGGGGGGAGAGGGAAGGAAGGGGAGGCTGAATCCCCCCTTTCCTTTCTCCCACTTGGCCTACTGCCATAGGGGGTGCGCCAGCCCCTTGTGGGCTGGTGTGCTGCCCTCTAATGGCCCAATAGGCCCATTACCCTTGCGGGGTGTTCGGTACCCCCTCCGATATTCTGATGACTACCCAGTACACTCCGAAACACTTCCAATGTCCGAATACCATCATCCTATATATATATATATATATATATATATATATCAACATTTACCTCCGGACCATTCCGAAGCTCCTCGTCATGTCCGTGATCTCATCCAGGACTCCTAACAACATTCGGTCACCAAATCATATAACTGATATAACATTACATCGTCAACAAACGTTAAGCGTGCGGACCCTACGGGTTCGAGAACTATGTAGACATGACCGAGACACCTCTCCGGTCAATAACCAACAGCGGAACCTGGATGCCCATATTGGCTCCTACATATTCTATGAAGATCTTTATCGGTCGAACCTTATGACAACATACGTAATCCCCTTTGTCCATCTTTATGTTACTTGCCCGAGATTCGATCGTCGGTATCTTCATACCTAGTTCAATCTCGTTACCGGAAAGTCTCTTTACTCGTTCTGTAATACATCATCCTGCAACTAACTCCTTAGTCACTTTGCTTGCAAGGCTTCTTATGATGTGTATTACCGAGAGGGCCCAGAGATACCTCTCCGATACTCGGATTGACAAATCCTAATCTCGATCCATGCCAACTCAACAAACACCTTCGGAGATACCTGTAGAGCATATTTATGATCACCCAGTTACGTTGTGACATTTGATAGCACACAAGGTATTCCTCTGGTATCCGGGAGTTGCATAATCTCATAGTCGAAGGAATATGTATTTGACATTAAGAAAGCAATAGCAATAAATTGAACGATCAATATGCTAAGCTGACGGATGGGTGTTGTACATCCGCTGGTACATCGAGGTGCTATACAAATGGTTTTTAACCCCTTTCTGCGACGGCATTTGGAACCGTCGCCAAGTGAGTGATTGCGATAGGGAGGGTCCTTCCCACACGACCCAGAAACCGCTGGGGATATGGAGCCATGATCCAGAGGCCTTGCAAAATGTAATCGTGTGCAATGTAGCTCACACTAAATTCTTTTGCACGTGTGGGATCGGTGATTAAATGTTTCTAATGACGCAGTGAAGCCAAACGGTGTATCGTAATGAACCGTTTGGGAAACAGTATGTAAGGCACATGGGCCAACATATGAACTATGTGCGATATGTGCCCCATCGCACACGAGTTTTCTGTGGAACCCGTCTGCCATGCAAGACTCCATCGCATGCGTTTCCCAACAATTACCGTGTGCGATAATGTTCTATCACAAATGGTTCAGGATCCCCTTCGCACACATACAAGTGTTGTAGACCATTTGTGATTTGTTGTGTATCACCGACGGTTGCGGCAAGAGTGACGTGAGCTTTTCGTTTGGGATCCTACATGTTTCCTAAAAAATTTACGACTAGGATTGTATTTTACATTGGGCACGGTTCGCTTCGAGCTCTCGTGTGCGATAACGTGATATCACAAACAGTTACAGAGACCCTACGCACATGTAGTAGCGCTGCAAATCGTTTGCGATCTGCTGTGCATCACTGATGGTTCCACTATGATTGACATGGATCACCGATGTGGATCGCACACACTGATTTAGTTGAACCATGTGCGGAGCAATTGCCAGGTTAAAACAAAAATATCCAATTTTGAATCGGCATGCAGAAAGCAAATTCGCCACAATATTCAATTGAACAAATAGTGTCCATAGGAAGAACATGTTGGGGAACGCGGTATTTCAAAAATAATTACTACGATCACGCAAGATCTATCTAGGAGATGCATAGAAACGAGCAGGGAGAGGTTGTCCACGTACCCTCGTAGACCGAAAGCGGAAGCGTTAAGTAACGCGGTTGATGTAGTCAACGTCTTCGTGATCCAACCGATCAAGTACCGAACGCACGGCACCTCCGCGGTCTGCACATGTTCAACTCGGTACGTCCCTCGTACTCTTGATCCAGCTGAGGCCGAGGGAGAGTTTCATCAGCACGACGGTGTGATGATGGTGATGATGAAGTTACCGACGCAGGGCTTCGCCTAAGCACTACAACGATATGACCGAGGTGGAAATCTGTGGAGGGGGGCACCGCACACGGCTAAAACAACTGTTGACTTGTGTGTTCTAGGGTGCCCCCTGCCCCCGTATATAAAGGAGCAAGGGGGAGGCCGGCCGGCCCTCATGGGGTGCCCCCAAGTAGGATTCCTACTAGGAATCCTATTCCTAGTAGGTTTCCAACAAGGGAAGAGAGGGGGAAGGAAGGAGAGGGAGAGAGGGAGACGGAAAGAGGGGGGGGGGGGCGCCACCCCCTCCTAGTCCAATTTGGACTCCTCAAGGGGGGGTGGGGGGCGGCCAGACCTAAGGGCCCCTCCTCTCTCTCTCACAAGGCCCATGTTGGCCCATTAGTTCCCCCGGGGGTTCTGATAACCCCCCTGGCACTCCGATATTTATCCGGTGACCCCCAGAACTCATCCGGTGTCCGAATAACATCGTCCAATATATCAATATTTATGTCTCGACCATTTCGAGACTCCTCGTCATGTCCGTGATCACATGCGGGACTCCGGCCAACCTTCGGTACATCAAAACACTTAAACTCATTATACCTATCGTAATCGAACATTAAGCATGCGGACCCTACGGGTTCGAGAACTATGTACACATGATCGAGACTCATCTCCGGTTAATGACCAATAGCGGAACCTGGATGCTCATATTGGTTCCCACATATTATACGAAGATCTTTATCGGTTAAACCGCATAACGACATACGTTGTTCCCTTTGTCATCGGTATGGTACTTGCCCGAGATTCGATCGTCGGTATCTCAATACCTAGTTCAATCTCGTTACCGTCAAGTCTCTTTACTCATTCTGTAATGCATCGTCCCTTAACTAACTCATTAGTCACATTGCTTGCAAGGCTTATTGTGATGTGCATTACCGAGAGGGCCCAGAGATACCTCTCCGACAATCAGAGTGACAAATCCTAATCTCGATCTATGCCAACTCAACAAACACCATCGGAGACACCTATAGAGCATCTTTATAATCACCCAGTTACATTGTGACGTTTGATAGCACACTAAGTGTTCCTCCGGTATTTGGGAGTTGCATAATCTCATAGTCATAGGAACATGTATAAGTCATGAAGAAAGCAATAGCAGCAAACTAAACGGTCATAGTGCTAAGCTAACGGATGGGTCTTGTCAATCACACCATTCTCTAATTATGTGATCCTGTTATTCAAATGACAACTCATGTCTATAGTTAGGAAACTTAACCATCTTTGATTAACGAGCTAGTCAAGTAGAGGCATACTAGTGACACTCTGTTTGTCTATGTATTCACACATGTATTAAGTTTCCGGTTAATACAATTCTAGCATGAATGATAAACATTTATCATGATATAAGGAAATAAATAATAACTTTATTATTGCCTCTAGGGCATATTTCCTTCAGTCTCCCACTTGCACTAGAGTCAATAATCTAGTTCACATCGCCATGTGACCAACACTCAAAGGGTTTACTAGAGTCAATAATCTAGTTCACATCGCTATGTGATTAACACCCAAAGAGTACTAAGGTGTGATCTTGTTTTGCTTGTGAGAGAAGTTTAGTCAACGGGTCTGCCATATTCAGATCCGTATGTATTTTGCAAATTTCTATGGCTACAATGCTCTGCACAGAGCTACTCTAGCTAATTGCTCCCACTTTCAATATGTATCCACTTTCAGTGTCAAAGCTTGCATCGACGTAACCCTTTACGACGAACCATTTTGTCACTTCCATGACCGAGAAACATATCCTTATTCCACTAAGGATAATTTTGACCGATGTCCAGTGATCCACTCCTGGATCACTATTGTACCCTCTTGCCAAACTCATGGTGAGGTACACAATAGGTCTGGTACACAGTATAGCATACTTTATAGAACCTATGACTGAGGCATAGGGAATGACTTTTCATTCTCTTTCTATTTTCTACCGTGGTCGGGTTTTTTAAGTCTTTACTCAATTTCACACCTTGTAACACAGGCAAGAACTCCTTCTTTGACTGTTCCATTTTGAACTACTTCAAAATCTTGTCAAGGTATGTACTCATTGAAAAAACTTATCAAGCGTCTTGATCTATCTCTATAGATCTTGATGCCCAATATGTAAGTAGCTTCACCGAGGTCTTTCGTTGAAAAACTCCTTTCAAACACTCCTTTATGCTTTCCAGAAAATTCTACATCATTTCCGATCAACAATATGTCATTCACATATACTTATCAGAAAGGTTGTAGTGCTCCCACTCACTTTCTTGTAAATACAGGCTTCTCCAAAAGTCTGTATAAAACCATATGCTTTGATCACACTATCAAAACGTATATTCCAACTCTGAGAGGCTTGCACCAGTCATAAATGGATCGCTGCAGCTTGCACACTTTGTTAGCACCTTTTGGATTGACAAAACCTTCTGGTTGCATCATATACAACTCTTCTTTAAGATATAAGATGCATCAGATCCTGAGCGTTTGTTGACTCTCTGAGAAATCCCATGTAGTAAACTGTGTTCTTGTTTGGAACAATGAATACCAATATCCAGTGATTTCTACATATTAAGAAAGCCATGAACTTACGAATTATGTCAAAATCTGAAAGACAATCAGTGTATGCATGGTTGTTTACTTGACTTACCGTTCATGATATGGCCAGAGAAATGATTCTGCATGGGACGTGTTTTCGAAGACACGGACCATCGTGTTAATGGCCCAGTCCCATAGGTCCTTACCATCTAATGTTGTGCCATTTGCTAATGCAGGATCTATGAAATACACATTGTCCCTTTTTCTTCTCTATGCGTTCAATCCCCTGAGAGGAATAAAATGCAGTTAGTTGTTTATCATTTACAGCCTTATATGGAGAAGTTGATCAGAGTTTGTTAAGTACTTAAAAAATTAGACACCTAACAAGAGTGGCATTGAGCTCGTTGAAGTTGAAGAAGAGATGCAAGTCCTTGAAACTCACATTGATGGAACCAGCATCGTGTCGGAAATGATCTCTGTTGTAGTGGACTAGCAGACCATGATGACATGATAACATTTGATCCATGCAATATTCATGTAACTCGTGGCAACTGGAGCTGCACTCATCAAAGTATTCTCCAACAAGAAATGGTTGGCCATGGACATAATTGCGTGCTTCAAGTACGTATGCTTGATTTTTAACAAGCTGAAAAGTTATTTCTTCATCATCCATGCCGTCAGAAATAATATTACTCTACGATTCGAACAACCTGCTGTTAATTTGGTTCTGGGCGATGAGTGCTTTAAGTAAGAGGCAATCGTTCTCTTTCCTCTTCGCTCTCCCGCCACGCTTCCTCGCAGGTGCAGCCTTTTTGGCTGCTTCCTTCTTGGTACTTGAAGCATTTCTGGTAGAACGTCTGGTTGGCTGCAAGGTAGACTGCCGAGCAGACAGTGAAGCTTCGACGGACTGCTTAGCAGATGGTTTATCTATGCCGGACCGCTGAGCTGGCGGTGCTGCTGTGACGGACTGCTGGGCTATAGGAGCAGAGGCATTATACTGTTGACCATGCATTGCAGCTATGTCGGGTTTCTGCGCAGGTGGTGCCAACTTGTCGGTGTGCTGAGGAGGCCGTGCCAACGTGTTGGTTTGCTGAATACGAAATGCTGACGCATTGATATGCTGATCACGCAGCTGCGGACCGACGGACTGATGAGCAGTCGGTTCTGGACCTACAAACTGCTTAGCAGGTAGTTCCGAAGCATCAGACTGCTTAGCAATCCGTTCCACCAGGTTGGTCTGCTGAGCATGTGCTGCCGCTGGGTCTCCCCCCGCTGCTTCAGTGGCCAACATCTGAACCGGTGGTGCGTCTTCAGCAGTTGTAGGCCTTGCCACTGGCTGCTCTAGGGCGGACAATGACATGGCCTGTATGGCACAAAGTCGGGCCAGCTGATCACAGGTTGATGCATCAACCATCGGATTACGAGTATTAGGTTCTTTGGGGGAAGCACGCGAGAGCTGTTGTGGCAAGGAGAGCGTCACCGGTTGAGGGGCGACATTGGTTGCTCTTGGTGGGGCTTCAGGGATCTCATGAATGAACTCTATTTCCTTTCGTGGCCACTAGATGTGATGTAACAGTGTTTCTCCCAAGGTCCTTTGCTCATCAAAGTCTCCCAAGACATTCTTCAGCAAATTCATTGAATCTAGGCTTTACTTCAGTCACGTAGCACTTCACACAGGCCGGTTTCAATGGCACATTGTCCAACAAGAGGCCCTCTTCCAAGAAGGGTGGGAAAACCCAGGTTGTTGCACATTTTAATGTACCTTCATAATGTGTAAGCACGCCCTTCAGTCTGTCTTTCATTCCAGATAGATCAGATATAGCATCATCATGAGCAGCTGCAGTCTCAGTGTTGCTGGGGTCAGCTGATGCACAACTACTCTTGTGCGGTGTTGTCGCGCAATAAGCAGCATCCTCCATGCCCGCCTCCCCTCCCATCTGCTGGCTACCTGTCAGTGTTAGAATCTTCTGCATCATCATTGACTAAACCCAAGCGATTGCACTGGCTATGTTACTAAACCCTAGTGATCGATCCCTGGCTATTAACTAAACCCGAGTGATTCCTTCGCTACTGCTGCTAACTGAAGCCGATCGAACCTGTTGCCTCTTGATGAATAGTGAGTGTTGTTGGGGGTTGGATGAACAGTTCCCGGTGGGGGTTGGATGAACAGGACCCCGTGGTAGTAGAGGTCGTTGCCGCTGGATGAACAGGACCCCAATCGAGCCGGTTGGGGGTGGATGAACAGGACCCCGTGGAGGGATGGATGAATAGCAGCCGGTGGAGGGCTGGTTGTACAGTAGTCGGTGGAGGGCTGGAAGAACAGTAGCCCATGGTGGGGTGGTTGAGCAGGACCCCGTGGAGAGGGCTGGTTGAACAGTAGCCGGTGGAGGAGCGGTGGAGGCTGGATGAACATGAGCCCGTGGATGAACAGTAGCTGGTGGAGGCAGGAGGGACACGCCGTGGATGAACAGTCGCAGGTGGAGGCTGGAGGAGGTCGACGGTGGATGAACGGTAGCCCGTGGAGGCTGGAGCAAGGCAGTAGACGGTGGATGAACAGTAGCCCGTGGAGTCACGTTTTGCGGTACGCCACACCCCTCCCGATGAACAGGACCCCTTTTTGGACCGTAGGAGGTTGAAGAGAAGTCTGTTTCCTCCGTTTTGTGGTACGCCACACGCCTCCTGATCAACAGGACCCCATTTCGCCCGTAGGAGGTTGGAGAGAAGTCCTTTTCCTCCGTTTTGCGGTACGCCAGACCCCTCCCAGTGAACAGGATCCTGTTTCGACCATAGGCGGTCGAACACAAGGCCGTTTCCTCCGTTCTGCGGTACGCTAGGCCTCGTTTCGGCTATTCCGTCCAAGCCAGTTGGCTCCGGATGAACATGACATATTGCGTTGCCTTCCGATGAACACGACGACGCAGTTTATCCGTTCCGACCCAGCCATGTACACAAGCCATGGCTACACGTATGCGTGAGTATGCGTTTGAGACCCCGCCCGTATGTACGTACGTGGCCGTATTTACTTTCTTGCACCCTGGCTGTATGTACATGTACACGATATTGACGGGACTGCGTAACATGCTACGTGTGCACCTCTACTATGACACCCGCCCTTCCTTACTCGGCCACGGTTCATCGCTGCAGCCTGTAGATAGACCGATCGTATGTACGTACACATTCGCGACCAGAATGACAACGCTACGTACGCTTCGACTAGGTGGATCCCGACTGTCCGGGAGGATAAGGAGGCACTTCCTTGCATGCGAAGATATAGCTAGTGGGTCCTAGCTGTTAGGGGGAGAATCATATTTTTTGCCCGTAATATGGACGCACTTCCTTGCGTGCGAAGATGTAGCTGGTGGGTCCCAGCAGTCAAGGGGAAATGTTTTTTTCACGAAATACGGTGGCCCGTCTGGTGGGTCCCGCTGTCAGGTGGAGGAATCATTATTTTGCGCGTAATAAGGAGGCACTTCCTTGCTGCGGCCATGGACCCAGCTGTCAGCCTCTCCACGTACAGTGCTCTTTTGATGGAAGTCATTCCTTGACCACATTGACCACGCCGCACCGAGAGCACCAAGGCAGTGGACGATGGTGAGGCCTAGGAAGGGGACAATGCGGAGCCGGGGAAGACGCAGTAGTGGATGCCCACGCGAAGAGGAGTACGAGGGTTGACTGGTTCGGCGGCCTTGTGAGGCTGCCATCGTCGTAGAATAACACGGGTTGTGGGTGAGTAGAGGGATGGCCTGGCCAGAGGTTGGAGTAGGGTGGGGCGATGAGGCCTCCGCGGTAGCACATCCAGCCATGGGAGGTAGGAGCGGGCGGTACAACCGGCGCTGGTTTGGGCGCCTGGAGCAAGAAGACCAGAGGTTGAAGAAGCACTACGGCCGTTGGATGGACATCGTACGGTCACTGGAGCTAGAATCGTTCATATTGACTAAGTTGACAAAGCCCTCAGTCCGCGTCAACTTAGTAGGCCCACAAATCAGCCTCCCACTATGGTGGGCCCCAGCTAGCAGGGGGAGTATTCATTTTTTTGTGCGTAATAAGTAGGCACTTCCTTGTGTGCGAAGATATAGCTGGTGGGGCCAAGCTATCAGCGGGGGGAACATTTTTTCGCGAAATACAGAGGCCCTTCCTATGGGTCCCAGCTGTCAGGTGGAGGAATCATTATTTTGCGTGTAATAAGGAGGTATTTCCTTGTGTGCAGCCATGGACCCAGCTGTCAGCCTCTCCACATACAGTCCACTTCCGATGGATGTCGTTCGTTGACCATATTGACCACGCCGCGCCGAGAGCACCAGGGCGGTGGACGATGGCGAGGCCTAGGAAGGTAACGACACGGAGGCGGGGAAGACTCGGCAGTGGTTGCTCACGCGGTGGGGAGTATGATGGTTTATTAGTTCGGCAGCTATCGCCGAAAAATAATAGGAGGTGTGTTTGAGTAGAGGAATTTCTTTGCCAGTGATGGAGTAAGGTGGGGCGGTGCGGCCTGTGCGGCAGCACAGCCGGCCATGGAAGGCGGGAGCAGGCAGTCGGACCGGCGCTGGTTTGGGCGGCTGTAGCAAGAAGATCAGATATTGAAGAAGTAGCACGGCCGTTGGATTAACATCCAACGGTCACTTCTGCTAGAATCGTTTGTGGACTAAGTTGACAAAGACTTTTGTACACGTCAACCTAGTAGACCCACAAGTCAGCCTCCAAATTTGTCCTAAATAGCATACAGCCCAAAATTTCTAGCCAGATTCAAATTAATTTAGAAACTAAACATACCTTAATTTAAATCCAATGAAATTTTACCCACACGAAAACAATGAAATTTAATATATCAAAATCCAAAAGAAAAAAGTATTTTGGAACTAATTGCCTATTTGCTGTATTTTTTCATTTTACAGCCCATTTATTATTAGTTATAGCCCATTTCTTATTACTTATAGCCCATTTTCTAGGCAAGCCTGAATGCATCCCTCCTTGTCTTGAAAGATTTTCACCCCAGCAGGGTGTAGAAAAGCAAGTAGGCCTACGTTGGTTATTCTGCAAAAAACAAAATAGCTGGGCTAGCCATTTTCAGAAAGGAAAAAAACAAACTGGGCTGGTCATGTGGTAAAACATATGGAATAAAAGTTTGGGCTAGACGGGCCACAACTCCCGCACAACCCAGTTGATACCCTTCTCGTCCCAAAAAAACTATGCGCGCTACTGGGTCCCTACTGTCATCCTCACCATGTACAGTCATCTCCTTATTCCTCTTGGTTGTCGACCATGTTGACAACACCAGAGGGCAGCGTCACGGTGAGCGAACCAAGGCAGAGGACGATGGTGAGGCCTCAGAAAGGAACGAACAGGAGCCGGGGAAGATGCGCAGAGTTTTTGGGTGTGATGTAGCCACGATGCGTGCGCGGCATCACAGCCAGCCGTGGGAGGTGGGAGCTGGCGGTCCCGCTGGCGCTGGTTTGGCTTTAGTGGCTGGAGGAAGAAGAGATTGAAGAAACACGACATACGTTGAATGTCAATCCAACGGTCAAGGTTGGCACAATCGTTGGTTGACTAAGCCGGCACCAAGTAGCCTACTTTTTTATATATAGGAAGAAAGGAAAAACTGGGCTCGTTCGCCTGAAAACATTCGCGAAACTGCGTCCGTTCAATCTTGCGTCGCAACTAAAACTGTGAGGAAAATGCGTTTGTGTGCCGCCCTCCTCCTAGGGAATGTTCGCCACATAAGTGACTAGCACCCTTGGTTTTCAACCGAGAGGTCTTGGGTTCGAGTCCCAGGAACTCTCAATTTTTTCCTCCTTCCTTCCTTGCAAAAAAAGGAACGAAAATCAAAGACTTGAGAAGGCGTACAGAACAATCTAGTGTACCAGTAAAGAGACGTTGCCGAGTTTTAGAAAAAAGAGAGACGTGCTCCTGTAGCTGGTTCAAATCCAAACCTAGACTATGACTATATATGGTTCTATGCTACCCTGCAAGTAATGAAACTGACATATCCAACGTTCGCTTCTCCTCTTCTCTACTTACTCTGCCTAGCATCAGAAGCTCTGGCCGCAGCAACCATGTCCGTTGGCTGCTCGTCCACCTGCTCTTGAGCAGGCAACAACCACATATGTGCCAAGTCACCACCCGTACCATCGCCTGTGGGTCTCATCACACCCCCGCCGGCACACGCACCGCAGCCGGTTGCTCATCGCAACCCCCTGCCGTTGGTGTGGTGCCACTGCTGCAAATCACACAGAGTCATCCATCGCGTCTCAACCACAATCCTCAACCCTGATCGAGTCTTCTACAAATGCCCGAATCATGGGGTAATAATATGTTTAAGTGTTGTTCTGCTGCTTTCAATTGCTGATTTTTTTAATAGTTTGGTTGATGATCTTCCAATTTCACTCGTGCAGAGAAGGTAAGATTCGTGTGATTTGTATTTCTGGGAAGTTGCTGATGTGGGGGAATGCAACTACGCTGATTATTTGGTTAGCCGAGGAATCCCAATACTAGTAGATTGGGGTGTTGGACAAGTAACTGAAGGAACGACAAAAGAGGAAGATGCACAACAGAAGGTTAAAGATGCAGTTCCTTTGATCATGGCCAAGCAGCAGCTGTTGAACGGCCTTGACATCAATGAGGAGATGAAAGAGCTTGTGAATATAATGGGCATAATCGATGTGCTCTGTAGGATGATTGTCTCTTTATTTGTAGTGTATGTAGCCCTCGTGATGTATTCAGTGGCTATGGCATGGAACTAGTAATGAACGAAACATGTTTAGCAGGCTGGGCGTAGTGTTGTGAACATCTAATGATTTCTATTAACGGAAATCGGGGTGTATCCCCTTTTGCTCATAAATAAATAAATAGGAGAGGCCCTTTTGCTAATAAATAAATAATTAGCAGAGGCCCTGTCGGGTCAGCTTTGTTCCCATTCGAAGACGTCGAGCAAATTGCAGTAAAACAGCAAACTATGTCATCAAATTCAAGTTTCACAGCCAAATATGAGTACAACTAAACAACAATGTCATCATGTTTTAGTCGTCATACAATCACCAAACACGAATCAACATATATAATAAGTGGTGTTCTCACAGCAAAATACTAAACAACAAGTTCATCAGGTTTCAGTTGTCATAGCAAACACAATTTCATATAGTAGATAAAAAAACGTCTTCTGACAGGCAAATACGACAAAAGCAACCTAATCATCATCCGCAGCAGCAGCGTCAACATCTTCGCCATGTGTATCAGTCTGAACCGTAATTCCCCATAGTGTCTTATTCTTCTTCATCCTCAATGTCCTCGAACGTTGGCTTATTATTGATCAACTGTTGTATGTCCATAGCCCCACAGACAATATTTTTGCCAGCGTCATTGACATAATGGTTCTCAAAGATATTAGGAACATCTGTGGAATCTTGTACATCAGGAGTAGTGTAAGCATCATCTTGTTGTGCAACTTCATTAAACGAATTCCTCTGCTCAAACCTTTGCAATACTCTCCAGTCATCGCTACGTGCAAATGTGTCTTCCAAGAAAAATATTTGTGTTTCTTGATTTGCCAAAATAAAAGGCTCGTTGGTCTGGTACGCCACCTTGACATTGATGGATTTGAAATAATCATCAGCTTTGGGTTTTGTGATCCCGGAAAACAGGTTATACCAACGACATCACAACAGAACCACACACCGATGAACCTCGAAACTGGAGATATACTGCAACTGAACAATGTCTGTTATGCTAGCATACATTTCAGTTATCACTTCGCCATACTTATCCGTGCTCATGATGGCACTGTTTTGTGTCTTCCTGCCTTCGTCGTGTGAAAGGGTGTTGTAGCGCACATCTCCAACAATACAAGATTCGTAATGTCTTAGCCGTGTATCAGGATCCATTGTTAGTGCATACAGGGCATGATCAACTGCCTGCCCATCCTCCCGCATCTTCTTAACCTATGGTTAGAAAATAGACAAGCTGATCATCTTATGTACTCAATATATTAGAAAAAACTGACAATGCAATTCAAAAGCTTACATGGCTCTCGAACCATTTCGCAAATCCTACCATAACCAGTTTGTCAATGTTTCTTGGATTTTGTGGTAGTAACTCCTTTTTGTAGATGCTGCACAACGTAGTGATCGCATCAACATTTAAATATATAAGAATGTGCTGCAAGTTTAGTACATTACGATGTATAAGTTGCAGTACTTAGCACTTACTTGATTAAGGTAGTATCTCAGGACAGTTATTCAACACATACCAAACCATTTTGTCCAAATCTTTAGGTTTGTCGTCTTGTCGACTCTTCCCTGTAACTCGAACAGAACAATCGAAAACATTGAGCCCGGTATTGTCTTCACCCACCTCTTTGCTAAGCTGATCAGCTGTCTCAATGTATTTTGAGCAGAATGTCAACGCTTCTGTAGCAATGTAGGCCTCTGCAATGGAACCCTCTGGTCTAACTCTGTTCCTAACATAGCCCTTGAAAGTGCCTAGGCGCCTTTCAATAGGCTACATCCAGCCATACTATATTGTACCTCTAAGTAGTGCCTCATCAGGTTGATGAACAGCCAAGTGCACCATCACATCAAAGAAGGCTGGAGGATATATCTTCTCAAGGCCGCATAGGATAGTTGGTATCTTGTCACTAAGACGCTCCAAAGCATCTATCCTGATATTTCTACTACAGAGTTCCCTGAAGAATAGTCCCAACTCTGCAACTGCTCTGTATAAGTCAGGCGGCCCAATCCTCTAAGGATAACAGGTAAAACCCTTTGAAGTAGGACGTGGCAGTCATGAGTTTTCAACCCTTGTACCTTGTTTGCATCTGCACTGACTCTCCTTTCAGGGTTGGAAGCAAATCCATGTGGGGATCTCACACGTGACAGGACCTCGCAAAATTCTTTTCTTTTTACCTTCTCCAAGACGTACACAGCTGGTGCCATATCCCGTGGTTTACCTTCATATTGCACCTTCAAATCCTTTCTGATACCCAGGTGTGTCAAATCAATCCTAGATTTTAAGGTATCTTTCATCTTGCCTTCGACATTAAGAAGTGTGCCGATAATGCTGTCACATATATTTTTCTCGATGTGCATCAAATCAAGATTATGCCGCAGATTCAAATCATTCCAATACTCCAAGTCCCACAAAGTGGACCTGCAGGTAAACAATAATCTCTCTTCTGCCCTGCCACGCTTCCTTTTCCCGCTACCATTATTAGGATGGTGTCCTGGTGTAATATGCCTGACCTTCTCTAATTCCACTTGCAACTCATCGGCAGTGAGCCTCTTTGGCGCATCATGGTTTTCATGCTTTGCATTCAACACATATCTTCAATATTTTGTAGGACACGGCTTGTCCTTGGCTAGGAAACGATGGTGTCCAATGTCACAGATCTTGCTAAGTATTGCGTATGACAGCGGATTCCTGTCACAATGAACACATGCATTGTAACCATGTGTCGTTCGCCCTGACATAGTGCCCAAAGCCGGATAATCATGGATGCACCAAATTATAACATCACATAGAAAGAAATCAGTTGGTGGGCTGCTATATAGGTCTCGCCTGAGAACACCCCTCCATAGATGTTGAAGTTCCTCCACAAGATGCTCCATGAATAAATCAAAATCCTTTCCAGGACTTTTTGGACCTGCGATGAGCAAGGCCATCATGTAGTTTGATTCTTTGGTGCGGACATTTGGAGGCATGTTGTAAGGGATAACAAGCACTGGCCACATGCTATATGTAGCGCTCTGGTGGCCAAATGGGTTAAATCCATCTGAAGCTAAGCCAAGTCTAATGTTTCTCGGGTCAACAGCAAACTTTTTGTGTTTCTGATTGAAGCTTTTCCAGTCACTACCATGAGATGGATGGCTCATTACATTCTGATCTTTGTACTCCTAGTTCCTAGAATGCCAGTGTACATGCTCTCTTGTTTCAGTATCATGAAACAACCTTTGCAATCTTGGTATAATTAGAAAATGTCTCAGAACATTATGAGGAATCCTCTTCACAGCATCGCCATCTTTCCGTCTTGCTGATTTGCATTTTGGGCATTCACTTAAGTTGGCATAATCCTTCCGGAACAGAACACAATTATTCTTACAAACATGGATCATATCATATCCAATTCCAACTGCACAAAGGAAATTCTTCATTTTACTGTAGGTGTGTGGTAGCTCAAACGCATCTAGGAAAGATTTGCGGAAAGCAGCCAACATCGCATCGAATGATTTGTTGGTCATCCGCTCAGATGTCTTCACCTGAAGAAAGGTGACCATAGCTGAGAATACTGACAGCTTATTTCCTGGGGTGACAGCCACGTTGCATTGTTCCAACATGCGAGCCCATCGTTTTTCTTCTGCAGGTGAAAGTTCACAAAATGCACGAGCATTTCGTAGCATTGTTTCAATGTTGGTCAAACTCACTGGCTCCGCCACCACCACCACCTCCTCCCCCTCTTCCACCTGAGCATCAGGCGGATCAAGATGGTGATCTGCTGCTTCCACATAGTCAGTAACATTGACGTTGATAGCTTCACCACGATGAACCCACCTAGTATATGTGTCCGACATCCCATACAAGTGTAGATGATTTTGCACAGTTGACTGGGGTCTTGTAACTGGATTCATACAACTGCTACATGTGCAGAGCACATCTGATTTCGGACCATCGTACTCAGCTCTGATAAAGTTCATGAAGTTTTCAATCCCCTCGACATATGCAGCGGAGAATCTTCGAGCAGAAGTTATCCAAGTCCTGTCCATCTGTTAGACATACAAATTAGTTCTTATACTAGATATTATAGGAAAAAATATATGCTTTTTTCTGAAGTCCAGAAAAAATACCCAGGTCGATGTCTAAAGCTATGGCAAGATATTTGGACAAGCATATCTAAGTAACGAAATATATGTAAAGCTAATTCAGCAAACAGATTTGAGTGCTAAATTATGGCAGGCTGTTTCAGTAGTCAATGAGGCCGAGCACATAGCCATCAAAGGCCATCTCAGCAACAAAGATCGAGTATAAAACGGTGTAGAGCTATCTCACCTAACAGATTGGCTACTAGACCATGGCAATCTACGTCACAATAAATATATGGTAGGATATTTTAGCAACTAATCGGGCTTGGCATGCCATCTCAGCTAAGCAGATTGAGTGCAGAATAGGGCAAGGAAGCTTCTTAAGCAGAGCATATTGACTGTAAACTAGTTCGGCGAACAGTGAGATTAACAACGTCTATCAGCTAACACTCAGTGCTACACCGACATGCACGGGGCCTTAGTCTAGAATGCACGTATTGTGGGAGAAGCTGACCGCCGTGCGTCTCCACAAGAACGTTGCCAGCGGTGGCGGCACTGACCGCCGTGCGTCTCCACAAGAACGTTGCCAGCGGTGGCGGCGCAGCTAGAGGACGGCAATCTACAAGAGCGTACTGTGGGAGCGAGAGGATTATCGTGCGTCCCCTCGATGAACCACGGCGCTGACGTATCGGCGCGACGGGGAGGGCGGCTTTGGCGGAGCGAATGGAGTGGAGGGGCGGGGGAGGGGGTTTGAGGAATATTATTGGCTAGTTGGCCGAAGAGCGGTTGAATTTGGGATTTGGGGGGAATTTGGGGGGGGGGATTTTCGCGTGGTGGGCGGGGGTGTTTGGCGCATGGTCGGTTTCTCCAAGTGCAGTCCCATGTGTCAGTGAAGAGGCAAGCCGAAGCGCGTTTCGTTTGCGTGAGCCGTGTGCAGGACCGACCATGTGTGGGACGCAATGCGAGCGCGACAGGCGTGTTGTGAGTGTACCGCCTTTTTTCCTTTTAAACTTTGTGCTTCGCCCCCTCAAAACAAAACTTGGTGCTTCGCGCGATCCATCGATACTACTACTAGTAATCCGGTAATCCCGACTAAAACGGTGCGTGTTGGGGAACGTAGTAATTTCAAAAAAATTCTACGCACACGCAAGATCATGGTGATGCATAGCAACGAGAGGGGAGAGTGTTGTCCACGTACCCTCGTAGACCGAAAGCGGAAGCGTTAACACAACGCGGTTGATGTAGTCGTACGTCTTCACGATCCGACCGATCAAGTACCGAACGTACGGCACCTCCGAGTTCAGCACACGTTCAGCTCGATGACGTCCCTCGAACTCCGATCCAGCCGAGTGTTGAGGGAGAGTTTCGTCAGCACGACGGCGTGGTGACAATGATGATGTTCTACCGTCGCAGGGCTTCGCCTAAGCACCGCTACGATATTATCGAGGTGTAATATGGTGGAGGGGGGCACCGCACACGGCTAAGAGATCAATGATCAATTGTGTGTCTAGAGGTGCCCCCCTGCCCCCGTATATAAAGGAGCAAGGGGGGGTTCGGCCGGCCAAGGGGAGAGGCGCGCCAAGAGGAGTCCTACTCCTACCGGGAGTAGGACTCCCCCCTTTTCCATGTTGGACTAGGAGAGAGAGGGGGAAGAGGTGGAGGGGAGGAAGGAAAGGGGGGGCGCCGCCCCCCTCTCCTTGTCCTATTCGGACTGGGGGGGGGGGAGGGGCGTGCGGCCCTGCCCTGGCCTCCTCTCCTCTCTTCCACCTAGGCCCACTAAGGCCCATCAAGTTACCGGGGGGTTCCGGTAACCTCCCGGTACTTCGGAAAAATCCCGATTTCACCCGGAACACTTCCGATGTCCAAACATAGGCTTCCAATATATAAATCTTTATGTCTCGACCATTTCGAGACTCCTCGTCATGTCCGTGATCACATCCGGGACTCCGAACAACCTTCGGTACATCAAAACATATAAACTCATAATATAACTATCATCGTAACGTTAAGCGTGTGGACCCTACGGGTTCGAGAACTATGTAGACATGATCGAGGCACCTCTCCGGTCAATAACCAATAGCGGAACCTGGATGCTCATACTGGTTCCCACATATTCTACGAAGATCTTTATCGGTCAGACCGCATAACAACATACGTTGTTCCCTTTGTCATCGGTATGTTACTTGCCCGAGATTCGATCATCGGTATCTCGATACCTAGTTCAATCTCATTACCGGCAAGTCTCTTTACTCGTTCCGTAATACATCATCCCGCAACTAACTCAGTAGTCACAATGCTTGCAAGGCTTATAGTGATGTGTATTACTGAGTGGCCCCAGAGATACCTCTCCGACAATTGGAGTGACAAATCCTAATCTCGAAATACGCCAACCCAACAAGAACCTTTGGAGACACCTGTAGAGCACCTTTATAATCACCCAGTTACGTTGTGATGTTTGGTAGCACACAAAGTGTTCCTCTGGTAAACGGGAGTTGCATAATCTCATAGTCATAGGAACATGTATAAGTCATGAAGAAAGCAATAGCAACATACTAAACGATCGAGTGCTAAGCTAACGGAATGGGTCAAGTCAATCACATCATTCTCCTAATGATGTGATCCCGTTAATCAAATGACAACTCATGTCTATGTCTAGGAAACATAACCATCTTTGATCAACGAGCTAGTCAAGTAGAGGCATACTAGTGACACTCTGTTTGTCTATGTATTCACACATGTATTATGTTTCCGGTTAATACAATTCTAGCATGAATAATAAACTTTTATCATGATATAAGGAAATAAATAATAACTTTATTGTTGCCTCTAGGGCATATTTCGTTCAGTCTCCCACTTGCACTAGAGTCAATAATCTAGATTACACAGTAATGATTCTTACACCCATGGAGTCTTGGCGCTGATCATGTTTTGCTCGTGGAAGAGGCTTAGTCAACGGGTCTGCAACATTCAGATCCGTATGTATCTTGAAAATTTCTATGTCTCCCACCTGGACTAAATCCCGGATGG